>NC_091950.1:160966567-161586567 GCF_031021105.1 Erythrolamprus reginae
TTAAGGTTTCCTTCAACACAGATTATTAATCATTTTATACTTTTTTAAAAATGTACACTGAAATGCAACAGGACTCCAAGAATGAATTGCTCTGCTGCTTTCACATCAGCAGAATGGAAAGTGGTGCTGTAAGGGCTACTGCATAGGTAAACCTTACTGTGTGAATAAAGACCACTCATGCTAAAGCAGATACGTGAATACACAAGGCATTTGTTTTTGTATTTTAAAATTTTTCTTCTTAAATATTAATTCTACCAGATGGACTAAATATTGACCCAATCTATCTTTTATTCTAAAGAATACATATATTTTTCAGAGTATAAAATGCACTTCTTTTCCTCCTGAAAGAGGCTGAAAATTTGGGTGTGCTTATACTCCAGAGGTAGCCCCGCCCACTCTGCTAGCCCCTTCCCTTCGGCCTCCGCATACCTTCTTCCTGGCGGCAGAGATTGCTACGGACAATGGCTTGTGTTATTGGGCTCTGCGCGTTGCATTTTAAGCTCCGAAAGCTTCCGAATGCTTTCGGTGCCCAAAATAGATACCCGAAACAACTGCTGCCTTCTCTTACACCTTCCATGCTCTGAAGATAAGCTGTGCTTTGGAAGCTGTTTTTCAGCCCAAACACGAGCTAAGCAATATTCCCCTGCTTTGCCTGCTTTTCTAATTGCTGTTCCTTCAACAATCAGCTGTGCTTTAGAAGCTGAGCCTCAACCATTCCCAGCCTCAAAACCAGCAAGTGAACAAATGTGCTGCAGTCTAAGGATTAGCTAGATGAATACCACCTGGTAGGCAGATTTCCCACCTCCTAATTTTCCTTCCCAAAACAAAGGTGCATCTTATACTCTGGTGTATCTTATACTCTGAAAAATACGGTACTTTTTTTAAGAACATTAACTGGGTAAAAGCCGGGGTTTCTTATTTTTTAAAAACCAAATTCTTTTCACAGATTTTCTAGTTTTAATACAGATCCAGATAATAATGTACAAAGCCAGATTACAGTTTGGCTTTGGTTTAAATGTGACATGTAAAAACCACCATCACAGCTTATGATTTATGACTTACATATGTGGGAACCATGCCATTGTGGGTTTAAAGAATGATTTAGAAATCACATTCTTGGAATGTGTTAACCCAATGTCTTTGAACCATTTTGTTACATCATTTTAAAAAAACTGTTAACCAATATGAATCCAAAATCTAAATCTGCTAGCTCAATCCTGATTTGCTTAGGAACAATCTTTTCTCCATTACAGCCAGAGTCCATATTTTAACTAAAGAAAATGTGAATCTCATTCTTTAATTATTTTCTTTTTCTCCTATATTTCAGAAGCATAACCAAATTCCAAGACAATTCATGTGGACCCCTAAATAGAAGTGAGGATTTTTCAGCACAAACATCCTTCTCATTCAAGTTCCTTAGTTCTTCTTGTGAATTCAGGGCGATCATTGGAGCAATCCTGATATAAAGCTTGGAGTACAATTGGATTACAACATAAAACTTTCTGCATGCATAAGTCTCATTTATTTACATATAAGTGACTGTCTGCAATGTGTATTGTAACTGAAATGAAGTTCTATTGAAACTGGTGAAACTTATTTTGGGATAAATTTGTTTAAAACTGTCTGACATATTTCCCCCCCCCCTCCCCAATTGATTGGCGCCTCTCATTGAATGTTCACACATTCCAAGTACATTGCTATTCAACAGAACTCTAAAGATCATGAAAGCTGAGCACTTGCTTGCAAGATCTCATTCCTAGATTCACCATAAACTGCCATGTGAGTTTTTCTAAGCGAGAGATACTATCAGCAATTAAAAGCCATTAGGAAACTTAGCCTGTGCCCTTCTGCAGCCGCAAGTACAATCAGTGCTGATCACTTCATTATTAGTATTATTAAAGCAGAGAAAACAAAAAGTTCCTTTTGATCATTTTATTTCTGTCCCTCCCCGTTAATCACATATGGTATCATACACAACTCACAAATAAGGTTTCAGTGCATTTCACAACAAAAAGAAAAAAAAGAATACAAGGGAATATCAACCTGTATGCAGTTCATCCCTCTGAGTTCTTTTTAGCCTTTGTGGAATACAAGTGTGGTTGTTTAACCACATTTGGGTGGTTAAGTATACTAATATATCCCTGTGTATAGAAGAAAAATAAAAGCACTTGACAAACACACATACGCACATATTTTCATGATGGAAGGGAGAGGCTGTTTTGTTTTGTTGACTATGGTATATTACACTGATTGGAAGACTACATCATAAGAAATAGAGTAAGGCACAACTCTTAGAAAAATTTAGGTAGCTCATAGTAATAAGAATGAAAGCCATAAATCAGTACTATTCTTAATTGCCAGCAATTCTTGGACTTCAATAAAATATTGGTAAATATAAAAACAAGGGGTACATTTACCTGACCATGGGTTCCTGATACCACATTGCATTAGGTTTTGTATGCACCCCCAGAGCAAAAAAAAGCAAGCCTTTCCCGGTACTATAGAAAAATTAAAGGTACAGACCTTCTACTAGATGGGCACATACAAATGCTAGAGAACAGAAAGGAAATTGCTCACCTGGATAGCTCAGAACACTAACTCACTTTTGCTGAGGGCCCAAGGAGCAAGGAGAGAGAGGGGGCAGAGACATAAAGTAACTTTTTTAAAAAGTTGCATAATTCAAGTCTCAATCTTCTTTTATAAGGAGACTTAAATATTTTCTTGGTATTTACAGCGTGAAACAATTACAAACAGTTCACGAAGGAAATGAGGCTGGGGGAAAAAACCAGCTGGAAATTGATCTGAATTTTATCCTCTGCCCCACCTTCCTCTATTCCAATTTATTTTGTTTTATTTTACTTTTTGCAGACAGAAGGGGGAAGAAACCCTTTACTTAACAATTCTAATCTACACTACAATGTTTTAAATATGATGCAGCTTACATGACTCCCCCATTCTTCCACACCTATGCACGCACTCCCCTCCAAGAATCAACTTTAAAAATTATTATCAAGTTCTGAGCCAGGCATCTCATAACACTGATTCCAAGGTCAGATCTATGAAAAGTTTTCCTCTTCATGATTTTCAGCAAAAGGTAATCCAAAGCAGCAGCAGCAAAAAAAAAAAGTGGCTTCTCTTTACAGGAGCACTAAAGCAGTTCAGATATGGGTGCAAACTGAACCCCAGATTTTAAAAAACACTGTTCGGGTTTTATTCCAGATGTATATCCATGGGAGCAAAATAGCCTAGACAAGTCTCAATGCCTATGCATCTACGTTGGTTGTTGTTGGTTGTTGTTTTAAAAGAAATCTTAGGCAGCTTCTGCAGTGTGTGCTTAAAAAGACAATGTCCAAATAAAATGTTGAGTGCCAGATAAAGGTGGTTGGTTTTTAAATGAGGGGGCAGAAACATAGCCAGAAATGTCCTTTCTTCTACCTTTTGATTTCTTACAACTTTAAAGTGCCCTAAAAGTTTTATTCTTTTTCTACTTATTTAATTTTGTGCAATTGTATAAAAAATCCAAAAGGACTCACAGTCAAGATACAGCATTTTGGAAGTTGTACAGATTAGACAAAAGAGAAGAATTATTATGAAGAAATGTGTCTAGTTAGTGTCCACTTCATGATTTTGTACTGCAGGCATCCTTTTCCAGAGGGGGTTATAATAAACCCAGCCATCTCCCTGCAAAGAGAAAACAGATTGAACACTTGAATGGTTTCCACATTAACCCAATAGCAAACACACGTTGCTCTAAGCATCAAATAGTCTGCATCTTTGTATATCATTAACCCATAAACACTCTTCCCTCTAAGCTGTGTGGCCGCGCGGCCGTGCAGGCGACAAGAAACCTCCGTGCAGCACTTTCCAAGTACCGTGCAGTTATGATGGGGAATATGCCTCCCCCCATCTGGGTCCGGCTCTTCCCCGCCCCACACGCACAGTCCAGCGAGCGAGGCCAGGAACAGGACAGGTGCTGAGGGATGCTACTGCCCCACAAGCCACCCCCAGAGAGAGGGGAGAAACGCTGGTGCGTTTCCTGAAACAGCTGTGAAGAGAGATCATTATGTTTACATGAATTGTGAAACCAATATTCTGCATTTTTTTCATATACTTCAAATGTGAAGTTATTGTACTGATAGACTATAACAGTATTTGTGCAGTCAGAAGCAGGCCATTGCTAGACGTGAGAAACTGTAAGATGAGGCAGATTTTCAGTGACTAACCGTGTACATTACCGTAAACACTATACAGTGGTACCTCTACTTACGAACTTAATTCGTTCCGTGACCAAGTAGAAAAGTTTGTAAGAAGAAGCAATTTTTCCCATAGGAATCAATGTAAAAGCAAATAATGTGTGCGATTGGGGAAACCACAGGGAGGGTAGAGGTCCTGTTTCCTCCCAGGAGATTCCTAAAAAGGCCCCATGGAGACTTCTCCCCGCCTTTTCCGGTCCTGTTTCCTCCCAGCAGATTCCTAAAAAGACCCTACGGAGGCTTCTCCCTGCCTTTTCCGGTAACAGTTTTGGAGGCTCGGGTTTGTAAGTGGAAAATGGTTCTTGAGAAGAGGCAAAAATCTTGAACACCTGATTCTTATCTAGAAAAGTTCGCAAGTAGAGGCGTTTGTAGGTAGAGGTACCACTGTACAAGTATTTAAATATTACAGATTTTTAGTATTATAAGTGATACTGATATATAACACTTTTAATTAAACGGTTACATTGAATAAATCTAACTTTGAATTTCAAACAACACTGATTTCCTTGTTGTCTTGGGTGACATCTGTGAAAAAAATCAAGGTGCTGAGGCATAAAAATGTGCCGTTCAGACACTATACTTTTCCGCATACACCAAAAAAAAAAATTAGAGGGAACATTGCCCATAAGATCCCAAACTATTATTCCCACTCACTGTAGCTGAAAGCCACAGCAGACCAAGTTTGGATATTGCAGTAGGCCATGGTAGATGGTTTAAAGCAGTGTTTCCCAACCTTTTTTGAGCCGTGGCACATTATTCATATTTTCAAAATCCTGGGGAACATTGAAAGGGGGGCCGGGGGGGGCTAAAGAAAAGTTTGGACAAAAAAACCTCTCTCTTCCTCCCTTTCGCTCTATTTCTCCCTCTTTCTCTCTTTTCCTTCCTTCCCTTCTTTCTCTCTCTCCATCCCTCTTTCTTTCTTTCTTCCTCTCTTTTTTGCTCTCTTTCTCCCTCCTTCCCTTCCTCTATGTCTTTCTCTCTCCCTTGCTCTCTCTCTCTCTCTGTGTCTCTCTTGCTATCTCTTTCTTGCTTTTTTCTCTCTTTCTTGCTCTCTCTCTCTCATTCACTGTCTCTTGCTATATGTCTCTTTCTTTCTCTTTGCCTCTCTTGCTATCTCTCTTTCTTTCTCTTTCTCTCTTTCTCTCTCTCTGTCTCTCTTGCTATGTCTCTCTTTCTTTCTCTTTCTGTCTCTCTCTGCCTCTCTTGCTAAGTCTCTCTTTCTCTCTTTCTCTCTCTCTTTCTCTATCTCTCTTTCTCTGCCTCTCTTGCTGTCTCTCTTTCTTTTTCTCTCTCTCTGCCTCTCTTGCTATGTCTCTCTTTCTCTCTCTCTTTCTCTATCTCTCTTTCTCTGCCTCTCTTGCTGTCTCTCTTTCTCGCTCTGTCTCTCTTTCTCTGCCTCTCTTGCTGTCTCTCTTTCTCGCTCTGTCTCTTTCTCTGCCTCTCTTGCTATGTCTCTCTTTCTTTCTCTCTCTCTCTCTCTGCCTCTCTTATATGTCTCTCTTTCTTTCTCTCTCTCTCAGCTGACTGCAAGCAGGAGTCCTGACGGCGGCAGCTGGACGTGCTGCTGGACGCCGTATATGCCAGGCCCGCAGCGCTAGCATGTACGGCGTCCAGCAGCACGTCCAACCGCCACCCTCAAGGCTCCCGCTTGCAGTCAGCTGAGAGAGAGAGAGAGCTCCCTCTTGCCACCGCCATCTCCCCACGACTGCCTGCGGCCGCTGCAGCCAACCCCCCCCCCACTCCCACCGCCAGTGCCCCTCCGCCGGGCCCCAAAGGACACTTGCCACCGACGCCAGAAAAGCTCCAGCTGGGCGGGGCGCTGCCAGTGCCTCCGATCTGGGGCTCCCACTCGCAGCTGTCCCTCGGCTCCTGCCTGATGCCGCTGTTTCTGGCGCTCTCCTGCTGGGCCCCAAAGAAGGAAGGAGAGAAAAAGGCGCGAAGAATGAAGCTCTCCTTCTTCCTGCCTTCCTTCTTTGGGGCCCAGCAGGAGAGCGCCGAAAACCACGGCATCGAGCAGGAGCCAGGGGACAGCTGCGAGCGGGAGCTCCAGGTCGGCACCGGCAGCGCCCCGCCCAGCTGGAGCTTCCCTAGGAGCTTCGCGGCACACCTGGCTGTGTCTCGCGGCACACTAGTGTGCCGCGGCACACCAGTTGGGAAACGCTGGTTTAAAGCATAAAGGAAAGACTGCCCTCTGGTGGACAGGAAAAAAAGTGGTTACGGGAGGTGACCTTATTCTCATAGAAGAAAACTATGGGTTGTATTTAACCTAAAAGAGCTAATGACTTATCTGAACCTTCAAAGTACAGCAGTAAATCTAGTATAGTGCCAGTTTTGAGACATTTTCCTACCTAGTACATTACACCTGCACTAACATCTTGGACTTGTGTTATAAGTCAATATAGCTTCCTTGTTAAATCCCCTTCCACCCATGAGCTCTCTTAGCCGCTACCAATCTCCACCAGCAATTCAGGGGATAAATGTGAAAGGAAACAGACAGGATCAAGTATATTACAATCTTGAGATCAGACGGCAGTTTTACAATAAAACTAAAAAAGGCAAGAGCATTTTGTCAACTTTTGCCAAGGAATTAGGTCAGTAATAGTGATGTATTTTAAGTAATTTATGCTGTGAGCATGTAGGAAGTAGATAAAATTTTAGCAACTTGGCTTTTACCTTGCTCACATTAATGTATACCCTGATCCTTTCCCCCTGAGATATATAATCAATTTTAATACTTACAGAACAAATGCTGACCCAAACCTTCCTCTGAACTCTTATTGTACTAGCCTACATTCTGCATTGCTTAAACCTCATCCCCAAATACTGTGTTCAGTTCTAGAACTAAAAAAATGTAGGGAAGGGCTATAAGAATGACCAGGTGACCAAAGACTAGACCATAGGAGAGTTTAAGAAAAAATGGGCATGATAAACCTTGGGAAAAGGGTCAGATGTGGTGATCATACTTCACCACCTGAAGAGATATCGCTTGGAGGAAAGACATGACCTCTTCTCTAATGTCTAGAGTGAAGAAATAGTCTTGGATTACAACACCGTAGATTTCCGTTCAGGAGGAGCAGTAAACGAAGAAGTATTTACTAAGCTTCCCTCTGAAGCATGTGCTCAACTATCTCAGCACAAGCCTTAAAAATGGATCCCTGCAGTGGACAGAGAGCATTGTTGCTGGAACTGCTTCCTCCCCCCTCCCCCCCCATTTTAATTCTTATGATTCTACAAAGAAGCCAAACAAAATCTACGTCTGAAAAATTTGTAAAATGAATTGAAGAGATGTGAATGTGTATTGGAGCTAGGAAATAATATACAGTGGTACCTCTACTTAAGAACTTTTCTAGATAAGAACTGGGTGTTCAAGATTTTTTTGCCTCTTCTTAAGAACCATTTTCTACTTAAGAACCCGAGCCCAGAAAAATTTCCCAGGAAATTTGAGAGCGGCATGAAGGCCCGGCCAGTTTCTTGCCATTTCCCCTTTAATCCTGGCCATCTCAGGCTTTTCTGGGCTGCCAGAGGAGCCTTTCGGTGGCGCTAAAGGAGGCTTTGGCAGTCCAGAGTGAACGAAGCATTTTCCTTTCTCTGGGCACTTGGACAGGGAATAAACCTCTGCCAGCGCCTAGAGAAAAGAAATGCTCGCTTCGCTCTGGGCAGCCAAGGAGTCACCACAGCGAAGGAAAGGCGCCAGCTACAAAGCAAGCGAGAGGAGAGGGGAGCCCTTCAGCATGGGAAGGAAGAGGCAGCAGGTAGCAGCAGCAGCAGCCAGTGTATGGGAGGCAGTGTATGGGACGCAGCCTCGCGCCGGGTGTATTGAAGGTACATGCTCCTCTCCGCCATCTCAGAGCCCTTCTTATTTTTTTTTTTAAGCCTTAAGGTCTTGGATTTTTTTTATTCTTCCTCCTTCAGCAACGACTGTCCTCCTCCTCTTCTTCCTCCTCCTCCCCCCACCCAAATTCCGAGCTTTTATTTCTTTCCTAATGGGTTTGCATGCAATATTTGCTTTTACATTGATTCCTATGGGGAAAATTGCTTCTTCTTAAGAACGTTTCTACTTAAGAAGCTGGTCACAGAACAGACTAAGTAGAGTTACCACTATATTTGGGGCAATGGGGCAGGAAAAGGAATAGAAGCAGAACAAAAAAAGAGCAACACTTGTAACCCGCTCACTGCTGTCGTATCTCTTCTCAGCTCCCTTTGCACATGCAAACATGTCCAGAGCAGAGAGGAAAAAGCATAAGGGGACCTGAATATATCTGAAGAAGGCCACTGGGCACTGGCCAAGAAGTTTCCATCTCATATTGATGGCAGTGTTCCCTCTAATTTTTTTTCGGGGTGAGCGGAAAAGTATAGTGTCTGAGCGGCAGTCCCTTTGGCACTGGGCGGCATATAAGTATAAATAAATAAATAAATAAATAAATAAATAAATAAATAAATAAATAAATAAATAAATAAATAAAGTAAGTAAGTAAGTAAGTAAGTAAGTAAGTAAGTAAGTAAAGTAAGTAAGTAAGTAAGTGTGGGCGTGCGCTATCACACATGAGCAAGTTCTTGCATCCATAATTCTATCCTTTCTATGTGTTCCTCCCTCTTTCTTTCCTCCCTCCCACTTTCCTTTCTATCTCTCCCTCCCTCTTTTCTTTCTATCTTTCCCTCCCTCTTTCCTTTCTATCTCTCCCTCCCTCTTTCCTTTCTATCTCTTCCTCCCTCTTTCCTCCCTCCCTCTTTCCTTTCTCCCTCTTTCCTTTCTATCTCTCCCTCCCTCCCTCTTTCCTTTCTATCTTTCTTTCCCCCTGCCTTTCTCCAAGCCCTTCCTTTTCCCTCTCCCTAACTATCCCCTTCTCCCTCCTTTCTATCTCTCCCTCCCCCTTTCTTTCTCTCTCCCTTCCTTCATCTTTCAATCCCTCTCTCTCTCCATCCCTCTTCCTTTCTCTCTTCCTTCCTTCCTCTCTTTTTTGCTCTTTCTCTCTCCCTCCTTCCCTCCCTCTATGTCTTTCCCTCCCCCTCCTTCCCCCCTCTCTTTCTCTCTCTCTTGCTTTCTTTCTCGCTTTCTTTCTCATTCTCTCTCCCCTCCTTTCTCTCTCTCTCTCTTTCTCTCTCGTTCACCACGCTGGCAACAGAGAGAAAAAGAGAGAGAGAGAGAGATGGAGAGAGAGTGGAGGGCGCCGTTGTCTTCGCCTCTGCCCGGCAGCTCTGCAGCGAAGAGGAAGCAGCCGCGCACCGCCTCCCGGGAGCCCGGCTGACTTTTGGAGCCGTTTTGTTTTCGGCCGGGTGGAGGCGGCGCGCGGAGGCGAACACACGGCGCCCGGCCAAGCTCCGCCTCCCGGGAGCCCAGCCGACTTTTGGAGCCGTTTTGTTTTCAGCTGGGATACCGGGAGGCGGAGCGTGGCCGGGCGCCGTGCCTTCGCCTCCGCGCGCCGCCTCCGCCCGGCTGAAAACAAAACGGCTCCAAAAGTCGGCCGGGCTCCTGGGAGGCAGAGTGTGGCCGGGCGCCGTGTCTTCGCCTCCGTGCGGCTCTGCAGCGAAGAGGAAGTAGCCGCGCACCACCTTCCGGGAGCCTGGCCGACTTTTAGAGCCGTTTTGTTTTCGGCCGGGCGGAGGCAGCGCGCAGAGGCGAAGACACGGCACCTGGCCACGCTCCGCCTCCCGGTATCCCAACCGACTTTTGTATCCCAGCCGACTTTTGGAGCCTGCTCGCCGCTCGCGGGCGGCAGGCGGGCGGCGAGCGGTGGGCGGGCGGGCGGCGAGCGGGCAGCGAGTGGCCGGCGAGCGGCGAGCGGACGGGGGGCGAGCGGCGAGCGGGCGGCCCGGCGGCCAGGTGTTCAGGGGGCAGCCGGCGCGTGCTCCCCAAATCTCCCTGCCAGCCCACCCACCCGGAACATTCAAAATAAGAAAACCCTTCGCTCTTACTTTGAATGTTCCGGGCGGGCACGCAGGCAGGGAGATGGGAAGAGCGCGCGCCGGCCCGCGCGCCCACCAGCCCCCCCTCTCTTGCAGCGGAGGAGAAAGAGAGGCCGGATGGATGGGGGGCAGGGCCGAGAGGCCTGGAGCGCGAGGGGGCCGGAGGCACCATGGAGAGGCAGGTGTGGCCGCGGCTCCCTTCTATTGCCCGTGCCTCCCCCCCCCCCCCGCGGGCTGGCAGGGGGATGGGGAGTGCGCGGCTGAGGAAAAGGGTGCGCCAGGGGGTATTTTGGAGTGCGCGCGCGGTCACGTGCGCAGCTTACAGGGAACAGTGATTGATGGAAGAAAGAACTTATGAGGGTCGCCCAGAAAGTAATGCACCACATTTGATTTCTCAGCCTACAGTAATGGTATGAATGCGAAACTTTGGATATACATTATTTGAATTGTCAGGAGTGCGTGTGTAAATTTTACCTTTCTTCAGACAGATAGCGTAGCTGCAGCAGTGTTTCGAAATGGCATCTGTAAGTGATGTACATTACCAGCAGCGTGTCATCACTGAATTTCTCACTGCAGAGAAAGAAACTATTGGGAACGTCCACAAACATTTGTGTTCAGTTTATGGAGAATCTGCAGTTGACAGAAGTACGGTTAATCGCTGGGCACAGAGGGTGAGGCCGTTACAGTGCAGAAATGGCTTCGTGACCAGAGCAAGGAGTGGTACCGACAGGAAACACACGCTCTTGTGTCCCATAGAACGGGATGGAGATTATGTAGAAAAATAGGGAGTGTAGAAGAAACGTCATTCTTTCTTGTATTGTAAAAGTTTCATTGTGTTCAATAAATAATTGTTGAAGAAAAAAACGTGGTGCGTTAATTCTGGGCGACCCTCGTATCTTCCATTGTTCTTCTGTTTAGATAACAGAACTGTGGGCAATGCCAAGAAATAAAAATAGGCACAGATGTCCTCAAGTCTGCTGCAGACCTTGAAACTCATACAGGGGGAACCAGTGGTTGAGGCCTCCGTGGTGTTTCAAAGTTAAGCATGCAGCCATGCCCCTATTTGGAGCTTGAAGGTTCAGTTTTCCGCTCTTCTGTTTATATTTCTTTACTTACCTCCTTAACAAAGTGTTTCGTCTGCCACGGGGTGCCTGTCTCCATCCGGAGCCTCTCCTCGTTTCGCTGCTGCTCTTCAAGGGCTTTCTTGTGCTCTGTGGCCTTTTCAATGTCCCCTTGCCTCAAGGACTCCGTCACGTGTTGCCAGAGTTTCCTGAATTTGACAGGGAGGAAGGGGATTCAAGCTGAAGCTGTTTGCCACCTTTACTAAATGCAAGACTGCAAGTATAACCAGAATGAGTGTAAAAAGGTGGCATGAGGCGAGAAAGACTATTTATTGACTACTCCAGGAGCCTGCCCTTACCTTCCGGTGTTGGAATCATGAATTTATTTCCACCAAAAAACCTGTGTCAGTTCTCAAGTATTACATGATTAGTAGGCTGAAAATAAGTTGCTTCTTTCCAACAGCTGCCCAGCTGTCAATTGAGTCCTCTCTTGCCAAAGAAGCTTTTCTCATCTTTTGGTTAAAACTATGGGTTATATATTCTTCCCTGTTAGTTTTGCCGGCATTACAGAATGTAGTAGCTATTATTTAAAATCAAACCATCCTCTGCTACCATGACAGAAATAGAGATAAATTACAGCCCGCATGGACCATAATAAATCATTTCTGAGAGTCGATGGATTAAAAGAAAAAATCTGCTTTCAAACGAAGTTTCTTTTATTACAAAAATAAGAAAATATAAGGAATGCCTTAAGAGGCATATGAGATGCGTCTTACATCATGGCAGCTAACAGAGAATCTAAAAGACAAATATAGAGGATCTCAACAAGATGGAAATGATACATGAATGATGTGGCAGGATTTTACATCATAATAGGAGGAGCTAATAAAACACACACTGTTAACTATTTAATTACTGAATAACTCTGAATGACTCAGAATGTCTCTGGGGCTGTCAATACTCAGTGTGACACTATGTACATAACTAGTTGGGTTTGGCAATATATAGAATAAACCAACAATGTATGCTTACATTTATTAGAACACTATTGCTTTAAGAGCTAGTGTTACAGATTTCCATAAGAGGGAGCCAGAAGGGTGATTCACTCTCTCGACTACTCTCGGCTATTTCTGTTTTGTCTTTGTGACTACGCTGTAGTAAGAGCTGTGTGTTCAAATGATGGTTTATGTATTTGTAAGCTGGAAAAGTAAGCTTATAGTATTGTATATTTATCAAGATTTATTGACTGATTTAACCGTGTTTGACGAGGACTGTTTTTGACTAAGATATTTGCCAAAGTAAATAATATTTTATACACTTAATGTATCTGACTTGTATTACTGAATTATTACTTATATCTCTAGGCTATCAGCTGGATATTTTATTTATTTATTTATTATTTATTAGATTTGTATGCCGCCCCTGTCTGAAGACTCGGAGCAGCTCACAACAGTATATATGCAAGACCGCCACGTTTCCTTTGTGTATTCAGAGATAACTCCGCACACTCCTTAACATTCCCCTCCTTTTAAATTCTCCTCAGCCCTTTCCAATTCTTGTTTCCATAATTCACTTATTATCACGTCATGGAGCAGAAACTGGTATTGTCACCTTCTTCATCGAAACACTCTCTTGTCTAAAAATAGAACCTCTAAACCAGAATAAATACTTGTTTCACTCTTTGGTTTTTTGCTAATGGCTCCCCTGATTTTACAAATATCCCCCTCAGCTTTAACAATCATTATATGGCAAAGGATAAAAACAGTGTTTCTCAATCTTAAGGCAACTTTAAAGCATGCCAGCTGAGGAATTCTACGAGTCGATGTCTACCACATCTTAAAAGTACCAAAGATGAGAAACACTGAATTAAAAGATCACCTTTTAAAGTTCTAGCCAACACCTGTAATCTAACACCTGTAATCTCACGGCAGCACTAAACAGCCCATCTGTAATTTCTTCCAGTGTTCTCCTGCAAAGTACAAGAAACTATGTCCGCAGCCAGGCCCCCAACCAAAATGACAAATTTAGCATTGTATTTCAAGATCATCACAAACTCCATGTTCCAAAAATAATTGGTGTCACTGGGGAGCCACATGTGGTAGCTGTATCTGTGATTAGTTTTCCAATTAAGAGAACAGATTATTCCTCTCCGATTTACGTAGAGGGGCATTGAAAATCACAAGGAAATGTCCAACTATTGGTTAGGTTTCAATGTGTACTAGAATGAAACTATCACCCACTTAAGACATCCTGGCATTTCCTATATGGAAATAATAATAATAATAATAATGATAATAATAATAATAATAATAATAATAATTATTATTATTATTATTATTATTATTATTATTATTTATTAGATTTGTATGCCGCCCCTCTCTGAAGATTTGCAGAGTAAATAATATTTATTTTAAAGGGATATGTCTCCCTTTAAAATAAAAAGATTGGAAAACTCAATATTTAACAACTGGACACACTTAGTTAGATATAACTGGAACTGAATGAACAAGTTGCATTGATGAACAATCCTAGGAACAGGGGTAGGCAGCATTTCCTCCAACCAATTAGACATTAGAAAGCACATCACCAGAAAAGCAGTAACATTCCAGTAAGGGGCAGAGCCAATTTTCCAAACCATTCGGAAGGTGCGATTAAATTCATGAATGAGAGCGAAAAGCCTCTGAACAGCTTCTAGTTTTATTCTTTAAAAGCAGCTAAGGTAGACCCTTCCTCCCAGATCCCATGGCCTAAAAATTAAATGTATTCTGATGAAGACGCTCCTTGCAAGCCATAATTTGCCTCCTTGCAAGCCATAATTTTCTAGACGCTGCAATGTCAAATAATGATCTTCAGTTGAAAATGAGGGGAATGTTTCCAGATGTAAAATAATGCACTTGGGGAAAAGGAATCCTCAATCTGAGTATTGCATTGGCAGTTCTGTGTTAGCAAAAACTTCAGAAGAGAAGGATTTAGGGGTAGTGATTTCTGACAGTCTCAAAATGGGTGAGCAGTGTGGTCGGGCGGTAGGAAAAGCAAGTAGGATGCTTGGCTGCATAGCTAGAGGTATAACAAGCAGGAAGAGGGAGATTGTGATCCCCTTATATAGAGCGCTGGTGAGACCACATTTGGAATACTGTGTTCAGTTCTGGAGACCTCACCTACAAAAAGATATTGACAAAATTGAATGGGTCCAAAGACGGGCTACAAGAATGGTGGAAGGTCTTAAGTATAAAACGTATCAGAAAAGACTTAATGAACTCAATCTGTATAGTCTGGAATACAGAAGGAAAAGGGGGGACATGATCGAAACATTTAAATATGTTAAAGGGTTAAATAGGGTTCAGGAGGGAAGTGTTTTTAATAGGAAAGTGAACACAAGAACAAGGGGACACAATCTGAAGTTAGTTGGGGGAAAGATCAACGGCAACATGAGAAAATATTATTTTACTGAAAGAGTAGTAGATCCTTGGAACAAACTTCCAGCAGACGTGGTTGGTAAATCCACAGTAACCGAATTTAAACATGCCTGGGATAAACATATATCCATTGTAAGATAAAATACAGGAAATAGTATAAGGGCAGACTAGATGGACCATGAGGTCTTTTTCTGCCGTCAGTCTTCTATGTTTCTATGAATTGTATAGTCTGAGTTACATATTATGAGGTGAGTGGTACAGTGGGTAGAGTGCTGGCTCTGTTTAAAAAAGTGCTATTGCTAACATGTTGTAAGCCACCCTGAGTCTAAGGAGAAGGGTGGCATAAAAAAAAATCAAACAAATAAATAAATTAATATTAGTTATGTATCATTAAGAGGTAATTTCGAAAACAGTTTCTCTCACCTGGACTCAAATGGCCCTTGCTTTTCTATGGGCCGCACCCTTTTCCGTGTCACAGACAACTTTGACAAATCCATACATTTAGTTTCTCCGTTACTGTAAGTGAACTCAAGGATACTATTCCATTCACCTTGTACTTTACAAACCACTGTGTTGGTAGCATTCTGCTTCACCTCACCCGTGACCCTGAAAGCAGCAGAAAAAAAGATATGATAAAAAAAAATAACCTGGAGATGACAGTGATATATTGCTCAATTATATAAGCAAAAGTAATGCAGAGCTTGGCAGTTATAAATGGTCCCTGCCTGCGATCTTCTTTACATCCCTATTAAAAAGCAACTTGTGTTTCCCCAATGCTAATGACAACTATTCCCTTTTTGCAATCTCTCCACTGATTTTTATGAAAAATGAATTTTGCATCCTAAAATAAATAAAATTGTTTTTAGTATTAGTAATCATCCAATACAGGATAACATATTGTTAAAAGCATGTGGTATATCAAGTAATGTTAAAAGTATAATGAATAAAATAACAATGGCTCTTTACCCAGTTTAATACACCACCAAAACAGTATTTTTGCTTACACTATAATGTTTAGCTCAGACTATGAATTCCTCTTAAAGAGAGATATTATACTCGGTATATATTCTATTAGGCATTAAAATTTGGAATGGATTAAAAAAAATCCAAGTTTTTATGATACACTGCTCAGGGAAATCTATCTTGCTTTTCCACCTACAGTATCAATCAATTAAATTCATTTTATATAATGTTCTACAGAACTTATACTATTCAAATACAGTGGTACCTCATGATACGAACCCCTCGTGATACGAACCCCTCGTGATATGAACCCGGGGTTTGGAAATTTTTTGTCTCTTCTTACGAACTTTTTTCGGCTTACGAACCCACCGCAGATCGCAAAATGGCGCTCCGCTGGGCGGCGGGCGGCTGTCACCTTTTAAAACAGCCAGGGGGACTTCTTGGCGTTCTCCTGAACCCGAACCCGAACTTTTCGGGTTTGGGTTCGGGAGGCCGCCGAGAAGCCCCCCGGCTGTTTTAAAAGGTGACAGCCGGGCGGCGGTACCCAGCGGAGCACCATTTTGGTGTTGTTGGGTTTTTTTTGCATGGATTAATCGCTTTTACATTGTTTCCTATGGGAAACAATGTTTCGTCTTACGAACGTTTCACCTTACGAACCTACTTTCGGAACCAATTAGGTTCGTAAGACGAGGTATTACTGTATAATACAATTAATTAGTATAAACCAGGGGTCCCCAAACTTGGCAACTTTAAAACTTGTGGACTTCCACTCCCAGAATTCTCCAGCCAGCATACTACCACAGCCAGAAATAAATCACAAAACGTTATTTAAGCAAAAGAAGCAATTCATGTTGCAGAATTTCAGCCATTAGCAATATATTCCCTGTGAAATGTATGGTGAATATAAAATGCCTGAGAAAGTTCTGAAAAATACCACTCCTTATTACAGCAAAATTTACACTGCTGTAATATTCTGATTTTTTGCAAAGGAAGTCTAATTTCAATAAACCTGTTCTAGGTATGGAACATCCCAATGTCCCCTAGAACGCATTATGGATGCTATCACTGTAGAATGACTTAGGACCAAACTACATCCAGAACACCATGCACCAGTGATGGCTAACCTTTTTGTCATCACGTGCCAAATGTGCCTGCATGCACACACAGATCCATAATGCAATGTGCGTGCAATACCCCCAGCACTCCCACCTCCTGTGCATGCATGCACGGCCCTACGCATGGGTGCATGATAACCCATGCTCTCCCAACCCCCACACATGCATGTGTGACACACACACCCATTGCCCTGCCACCAAGCATGTGTGGGTGACCCCCCCGTCCCACCTCACACGCATGTGAATCTCCATCATGCACCTCATCCTCTGGGCATGCCCGGCAGAGACCCAAAAATCAGCTGGCTAGCAGCAGGAGCGCACATGCACAGTGGTGCTGAACTGGGGCCATGGCTGGCATGCATGCAATAGATTGTGTACCACCTCTGGCATGCATGCAATAGATTGCTGTATACCACGGTTGGCATGCATGCAATAGATTTGCCACTATGCATCATACACCAATCCCATTTTGAAAGACAGATTTCTGCTGAATCACCGTCACTGCAACAGTGAGTATATTTGCGTAGCACAACAATAAACATTTTCTAGATTTTGAATGAACAGAGAAAATGGTTTTCTTATTTAATCTAGTTTTATGCTGGTAAGTAATACACTAAGTGTCTAGGGCAGTGATGGCGAACCTGTGGCATGTGAAGCCATATCTGCTGGCATGTGAGTTGTTGCCCTAGCTCAGCTCCAACGTGCATGTGTGTGCTGGCCAGCTGATTTTTGCTCACACAAAGGCTCTGGGAGGGTGTTTTTGGCTTCCAGAGAGCCTCTGGGGGTATGAGGGGAGGCGTTTTTACCCTCCCCCTGCTCCAGGAAAGCCTTTGGAGCCTGGGGAAAGCAAAAAATGAGCCTACTAGGCCCACCAGAAGTTGGGAAACAGCCGGTTTCTGACCTCCAGAGGACCTCCAGTGGGCAAGGGAAGCTTCTTTTCGCTCTCCCCAGGCATTGAATTATGGCTGTGGACACTCACGCATGTGTGATAGTGTGTGCGCATGCTCTTTCAGCACCTGAATAAAAAAAGGTTCGCCATCACTGGTTTGTGTATTGCTAGATACTTCGCTATTTCAGGGGCTGGAGGAAATGTTCCGAAATGAAGGCATTGCTGCCAAGAAGAGCTTCCTCTGACTGCAACACTTGCACATAGAGAAGCCTCTGATGAGTGCAGTAATTGTCAAACCTGTCACAGTACCCTTAGGAAACCTTGATTTGGGCTTGGTAGACCATTGGCTGCTAGAAAATCAGGTTCTTCAGAAAACTGCAGAATATAACTTGGGATTCCTGTAGCATTCTCAGACTAGGACTGGGAAGACTCTACAGTAGTACCTCTACCTAAGGACGCCTCTACTTGCAAACTTTTCTAGATAAGAACTTCT
The DNA here is from genome assembly GCF_031021105.1 of Erythrolamprus reginae. Lineage (NCBI taxonomy): Eukaryota > Metazoa > Chordata > Lepidosauria > Squamata > Dipsadidae > Erythrolamprus > Erythrolamprus reginae. Next base: position 160,984,662 of record NC_091950.1, read on the forward strand.
TTTTTTTGCCTCTTCTCAAGAACCTGAGCCTCCGAAACTGTAACCGGAAAAGGCAGGGGGAAGCCTCCGTGGGGCCTCTCTAGGAATCTCCTGGGAGGAAACAGGGCCGGAAAAGACAAGGAAGCCTCCGTGGGGCCTCTCTAGGAATCTCCTGGGAGTAAACAGGGCCGGAAAAGGCAGGAGGAAGCCTCCGTGGGGCCTCTCTAGGAATCTCCTGGGAGGAAACAGGGCCGGAAAAGGCAGGGGGAAGCCTCCGTGGGGCCTCTCTAGGAATCTCCTGGGAGGAAACAGGGCCGGAAAAGGCAGGGGGAAGCGTCCGTGGGGCCTCTCTAGGAATCTCCTGGGAGGAAACAGGGCCGGAAAAGGCGGGGAGAAACCTCTGTGGGGCCTCTCTAGGAATCCCCTGGGAGGAAACAGGGCCGGAAAAGGCGGGGAGAAACCTCTGGGGGGCCTCTCTAGGAATCTCCTGGGAGGAAACAGGGCCCTCCCTGTGGATTCCCCAATCGCACACATTATTTGATTTTACATTGATTCCTCTGAGAAAAATTGCTTCTTCTTACAAACTTTTCTACTTAAGAACCTGGTCACGGAATGAGTTAAGTTCGTAAGTAGAGGTACCACTGTATTTCCAAATATTCCTAAAATTATTGAAACCAGTTACAGGCAATCCTCGACTTACCACCACAACCAAGCCTAAAATTTCTGTTGCTAAATGAGACACTTGTTAAGTGAGTTTTGCCCCATTTTACAACCTTGTTTGCTTCAGCTGTTGAGTGAATCACTACAACTGTTAAGTTGATAGCACAGCTGTTGAGCAGATGGACTTCCCCATTGACTTCACTTGTTGACAAGCATGCAAATTTGGATCACCTGACCATGAGGATAGTGCAATAGTCTTAAGAGTGAAAAAATGGTCATAAGTCACTTTTTTTCAGTGCTGCTGTGACTTTGAACAGTCACTAAATGAACTTTTGTTCATCAAGGATTACCTGTATTGTTTCTTGGATGAGCATGCTACAGACGATACATTAAGGTTCTTTAAAAAAGGTTGAAAACCCCCATTATTCCTCTTTAAAAAAAAAAAAAAAAAACTAAGAAAATATCTTAAAATACCGGTTATAGCCTTAGAGTCAAGATAAGCAAAGGCATTTATTGGATGTTTTTTGGCTTGGAATTTAATTTCGACAAAATCTGCAGAATTTTGTTAAGCCATTGAAAGTTACTTTGCAATTAAATTCAAAAGCATTTTACAAAAAATGATTTTGACTTCTTTCGATGCGTTTTCAAAATCTTCAGCATTAACCAAAAGATGTATTAAGACATAAATGCTATAATTTCTAGCCTCTCGTTTCAAGAGCATTTCAGAAACCACACATTATCAATTTTACAATACTGCACAGTGCTAGAATTTTTAAAAATGGAAATAAAAAGTCCTGCCAACAGGAATACTTGCCGGTGAAGTTTGCCACCATAGAAAGGTTTGGTATGAAATGTAATACTTGCAGAATATCCCGTTTTTGCACAATTAACACTGACTTTCCCTCCCAGTTCTACCCAGGGGACTGTCAAAATTGACCGAGCGTATGCACAAGGCAAGGAGAATGTGTATTCCTCTCCAAGTTCCAGAAGGCTTAAAGTACCTGTGAGGGAGGAAATAATAAAGATGAAATCCACATTGAACTAAAAGCAACTCATGTCTTCCGTCTTTACATCAAAAGACGTTGCAGAGGTCTACGCCGGGCGTCTCTGCAGATCCTGTATCTTGCTATCATTCTCATTCTGTACTACTAGTCAGTTTTGCAAACACAAATTACATAAATGACAGCAAACAAAAATAATCTTATTTTTGTACCAGTAGATAAAATAGACTTGAGGGAACATATTCATTGTAAAGAGAGAGAGAAAATAGCATTTGGGCAGTTTATCCAACAGGGATAAATTAAGCAATTCATTTATAGACTTTTTTTTCCTTCCATGCAAAAAATAAAAACAGGTCAGTTTTAATCGGGTTTTTCAAACTGAATTCCACAGAACTTTAGGGTTCTGGGAAGAATAGATTCCATGCGATTAAGAAAAATATACAGTGGTACCTCATGATACGAACCCCTCGTCTTACGAACAACCCGAGATACGAACCCGGGGTTTCAGATTTCTTTGCCTCGTCTAAAGAACCATTTCCGTCTTACGAACACGAGCCCGGCTCCGGGGGCTCTCTAATTGTGCATGCGCTAACTTACTGTTGCAGGGATTCTCCTGCCTTGAGACTACCCCGATGGGATTTCCCATTCGTTTCCCCCCCCCCCCATTCCCTGCCAAAAATACAAAGACGGGCTGCCAGCGTGTTCCCCCTGCCCCTGCCCCTTCGCCGTCCCTGCCTTCCTGGCCAAAACGCTGGGAAGGAGGCAAGTCGGCCCCTTCTGCTCCTCCCCAGTGCTGTTAAGAAAAGTTGCCGTGCTGCCCCGAAGGGTCCTGAGCCTCCCGTTCCCTCCCACCAGCCCCTTCGCCGTCCCTGCCTTCCTGGCCAAAGTGCTGGGGAGTGAGGCAAGCCAGTCCTTCTGCTCCTCCCCAGTGCTTTGGCCAGGAAGGCAGGGACGGCGAAGAGGCGTGGGGGGGAGAGAACGGGAGGCTCAGGACCCTTGGGGGCAGCAGGGCAACTTTTCTTAACAGCGCTGGGGAGGAGCAGAAGGGCTGGCTTGCCTCCCTCCCCAGAGCTTCGGCCAGGAAAACAGGGATGGCGAAGGGGCGGGGGGGGGAGAACGGGAGGCTCAGGACTCCTTTGGCGATGGCGGACCGGCTTCCAGGTTTCTAATTTCTGGGCTTGCACGCATTAATCGCTTTTCCATTGATTCCTATGGGAAACATTGTTTCGTCTTACGAACTTTTCACCTTACGAACCTCCTCCTGGAACCAATTAAGTTCGTATCATGAGGTACCACTGTATATGAAATCCCCTTTGGGGAGGGTCTCTCTCCCCCACTCACTTTTTCTTAAAAAAACACTAAAATGCAGAAGAAAAAGTGGAGCTTGTCACCTAGAAACTTCACCCCTTTAGACCAGAAATTTGGGGAACTTTTTATTTTATTTTAAAGTTTCCAAGTTTGGGAAAAGCTTGAAAGCCCCACAGTATGGCCACCTCAACCTGCTGCCCATGATGAACAGCAAATCCCACAATCTTGTCAGTCAGGGGTGGGCAATTAGTTTTCTCAAGAGGTCACATGGAGAAACTGGGACTGTTGTGGAGGGCCAAACCAATAGGGCTGGTGCAGCCACTGCTACGTCCCAGACAGGGGCAGCCAAAGGATTGGATGTTGCCCACAGACCAGATGTGGCCGAGACCACACTAGATTATCTCCTAGGTCTCTTTTCAACTTTAACTCCCATGTAGGTAGTCCTCAACGTACAAACATTTTTTTATTGACTGAAATTACACCTGCACTTCAAAAGTGACTTATGACTAGTTTCCACATGACTGTTGAAGCATAGTCACAGGTGATCAATATTTGGACGCTTGGCAACTGGCATGTATTTATGACAGTTGCACTGTCCCGGGGACATGTGTTCTCCATCTATAACCTTCCCAGCTGGCTTCCAACTAGCAAAGTCAATGGGGGGAAGCCAGATTCACTTAATGACCGCATGATTCACCTAACAACGGTGGCAAGGAAGGTCATAAAATGAGCCAAAGCTCACTTAACAAGTGCCCTGCTTAGCCCTGTTTGGCAACAGAAAATTTGGGCTCAATTGTGGTTGTAAGTCAAGGACTACCAATAATTACCAGCCTGTTCTCCAACACTTTAGGAAATCATTAGATTGGGACAGGCTGCGTCAAAGGATGAGCAATAGACTAATAGTTCGACAGATCAGGTGGGGGTTGCCATTCCTGCTGCTACCGGTGCGCTGTGCATGCAGCTTCGGGTCTCTGGCGTGTATGCGTCCCGGCAAGATTTTGTTTGCGCATGCGCAGGAAGCAAAATCTCATCAAGGGATGCACACATACGTGAGATTTTGGCAATTTGCTTTCACACATGCGCAGAAGCAAAACAATCGCCAAAATCTCTCGCACATGTGCATCCCCTCGCAAGATTTTGTTTCCTGCACATGCGCAGAAGCAAAATCTCACCAGCTCATGTCTACGTGCACACTAGAGACCTGAAGTTGTGTGCGCAGCTCCAGTTTTACTACCGGTGCGGCATCCTCGTCTGTACCAGTAGGAACCTAATACCGTGACAGAATAACAACATTGTTTCTAAAATGCAGCTCTCCAGAGCTGTAGTTCCAGGGTGTCCAGGGGGAAAGCATTTTGAAATTCCCTGATATTTCCCTGACATTTCCCTGTAACTTGAGATCTAGTTAAGGCGCGGTCATAGATGACATGATACTAAACGGCTAAGCCATGGAGATATATCGATAGCTGAGGAAGCAAGTTGTTGCCAGTTATGCTCATTTTTGCTTGACTCAGTTTTTTTATATGATTTCTCCCTGACTTTTAGCTTGTTTTTTCCCCTGACTTATTCCATTTTTTTCCACGAATTCCCTGATAATAGAAACATAGAAATCTGACGGCAGAAAAAGACCTCATGGTCCATGTAGTCTGCCTTTATACTATTTTCTGTATTTTATCTTAGGATGGATATATGTTTATCCCAGGCATGTTTAAATTCAGTTACTGTGGATTTATCTACCACGTCTGCTAATTCCCTGATATTTCCCAAATTGCCAATTTCCCTGATAATTCCCTGATTTCCCTATTTTCCAGGTTTGCTGGACACCCTGAGATCACAACTGTCCAAAGAGTGTAAGGAGCAGGGCAACATTTCCCACTTACCTTCACCAACCATGGTTACTCCTATTGACATGCCTAGGAATTTACTTTTTGTCCAAACGTGGGCGTTCACGCACATCTTTCTCTCCACACATTCAGCGTAGAACCCTGAGACCGGAGGATGATGCGACACTTGTTCTGCGACAAACCGGACGGTGTAAGAGTCTGGCTCTTCTGGAGCCTGGCTCTCTTCTGAAACAGGCACTTGCTCAGAGGCAGAATGGGACGAAGAGTTACTATTAGTGTCATTTGGTACGTCGCTCTTCGCCATCTTCCACGAACAGTGAAATGTTTCCCCGATGATTGGGTTGTATGGTTTTTTGGCAATTGCTCCTTTGCGTCCTTCGTGAAAGGAAGTGAGATAATACTCAACAAAACGGATCATCCTCTCCTCGGGACTTGTGCCATTGGAAATGGAAGTGAACAGGTCGGGATGGGACATGAAGTCGGCATACATTTCCAACAAAGAGCGCTTCTCTAAAATAAAAGTGGGAAGGACCACCTACAATAAAAGAAAACATCATTAGAGAAATATGCAGAATGACTTTTTGATTTTCTTTTCTTTTTTAAGTGCCAATAAGGGGCCGTGTGAAGAGAAAAGTTTTAATGGAAGGCACAGTTTCCGGTCACAATTCAAAGTGTTGGTCATGACCAACAGTCCTACATGACATGGGACCAGATTACCTCCGGAACCGCCTGCTACTGCACGAATCCCAGCAACCGATAAAGTCCCACAGAGTTGGCCTTCTCCGGGTCCCGTCGACTAAACAATGTCATTTGGCGGGCCCCAGGGAAGAGCCTTCTCTGTGGCGGCCCCGGCCCTCTGGAACCAACTCCCCCTGGAGATTAGAACTGCCCCCACCCTCCCTGTCTTTCGTAAACTACTCAAGACTCATTTATGCTGCCAGGCATGGGGGAGTTAAGATATTCTTTCCCCCTAGGCCATTACAAGTTATGTATGGTATGTTTGTGTGTAGGTTTGGTTTTATTATAAGGGTTTTTAGTTGTTTTATTAATTGGATTTCTACATGCTGTTTTTATCATTGTTGTTAGCCACCCCGAGTCTGCGGAGAGGGGCGGCATACAAATCCAATAAATAAATAAATAAATAATAAATACATGACACTTGTACATTTGTGGCTTTTAGTGTTTGGTATTTTCTCGTACACGGTGCTTTTATGCTTCCACAAGGCATTTTGGAATTAGAAGAGGAGGAGAGAAATGAGAAGGGGAACAGAGAGGAGGAAAAGGAGGGAGAGGGGGAGGACGAGCAGGAGGAAGAAGAATTGACTCAGCCTTCCATCCTTCTGAGGTCGGTAAAACAAGGAGCCAGATCGTTGGGAGCAATACGCTGACTCTGTAAATCATGTAAAGAAGGCTGTAAATCACTATGTACCAGTATGTAAGTCTAAGTGCTATTGCTAAAAGAAAAAGAAAGGAGGAGGAGGAGTGGGAAAGAGAGGGGAGGGGGGAGAAGGAGATGGAAGGAGAGGGGAAGGGGAAAGAGGAAGAGGAGGAAGAGAAGAAAGAGGAAGAGGAAAGTTTAAATTATTACTGTTTGTTATATTTTTCCATACACTTTATTCTTGTAAACAATCATTGCTTTGGCCTTACTTGTTCAAGTTTTACATATTTCACTGATCATGATAACATTTGTAATCCAAATTCATTTAGTTCATTTAGGGCCCATTTAGTTTTGACCCTATACCTTTATATTATGTCACACCTGCTTCTTCATTCCTGTTCAACCCATTCCTGTTGCATTCAACTTATTTTTAAAGTTTCTTTTGGTATATCACGTTCTTAGCTATTTTTGGTTCTTTTGACAACACATACTACCACCACTTTTCAGCCACATCTTAAAATTGATTTAGCTATATTTCCCTCTTTAAGAAATATTCTACCAAGGTACACAAAGTAACTGCTTGCTTCAGTTTTTTTCCACAATATATATATAATTTCCAATTGTTCATTCCCTTTCTCCCATCAAATACAACTACAGTGGTACCTCTACCTAAGAACGCCTCTACTTAAGAAGATAAGATAAGAACCAGGTGTTCAAGATTTTTTTGTCTCTTCTTAAGAACCATTTTCTACTTAAGAACCCGAGCCTGGAAAAATTTCCCACGAAATTTAGAGCGGCACGAAGGCCCGGCCAGTTTCCTGCCATTCCCCCTGGGTTTCTCTCTCTGGCGCAGTGTATGGGAGGCCTTAAAAGTTTTGGATTTTTTTGATTCCCGTCACCTCACCTTCTTCCTTCAGCAGCAAATGTTCTCCTCTTCTTACTCCTTCTCCTCCCACCCAAATTCTGAGCTTTTATTTCTTTCCTAATGGGTTTCACACATTATTTGCTTTTACATTGATTCCTATGGGAAAAATTGCTTCTACTTACAAACTTTTCTACTTAAGAACCTGGTCACAGAACGAAGTAAGTTCTTAAGTAGAGGTACATTAACTTGTAAACCCATAATGTTCATTCCATCATCCAATTTTATATTAATTGAAGATCATTTGTATTTTCTAAAAAAAACCCCATGGTATCACTTTTATACACAGACGTCCCAATCACTTCCAACATTTGCACGAGCATTCCCTGTATATATCTGTATAGCCAGGGAGACATCACAAAATCCTTGTCTCGTTCCCTCTTCTACACCGAACTGTTCATGAAGTTTCCAATTTAGTCTCACACCTGCTTTACTTTCACATTCACATACAGCTTTTGTTGCATTCAGCAGCCAACCTTAAATTTCATAATCACAGCTTACCTTCTGTAAATTCCTTTAGCATATGTTTTCTCTAAGTCGACAAACATACAGTAAACTTTCTTTCTCACATTCGCATGTTTAACAAGGACTTGTTGAAAATCAAACCTGACACTTTCTGCCTGGCATGAAGCCATATTGAACTTATTTTATCTAATGACAATCAAAATTCTGCCAAATGGCTTTCCAGACAGAGTTAACAAACTAATTGCTCATCATCATCATCATCATCATCATCATCATCATCCAGTCTTCCTACTTTTTTTAATACAGTGAAAAGAACAATTTCAGTGTTCCTATCAATAGTTACAAATGTGCATATGCATACATATACTAGAAAAGACACAAAATCGTATCAATGTACTGTATTGGCATGTTTCCAGTTATGCCATCTACATCTGCAACATCACTATTTTAAAAGATTCTTGGAGCATTTTCAAAAAAATCCTTTTGTTTGTTTGTTTGTTTATTTATTTATTTATTTTGGACACTAAGGTTTTTCCAACATTTATTTCAATTTCATTCTTGGGATATATATCTCTTTAATTTCTTTATCAATCTCTTTCTAGGATTTCCCCTTTATTTATTTATTTGGATTTCTAGGTCACCCTTTTCCAAAAGGACTCAGGGCAGCTTACAGCATATAAAAACAATACAAATATAGAATTATGAAATCCAACCATAAAAACTAATCTTAAAAACCCAAACTTAAAACCATTCAACTGTCTTTATCCAAATCACCGTCATACTGTCAGCCGGAGAGGAGTGTCAATGCTCAACAGCTCCAAGCTTGCCAGCAAAGGTGGTGTTTTTAAAACCTTTTGAAAGGCCCGGAGACTGCAAATCTCTGGGGACCGGAACCACCACAGAGAAGGCCCTTTCCCTTGGCCACGTCAGTCGGCACTGCTTGGCTGACGGGACTTGGAGAAGGCCGACTCCGTGGGATCTGACCGGCCGCTGGGATACATGAGGCAGGAGATAGTCCCATAAGTAATGGTCCTTTCAGTTTCATCCCAACTACCGTAATTTCATTCTTAATTCCATTCCATTAGCTTTGCTGGGGGATCCTTTTAAAACCCTTTTTCACACATCTGCGGCATACAAATCTAATATATTATTATTATTATTATTATTATTATTATTATTATTATTATTACTACTACTACTACTACTACTACTACTACTACTACTACTTTAATTCCCATCAACATTTTAAATTTCCATCCACTTTTAATCTTAATCAAGCCTTGCTCTCTCTAATCCAATGCTCAGGAACTTTTTTGTTTGTTTTATGCTCATTATACAGTAAATCTCACACACTCCCACTTTCCTCCTTCATTCTCTCATGTGTATTTTTCTCATCAACAGTCTCTTTCAGCTCTATCAAACATTCTTTTTGCCAATTTCCATTAGCATAACTTCACACATTTCTGTGAGGTGCCAAAACAATATTCCTTTCATTCTGTTCAAAGCTGCTTTCACATTCTTTTTCTTATTTTCTTATTCTTAAGAGAATAATCTACCTTTTTTTAAAAAATGGAGGGATACAGCCAGGGCTGGGCTACTGCCCGGACTGTGGGGAACGCAGTGAGGTAGCAAAAATGTAGCTCCACCCCAGGGCACCCAATTTGCACTGAAAGATGTTGAAAGAAAATGCAGGACATCCTGCATAAGCCACGCCCACAGTGTGGTAGTAAAAATTTTGGTAGCCCTTCACTGGATACAGCCCTAGTACTTTCTATTTACTTTCACTCTTTTTTTCTTTCACTTCTTTTTCTCCTATATCTATTTCCCCCAAGAGGATTTTTTTTCTAAAGATAAAATAAAATGACATCCCACATATTAAAACTGGATTTAGAAAATGTGCTATTTGGATTGTTGACTTCTATGATATAAAACCAATAAGATCTGTTTTGATTTATAGCATGTTAAAGAAAGAAACAAAGTACGGTATATGTGAATTTACATCTATATATGAATCACTTTAAAGTTCATTTTATTTCTCTTGTTTAACATGCTGTATTTTATCAATATGCAAAAAAATGGAAAAATTCCAGTTTTTCTGACTTACATTCTCAGAATCTTTCGTAGGAAGTTAGCATCCATCCCTCTCCTAGAAAAATTGAAATATCCTAGGACAGTGATGGTGAACCTATGGCACATGAGCATTGCCCTATGCCAGCTCCAGCGCATATGTACATAGAAACATAGAAGACTGACGGCAGAAAAAGACCTCATGATCCATCTAGTCTGCCCTTATACTATTTTCTGTATTTTATCTTAGGATGGATATATGTTTATCCCAGGCATGTTTAAATTCAGTTACTGTGGATTTACCAACCACGTCTGCTGGAAGTTTGTTCCAAGGATCTACTACTCTTTCAGTAAAATAATATTTTCTCATGCTGGCCAGCTGATTTTCGTTCTTCTTTTTAGATGTTTTTGCTCTCCCCAGGCTTCAGGAAAGCTTCCTGAACCCTTGGCATGATGAAAAATGGCCCAATGGAACAACTGGAAGTTTGGAAATGAACTTCCAGCTGGGCTGTTGGGCTGTTTTTTGCTATCCCTAGATTTCAGGAGGCTTTCGTGAACCCTGGAGACAGAGAAAAGCCTACTGAAAGTCCACAGATTTCAAGTGATGCTTGTGCACATGCATAGGGGGGACAGCAGTGTGTGGGTGTGTGCATGTGCGGGGGCAACCCAAGGGTTGTGTGCATGTACAAGGGAGGACACTGCATTATGGGTGTGGGCAGGGCACATACGCTATTGCATACACGCGTACCCTTTTGGCACCTGAGCTAAAAAAGATTTGCCATCCCTGTTCTAGGAAATATTTTAAAAGGCAGAACATTATATAGAATATCTCCAGAAACATGCTTTTAGACGAGGAAAAAGACTCGCTCTTATTAGTCCCCATCTTTGTCAATGTGCCACCAAGGAATGGCCCAGCTCACCCTTGTTAATAGCTGGACCAATCTATTCTACATAACAAATAACAGCCATATTAGGAATTGCCCAAAGCCCTTTCATTCCACCATCAGCCAGCAAAGGGTCAGCCAAACTTGAACTCAGAAACACAGCCTACACAAAGTTGCTTCTGCATGGCACCATGGGAGTCTGACAACCAATCAGACTGCATTTCGTATACAGGAACAGAAAACTCTGGGGTGGGGCCCAACAGAAGTTATAAAAACTCAGAGATTCTTAGCAACTGCCTTTTTTCCCCTCTGCATCCAACATCTGGAAACATATGATCCACCTTTTCTGTACAAGAGCTCGTGCTATGTGCTCCTGTCCGCATTAAATCGTCTTTCCAAGCAAACCACATGAATCCAGTGCCTCTTTTCCCCACTTGGAACTGAACCCAGAAGAATATTCCTGCCACCACTTTTATTAAGAATCAAGTCCACCATTCTTTTTCATTCACTACTTCTCCATGAATACATTGGAACAGATTTACGATTAAACACACAGGCAAAACATTAGGCAACTATCACAACCCTGGGACTCATTGTTGTCATAGGCACCCACAGAATCTAGATGACACCAATTCATACTTTCTGACATACATCCTATGTCCTTTTACTTACAGTCAATCTTAAAGCTTGACCTCCTGCATCTATTCACCAACTCTGCTCCACAATCCCAGGCCATTTTCATTCTAACATATTATAGTTTTCTTTCAGTACCACAGACACACAGCATTTCTTTCTTTCTTTTTTCTCCCCTTTCATTCCTGAATTCATATTCTTTGGCAAATTCATATTCATATTATTTACTATATCTATATTCGTATTCTTTACTATATTCATATTCTTCAGAGAGGGGCGGCATACAAATCTAATAAATTGAATTGAATTGAATTACTAAGTCACATTTCATATGTCTCTCTAATCACACATGACCCCATGCAACTTAATCAATTGATGCTTTCATTTTTGGGGGGGAGAAATCGAGAAGGTTATCAGCCTGAGTAATATCCATGCAACTCCCAGCATTAGGGTTAGTTCTGACACCTTTTTGGTCCATATTTCACAAGAGCAACCAAAACCCAATTTTATCCCAATCAGACTCATAGAATTTCTAAGGTTCTTGGGGTCTGTAAGGCTGTTTTGTAAGTCAACAAACTGTTGCTGCATCTCACCCATTGGGAGGTACTTGGAATGTAATGTCATACAAAAAGATACAAGCAATATGCAACAGTGTGAATGATTTATTTATTTTATTTATTACTTAGATTTGTATGCCGCCCCTCTCCGAAGACTCGGGGCGGCTCACAACACGTGGAAACAAATCATAAATAATCTAACAAATTTAAAATTAAAAGATTTAAAAGACCCCATATATTAACAGACATACACACAAGCATACCATATATAAATTAAACAGTTACACCATGAACATGTATTAAAAATTCACAAACCTAAATAAGTTTCTAAAGTAGAGCAAGCAGCTTGTTTTAGATCCCTTAATGGGCAAATCCTAAACATCTCGTTTGAGATAATGATTTTAATATGATGGTTGAATCCCAAGTCAATTCTCTGAACTAACTCTGGCATGGCACGCCAGGATGGACTCCAGTGTATAGGAGCACATTTCTTTGCATTTAATACAGGCCAATATTTAGTAACTTACTCTTGTTAAGTCCATGCCAAGTTTGAGTTGAGAAAGAAGGTGCAAGATAACACTGCGCTGTTCTTCCACAGCTCCAAGGTCATCCTCTTTATTCTCACATGTGTCTTCCAACTCATCTTCTGGATTTATTTCTTCTGGCTCCTGGGATAAATTTCAAAAACACAAGGTTTTTAAAATACTTTAGTATTCCAAACTTTTTTGTTGCCCTAACTCGGTACAGGCAACTTCTTAATTCCTACAAACAATGTTTCTTTACTTAAATAACAAATGTATCAAGCTCCATATGAATACATTCACCTTCTTTTAGCCTGCCTACAGATGAGGCTATAAACTATAATAAGGTTCTATAATGGTTTGTTTGTTTTTTAAGTACTGGCAATACAACCGGCTCACATATTAAATTATGTTACAATATGGAATTTGCATCAAAAAATCTTTACAGCAAGCAATAATTAAATCTCTTCTGCACATAACCCCATAGGAAAAAGCTGCCTATTTTTATCTAGATGTCATGCCTTCCAGGGGGAGCTGCTGCTGTAGGTCAGTGGCTCTTAACCTGGGGTTCAAGACCTCTTTGGGAGTCGAATAACTGTTTTACAGGGGTCGCCTAAGACCATGGGAAAAGACAACTTCCCCATGGTGTTGGGAACTAAAGCTTCCATTCTGGCGCCTTGGAACATATTTTTACAATCCAACCAATCAGGTGTCTACAAGGGGGGTGTCCCTCTGACCTTCCTGCCAATCAGCTTAAAGCTCTGTTGGGAGAATTGGCACTAGACTTATGGTTGAGGGTCACCACAACATGAGGAACTGTATTAAGGAGCCGCAGCATTAGAAAGGTTGAGAACCACTGCTGTAGGTGAAGTATTTTCTATTTTCTAAGTATTTTTTTCACTTTCTATTTCTTTTCCCTGCACTTCTCTTTACACTATTGCAACAAGCACACATATGTCTAGATTCTACCACTCTACTGGGTTATTAGAATTTTTTCCCACAATTCAAGCTCATTATTTATTCCATTTTGTTTACAACATGTGGCTTGGTTTCACTTTTGCATGTCATTTTTCACCAGACAAATGTAACATTGCCCAAGGCTATAGTTCATGTGTAGATGTCATTGAATACTTTTATTACTGCAACAGCTATCCAGATGCCTTCTCAGCTATCCGAAGCCAAGAGCTGGCAATTATTACAGCCTGGTTGAAGAAAACGCCCACAATCACATGACTACGCCTCATTTACTTTGGCCATGCCAATTCATCAGAGAAGTCAACAATGCTAGGAATGGGAAGTGGAACAGGAAGGAGGGGCAAAGAACCCACTGGCTTGATAACATCAAAGATGATACAAAGATGAACATCCAACAATGGAAAGAAGCTATCTTTGACAGGGTAGTATGGAGATCATTTGCCTAGAAAGTCGCTAAGAGTCGGACATGACTGAATCGTTAAAAAAGAACATAATAGCACTCCTGGAGCTTTTGTCCTCATAAACTAAATGTAAAGAAGAATATATAGCCACTTGTTGCCTTTTCATGGACTAAAATTATGATGGATGGTAATCACAACCGCCCCATCTTTGCCAAGAGAAGAAAACAGAAATGGGGCAACTAAGTAGGCTGAAAGACATCTTTGCTCCTTAGTTATTTCTGTACTCTAGCAACCATCTTATGTGAGATAAAAAGGAGAAATAATTGCCAGAGTAGCAGCTTGAAGAGAACAAAGCTACAAGGAGCTAACAAGCACTAAAAAAACTAATACAATAAATCCTCTACTTTCATTCTCCCACAATAATTTATCTAACTTTTATTATTGACTGGTTACAGTATACTTTTACTCGCTGTTCTCTTTGAAATATTTACTACACATTATATTATGATCTGAAGCTGCACTCTCAGCTCTGTTATACTCATAAGTTAGGAATGTTTGGGTGTGGAGAATTCTCCTTCACTGAAGGAGAAGTTAGGCCTTAGTTTTTTTGGGTGGAAAATAAGGTTTGTTGGTTGTGAACTCTGTGCCTTGCTTTTTCAGCCAACAAAACCTCCATTTCAGAGGCTTTTTTGCAGCCTGTGAAACCTCCATTTCAGAGGCTGGACAGGGCTACATTCGGTGTATAAGACACAATCAAATTTTCACCCTATTTTTTGGGGGGGGGGATGTCTTATACTCTGAAAAATATGGTATATCATAGCAGAAACAAGCAAAAATTAGAATGTATGTATGTATGTATGTATGTATGTATGTATGTATGTATGTATGTATGTAGATTGTTCTGAGCTCGGGTTTTGCCCCGTGTAATATTTTGAGTGTCTATGCGACGTTTCGGTGAAATCACATTCACCATCATCAGGCTGAAGTTATAAGCTTCATGCTGCTGTAAATATTTACAGCAGCACGAAGTTTATAACTTCAGCCTGATGATAGTGAATGAGATTTCACCAAAACTTCACATAGACACTCAAAATATTACACGGGGCAAAACCCGAACTCAGAACAATCTACATACATATACCCGTGAAAATCTACGAAAACAAATATATATATATATGTGTATGTATCAAATGGTTTTTTTTTAGCTATTTACAACAGCTATTAAAATGGAAACAGCCTCTCTATCTCCATTTAAGTGCTGGCATTTGTTGAGTACTACCTGAGCAAAGCCAACAATATCTACTATGCCTGTTAGTCTAATAAGAGCTTCACTGATTTACGTCTAGCAGTAGAGAAAGGAAAGAATAATAACCTCCCTTGCTGTATAAAGTTTACTCATAGGGACACTTCTGAAAACAATTCCTGCAATAAACAGCCATGCCAAAAAAAAGTTTATATCCATCTATATATGGATATAAATGTGCCTCAATAACCTAGTGTTTTAGAACCACCTACTATTTTAGGACATCCTTTCAATTTACCTTTAATATAATGTAGTGATGGAATATGATCTCCCAAGCTCATCAATATTACAAAATATCCCTTTATCTAGGTCAAGCAAAGCAAATTACTGTTAAATTCCTCTTGAAGTTGATTTGCATTAGTTGAAAGTTTTCAGGTTTAACCTACACATTACTTTAAAACAACCTACGCCTACAGTAATTAAGGTTTCACTTACCCCAATATTCAGCAACATTTATTGCTTAAAAGAACAGCAAAAAACAAGAAACAGTACTTATTTTAAATTTAAACTCTAGTCAAACAGAGTCTGTTCTTTTCTCGATAATTCTAACCATAGTTGAATATTCCAAGAGCGGTTGTTTTCTTTAAAACAAAACAGGGAAAAAACAAAACCACAATGCAGAGCTAAAGGTTTTTAAGCTTACCCTGGTTAGCTGATCAGAGTCAGAATTGGACTGTTCCTGTCTGATTGATTCTGTCTTTGTTTGATCTGCAGGGAAATTCTGATCAGCTCCATTTTTGAAGTGATTTGGCAAAGAAATCTTTGGTTCTAACCAGCTGATGGTTGTTCCTGAAGGAAGAGAGAACGTACGCTGAAATTTGCTCATATTTCAGGAATCAAAGCTTTTCCTAAAATTGCTTCTGCCATTCAACAGTGTCACGCCCTCTCTTCCAAAAACTCTAGAGGCAACTCAAACTTGCTGTGCAGCAATAAGAAAACAGGTGGATGCAAATTAGCACCACCTTCTCATTCTCTTCTCATTAGAATGAGGCTTATGACTGGGCAATGATGACACAGAACATGTTCTCGACTAGAAGGAGATGGGGTTATGAAAGATGTAATCAGACACTAGATAAAGAACCCAGTAAGACAAGAGTGTTATATAATATCGTTAAGACAGGTTGCGGTATCAACATTGCAGGCGTGCCATTAAAACAAAGAGAAGGAAATATAAACAAAATTGAACAATGCAATTTTAAGTTAAAAACAATGTCACCATGGTCTTTTCTGTATTATAAATTACAGTTGCTTGAAAATATTCTTTTTAAAAAAACCAACTATGTAATGATGCTGGTATCTCCAATTACCTCTCCACCCCCAGTCAGTCTTCCTGAATGGATACATTTCCTTATCAATAATGAAAATGTTCCATTCTGTTCTGAAACGCTAGTGTTTGCAGAAACTAATAAAGTCCTGTTAAAAAAAAGCAAATACATAAACTAGAATAGAAGAGAAGAGAACAGAACAGAACAGAACTCTTTATTGGACACACAAGGAATTTGTCTTTGGTGCATATGCATCAAATAAATAAAGGAATAAAAGAACATCTAGGCTCAGACTCTGAACCTGATACATCTTCAGCTTATAATCCTGGATTTCTCAGTTTATTCACTAAAAAAAAGCAACTCGGAATAATGAACTTTACTGTTACTTGTCTGGATAGACTGAACTTAAACTGCAAGCCAACTGCAGTGAAGTCTCTCAGGAATCTTAAATATTGAAGGAATGTGCATGTCCTACTTTGCATGTAAATCCCTACACTTACCACTTTGCATAATAATCTCATTTCTATATGGTAGGCATTGTTTTAATTGTTTTATTTTTAAATAGGCATATTAAAAACTTCTAAAGCATAGAGAAAAGACCCAAATTCCAAGTACACCCAGTTGTATAAATTAAATGTGTTCTTGAAAAAAAAACATCTCCATAGAACTGGGACCTTAAGACCATACCAGGCTAATTATGGTCTGGTTTATAGATTGCATTAGATTGTGGTTGGTTTAATTACTATTAACTGAATAAGCCAGGATGGACTTTATTATATGACTTAATGCCAGACAGGTAACATACCCTTACCCACTTAGAGGAAAAAGAAAAATCATTTATAAATAAGCTACTCATACTTTGATATTCTAGCTCCAATGAGTACAAGACTATAGGCAAAGTTTTAGATTACCCCATTCTGTTGAAGACTGAGTTCTTGAAGGACACATTTAAAAAAATATTTGTCTTAAATACCACTATACCATATGTTGACTTCCAGCAATGTGTAACACCCAACAACATACAATTAAAACAGTGATACAGAAATATTCCCTAATAGGGAAGTGAACACAAGAACAAGGGGACACAATCTGAAGTTAGTTGGGGGAAAGATCAAAAGCAACATGAGAAAATATTATTTTACTGAAAGAGCAGTAGATCCTTGGAACAAACTTCCAGCAGACGTGGTTGGTAAATCCACAGTAACTGAATTTAAACATGCCTGGGATAAACATATATCCATTGTAAGATAAAATTATCAAAGCATTTCATAAATTACCACACTCAAAAGTAAAAACAGTAATAGGTTCACTGAATGTGTTTCTGAATAGCTCGTTTTTTAAGGATTTTCAAACAAGGAAACTCTAAAAATTTCCAGTGGATGACTGTTTTCATAGGAAAGGCATCCATGCAGAGAAGCAGGGTGATTTTGCTTTCTCTTGAATTGATCTACAGCAAATATCAAATTTTGGGCATAGAGTGGCTCTCACTCACCTAGTAGGTACAGACAACCAACTGCCGGTTCTGAGTAATCAATGAATGAATTTTCGTAATCTAATCCAGAGGTGCCAAGGGCAATGATCACTGTTGCCAAGTGATATAACTGACATACTAGCCAAGGATTCCTAGCTACCCACTTATCTGTCTCGGGATAAAAGTGAACCTAAGAGGCCTCCCAAGTTGAAGACTAGTCCTTCTGTAGGACTGCTACTCTTCCCCAGTTACCACTGGAATAGAGCGCCAAGTGGTTTACGGATAAATAGTAACTCAAGCCTTGCTGGGATTAAAGTTTTCCAATCCAAATCCTTATAGTCCCAGGGACTGAGCAAGGATCTCCAATTCATCAGCGATTTAGTTGGGAGTGTCGAAATATATTTGGGCATCATCAGTGCAAGTAAGATTAACTCATCCCACACTGATACACATTTACTCTCAGTAGCTTCCTGTAAATGTTAAGCAGCAAAGGGGTGAGAGAAGAACCCTGTAGCATCCTGCACTGGAGCAACCACCAGAAGATCGTTTTTCCTGCACTCCTGATGATTAAACCATCATCCAGGAAGAAACAGAAGCACAGCTCTTGAAGAATAACATGGTTGATGAAATCAGAAATCATAGAAAATCTCTAAGAAGGGTTCTTATCCAGATTATCCAGCTGTGCTATCAATGGGGTTGTTGTTCCATACCCAGGTTAGAACCCTGACTGAAAAGATCCAGATAATTATTCTCCTACAGTGCATAGAATAAGGCACAGATACTAAGTATGATCATACTTATTGTGCTACAATGACTTCAGAGATAGACATGTCAATAGTTATGCATAAGGAAGTATTATGCCATTCCCCACTAGGGGGCGGTGGGTAGACTTCAAGTAAAGGCTGCAGTTTTGAAACAATACTTCACATGATATGTATTCCCTCTTACACGGACTTTCCACTCAAAGGTGTAGAATTCAGGATTTTATCCTCTGGAAGTCAATTTTGGAATAAGAATCAGAAGTCATGGATATAAAATACAGGGTGCATTCTAAAAGTAATGCAATTGAATTTCCCGTGCCGCTCCTAATGGTTGGAGTGGGACCGAAGCACTTGGAGTAGGGAGGGGGTGGGGACGCTAAGCTTTGCCGCGAAACCGGTCTCAGTGCTCTCCAAGCTGTGGAAGTGGCAGGACATCAGTTATTGTAAACCTCTGCATGCCGACCGTGTCACGAAAAGACCAACCGAGCGGAAATTTCAAGTGAATAGTTGCAACGTATAGAAATTGAACCTGATTATTTGGGCGACGTCATCACTGGTGATGAAAGCTGGGTTTTTGAATACGACCAAGAAACAAAACGCCAAACTCTGAGTGGCACACCGACCAGTCTCCCAAGCCCAAAAAGGCAAGAATGAGCAAATCAAAAATGAAAACAATGCTCATTGTCTTTTTCGACAGTAAAGGAGTGGTCAATAAGGAGTTTGTTCCTCAAAGACAGACAGTTACCGCTGCCTACTACATGGATGTGCTGGAAAGACTCCGAAAAAGGGTCATCGGGATGAGAAAAGACATCTCCGCTACCTGGCAACTCCATCACGACAACATGCCTTGCCACAACGCGCTACGAGTCCGCGAGTTCCTGGCCAAACACCAGGTCTCAAGGCTGCCACACACCCCCTATAGTCCTGTGACATCACCCCAGCAGACTTCTTTTTGTTCCCTCGGATTAAGGCAGCCCTGAAAGGAACCCGTTTTTCATCCATAGAAGAGATCCAATCAACTATGACAAAGACCTTGCGAGAGGTCCCCGAAGACACCTTCCAGGGTGCATACCGGTCATGGCAGAATTGCTGGAAAAAAATGTGAAAAGGCCCAAGGACAGTACTTTAAAGAATTTTAAGTATTTGTGCAAATCTGTTCAATAAATTACTTTTTAAAAAAATAATTGCATTACTTTTGGAATGCACCCTGTACTACAGGATTCTGAACAATATTGTGTACCTGAATTATGAGTCATTGGCCCCACAATCCCCTATTAGAAAACAAAAGGCCACCAGAGAAAGTGGATAATTTCTAAGTTACCAAATCCTAGTGAACTGCTAAAGCATGTCTCATCCTTGCTTGTAAGGCTTTATTTGAGGAAACAGCAATTTTAGCAGTTGAAAATATGCCTGCTATGAAGAGTACTTTATGCAATCGATGACTTTAATGGGTCTGATAAATAAATTCTGCTTCAGCAATTTCCCCCCATTCATTTAAAATATGTTTGCGTATATGGTAATTCTAGTGTGATCTGACATGATTTAAAGCGATCTGCCTTTCGAAATAGGTAGTGTATGCAAAACTTTAACCGTAAAGTCAGAGACAAATTGCAGAACAGTGATAAGAAAAAGATTACAGCTATTACAGTTTTAGCAAATGACTGCTTAAGCAATTAATTTAAGGCATGCATTTTTTTGTATTATCAGTATCGCTCTCTATAAATACAGTGGTACCTCATCTTACGAACGCCTCTTCTAACGAACTTTTCAAGATACGAACCCGGTGTTTAAGATTTTTTTGCCTCTTCTTCTGAACTATTTTCACCTTACGAACCCAAGCAGCTGCTGCTGGGATGAAGGGGTTTCTTTTTTTCCCCTTTTTTGAAGAAAGAAAAGGGAGGGGCAGCTTGGAGGAGTAAAGATTTTGCATGCTTGCAAAGGCACTGAAAGAGTGTCTTTTGAAGAAAGAAAAGGGAGGGGCGCCCCCCTTGCCTTTCTTCCTTCCCACTCACCCTTTAGCCTAGCCTTGCTTCTTCCACCCGCCCCCTTTAGCTGCTCCTCCCTGCCCTCTGTTCGCCTCCCTTCTAAAGTATGGGATTTTCCTGAAGGATTTGCACGCATTATTTGCTTTTACATTGATTCCTATGGGAAACATTGTTTCATCTTACGAACTTTTCACCTTACGAACCTCCTCCTGGAACCAATTAAGTTCGTATGATGAGGTACCACTGTACTGTCTGAAACAGAAATTCTCTCCAAATATAAGTCCAAATGACACTGAGAGTAAATTCCCACAATGAAGCCACCTTCTGAAGAGGAATAAACCAGGGATTGCTTAGAGCAGGGCTGTCAATCAATTTCATCGAGGCCGCATCAGCACTGTGTTTAACCTCCAGGGGGAGAGGCACATAGCTGGGATGGGCGTTGCAAGCTTGACGTCACTTGTGTTAGGGGCACCTGTGATTGCCCGAGCACTCTGCCAGAGAAAACAGGCTTCCAAGTTCCATTTTTGGCAGTGATGGCCTCCTGCAATTCACTGCCAGTGAAAACAAAGCTCAGGAGGGCCACAGGCAGCGCTCCCAGCTCTGTTTTTGCTGGCCGAGGCACTGCGGGCCAGTCCTTTGCTATTTCCAGGGCAGCCCCGTGGGCCAGATCTAAGTACCCCGCAGGCTGGATTTAGCCCCTGGGCCTTGAGTTCGACACCCCTGACTTAGAAGTTTCCAGAACAATAAAATAAAATGCACAATTTATGTTTTTAACCTTTTTATTCGAACAGATTAAAGGTAATAACTCACCAGTAGATAAGGATCCCTTTTGTTGTGATGCATGCTGCAGCTGGAGAATGTGAAAACAATCATTTAAACAATTCATTGTTGCCATGGAGGTTGCCTTGAGCATCAGTAGGTCATGGTCTAAGGAGGAAAGATGACCGGAGGCAGGAAGGCATTCAATACTTCTTACCAAATCTCTCTGCTGTCCTTCAGCTTGAGACATCTTCTGCAGTTAATCAAGGCACAAAAGTTTTGTAACGTCATTAAGAGGAAACCTCAGGAAAACACCTCCATGGTCAAAATGGTATTTTGTGAAGATAGCATTCCTTAGTAGTTTAGTCCAATGTGGCTGTTCCCTTACAAAGGTTGTAAAAATCTGTAATTTACTCTGTAGCAAAGAAACAGGTGTCACTGCAATAACTGACAACTTATTTGCTAGTCTTCATACTTATGAATATGAAATGATAGCAAAGAGAAGAATCAGTTAAAGTTTTTTTTTTAATTCAAAACCATTCAATTTCTTAGCTTCAGTGATCAGCACCCAGGTTCTCTGCTTCTCAGTAAAATATACTTCCTTGGTCTTTGAGTCTTACCTAACATTTCAAAGTTCTAACAAGTTCTCCAGTTTTATACTGGATATAAATTTAATATAATTGTTTTATATTTTGCATTTAAAACTATTTCCCATTTCAAAGGAAGGAATTTTCTGAAAATATGATAGGTGATTTGTTTTTTTTCCCTGAAGGAGAGTTAAATTCATTTTAAGTGGGAAAAAATAACAATTTAAAGAAGGGCATCTAGAATTTTGCTACATGGTCAAAATCCAGCACAAGTACTCTATGTATTACTTCAATAGTATACATATATGAATGTTATATTATCTTTTGCATCTGAGAAACCAAGGGTTGGAATCAACTCCAAATCAATAAAAGAAGCAGCACTCCAACACAGCCTATTAGAAATGCTAATGCCAACAATCTTTCCAGAACTCAGGATTGTTGTTTTCCCACTCTTATATCCAGACACCATATATGCATATTCTCATTAGTTTGTCTTCAACTTTCTGAGAGTTATCAAACACGATTCTTAAAGTTTGTCTTCATTGCAGAGCTATAAGAAAAAGTAAAGGAATAACGTTCTACATTGGTGATCTCCAATATTTAGACTTTTTCACTAGAAGTATTTGATTACAGAAGAGTCCACTGAACATTTCTGGCTGCATTTGATATTAGCTTTCATACAACTAGAATACAGTGGTACCTCGTGATACGAACCCCTAGTGATACAAACACTTCGAGATACGAACCCAGGGTTGAGAAAATGTTTGCCTCTTCTTACAAACTTTTTTCGCCTTACGAAACCACCGCAGATCGCAAAATGGCGCTCCGCTGGGCGCCGCCACCCGGCTGTCACCTTTTAAAACAGCCGGGGGGGCTCCTCGGCGTTCTCCCGAACCCGAACCCAAACCCGAACTTTTTGGGTTCGGGAGGCCGCCGAGAAGCGCCGCTGCCCGCCTGTCACCTTCTTAAACAGCAGGCGGGCTTCTCAGCGTGAACCCGAACCCGGAAGTTCAGGTTCCGGAGGCCGCCGAGAAGTGCCCGGCTGTTTCACAAGGTTACAGCTGGGCGGCAGCGTTTTCGGCCAATCTGGAGGCCGGAAAGGAGGTGGGGAATCCCAACAGGGAATTCCATGGGCAGAGCTTTGACGTCATGAAGACATCCTAGCTCCGCCCATGGAATTCCCTATTGGGATTCACCACCTCCTTTCCAGCCTCCAGATCGGCCGAAAACGCCGCCGCCGATTGCAAAAATGGCGCTCCGTCGAGCGGCGGCACCTGGCTGTAACCTTCTGAAACAGCCGGGCGCTTCTCGGCGGCCTCCGGAACCCAAACCCGAACCCAAAATTCTGGGTTCGGGTTCACGCCGAGAAGCCCCCCTGCTGTTTAAGAAGGGGACAGCCGGGCGGCGGCGCTTCTCAGCGACCTCCCGAACCCAAAAAATTCGGGTTCAGGTAAATGCCGAGAAGCCCCCCGGCTGTTTAAGAAGGTGACAGGTGGGCGGTGGTGCTTCTCGGCGGCCTCCCGAACCCGAAAAGTTCGGGTTCAGGTGAACGCCGAGAACCCCCCCCCCCCCCCCCCGGCTGTTTTAAAAGGTGGGGCGGCAGCGCCCAGCGGAGCGCCATTTTGGGATTTTCCCCCCCCTGCACGCATTAATCGCTTTTACATTATTTCCAATGGGAAACATTGTTTCGTGTTACGAACCTTTCGCCTTACGAACCTCCTTCCAGAACCAATTAGGTTTGTAAGATGAGGTATTACTGTATTTTGTGTTCTCTTACACCCAGTTTACATGATCTTTCTGTCCCCTGCTTAAAGTATTTTACAACGCCAAATAAGTTCATTTTCCATCCATGCTGAATCAAATATTAATCCCAGTCAGCCTTCCATCAGTATTTGGATTCTGCTTCTAATTCTACTGCCAAATTCTAGTGCATTAAGTAATGGCAGCATTTAGTAATGTTGAGATGTAAACGCATACACAGATCATGCTGAAAGAGAGTGGGGGATGATTCGCATAGAAGGATAATGAGAAAAATGAGTGGGACAAAGAAGAGAAAAAGATAAGAGTAGAGGATGTCAATTGGACATTCTTTGGCTCTTAGCTATGCCTAAGAAATCAAGAAACATAATGACTACACTGTACTTGACTTTCACCCATTGTTAACTAACATCTATAATTAAAAAGGAAAACTGAATGCAGGGTCACAGAATTCTCACAACTTTGGTTTTTAGTCTGCATAAAACCCTGTCAAAAATTACATGCATTTCATGTTTTATACAGCAATCCTTTGTTCACCCAAGTCAACATTTGTTTTAATGCAACAACAAATAAGCATTAAAAACCCTCTTTTACAAACTGCCCTGGTCAATTACAACAGTAATTAAAGATAGGATGAAAAGCACCATCTAACTAATGTAAGCTGATGTACAAGATATACAAAATAGTTAGTAGGTCATTCAAGCCTATGCTACATATTATTTTTGCCAAGTTACGAGTTCAAATGTTTTATTAACACTATCATTTTAGGGGGGAAAATATTGCAAGAAAGTAGCTTTCTAAATAAGCCTAAGCAAATAGTAGGCAAAATGTTTCTTGATATATTTTAAATATTAAGTATCCCTTGATATATTTTCAACAATCAACCAAGTTGCTGGAAGCCGGGCTGCATATAAATTTAATTTCTTAGTAACAGTAGTAGCAAATGAATGTCACAGATAGAGGGAAATGTGCACTTTTTAAACAGTATGCAAATAGAAATACTCAACCTAAGAGGATGTATCTGTGCATCCTGTGGTATTCCAATCTGAATTAGAACTATGAGAATTTGTTTTTTTAAAGGTATCAATATAAAGAAGTGCAAGCCTCCATAAGTTCTCAAACCTGATAGGATCCTAGTGTTTTTCCA
Source organism: Erythrolamprus reginae (assembly GCF_031021105.1). NCBI lineage: Eukaryota > Metazoa > Chordata > Lepidosauria > Squamata > Dipsadidae > Erythrolamprus > Erythrolamprus reginae. The sequence goes on from NC_091950.1 coordinate 161,009,290, forward strand.
GGAAAATAATCGTGGTGTTTAAGGCACAGGTGGCTATTCACCTTCTAAAGGCAAACCATTCTTCCAAGGGAATCAAGAAGAACAAAGATCCATACCAACCTCTCGTACATCGATTAAGTGATCTGGCTGCAGAATGGGAATTCTCTTCCCAGCTGGCAACTTGTGATGGCCAACACTGAAAAAGGAAGCTGCATTTTGGCTGGGTCTTCTCTGCATACCAGGAGAGCCACTTCCTTGAGAGGCGAGAGAGAAGCTGCGAGATTTCAGAGGAGGATTGTTCTGGTGAACAAACATATGCATTAGGGAATCCTTGAAAACAAATTGTTTAAATGTCCATCCTTCCAGCTTACCCATGTATTATGTACTTAAATATTCCCTTATTAAACTGCTTCTAAATTCTTGATAATATATTCTAATGCAATTATTAATACAACTAGGAGCATGTTTTAAATATTTTGGGGGAGGGGCTATGGCCTCAGACCCAGCATTGCATGGAAGATAATGTACAGTATTACAGTAGGGTTGCTAAGTGTTTGTGTTTCACTTTTCATATAGTAAAATCTGATTAATCTTAGAAAAGCTCTACAATGAAGCAGAGGGCAGGAGATTAGGCGTTGATTGCTTACCTGAACGCCTCTTCTCGTACGGTGAGCGGGTACAGCAGTCACATGGGTTGCTCATGTCCAATCCGGTGGAACTGAGCCTAGTGTTAAAAAAGCTTGCCGGATCCGCCCCTTCCCCAGAATTCGCGAATCCATAGACTAGGCTCAGCTGTGAAGCTCTGTAGTGTTCAACTCTCATTGTTAGAGGAAGAAAGGTTATAGGAAGGTAAAGAAGACATATACAAGGGACGGGAAGTGACTGCTGTACCCGCTCACCGTACGAGAAGAGGCGTTCAGGTAAGCAATCAACGCCTATTCTCCGTACTGAAGGAGCGGGTCCAGCAGTCACATGGGACATACCCAATAGATGGTCCCTAGGGTGGGATTAGATTGCTATCGTGAGAGATAACGGATTGGAGTACCCTTCTGCCGAAGGCAGCGTCCGCTGAAGCGTAAGAGTCAATCTTGTAGTGCCTGATGAAGGAATTTGGCGAGGCCCAAGTGGCTGCTTTGCAGACCTCCTCCAACGGGGCTTGAGTCGCCCAAGCGGCCGAGGTGGCTGCGCTCCTGGTGGAATGCGCTGTAATGTTCCTTGGAACTGAAAGGGAGGCCGACTCGTAGGCCTTAGATATAGTCCCTCTGATCCAACGGCCAATCACTGTTGAAGACACTTTGGTACCCATGACTCTGGGGTGATAGGCTATAAAAAGTGCTTCTGACCTCCGAAAGGGTCCTGTGCGTTGGATATAGATCCTCAGCGCTCTGATGAGATCCAGGGTGTGCCATCTAATTGCCAAGGGGTGGTCCCGTTGGAGACAGAAGGAAGGCAAGACAATATCCTGTGATCTGTGGAACATGGAACTGACCTTGGGTAAGAAGGTGGGGTCCAGTCGCAAGACTACCTTGTCCTGATGGAATTGGCAGAGGTCCTGCCTGATTGAGAGGGCAGCCAGCTCCGAAATGCGTCGGGCAGAGGTAATAGCCACCAGGAATGCTACTTTAAAGGATAGGTACCTGAGGGACGCCGATTTTAGGGGTTCGTATGGTGCCTGCGTGAGGGAATGGAGAACCCGTGGCAAATCCCAGGATGGATACCTGTGAACCTTGGAAGGTCTGAGGTTGGCTATACCCTTGAGGAATTCCTGAACTTCTGGAAAGGAACGGAGAGGCTGTCTGCGGGGCCCCGCTAGGACAGAGGAAATGGCCGCCAGATGACGCCGGAGGGTGCTGGTGGAAAGTCCTTGATGGAAACCTTGCATAAGGAAGGAAATGATCCTGTGTATGGGGATGCACAGGGGATAAAGGCCTTCCTGTAGACACCACTGGTGAAACTTGGACCACGTATGGTCGTAGATTCGATTGGTCGAACCCCTTCTGGCCTTTAATATGACCTCCACTGTATCGGGGTCGTGACCACGCAGTTCTAGGTCTCTCCTGATAACAGCCAGGCGGTGAGGTGGAACCACTCCGGGTCTGGATGGAATGAGGCCCCCTGCCGAAGCATATCCCCCGAAACGGGGAGTCGCCAAGGGTCCTGGACGGACAACTGTTGGAGATCCGCGAACCAGGGCCGGCGGGGCCAATGAGGGGCGATTAGGATTACTCGGGCCCTCTCGGTGAGGACCTTGTGAATCACGTCCGGGAGAATCGGAATTGGAGGGAATGCGTAAAGTAGGCCTGGAGGCCATGGGCTCCGGAGGGCATTGATTGCTTCCGCTCCCGGGGATGGAAATCTGGAAAAAAAGCGAGGGAGTTGGGCGTTCGCGTTGGTCGCGAAGAGATCCAGAACTGGTAGGCCGAATCTGAGGCTGATTTGATGGAACAGGTCTTGATGGAGATTCCACTCTCCTGGGTCTATCGTTGCTCGAGATAGCCAATCCGCCTGGACGTTGAGGCTCCCCGAGATGTGATCGGCTAGGAGCGACCGAAGATGTTTTTCCGCCCAAAGGCCTAACTTGAGGGCCTCCCTCATGAGGGCCTTGGATCTCGTGCCCCCCTGTCTGCAGATATGGCTTTTTGTGGCAATGTTGTCGGTGAGAATGAGAACGTGCCGGTTGGGAATGCGAGGAGAGAAATGCTTCAGAGCCAGGGATACGGCTCTTAACTCTAGCCAATTGATTGGCTTGGAAGCTTCCTCCGGGGACCACGTGCCCTGGGCTATCATCCCCTGGGCGTGGGTGCCCCATCCCGATAGACTGGCATCTGTGGTGATGACAAATTGATCCGGGCACCTGAACGGGGATCCTTTGTCCATGGCCGGAGACTTCCACCACTTGAAGGATCTGCGAACAATTGGTGGTATGACAATGCGACGACTTGAGTTGCTGTGCCCCGATCTCTGAAAGGGTAATAGGAGCCACTGTAGTTCCCTAGCATGAAGGCGAGCCCAGGGAATGATGCCTATGCATGACACCATCTTCCCCAAAAGGGAAGACAGGGATACGATGGAAACTGAAGGTTGAGATAAAATGCATGAAATTAACTCCCCTATACTGATTTTTCTCTCAGGAGAGAGAAAGACCTGGGAGGATTCTGAATTAATAACGGATCCCAGGTGTAAAATGGATGTGGAAGGTTGGAGATGGCTTTTGTCAAAGTTGATGGAAAATCCATGGTCCTGTAGAACTGACATGGTGACAGAAAGGTCTGATGTCACTTTCTCTAGGGAGTTCCCATGAACCAAAATATCATCAAGGTAACATAAAATGTGGATGGGAGACGCCCGGATATAGGCCGCCAGAGACCCCAAGAGCTTTGTAAAGACCCGAGGGGCCGAGGAAAGGCCAAATGGCATCGCCCTATACTGGAAATGCCTGCCCTGAAAGGAGAAACGTAAAAATTTTCTGTGGCATTTGGCTATAGGAATATGGAGGTAGGCCTCCGTGAGGTCTAAAGAGACCATGAAATCTCCCGGGTGGATGGCGGCCAAAATGGATGATAAGGAGTGCATCTTAAACTTCCTATATTTGATGAATAGGTTCAGCTTCTTTAAATCCAAAATAGCTCTCCAACCTCCGGAGGATTTTGGAACCATAAATAGGATGGAATAAAAACCTAGACCCTTCTGACCGGGGGGAACCGGTTGAATGGCTCTGATGGACAATAAGTGGGAAATGGCCTCCTCCATACGGTTACAATCTGAGGAGGACCTGGGAGAAGGGCAGGAAATAAAACGTTTCGGGGGGGGAGAAGTAAATTCTAAAAGAAGGCCTGTTTGAACAGTGTCAATGACCCAGGGGTCCTTGGAGGTGAGACGCCAATTAGAGGCGAAATGGGCTAGGCGGCCACCTATGGGAATCGTGGAAGAACTACCATCTAGGTTTTTTTGAAGCCCTGTTAGAGGACGCTCCCCTTTGGAAGCGAAACCCTCTGCCCCTGGAGTTCCTACCTTGGGAACGAAAGCGGGGGGAATACTGACCTGGAGATCTCTGATAGGAAGACGCTTGATCTTGCTGACGCCCTGAGCGACGAAAGGACTGCGTCTTGGTCGCCTTTTTGGTGGTTGGACCCAATACTTTCTTCTTGTCCGTGGTTTCCGTGAGGAGTGGATCCAGAAGATCCCCGAAAAGAAGGTCGCGCTTTAAGGGTCCCAGAGATAACTGCCACTTCTGACGTACTCCTGCTTGCCAAGGGCGAAGCCATAGGAGTCTTCTTGCCGTTGTAGAAGCTGCAATAGACTTAGCAGAAAATCTAGTAGATTGTAAAGTGGCATCAGCCACGTACTGAGCAGCTGCAAAGACCTTGTTGAAGTCTTGTTGACCTCTCAAGTCATCGGGAGGAATATGCTGTTGAAGTTGGCGAAGCCACAGAAGCATGGCTCTGGAGAAAAAGGAAGCCGCTGCAGAACTTTTAATGGCCCAGGAATCTGCGGTGAATCCTCTTTTGAGCATCTGTTCAATCCGCTTGTCCTCTGGGCGGAGGACTTCCTCTGCTTCGCCTGGCACAGCAGCCGCCGAGTGAAGGATCTTGACAGGTTCATCCAGTTTAGGAAGGGAAAGGAGCTCCTCATAGGAAGAGGAGAGCTTGTACAACTTTTTGTCCTTGGTAGTGGGATTGAGCCCAGAGGCTGGGAAATCCCACTGCTTAAGTAAGGCATCTTTAAACAATTTAGGCATAGGAATTACCTCATTATCCTCCTGTTCCTCTGTGAAGTAAGGTAAATTCTCCTCCGGGGGATCAGTGGATGTGGAGGCCTGTTTCTCCTGGGCCGCCAATCCCGTAGAAATTCTAGCTTTGAGGAGGAGAGATTTGAACAATTGAGAGGGAAAAATAGTAATTGGAGAAGGAACCTTTATTTGGGATTCCTCATCATCTGAGAGGCCTTGAAAGGGATCCTCATCCTCCTCCATATCCTCATATTCGTCCTGAGAGGAATCTGATTCATCCTGAATAGGAGCTCTAACCATTGGGGAAGAACCCAAGGGGCGGGAGGGACGAGGAGGAGGAGGAGGTAAGGGAAGCGCATTGATGGTAGAGAGTTTAGCATCAATGGCCTTGGATAACACAGAGAAAATAGATTGGAATTCAGGAGGTAAACTGGAAATATCAGCAGGAATGGCAGAAGAATCCCTGAAGGCCTGGGAGGATCCTGGCTGGGAGGAATCTTCAATAATATCTGGTTCCTCTGGACCTACTCCCCATAGGTTAGGTTGGGGTCTGTCTAGGTTTGGCTCATCCAGAGATAACACAGGGACCCCAGAAGGAGGCAGAAAGGAAGCCTCTGGGGGGTCATGACTACTGAGTACTTGGGCCTGTACTTTCAAACGCTTTGCTGATTTGTCATGAATTTTTTGTAGGGCTAGGTCCCTTCTCTTCTCAGCCCTGGTGACTTTGGTCGAGGGGCGGGCCCCTGAAGAAGAGGAGGTCGAGGCCTGGGGGATACTGGTAATCTCATCGCCTGTAGGCCTGGCCTCTCTGGGACCTTGAGTTGTGCCTCTCTTGGGAAAAGTAGCCATAGTCTGACAATTAACAGAAGACAAGGCTGAGCCAATAACTGAATAATTAGGGAGAAGAATTTCAAAGACTTCCCAAGAGGAATGGATCCTGCTCCGAGGCCTCGGAGCTGCTGAGACTAGAGGGCAATCTGGGCAAACCCAGAGTTCGTGTCCCCAAATACAGCGTGGCCAGCCTCCCTAAACTTTAATTAAAGTAACCAAGGCACTCTGGTTGGAGGCTTAGCCGGTGGAGAATTAAGCCTGAGCGTCCCAAAGCCCACTCCGGGATCCAAGCGGTGGACTGAGGCCTACGCGGCTGGCAGAAGGCCAACACGAGAGGCCTAAATTTAAAAAGGGCGCGAAGGCCTTCGCGCCGAAAAAATCGCTCCGTAATAGAATTCTTAAAGGGGAAGCGATCGACTAAGTCCAGGAGACTAAAACAAGCGTCTCACTCCGCAGGAGGTATTTCTTAAGCCCTTTAACAATAATACTGTAATAAATCAATGAAGCAATACTTGCACCAAGACCTCCAGGCCAAAGGATTAAGGGAATCCACAAGCGGCAGCGGGGATCGTAAACGGCAAAACAGCCGGGGGGAAACGAAACCGCAACTTCTCCCAAAGGAAAAAAGCCGAGCCACAAACGGCTGGCGCTATTAGTGCAAGTAAACAAATAAGGATAAACAATTCTTACTACTTTTGAAGGAAAGATCGAAGGGAAGGTGTTAGAATGTTGAACGAGCTATCACAATACAACCGCAGGATATGCGAACTGAGCGAATTCTGGGGAAGGGGCGGATCCGGCAAGCTTTTTTAACACTAGGCTCAGTTCCACCGGATTGGACATGAGCAACCCATGTGACTGCTGGACCCGCTCCTTCAGTACGGAGAAACAGTGGTACCTCAAGATACGAACCCCTCGTCTTACGAACAACTCGTGATACGAACCTGGGGTTCAGAAAAATTTTGCCTCTTCTTACGAACTTTTTTCGAGTTACGAACCGGCGTTCGGAGACAGCTGGGAAGCCGCGCGGCTGTTTTAAAAGGTGACAGCCGGGCGGCGGGGCATCCCAGCAGCCTCCCGAACGCCGGTTCGTAACTCGAAGAAAGTTCGTAAGAAGAGACAAAATTTTTCTGAACCTCGGGTTCGGTTTGGGAGGTTGCTGGGAAGCCCCCCAGCCCAGCTGTGACCTTTTAAAACAGCTGCGCGGCTTCCCAGCTCTCTCCGAACGCCGAACGCAAAAGTTCGGCTTTGGCGTTCGGCTTCGGGAGACAGCTGGGAAGCCGCGCGGCTGTTTTAAAAGGTCACGGCCGCGCTGGGGGGCTTTCCCCCCACCAAACCCCGAACTTTTGCCGAACTTCCGGGTTCGGGGTGGTGCTGGGAAGCCCCCCAGCGCGGCTGGGACCTTTTAAAACAGCCGCGCGGCTTCCCAGCTGTCTCCCGAAGCCGAACGCCAAAGCCGAACTTCCGTGTTCGGCGTTCGGAGACAGCTAGGAAGCCGCGCGGCTGTTTTAAAAGGTGACAGCCGGGCTGGGGGGCTTTCCAGCAGCCTCCAAACGCCAAACGCGGAAGTTTGGGTTTGGCGTTTGGCTTTGGGAGACAGCTGGGAAGCCGCGCGGCCGTTTTAAAAGGTCACAGCCGGGCTGGGGGGGGTTGCTGGGAAGCCCCCCAGCCTGGCTGTGACATTTTAAAACAGCCACGCGGCTTCCCAGCCATCTCCCGAAGCCAAACGCCAAACCCAAACTTCCGCGTTTGGCGTTTGGAGGCTGCTGGAAAGCCGCGCGGCTGTTTTAAAAGGTGACAGCCAGGCTGGGGGGCTTTCCAGCAGCCTCCAAACGCCAAACACGGAAGTTTGGGTTTGGCGTTTGGCTTCGGGAGATGGCTGGGAAGCCGCGCGACCGTTTTAAAAGGTCACAGCCGGGCTGGGGGGCTTTCCAGCAGCCTCCAAACGCCAAACGCGGAAGTTTGGGTTTGGCGTTTGGCTTCGGGAGACAGCTGGGAAGCCGCGCGGCCGTTTTAAAAGGTCACAGCCGGGCTGGGGGGGGTAGCCGGGAAGCCCCCCAGCCCGGCTGGGAAGCCGCGCGGCTGTTTTAAAAGGTCACAGCCGGGCGGCAGCGGTTTTTTTGCGGGGTTTTTTTTGGTTGCACGGATTAATTGACTTTACATTGTTTCCTATGGGAAACAATATTTCGTCTTACGAACCTTTCGTGTTACGAACCTCCCCCTGGAACCAATTAGGTTCGTATCTTGATGTTCCACTGTACTGCTCTTTTTGCAAAAATTCATTTGTTTTTTTAAGCACTCAAGGTTGCAAGACTTACTTGGAAAATTCTTTAGCATAAGTTGAAATTCTATCTCTCTTTATGGGAAAAACTGATAGTCTGAGATAACTGAATGTAAAAGTGGTGTTTTTTTTAAAAAAATACTTGTCCCAAAATATATTAACATTCTCATGTAGCATATTATTATTTAATTAACCGGATCCTATGTAAAAACACTCAGGGTAATCTAAATATATTCAGTGAAAGCATTTTTAAAAAATTTCTCAGTTTAGTTTAGTTTAGTGTTTTAGCTATTTTTGAAACTCCCAATTACTTATACATTTATGAAGAATTTGAGACATATCAAGCTTACAGTGCAGCTAAAAAGAGAAATTTGGATGATTGCAAAGGTATGAACTCTAGATTTTAAATATTGGATAAAGTATACATTCTCTCTCAGCTTTGACATAACAAAATAAAAAGACCAATCAGTACTATCCTATGAACAAGATTTAGTTATCTGCTTAAAATGGATTAGCTTTCATTTATTAATAGTAAATATTTTAGGTTATTGTCTTTGTTTTGCTGTTTCTTTTTCATACTTTTGTTTTTATTTTGCACTTAGTCTTTTCTGCACATTAAAGCAGTACAAAAAATGCAAATCAAAATATAAACGTGTGGAACGGGGGAAGCTTGTTCCATAGACTGAATCTGCCTTAGTAATTTCATTTTGGCAAAGATATAACAATATGTCAAAACTAGTATTTTTTTCCAGATGGCTGGCTAATAATAATGCTTAACACTTAAAGCCAGATTCCATTATGAGCAACTGAAAGAGGGCATGATAAACTTAATTTTGCAATCCCGAAAACTGGTTTATCAGTCATGCTGCAGTAACACATTTAGGAACTGCAAGATACAGAGGATTTATTTTATTTGATGAATCACTTAATAGAATTCAGTATGTTACAAAATTTCATTTGAGATTTACTGAGCTACCCCAGCCACAAGCACTTTCACACATGCCAGCTGCTGACTCACAAGAACTGCACGATTAAATTGGCATTAACCAGAATAGTCAATACTATCAGATAAATAGTCAGATAAATATTATCCACCTTTTCATTTCTCACAAGAGTAAACACATTCACAACCCATGTTCATTCTGAAACAAGTCACACTGCGTTCAATACACCTCACTCCCAGATATTAACAACGGTTTGCAGCTTTTAATTTTACTAAGTGAAAACAGATCCAAGACTTCCCAACTGCTGCAAGAGACAATTATACATTAAATATGTTTAAACAATTAGAAAATTACAGAGGCTCATAGAAATTTATCAGATTAATAAGCCAATTTATAAAAGGACTTCTGGGGGTGTATAGCAGCTTTGATCCTCTCTTTGGACTAGCTATAAACAACACGGGAAACCTTTCAAAACATGACTTTCATCAATGTTTCATTTAAACATCAAATAATAGTATAATATTTATTGCTTGTTTAACAGATCCTAACTACATTTTACCAAAGGGAAAAAAAACCAATATGACTTCGGTGTTCTCTATTAGTTTTTTTTTTCTTTGGTAAATGTAAGTAGGATCTGTTGGTCTATTGGTTCACACGATTTGTAGACATTATACATTCTTATTGCTGCATGACTTACAGTGTTTGTTACAGACAATACCTTTCCAATTGCTTCAGTGTGGTGTTGTGTGCATATCTGAAGCCTGCTGACCCAATGCTGTCTTTCTTTGGCATCCGTAGCTGAATAAAAAGGAAAAGGAAAAGAATTTTCACAATACAGTTTCAATTCCAATTATACTGGAAGAGTCAGGCTTCCCAAAAATGGACAAATGAATTCCCCACCAACATCATAGCAGAATGACTGGCTATTTCCACCTCTCCTAAAAACGTTATTTCCAGAAGAATGTGAAAAACTCCTAAATAGCAAACAGATTATGCCAGAGATTGCCAGAGGAAGAAATGTAATGAAAATCACTGAATAAATCTTTTTGCTAGTAGCAACATTCAAAAGTAAAATTCTACTCAAGGGAAACTAAACTGGGAAAAATGTAACGACAGGCTAAACCTCAATGACTACAACCTCAAAAGATACAACAGGGTATTTGCCAAAACACAAGTCAAATAACAACAATAAGAGCTAATAACAAAAAGCATACTTTGTCTTTAATGTTGCATTCATTTTCAGGTGATAGAACAGAAAGTAATGCACCTACCAAAAACAAATTTGAACACTAAATGTTATAATAATTTTACAGAAGCTGATCAGTGTTTACAAAGCTCTGGGTGTAGATATCTTCAAACTACTTCGAAGCAACCACTGTATTATTTTACATATAAAATCGGCAAAACCTTGCCTGCACCCATAATGCAATGTGCATGCAGCACGCAGACCCACACATGTGCCACACGCCCCACACACACAACCACCCCTGATCCCACATGCTCCCAGGTGGCCTGCTTTTTGTCCCAGGAGACTAAAGACAAGCCTGCGAGGCCCAAAATGGGATGCTGGAGGGGGGGTTTCATGTACACATACACAGGGGTCGTGGGAGCTTGGGTGGTTGTACGTGCATGCATAGGGGGGGCGGGGCACCAGGTGCAGCCATGCGCATATGCTGTCATGCACGCAAACACTTTCAGCACGCAACGACAAAAAGGTTAGCCATCACTGCACTATTGCAATTTGCAACTAAGACTACAATCACAGAGGGAAATTTGTGGTTTCTAAGTTTCCCAGAAATCTCTCTTCCTAAATTATGAATTAGTTCAAGGAAATAACATACCTGGATTTTATTTTCTATAACATGCCTGCTTCTCTCTCTTTCTTTATATCAACAAAGTCCCTGCCTGAATTACGACAGAATGAAAGCAAAGGCCAGTACAGTTAGTCCTCAACTTACCACAGTCCCTTTAGTGATGGTTCAAAGTTACAAAAGCACTGAAAAATCTACTACCCCTTTTCACAATTATGTCCTTTGTGGCATCCTCATGATCATCCCCTTTTGTGACCTTCTGACAAGCAAAGTTAAATGGGGATGCCAAATTCACTTAATTAACCAGGTTTACAACTTATCCATTGTAATGATCCACTTAACAACTGTGGCAGGAAAACATAGAAACATAGAAGACTGACGGCAGAAAAAGACCTCATGGTCCATCTAGTCAGCCCTTATACTATTTCCTGTATTTTATCTTACAATGGATATATGTTTATCCCAGGCATGTTTAAATTCAGTTACTGTGGATTTACCAACCACATCTGCTGGAAGTTTGTTCCAAGGATCTGCTACTCTTTCAGTAAAATAATATTTTCTCATGTTGCTTTTGATCTTTCCCCCAACTAACTTCCGATTGTGTCCCCTTGTTCTTGTGTTCACTTTCCTATTAAAAACACTTCCCTCCTGAACCTTATTTAACCCTTTAACATATTTAAATGTTTCGATCATGTCCCCCCTTTTCCTTCTGTCCTCCAGACTATACAGATTGAGTTCATTAAGTCTTTTCTGATACGTTTTATGCTTAAGACCTTCCACCATTCTTGTAGCCCGTCTTTGGACCCGTTCAATTTTGTCAATATCTTTTTGTAGGTGAGGTCTCCAGAACTGAAAAGTCATCAAATGGTGGAAAACTCATTTACCAAATGTCTCACTTAACAACAAAAATGTTGGCCTCGAGGACTACCTGCATAGACCACAAACCAAAGAAGCATATCCTAGTAGGAACAATAGAACTGTAAATAAAGCAACCCGTACCTCTCAGTTTATACTGTTCTCCAGTGGCAGCGTTCACTGTAAAAGTATGAGAATCTTCATCACTAGGCGATATCACAGCTCCAGCCAGCTGCAAGGTACCTCTAGGTTTCTGGTTTCTGGACTGTTCATTCACAAAATACTCTAGGAAGCCAGCTTCATTGTTTAAGACAAAATATCTGTAAATGATGAGGGAAGAGCAAATTCAAAAATCCCCCCACTTTTGTTTTTCCAAACTTCCACATTTGAGCCCTTTTCAGTTAATATGTCCACATACAGATCTCAATCCAACAGGCAGCAATCCCCTCCTCCTATCTGCCCAGACAGCTTTTGAAAAGCACTGAATGCTTCGATGTGAGCTGAAAGCTGCATAATGAAAGGCCTGCAGTTCCTTTGGAATAACCCAGGTTGTCCAGCTGTTTGGCGACATTTCACTGCACAATTCAGAGAGAGGAAGGGTTGCTTGCTGTTTGTCCAGTGTTAGGGCAATACCGTTGCAAAAAAAATTGTGACCTAAACCAGTGTTTTCTGAACGTATCAATTTTAAGATGGGTGGACTTCAACTCCCAGAATTTCCCCAAACAGCATGGGAAATGGGGAATTCTGGGAATTGAAGTCCACCCATCTTAAAGTCAACAAATTTAAAAATCACTGAGCTGTTCTAAAAAGAAATCGCACACCAACCTGGATCTTGACTTAATTCCTTCTTAGAGGAACCTACTTTCACTCCGAATTTATTTATTTATTTTTAGAGAGCACGAGTGGAAGTATAGAATATATTTTATAGGCAAAGGTAATTAATTTTTAACTATTCATGCCTCTCAACCATTTGTGCCCGACAATGTTTTGGCAGGATATGGGGAAATAATCTGTGAAAGGTGCCATTGGGAACTGTACAGGGAGAAAAAGCTGCCTTCTGCCATTCTTTCATCTTCCACTGGAGGATGGGAAAACATGGACTCAGCCCTTGGGATTAAGCAGGTGAGCTTTCTGTTTTTCTTTCTTTCTTTCTTTCTTCCTTTCTTTTCTTTCATTCTTTCATTCATTTAATTTACTTGGATTTCAAAGCCGCCTTTCTACAGGGGACTCAATACAAAATACAAAATTTAAAAAACCCAAGTATAAAACCTAAATCTAAAACCCTAACGATTCAACCCGATTCACTCCAAATACAGTCATACTATCAGCCATAGTAGAGTGTCAGCGCTCAACGGCCCCAGGCCTGCTAGCAAAGGTGTGTTTTTAAAACCTTTCGAAAAGCCAGGAGAGTGGGGGGCAATGCAAATCTCGGGGGGGGGGATTGGTTCCAAAGGACTGGAGCTGCCACAGAGAAGGCCCTTCCCCTAGGCCCTGCCAGGCAACAGCTTGGCTGACGAGATCTGGAGGAGGCTGACTCTGTGGGATCTGGCTGACCACTAGGATACGTAGGGCAGGAGGCAGTCCCATATGTAATCTGGTCCTAAACCATGTAGGGCTTAGGACCAGATTACTTTTCTGCAATGTTTGCATAATTGCCCCTGGAAAAACAACATGGAGGTAAATGATGAAGCAATACATCAAAAGTAACCAAACATGTTGTAATACACCTGTCAGAAATGAACACAAGGATGAAAATACAGTAATACCTCGTCTTACGAACTTAATTGGTTCCGGAAGTAGGTTCGTAAGGTGAAACGTTCGTAAGACAAAACATTGTTTCCCATAGGAAACAAGGTAAAAGCGATTAATGCGTGCAAAAAGAAAAAAAATAGCAAAATGGCGCTCCGGAGGCTGGAAAGGAGATGGGGAATCCCAATAGGGAATTCCACAGGCGGAGCTTTGACGTCACGAAGACCTCCTTCCTGGAGGCCGGAAAAGTTAGGGTTCGGGTTCGGGAGAACGCCGAGAAGCCCCCCGGCTGTTTTAAAAGGTGACAGCTGTGCAGTGGCGCCCAGCGGAGCGCCATTTTGCAATCTGCGGTGGGTTCGTAATCCGAAAAAAGTTCGTAAGAAGAGGCAAAAAATTTCCGAACCCCGAGTTCGTATCACGAGGGGTTCATATCACGAGGTACCACTGTACTTGAATATATAAAAAATAAAAATAAAAATGGCCTCTAAGGAAAAAGAGGCCTGGATTCGGTTTGAATCTTTTATTATCACTGAGCACCTCTGTTGAAAGATTTCAAAAAGGCATAAAGTTGAAAAGTGAGGCTTTCCATTCTGACTCATCAGCCAGACCAAAGCAATGTTCCCGGATACACGGTTTGCTGAAGCTGGGAAGTTTTAATAGAGGAGCCTTATACTTTGGTATGAGCCAGAAAGCCATCCTAACACATATAGGAAAAACTCATACGTATATTTATCAAATCTGTATCTTGCCTGACTCCCAAAGGCTGTGTACAGTGTTCAGAGGCTTTTCATCTTTTCACTTCTTACATGGGACTCTGCATATTCTCAAGAGATTTTTATCCTTAGATTGAAAAAAACCTCTTGATATAAACAGAAGCTGGAACTATAGAGATCGTAAGGAATCAGGAGGCATGGCTACTAATATATCCCTATTTCTTGGTTGAGATTTTTAAATAACAAAGAAGCCAGCTACCAGTAAGTAGCAATAGCAATAACACTTAGACTTATATACCGCTTTAGTTTACAGTGCTTCACAGCCCTTTCTAAGCAGTTTACAGAGTGAGCATATTGCCCTCAACAATCTGGGTCCTCATTTTACCCACCCAAAGGTGGAAGGTTTGAGCCTGGTGAGATTTGAACTGCCAAATTGTAGGCAACAGCAGTCCACAGAAGCAGTATACAGTGAACCCTCGAGTTTCGCGTCCTCGAGCATCGCGAAAGGGCTATTTCGCGAGTTTTCAACCCGGAAGTAAACTCCACCATCTGCGCATGCGTGCCTTTTTTCTATGGCCACGCATGCGTAGATGGTGGAGTTCCCCAGCTGGGAAGCTGGGCGGCTTCCCTGGGTCTTCCCCCTCTTGCCCCGGTAAGACCCCAGCGGCAGCGCGAGCAATGGCGTGGGGGGGCGGGTGGCACGCGCGGGGACACCCCAGCTCCGCTCCCCAGCTGGGAAGCGGCCCCAGCAACAGCGTGGGCGGGCGGTGCGCGCACGCTTGGGGAAACCCCAGCTCCGCTCCCCAGCTGGGAAGCGGCCCCAGCAACGCACGCGCGCTTGGGGAACCCCCAGCTCCGCTCCCCAGCTGGGAAGCGGCCCCAGCAACAGCGTGGGCGGGCGGCACGCGTGCGGGGAAACCCCAGGCGCGAGCAACGGGGTGGGCGGGCGAAGGGCGGGCGGCGATGGAAGTAAAAACACCATCTGCGCATGCGCAGATGGTGTTTTCACTTCCGCACCGCTACTTCGCGAAAAATCGATCATCGCTTGGGGTCCTGGAACGGAACCCTCGCGATGATCGAGGGACCACTGTACAGTTTATACATGGTATGTTTGTGTGTATGTTTGCTTTTAATAATGGGGTTTTTAGTGTTTTTTAAATTATTATATTTGTTCTTACATTGTCTTTGTTATTGTTGTGAGCCGCCCCGAGTCTACGGAGAGGGGCGGCATACAAATCTAATAAATAATAAGAATAAGAATAATTTCTAACTACGGTGCCACCACAGCTCATAAGCAGAAGAAACATTCCAAATGTTTCCCTAATTTAAGCTAGCTTGCAATGGTTGATTGAAAGAAAACCCTATTTTAGTAACAGTGAGTCATACGATATGGCAGATGTATTGGGCAATTTTGACCAGGCAAACAAAGCTGTGCTTATTACAGTTGTGATAATGGCACAATATTTTTTAGCTTCAGTGGACAAATGAGAGGACAGACAATGTCACATACTACTCCAAATAAAAGCTATGCTAAGGAACCACGTCTGTGTTATTTAAGAAGATTCCACTTTATTACAATAGTAGAGCCTCTAAAATCAAGAGAGTTACTATTCAATTTAGAAGCTATTGGATACCAAAGATGCAATGTTTTGATGTGGGCATAATTTAATCACTGCAGAACCAATTGTAAATGAGCCGCCATAGCTCAAAAAGACTGCAAGTCCTGAAATTTCAAAGTGTAGCTCCTAGACCAAAGTATCAATTTACACTGCAAATATCAGGAACAGGTTCAACAAACCGAACTCAAAGCATTGGGGGGGGGGGAAGATGACGACAGACTGAAGGAAAAACATGGGGTTTTTTTCCTTGTTTAAAACCAATGCTTCAGAGAGTATTTCAAAGAGAATAAGCATTCCCAGGATAATGTCATATCATAACATTTTTATCACAGAAGGAAAGACAGAGGAGGAATATAAGCATGAACAAAACTTAGCTTCCCCAGACCTTTTGCAAACTTAGAAAAACTCAAGTGCTCAGATCTTATTTTCAAATTCACACAAATATTCACTCAAGAAAAATGAATGCAAATTCCTACAAACAGTCCTACGTATTGGGAATTAAACTACAGAACAAAGCCATGTGTGCAGCAGATAAAAATTTATTGCAATTATAGTTTCAGAAATCTCAAAATATGAGCTCCAATCTTTTAAAATCTTGTTAACGTTGTAAGCAGTTGCATTCAAAAATCATATTGCATCTATTGCATTCAAAAATCATATTTCTGTTGCTTATAATAGCAACTATGCTATACCCTCCATGTTCAAATATATTTCATAGCTGCATTTTTCTTTGCGTTATCTCTTGAAGGGTAAAATACACAAAGCCCTCTGATTCAATTAAAAATTTACCATTCAAGAAATCAAATACATGCACTAAAGCAAAAGATTGCTAAAACAATTCTTCTTTCACATATTATTTTCTAAAACAATCATAATATTACCAACAATTTCTGCCTCGTGAAATAGTAACATTTGGAAAATCGAACTTACCGGTACTGCCAGCCTGTTACAAGATTTGTATATTTCATTAAATAGCCAGAAATGTTTTCCATGTGATCACTGTGGCAAATATAAGAACAGAGTTCATCAGCTATAGGCAAATAACAACAATTAAAATATCTCACATACATGTTGCGTAATTTCATATTTGATAGAGTAATAGAAGACTCAGCAAAAAACAACTTTTAAAACAGAAATTTGTGTGAGCTCTTGCTCCTTGTATCTCTTTGCATTTAGAACTGAGATGCTTTAAATAATATACCCATCTGAAAACTGGGACCCACGTTACCGATGCATAAACTACAGGAATCAGTAATAAATTTTTGGACACCTCTTGTTTATAAAGCTTCAATATTGAAGATTAAATTACTAAATATCCTTCAGCTTTCCAACTTTAAGGAAAGGTTTTGGGGCTTTTTAACTATTTTTCATTATGAAAATGGAATTTGATTAAGGTTAAAAGAATACCTTTCAAATTGAACTGTACAAATAAATTACTGACCACTATTAATTAAGGAGAGATACATTTAAAATTTTGAAACGATACACACTTCTTGGACTCCTGAGTATCATAAATCATCAACATCATTGAAGACTTTTATTTTGCTTTGGGTGCCACATCTATCTTTTCTTAGTGTACCGATCTGTTTTTTAATATGAAAAAACCCTTAGTTTTAAAGCAACATTTAATGCAAATCCAGGTTTTAATCATCTTTATTTATTTTCAAAAATGCCTTTTCCATCCAAAACATCCATAGAAAATAAAAATGATATTTCACTTTGTGGCATGCCCACTTAAATAGAAGTTAAGTAGAACAGGAAAATATACTAGGAAAAAAAATATACGAAGCAATATATAGGTAGGACATTTGTACACCTATGCTTTATACTGTAATTGTTACGCTTCCCCTTTAAAGCCATTTTATAAATGTGCAAATTCTCCCTACCAAACAAATTTACAAATGCAACCAGCACCCAAAACAAGTAACTAAAATAGGTACCAACAACTGGCACTTATTACGTTAGATAGATTTGAGGAATAAAATGTCTGCAAAAAACCAACCAAGCTCAGAGAACACCAAGAACCCCTCACTAAAATATGTGCATCACAGAGCAGACCTATTCAATGTTATGTATGTCTTCCTCTACGATGGATGCACAGCATCCATCTTTGCACTGTTTCATAGGAATTATATTAAAGTCTGCCTCAAAGTTTGTCCCCTTCTGGGCAGCAATAGAGAAGTGGTTCGCCATTGGAGTTCCAAGCCAGTTAGATGCTGCCATCTAGTGGAGTAGCAATTATTAGCAATCACAAGGTGCCACCAATAAATGGTGTCCCTGAAAAATGTTCACACAAACACATTCAAAATACATAAAATTAATTTCTGCCTTGTAGACCACAAACAACAAACATTCCTGCATCACATTCAAGAAACTTTATAGGAACAGAGCATTCCTCTAGAAAATTGAGGACATGACTATTTTGTAAGGTCCACAACTAGAACTTTATTCACAACTCATAACAGATTAGCACTCCTAGCAGAGCTAAACCTGAAGAAAATTTTAGAAATCAGGAGCTACAAATGAGTCTTGCAAATCTGAATTATCATTATTTCCTGCTCTATGTAAAGTACCTTAAATGGTCAGAGAAACTATTCCAGTCAAGAGATTTAATCACGTCGCCACATCTAAGTATCAACAGTGAATTATAAAAATTGTTTTAACATTTAATAAATAGCTATGAATGGGGATACCATATTTTACTAAGTTTTTAAACCAAATAAAGCAATACAATTGGAAACTGGCCTCCTAAACAAGCAACGGCAATAATTACTTGAAAATGCCTGCTAAATACCAATTTAACCTCACAATTTCTGAAAGCATATCTGAAAATATATATTTATTTTTGGTGTCTTCTCTCCACATACAATATCTGTTTATGTAATAATGCCTTTGAATTCACAGATTGATTGTTGATTGTGCATCTATCCTAAGGAGTTATTTCAGACCAAATTAATTCATGTAGGAAGTGAAAAATGTATGAATGATGATGAAGACCAAATTAATTGCCAGTGCTCAGTAGAATGAAAGTGATATATTTGTACATAAATCTGGAAGCAGGTGATAACGTATTTGTGGAGGAAAACTGGAGGAATTAGGAAGGAGAACCTGCTCTGATTTTTTTTTTCTCCACAGAATAATCCCGAGATGAAACAGAGTCTTGCCTGTTACAGGAATAATTTAATGTCAGTAGCGTAAACTATTTTAAGAAATTATGCTTTTAAAACTTTGAGGGTCATGAAACAAACTGCTTGGCTGAAATCTGAATTTTGGTCAAAGCTCATTCGTACTGACATCAGGGCTGAAAAACTGTAAAACTCATACTGCGTTTGCTACTGTACACAGTTAATCCCATTTAAACACATAAATGGCTTTCATAATCAGCTATGCAGGACTTTCACTTAATTAAAATCCTCCACAGAAGACAAAGAGCCACTTTTACAGACTCAAATGTGATTACATTCAAATCCTGATTAAAATACCGTAGAATTAGTTTCAGAGGCTAATTATTTATTTATATGTACATCCACCATAAACATCCTGACTCTGGGTAGCTTACAATACCCCAAATAACTAGAAACAAACACAAAATTTAAATGAAAGCACCTTTAATTGGCAAATAATTGGCAAGCAGGAACCTGCAATGTTAAGCCTTCTCTGGACAGGACTCCTCTCATCCCAGCCTCAGGGCCCAAAGAAACCTCCAGGCTGTTAATGTTTTAGTAACAGATTGGGGCCCATACATTTGGGGGGTGTATAATCATTCCAGAGGGCAGGCCCCAACACAAAGAGAGGCAATCACTCTCTTTGAATTTCAATTATTTCTGTAGAATGCAAAGAATTCTTGTTTCATGAGAATCAATTTTTTCAGTATTTTATAATACATTTTAGACACAATTTTTGTTCACTGAATGCTTGTGTATTTTAAAAGGATGCTTAATGCTTAATTCCTTTGATGTCTCCTGTATTATATGATGGAGCTGAAACTAAATTTCCCCAAAAATACCATCGTAATTACACCATCCTTTCAACCAATAAATCATCAGAAGTGAAATTTGATGAACCTAGAGGAGGGAGCAGCTCACTGATTGGCAGCTTTGTTGTTGATGTCACAATGCATCCTACTCACCAACTATAAGCTAATTTCAGAGAAGTTGCACAGAAAAATTAGCAGAACTGGAAAGAACACCAAGCAGAGAGGCTTCAACCATGTCTGCCTCAACACAAAATAACCAGGCGAGTATCAAAGAAACAAAGAATCTCCATATAGTAATATTGTGACACAGGCTGTCGGGACCGTATGTCTGTCTTAAAGTCTTAAACCATTCATCATAAAAGTTGGATCGTACCTAAGATCACTGTTATTGTTCTTGTTTTTCAGTTATCAGCTGACCTATTTACAAATTGGTAGCTGATCTAAAGGTTGTAAAGATAAAAAAACAAAATAAAAAAATTATGCAGGTGTATAAATAGGATAGTGTTTTATTCCTTAATCTAGAGATGTCCTTCAAATATCCTGAGTTAGAATGCTTATCATTGCTTGGCACTGTCAGTTTTGCTTTGGCTGACATGAGTTGTAGCTTTATCAACACAGCCTGCCCGTTTTTATCCTGGAAAGGAATGTAGAGATAATCTTGGTGAAGGAATGTGTAAGCCTGCCTTGATTCTGATATAAAATGGGGCACCCAGAAACTTTGACAAGCTTTCAAAGATTCTTGATATAACCTGCAACAATAACGTAGCAGTTGATTCCTGGGATCCTTGCAGTGCTGAGGATTTCCTGACCTTGGAAAGCCTATCAAAGTTTGGAAAGCCTATCAAAGATCTTACTCCAATCCGCTCTCCACTTTCCTAAGACTGAATTACCATTTCTCAACCCTTAATGCAGCGGTCCCCAAACTACGGCCCGCGGGCCGGATGCGGCCCAACGAGGTCTTTTAACCAGCCAGTGGCAAGCTCACAAGATTTTACTGGTCGATAAAATAAGCTCCCGAATCTCCTGTCAACTCACCGCGGTCGGCTGTTCAGCGAGGAGAAGGTGGAGAGGCAAGGGGGCGGGGAGGAAAGCGGGCCTGCAATTGGCCCCTTCCTTTGTCGCCTTTAGGGAGAGAAACTGTTGCTGCCCTATGGCAGAGCAGCAACAGTTCCTCTCCCTAAAGGCGAGAAAGAAATTGGCCAATTGCAGGCCCGCTTTCCTCCCCGCCCCCTTGCCTCTCCACCTCCTCCTCCCCTCCTCCTCCACGGTGAGTGGACGCGAAATTCATGAAAAGGCGATTGGCAATTGAAAAACTGTCCACTGAAAGTCACAGCTAAGTGCACCATGGCTAAGTTTGTGTGTGGGGGGGAGGCGACTGCTTGAAAACCCCTGACCTCCATCGCCTCCCCCCCACGGCACAAGGCGAGCACACCTCGCCGCTGACACAGGCGGCGGGGACTGCCCTGTCCCCCTGTCCCCCCTGCGCAAAACTACGCAGCCCCAGATCGCTCGCTTCTCCAGCCAGCAAAGCCGACTGCCCGGCTTTGCTGGCTGATGCAGGAAAGGAAAGCGTCACATTTAAAAAGCACACCACTTTCTGGGACTGCGGCGCCGTGGTGGCCTTCAAGCGCGGCCCTTCGCGGCGCCCCACCACCCGTTCCTGCAGGAAGAGATCGGGCACTTTACCGGGAGGTGGAGGCGGCTGGGTGCCGGGGAGGGCGAAGGAGTGCACGCGCCTCTCAGCTGCAGAGCGGAACGGGGGTGGAGATCAGTGGCGGAGTCCGGCGCTGGGGCCATGCGGGACCGCTCATCCAGGCGCGCGTGGACCGGCAAGCCTGGATGAGCAGTCCCGCATGGCCCCAGGCCCCCAACGCCGGACTCCGCCGCTGATCTCCACCCCCGTTCCGCTCTGCAGCTGAGAGGCGCGTCCACTCCTTCGCCCTCCCCGGCACCCAGCGTCCGGCCCCACGCCACCTCCACCTCCTGGTAAAGTGCCCAATCTCTTCCTGCAGGAACGGGTGGTGGGGCGCCGCGAAGGGCCGCGCTTGAAGGCCACCACGGCGCCGCAGTCCCAGAAAGTGGCGTGCTTTTTAAATGTGACGCTTTCCTTTCCTGCATAAGCCAGCAAAGCCAGGCAGTCGGCTTTGCTGGCTGGAGAAGCGAGCGATCTGGGGCTGCGTAGTTTTGCGCAGGGGGGACAGGGGGACAGGGCAGTCCCCGCCGCCTGTGTCAGCGGCGAGGTGTGCTCGCCTTGTGCCGTGGGGGGGAGGCGATGGAGGTCAGGGGTTTTCAAGCAGCCGCCTCCCCCCAACACACAGAGATAAGAGAGAGAAAGAAAGAGAGGGACAGAGAGAAAGAAAGAGGGACAGAGAGACAGAAAGAGAGGGACAGAGAGAAAGAAAGAGACAGAGAGAAAGAAAGAGGGACAGAGAGTAAGAAAGAGAGGGACAGAGAGTAAGAAAGAGAGGGACAGAGAGAAAGAAAGAGAGGGACAGAGAGAAAGAAAGAGACAGAGAGAAAGAAAGAGACAGAGAGAAAGAAAGAGGGACAGAGAGAAAGAGAGGGACAGAGAGTAAGAAAGAGGGACAGAGAGAAAGATAGAGAGGGACAGAGAAAAAGAAAGAGGGACAGAGAAAAAGAAAGAGAGGGACAGAGAAAAAGAAAGAGAGGGACAGAGAAAAAGAAAGAGGGACAGAGAGAAAGAAAGAGGGACAGAGAAAGGGAGAGAGAAAGAGAAAGAAAGGTAGAGAGAAAGAGGGAGAGAGAAAGAGAGTGAGTGAGAGAAAGAGAAGAGAGAGAGAAAGAAAGAGGGGGGGAGAGAAAGAGGGAAAGATAGAGAGGGAGAGAGAAAGGAAGAGGAGAGATAGAAAGGGAGAGAGAGAGAACGGAGGAGACAGAGAGGGAGAGAGAAAGAGGGAGAGATATAAAGAGAGTGAGTGAGAGAAAGAGAGAAGAGAGAGAAAGAGAGAGAGAGGACAGAGAGAAAGAGAGAGAACTAGAAAGACAGAAGGACAGAGAGAAAGGGAGAGAGAGAGAAAGAGGAAGAATAAATATTAAATATTGTATTTGTTCCCATTTTGTTTTTTACTTTAAATAATGTATGTGCAGTGTGCATAGGGATTTGTTCACACATTTTTTTAATAGTCCAGCCCTCCAACAGTCTGAGGGACAGTGAACTGGCCCCCTGTGTAAAAAGTTTGGGGACCCCTGCCTTAATGGCTCATCCATTCCTTTATTAAGGTTGTCTCTACATTCCTTTACATTTCTATATCAATTTCTACTGACCAAATAAATCAGAAATACATTGACGCTATTATTAATGATTCGGAAGATGAAATACCTCCAAAGTTAATCATGGAAACAAATAAAGTTATTCAATAATTTGCACAGACGAGATCCAATAGGAGCTTTTCTAAATCAACATTGCAACACAGCACGGTATACAGGGCAAATGGTACAAATTTTT
The DNA here is from genome assembly GCF_031021105.1 of Erythrolamprus reginae. Classification (NCBI taxonomy): domain Eukaryota; kingdom Metazoa; phylum Chordata; class Lepidosauria; order Squamata; family Dipsadidae; genus Erythrolamprus; species Erythrolamprus reginae. The sequence continues at coordinate 161,032,243 of NC_091950.1, forward strand.
TTAAAAAGCAGACGCTGAGAAAGTCTAGCTATTTTTAAAAGCATAAAAGAAAGAAAGCTATCGCAAATTATATCTTCAAATCACCTTACTCATCAGAAGATCAAAAGCTCTCAATGTAATGGATTCTTTGGCAAAACTTCAAAAGTTCAATCTGCATCAGCCCAATTATTAATACTTGCACAATCCCATGCACTGGGTAAGAACATAACAATGTGTACACAGTGCCCTGCAGGATTTGACCCCCTGGCCCATCTAGTCTAACATTTCACAGTGGCCAGTGCAGAAGGAAGCCTCTTGAGAATCCCACCAAATAGACTTGGAAGCAGTCACATTCCCAATCATGATATCCACGAATTGGTCAAAGCTGTCTTTGAAGCTAAACCAAAGCTTTTTGAAGGTAATCATCTAACATAGCATTTCTCAATCTGTGGGTAGCGACCTCTTTGGAGGTCCAATGACCCTTTCACAGGGATTGCCTAAGACCATTGGAAAAGACATATTCCCAATGCTCTTAAGAACCGAGCCATTGCTCCTCTATCCATCTCCAGGCGGGTCCACCCACATGCAAATAGACTACTGCAAAAAAAGTATCATGGGAACTTCTGAGCATGTACAGAAGCTGGATTTCTGGCACTGTGCATGTGCCGCCGTTTTCTGGGGGTTTTTTCTTTTGCAATTAAAAAAAACTTTTGAGCACTGTGCATGTGTGCACACGCAAAGTGCCCGTGTGCCCATGAGGTGCATTACAGGAACACAGCACAGGAGGAAATGAACCAGCAGAGAGGTAAGTTTAGAACCCATCCCTGAGTTTCCTAATAATTGCATTATTTTATGGTTGGGGAGTCACCACAACATGAGGAACTGTATTAAAGGGTCGCAGCATTAGGAAGGTTGTGAACCATTGATCTAATGGTACCAAATTCCAAACGTGAATTACAAATTGTCTAAAAAGATGGATTAGCCTTTGGTTTTAATATTTTGGAAAAAGAGGAAATAGCTTCTCTTTGTTCATTTTATTCACAACATGCCTTCTTTTTTTAACACCTCAATCCTACCTCCTTTTCATTCTTTTTTTTTGGGGGGGGGGGGGGACTAAACACCCCAACTGTCATAAGCATTCCTCATGGGAAGCTGCTGTAACTCCACAATCCTTTTTGCCCTCCTCTGAACCTTGTCCAACTCCACTATATCTTTTTTGAGCTGTGTTGACCAGAACGGCACCTAATATTCCAGCTGTGGCCACATTATTGATTTATACAAGGGCATTATGATAATGGCATTGCTATTTCCAGTACAATTTCTTATTATATGCCTAACATACTATTGGCCTTTTATATATTTTTTTTCAGTGGCTGCACATTTTATTGGCACCTTTATTGAACTGTTTACCATTACTCCATTTCCCTCAACAGTTGCTGCTCGCTCTGACCCCATTAATTTGTGTGAGTAGTTAGGATATTTGGGGTCTATATGCATCACTTTGCATTTACTCACCGAGAACAACTTCTGTCATTTTGACTTGCACTCCCCACTAATATGCAGAGATCTCTTTGAACCTCTTCTCACTCCCTCTTCTGTTTTTACGGCTTTGCACAATTGAATGTCATTGGTAAACTTGGTTATTCTAGTGGTCATCTCCAATTCCAGATCATTTATCAAAATGTTAAAAAACACTCGTCCTGTGACAGAACCCCGTCGGTTCTGAGAAATGTCCATTTAGCAATAACACTCAGAATTATACACTGTTTCAAAGTGCTATACAGCTCTCGCTAAGTGCTTTACAGAGTCAGCATATTTATTTATTTATTTGTTTGTTTATTTGTTTATTTATTGGATTTGTATGCCGCCCCTCTCCGTAGACTCGGGGTGGCTAACAACAGTAATAAAAACAGCATGTAACAATCCAATACTAAAACAACTAAAAAACCCTTATTGTAAAACCAAACATACATACAAACAAACATACCATGCATAAATTGTAAGGGCCTAGGGAGGAAAGAATATCTCAGTTCCCCCATGCCTGACGCCCCCAACAACAATCTGGATCCCCAATTTACCCACCTCGGAAAGATGGAAGGCTAAATCAACCTGAGATTCGAACTGCCAAATTGCAGGCAGCTGGCAATTAGTCAGCAGAAGTCGCCTGGAGTACCACATTCTAACCATCACACCGCCGTGGCTCATTTACAGTTAGTTCTCCATTTATAACCATTTATTTAGTGACCGTTTGAAGTAACTTCAACAGCACTGAGAAAACTGACTTATGAGTTATTTTTCACACTTACAACCACTGCAGCATCCCTGTGATCACATGATCAAAAATTTGGACGCTTGGCAACTGGCATGTATTTATGACAGTTGAACTGTCCTAGTGTCATATGACCATCTTTTGTGACCTGACCAGCAGAATGGGGAAACTAAATTTACTTTAGAACCGTAGTTAACAACTGCAGTGATTCCCTTAACAACTGTGGCAAAGTAGGTGGTAAAATGGGGCACATATACTTAACAACTATCTCCCATATCAACCGAAATGGACTCAATTGCGGTTGTATGTCAAGGACACCTATTCACTGTTTTCTATGCTTACTCACAAGAAGATTTGCTTTTTATTCCATAGCTGTCCAGTTTATTGAACAATATTTTAAGAGGGATTTTATCATAAGACTTTAAAAAAAACAACTGTGTCTACTGACTTGCCATTATCCACATGTTCATTAATATTCTCCCCTATACCCTTCCTATCTTTCCTACAGAGTTTGATTTGATTTTCTCAAATCCACCAGGTTTTAGTTACATCCATAGTATCTATACTATTTTCTTAGACCAGGCATACCAATTCACCTGTTCTGGCCTATATTAATGAAATTTAAAGTTAAAAGTATTTATATGCCATCTGCTGAAAAGTATATACCCTAGTTGTGTTCTACTGATCACATATGTGATTTACAACATTAAAATGCACACACATTTGACAACCTTCTTATGAAGGTTCCAATTTTCTTATTCCCTTAAGGAAGCACCTTTTCCATCTTTCTATTTATTTCTTTGAGACTAAAGAAAACAAGCACAGGAGGAAATCCCTCCAGGTTTGGATTTACTGTTTGCGATTTCAAAGAAAGGCATTTTGTCATAGCCATCGATGATTGCATGACATAAATTCTGCAACAATTAAAAAAAGATGTGCATTCCACTTTATGGAGTACTATTAGAAAAGGAAATGAAAATAAAATAGTATTGTAACATTGCAGCATAAATAAAGCCTATGATACACACCACTATTTTACCATGTCTGATTCTAAATATGAGATCTGGAAGAAAAAGATTTGGGGGCAAAAAAGGGGAAGGGAATCTCCCCAAATCCTTCTGGGTAAGAAATTAAAGCTCTTTTTTTAAAAAAACGATTTAAAAACCTTTATCTTAAAATCAAAAGTCATGTAAAAAAAAATAGGAAAAAATAACATGGAGATACGGAATAAGCACCTAAAGGGTTTTTCCAATGTTTGCAATATTAGACAAAATAATAATGATTCATTTAAAACTAATAAATTTTTTAAACATTTCACCATATATGTATAACACAGAATTCATAGTTTGGGGCTAAAATCTTTTACTGATTCTTAGATTAATTCATGGAGAGGAGCTTTATTAATAGTTCCCACAATAGATACATTCATACCTCATTTCGACCCTGAGCCACAAACATTCTCCTTTTCTGATATTCAAATCTAGTAGTATTAACTCCTGCTTTATGTTCATTGTGAGTTACTGCGTTAGACATAAAATTGCTGGCTTGTTTTCCATTCTGTAGCTTATTTTCTTCCACTTCTGCTCACTGCCTGGTATGATCACCCTTGAAACACTAAACCAGTGATGACAAAACAGTGGCACGTGGAGCCATAATTAAGGGCACTCAAGGCATTGCCGTATATCAGCTCCAGTGCGCAGTGTCCAGCTCATTTTCAGCCTTTTTTTTCGCTGTTTTCCCAGGCTTTAGGAAGCTTTCCTGAAGCCTGGGGAGAATGCAAAAAAGCTCAGTGGGTTTACTGGAAGTCTGGAGGCTTCAGTGAGACATGAAGGGGGGCATTGCTGGGGGAGCGAGAGGGTTGTGCGCATATGCTGGGGGGAGGGCATTGCATTATGGGTGTGGGCACACACACGCCAGCACCTGAGCCAAAAAAGGTTCACCATCACTGCACTAAACTGTAGTACAAATACAGCCTCATTGAGATACATTCCTGCTTATCCCAAACATACCATGTATAGCCCATGTGTACTATGGGTTTTTCCTGACTATGCTTGGAAGACTACACACCAAGGGAAATTGAGACCCTTCTCTTTCAAGCAGGTGCCATTAGGACCCTGGGTAGTATGATTTCTTAACCCTTCCTTTCTTACTATGAACAGCGAGGAATAAAGGATATACAGTGATCCCCCGCTCGTTGCGAGGGTTCCATTCCAGGACCCCCCGCAACGAGCGGGTTTTCGCGAAGTAGCGCTGCGGAAGTAAAAACACCATCTGCGCATGTGCAGATGGTGTTTTAAACTTCCGCAGCGCTAGCGAGGAGCCGAAGATTGGGGGGCGGCGCGGCTATTTTAAAACATCACCGCTGACATGGGGGGCTCGCTAGCACCCCCCCGAACCCCCAACCCAGGTTTGGGGGGGTGCTAGCAAGCCCCCCATGTCGGCGGCGATGTTTTAAAAGAGCCGCGCCGCCCCCAATCTTCGGCTCCTCAGCGGCGAGCGAGCGAGCGAAGCCAAGCCGGCAGCAATGTCGCCGCCGCTGCAGCCAACGCGCGCTACGATCTTCCGGGCCAGCCAGGCTCAGCGGATCAAGCCCGGCTCCTCTCGGCCCAGCATCCCGGGCCAAGCGGCTGCCTTCCATGACTGAGCCTGGCTGGCCCGGAAGATCGTAGCGCGCGTTGGCTGCAGCGGTGGCGACATTGCTGCCGGCTTGGCTTCGCTCGCCGCGCCACCCCCCAATCTTCGGCTCCTCAGCGGCGAGCGAGCGAAGCCAAGCCGGCAGCAATGTCGCCACCGCTGCAGCCAACGCGCGCTACGATCTTCCGGGCCAGCCAGGCTCAGCGGATCAAGCCCGGCTCCTCTCGGCCCAGCATCCCGGGCCAAGCGACTGCCTTCCGTGACTGAGCCTGGCTGGCCCGGAAGATCGTAGCGCGCGTTGGCTGCAGCGGTGGCGACATTGCTGCCGGCTTGGCTTCGCTCGCCGCGCCGCCCCCCAATCTTCGGCTCCTCAGCGGCGAGCGAGCGAAGCCAAGCCGGCAGCAATGTCGCCACCGCTGCAGCCAACGCGCGCTACGATCTTCCGGGCCAGCCAGGCTCAGCGGATCAAGCCCGGCTCCTCTCGGCCCAGCATCCCGGGCCAAGCGACTGCCTTCCGTGACTGAGCCTGGCTGGCCCGGAAGATCGTAGCGCGCGTTGGCTGCAGCGGCGGCGACATTGCTGCCGGCTTGGCTTCGCTCGCCGCTGCAGCCAACGCGCGCTACGATCTTCCGGGCCAGCCAGGCTCAGTCACGGAAGGCAGCTGCTTGGCCCGGGATGCTGGGCCGAAAGGAGCCGGGCTTGAAGATTGCAGCGCGCGTTGGCTGCGGTGGCGAGGGCTTGCGATGGAGGGTGGAGGAAGCGGCCATGGGAGGGCGAGCTGCCTCAGGGAGGAGGATCGGGCGGGACCAGGTGGGGGCTGGAATTTCTCTGCCAGGGCGAAGGGCGGGCGAGCGGCGAAGGGCGGGCGAGCGGGTGCTGGGGAGGGCTTCTCGCCCTCCCGCCAGCAAGAGGGGGAGCGAACGGCGTGGGCAGGCGAAGGGCGGGCGAGCGGCAGCGAGGAGTTTGCGTGGGCGGTGGGGAAACTCCTCGCTGATGCCAGCAAGAGGGGGAAGACACAGGGAAGCCGCCCAGCAGCTGATCTCCCGGTTGCCATCTACGCATGCGTGCCCATAGAAAACAAAAAAGGGCACGCATGCGTAGATGGTATTTTGACTTCCGGGTTGAAAAATCGCGAAGTACCCTGTTCGCAATGGTCGGGGACGCAATAAACGGGGGATCACTGTACTGTACTTCTTCACAAACCTTTCATGTCACCGCTGGTGATACAATGCTGTTAACATACATACACAGTTTTGATTGCGATTATGTTTCACCCAGATCTACCGTACTGCCAATTTCTTTCTTCCTATTATTGAGAATAAATTTTGTAAATGGGACTATTGTCCATTTTTCACAACATCGGAATCCACTCTACTTGCATACAACATCTGCCTTTATTCAGTGAAGGAACAATTTAGATGCCTTTAAAGCAGGTTTGACAGTTTCCCAGAAAATCTCCAAAAATGCTAGAGAAGAACAATGCAAACTAAAGCTATTGTTGCAAGGCATTCAATGTATTTCCCTGGGATCAAAGAGAGGAGCTTCAAGCAGTCTAACCATGCGCCCCCTACAGAGATTTGCCTTCCTTAAGCTTTATTATCTATTGCAGGCTAAATTTGCAGCTTTGACAATAGTGAGCAATGCACAGAGCAAAGCAATCCAGAGATTATCTTTAAATAAATGTTAGCTATTAAGATTGGTCACGACGGGCCTCGCTGAGCAACTGAGTGAAAAAGCTGTCAAGTGTAGTGACAAGGGCAGGACCTGAACAGCTTTTAACAGACTCAGTCCAATCACAAAGCAGACAGATTTAACCCATTCCTGAATGTTATATCCACCTTGAGGGAGAACTGTGTGTTAAACTATGGAATTTAGTTGTAATAATAACAACCACTCTGCGTGGTTTTTAAAAGGGCCCAGACTAATTATTTCAGATCAATGAATCCCAATACATGGCTTTCATTACTACTGAATTATAAGCAGCACATGTACAGCTTGCTATAGAAAAACCAATTGTGAGCTTCCCAAATGCATTTATTTGGTCCTTGCATGATAGAATGGACTGGGTTAGATTAACTGTAGTTTTAATCCACTGTAACATAAAGCTGAATTATTTCAAATATATAAAATTATAAAATGACCAAAATCTTTCATGTGATTCTTCACACTCTTCCCTGGATACTGCACAGAAAATTATGTAAGAACCCTGAAATTCTCTCTATGTTCTAATAATCAATCTAACATATAAACATTATTTAATATCCAGATTCCACAGAAATTGTCCATACAATGCCCTGTCATACAGCATTTTTAAAAAAATCATAGATTCTAACTCAAAAAAATACATTCTAGATTCTTTCATAAAATAGGTTTGGACATGAGATAAGTCACAGAAAAGCATACCAGAACAAGCTTTAGCACAATTTACAAGTATGACCTATAGCTCAAACAAAACTAGCAGAAAACTGAACATGTCATATCTATGGAATTCCAAAAATTATCTTGTTAGTGCAGAGTTGACACATGGAATTCTGATTCTTCCCCCACCCCACCCCCAGTCTTCATTTATTTTATTTTCAAATTATTCAGCTCAGTTCATTTTATACTTCTCTGTAAATCGGTGGTTCTCAACCTGGATAGTTATTTATTCTCGGAGAGTCAAGAAACTGAAAAATTGATAATGTGTGATTAGTAGGATCCACTGGCATCATCACTGCAGCTGCCTCTGAGAGTTGTAGAGCTATGTCAAGCCTTCAGTTCAATAAGTCAGTTTGACACATATGGAGTTCTTTTTTCCCCTTTTCCATCCAATATTTTGCTCAAAATGAAGATATGCTTAACTGTTTGGGGCCAAGACACTGGCCTTATTCTTTCTTTTTTCTTTCACCCCAAAAGAGCCTTTGTAAAATAATGCAATATAGCTGAACACAAGTCAGTTATACGTAAGGATTCAAAATGCATTTCAATTATGGATTTTAGTTAGATGGTAGCTAACTAAGGAAACAACCGTACTAGTCTACCATGTGCTTAATCTTTTGTAAATACGATTTTGGTCTGGAAATCATGTAACCTGTCATCATCTCTTACTAAATAGAAGAACTACCTAGTATTTAAGATGCTGGACTGTCAACTGGAAGGCTGAAAGTTTGTGAAAGTCAAGTACTGTTTGACAGGGTAAACTCCCGTGCTTGCCCTACCTCCTGCCGACCTAAGCAGTTTAAAAACAGGCAAATGCAAGCAGATAATTTGTATCTTGGGAAGGCAGCAATACCAATAGCATTTAGACTTATAAACCGCTTCATAGTGGTTTTACAGCCCTCTTTAAATGGTTTACAGAATCAGCAAATTGCCCCCAATAATCTGCGTCCTCATTTTAACCACCTTGGAAAGATGGAAGGTGAGTCAACTTTGAGCTGGTGGTGAGATTTGAACTGCTGAACTACAGCTAGCAGTTAGCTGAAGTAGCCTGCAGTGCGGCACTCCAACCACTGCGCCACCCACAAGTAACAGCATTCTGTAAACTTCTCCATTCAATCATGTTGGCCACATAGGCCCATAAAAAGTATAATAATAGCCGCCTCAGCTAGGAAACAGAGATGAGTATTGCCCCCTAAAGACAGACACACCTGGACATCCTTCACCTTAACATGTTACTGTAACCTACTCTCAAAATTTTCCTCTAATGTATGACTTCAAAAACAACTGCCCCTTTCAGATGCAATAAGATTTCTGTTTTGGAGAGGGCCATGCCGATGCTAAAATAAACCTACATTAAAATGGTAAATGTATGCACTATTAATAAACCTACATTAAAATGGTAAACGTATGCAATATCATATCTTACGGACATTTAAAAAATGAGCACTTTGCTATGAACCAGGAAACTCTTTATACAAATAATGAGGTGATTTGGTTTGTCCTTCCATTTCTAAGAAATGTGTGTTAGGGAAGAAGAAGGGAATGATAACCTGTACACTAGATATTTGGTATTCAGAGCTAGTGCTTATTATATAAGTGACTTACAAGGTGAGAAAAGGTAGAAAGGGTGTTTTGTATAAGACAGAAAAGAAATAGATAAAAAGTACGTTTTCTTCTCACGTACTCTCAACTTCAGAAGGCTCTGCATACTGTGAAGATCTATTCTTTTCTTTCTGCCTCTGAACAAAAAGAAGAATGCATGAGCCTAATAATTTTTATAGGCATGTTTGCCAAGCTAATATGATCTAGCCATAAATCGATGTGGACTCCACAGGATTCTTCCCTGTGACATATTTCCTGCTATGTTTCATATCTCCAAGGTTAACATCAATCTTTCAATAACAAGTTATTTGTAAATGAGAAATATATAGATACAAAGCAATCTCTTTGGAAGATTTTAATGACTCAAAATATTACCTCTAATATGCACTGCCAGCATTTTACATAATTTCCGATAGCAGCGGCAAAGGACATTTCAAAGTGCCAGGTGGGGAATCCAATCATATGAAGATGGCCTTATGTTGAGTCAAACTACTGTCCAGTTAGTTTAACCTAAGGTGAAAAACTGTTTTGGGGTACAGGGCTCATTGTCTCACAGGACACCTCCCAAATGTTTCATTCATTCATTCATTCATTCATTCATTCATTCATTCACTCACTCACTCACTCACTCACTCACTCACTCACTCACTCACTCATTTATTTATTAGATTTGTATGCCGCCCCCCTCCGTAGACTCGGGGCGGCTCACAACAGATAATAAAACAATTCACAACAAATCTAATAAATTTAAAAAATTTAAAAAACCCATTATTAAACCAGACATACACACAGACATACCATACATAAATTGTATAGGCCCGGGGGAGGGGGGGAATGCCTCAATTCCCCCATGCCTGATGGCAGAGGTGAGTTTTAAGGAGTTTCCGGAAGGCAAGGAGGATGGGGGCAGTTCTAATTCCGGGGGGAGCTAGTTCTAGAGAGTCGGGGCCGCCACAGAGAAGGCTCTTCCCCTGGAACCCACCAGATGACATTGTTTAGTCGACGGGACCCGGAAAAGGCCAACTCTGTGGGACCTAATCGGTCGCTGGGATTTGTGCGTTAGTATTGCCTTAGTTCAAAGTTTCTTTCAAAGTACTGATGAGGAAACAGCAATTTTACTGTCAAGAACAAGACATTTTCTTCATAGCTGAATCAATATTTTATCTTTGCATGGAGAAAGGACTTTTCTGTTTGCACTCACAGAAACAAAACAATATGGACATGTAGTTAAAAAAACACACACCAAACTTCCTCTACATTTAGAGCAGTGGTTCTCAACTTGGGAATCGGGACCCCTTTGGGGGTCGAACAGCCATTTCAAGGGGTCACCTAAGACCATGGGAAAAGACAAATTTCCCAAGCTGTTAGGAACTAAAGCATCAATTCTGGTGCCTTGGAACATATTTTTACAATCCAACCAATCAGGCATTTACAGGCAGGTGGTCCCTCTGACCTTCCTGCCAATCAGCTTAAAGACCTCGGAAGGATGGAAGGCTGAGTCAACCTTGAGCCGGTGATGAGATTTGAACCGCTGACCTTCAGATCTACAGTCAGCTTCAGTGGCCTGCAGTACAGCACTCTACCTGCTGCGCCACCCTGGCTCTTAATAATGAGATATTCATGAGCAACTGAAATATATACAGGGACACCCATAAAAAAATCATTTGCAGTATATACGCAATGGTTACTGGCTCTCTAGGTTCTTCGCTTTAAGCTGTTCTTCGCCATCATGTATCTGTACTGGCACTAGACTTATAGTTGGGGGTCACCACAACATGAGGAACTGTATTAAGAGGTGGCAGCATTAGAAAGGTTGAGAACCACTGATTTAGAGCATTCTATTCTTCTTCGTGCATGAAGAATTGGGCTGCCTTTTACAAAGCTACAGACAGACAATTTGGGGATGGAAGAAACAAACGAACAAACCTGAGTCTCTTCTCCCTGATCAGTACAGGTAGTCCTTGACATACCACAGTTCATTTAATGACCGTTTGAAGTTACAACAGACTGAAAAAAGTGACTTTTAATGTTCACATTTACGACAATTGCAGTATCCCTACCTGTACAAGACTACACTGTGTGCAGAGGGGAAATTCTACTTAGGTTAAATAGGAGGTCAGAAGTTTCCCTATCCTGCTTTGTATTAACTGAAGCGACGGTTCATAGTTATTCCTACTTGACCCAAATATGCAAGAGGTTGAAACTGGGGCTTTCTATGTGGAAAATATATGTTGTATTCACTGACATATTGCCATTTCCCAAAGGTCAATTCATGTATACAGGTAGTCCTTGACTTACAAAAATTCATTTAGTGGCCGTTCAAAGTTACAATCGCATTGAAAAAAGTGACATGACTATTTTTCAGTCATGACTGCTGCAGCATGCCGTGTGGCCATATGATCAAAATTCAGATGCTTGCCAACTGGCTCATATTTACGACCGTTGCCGTGTCCTGGGATCATGTGATCTTCTTTTGCGACCTTCTGACAGTCAATGGGTATACCAGGCTCACTTAACCATACTAGTAATGTAATAATTGCGGTGATGGCAAGAAAAGTCATAAAATGGGGCAAAGTTCACTTAGCAACAAAATTTTGGGCACAGTTGTGGTCGCTAAGTTGAGGACTACGTGTTTTTTGCATTTCTCTAAAAAGAACAAACTGAGCATTTTAAGTTCTAGTACTTACCTTGTTTTGTTTTTCTTTTCAGTCTATTTAAGAACTTCACCTGCTCCAAGATCAGTTGACAAGGTCAGTTTGTAGCATATGACCAATTAAGTCCAAATATGATGATTCTTAATAATCTCATATACAGGAATAACAATTCTTTCTGCTCATCAGAAATACAGTGGTACCTCTATCTAAGAATGCCTCTACTTATGAACTTTTCTAGATAAGAACCGGGTGTTCAAGATTTTTTTTGCCTCTTCTCAAGAACCATTTTCCACTTACAAACCTGAGTCTCCGAAAGTGTAATCGGAAAAGGCAGGGAGAAGCCTCTGTGGGGTATCTCTAGGAATCTCCTAGGAGGAAACAGGGCCAGAAAAGGCGGGGAGAAGCCTCTGTGGGGCCTCTCTAGGAATCTCCTGGGAGGAAACAGGGCCGGAAAAGGTAGGGAGAAGCCTCTATGGGGCCTCTCTAGGAATTTCCTGGGAGGAAACAGGGCCTCCACCCTCCCTGTAGTTTCCCCAATTGCACGCATTATTTGCTTTTACATTGATTCCTATGGGAAAATTGCCTCTTACAAACTTTTCTACTTAAGAATCTGGTCACAGAACGAATTAAGTTCATAAGTAGAGGTACCACTGTAATAGCAAAAAACCAAGCCATGCATCACAAGAGCAAAAGTTAGAAATCTGCATTACAGTATTTTGTCTTTAAGAACCATTTATGCATTCGTTTAAAGCAAATTTATGTCTAGTTAAACCTACTGCAGAGAAGGAATTTAGATTCCCGGGCTGTATACTGGCAGGCAGTTCATATAGAGACAGAAGGCTGTACAGTATCTTTTATGTATTATTGCCAGCAGTAAACACATAGTGTCCTTCTAGTATCTGCAGTCTACCAAATCCTGCAGACAGCATTTTAAGCAAAAGCCAAGGACAAAACTGCAACAATTTAGCTAATACTGCTGTAACTTTTTCTTTGCTTCTTTGAATACCACCTTTACTAAGCCTGAGCTAATGTTAGGAATATTTTTCCTTTCAAAAACTGATACATTTTTTTTTTAAATACGATAAAGTATGTTTATCTATATAAGTAAGTCTCTAGAGGTTGCTATGGTTTTAAGAACTAGGATGGAATGTCTGCCTACTGACATGAAAAAAATGTTTTGCCTATAGAGATGATTGTTATTGACTTCTGCCATACCATCAGCTGATACTAGGTTGCTGATTTTAGAAAGCAAGTTCCTCACTGTTACATTCCTGGATATCTTGACACAGTTTATATTAGTGATAAGGACATTTTTTGGGCTCAGTAGGTAAAAATTCAGAAAATGCCTAACTTGACACTTCTGCTCCCTACACACACAAGCACACCCCTGAACAAAGAAAAGCAATTCCATCCCATCCCATCACACACACACACACACACATCTAGGGGGTCCAAAGGCTGCCACTCTTTTCTTACAGGGCCTCTAACCAGGGGTCCCCAAACCTTTTACACAGGGGGAGCCAGTTCACTGTCCCTTGGACTGTTGGAGGGCTGGACTATATAAAAAAAACTATGAACAAATCCCTATGCACACTGCACATACCTTATTTTAAAGTAAAAAACAAAATGGGAACGTACTATTTAGAGGGGGGGAAGAAGTCTGAAATTCATATATGTTTATGTTTTTTTTAACACCTGATTGGCTATACAAATTTTTCTTGGTTTATAGAAAAATGTATAAAGAAAGAAGGAAGCACTTTGGCATAATGGTTAATAAGTTAGAAATATAATTGGTGTACTTTTTGAAGGAACATTAAGGAGAGAATTAAAAGAAAAGTATGTACCTGGATGACAACATTAGAAAAAAAAACTTTTGCAACTTTTTTGGTGATTGATATTAGTTACTAACAAAATACCGCATTTTATTCATGGGAAATTAGATGGTACACTATATTGTTTGAATGTATGTTTGAATGTATGTTAACAGAAAATTTTTTAAAAATTTACACCCCCCCAAAAAAGTCCTTCCTTCCTCCATCCCTCCATTCATTGTTCCTTCCTTCCCTCCCTCCCTCCTTCCTCTCCTTCTCTCTCTCTTTTGCTTTCTTTCTCTCTCTCGCTCTCTTTCTCTCTCTCTTGCTTTCTCTCTCTTGCTTTCTTTCTCTCTCGCTCGCTTTCTCTCTCTTTCTTTCTTTCTGTCTCTTGCTCTCTCACTCTCTCACTCTCTCTCTTGCTATCTCTCTTCCTCCCTCCCTTTCTCTCTCCCTTTTTCTTCCCCTTCCTTCTTTCCCTCCCTCCCTCCTTCCTTCCTCTCCACTTCTCTTTCCCTCCCTCTTTTCCCCTTTTCTTTCTTTCTCTCCACTTCCTTGCACTTTCCTTGCTGCTCCCCACCCCAACTCTGACGCCAGGGTTTGACCGCACAGGCTAGAGGGAACAGTGGCCTATCAGTCACCCGCGGGCCGGATAAATGGCCTCAGCAACCCGCATACGGCCCACAGGCCGTAGTTTGGGGACCACTGGGCTAGAGCCTCAGCGGGCCGCATGCAGTCCGCGGGCCGTAGCTTGGGGACCACTGCTCTAAACTCACAAGATAATGGAGCCAGCCGCTTTCAAGAATAATTGTCACTGGATATTGTGTGAATATTCCCATCTCACCCACAGTGTTATGAATTGCCACCTAGGATACACACAACATAGATTTGCCATTGCTGGCATAGTCTGATAGGATGCAAATATTGTGTCAAGCCATAATTTGTTTTAATCATAGTTTATGAAATAAAACCACTGTTTCCATTCTCTAGTGGGAACATTACCGATGTTCCATATGGCTCTTGTATCGTGTCTACGGTGTGAAAAACAAGACCAAAATATTTTTTTTAAAAAAATTATATTTACAAGACTCAAAAAACCCTGGAAGATTCATAAAACTTTGGAAGATAAAACTCAACCAAAACCTTACAAGTGTTTTGGTAATAATATTGAAATATTTTAAGATTTTGACTATTGTAAGTTAATTTTGAGGTCTATTATTTGTGATGAATCACAAACAATATGGTACGTAGAAATGCTGTCAACCTGGGTTATATACAGTGATACCTCGTCTTACTAACTTAATTGGTTCCGGGACAAGGTTTGTAAGGTGAAAAATTTGTAAGACAAAACAATGTTCCCCATAGGAATCAATGGAAAAGTGATTAACTCACCCATTTGGCCGGCCAACGCGCTCGTTTTTGCACTGCTGGGATTCCCCTGAGGCTCCCCTTCATGGGAAACCCCACCTCCGGACTTCCGTGTTTTTGTGATGCTGCAGGGGAATCCCAGCAGCGCAAAAATGGGTGCTTCACTGGAAGTCAGGAGATGGGGTTTTCCAGCAAGGGGAGCCTCAGCGAAATTGCAGCACCACAAAAACACAGAAGTCTTCGAAACCCCACCTCCAGACCTCTGTGTTTTTGTGATGCTGCGATTTCGCTGAGGCTCCCCTCGCTGGGAAACCCCACCTCCGGACTTCCATTGCCAGCGAAGCACCCATTTTTGTGCTGCTGGGATTCCCCTACAGCATTGCAAAAACACTGAAGTCCGGAGGTGGGGTTTCCCATGGAGGGGAGCCTCAGGGGAATCCTAGAAGTGCAAAAATGGGTTTGTAAGACGAGGTATCACTGTATTGTAATCCTCAGCATTTTTTATGACAGTGTACTAAACCAGTGATTGCAAACCTACGGCACGGATGCCATAGGTGGCACACAGAGCCATATCTGCTGGCACATGAGTTGCTGCTCTAGCTCAGCTCCAGCACACATGTGTACACCGGCCAGCTGATTTTTGGCTCGCACTGAGGCTCTGGGAGGACATTTTTGGCTTGCAGAGGGCCTCCAGGGGGAAGGGAGAGGGCGTTGTAGCCCTCCACAGGCTCCAGGGAAGTCTCTGGAGCCTGGGGAGGGTGAAAAATGGGCCTACCGTTTGGAAAACGATTGGGAAACAGGCTCTTTCTGACCTGCAGAAGGCCTCCGGGAGGGCAGGGGAGGCAATTATTGCCCTCCCCAGGCATTGAATTATGGGTGTGGGCACTCGTGCAGGCGCAATAGTGTGTGCGCTTGCAATTTCGGCACCCAAGGGAAAAAAGGTTTGCCATCACTGTACTAAACTATCCCATAGGGAAATAACTCACAACTGCTGGAATCTGGCAACAAAAAAAGACAAACCCCAGCACACTTTATTAAGCCTTACTGAAACATGCATTGTCAAATTGTACGAAATGAATTCATTGATCCAGCAGCTCCATACACAACATAATTGTCAAATTTGCAAATTTGGTCTCTTGTTTACAAGAACATAACCTAATCCTTCTGGTTTATTTCCTTTCACCATCAAATAAAGCTAAATTATTCAGTAACCATAAACTCTCATTATGAGCAATACCATATCCTGATTTGTCATTCTTGTAATAAACTCAGGAATTAGAAATCCATGTCAAACAATGGTTTCAGATTCTGATTTATCAAGGTAGGAGTTCTGCCTCCAGAACAAAAGGGTTTCCCCCTAACACTCAATTTCTGGTGAGTTTAGCTATATCCACTGACAACTATGGGCAACTATATAGGATGCATCTTACACAGACTTCCTGAAAACAGTTAAATAGAGTTGTAACATCACACAAACTTTTAAAATTCAAATATTGTCTTTTATTTAAAATTAAAGTTAGAGTAAGTTTTCAACATTCTTTCAACACAATTTCAGGTAGATGCTGAGCTACGTCTTATCAAAAAATATATTAAATTATAGATTCAAGTTAATATTGCATTATGGCCCCTTATAGTTCTTTTTCAGCATGTGTGTTCAAATGCCTGAAGGTGACAGAACAGTTATTGTAACTGCACTATTGGAATTTCCATTTGCATTCAAGTTGGGGGGGGAATCAAATATCTATTTTTGCATCCCCCCCCCCCAAGCAGCTTTGTTTTTCACATGGGATATTTGCTCAAAATGTAAATCAAAGGCAAGTGCTGAGTGCTATTTTAGGAACTGCCTTAGGTGTCAGACTTCATGGTTTTAGATTTTCTAATCTCATGTCTAGCGCATTGGAGTGTAACAACAGTCCCCCCCCCCTTTAATGGCACCTATTGCTGATAAGTTTGACAAGCTGCTTAAACTGACTTTCAATTACCACACAAGTTAAACATGAATCATCTTGTATTTTTACAAAGGGACACAGAACTGAAAACATTATACTTTTGACTTGGGGCATGTTGTGACAAATAATATTGTACAATCAACTATTTCTTTATAGTTTTCATTTATTATAACTAAAATATTTTTGTTTCCCCCCCCCCCCAGAAATTTACTGCATGTATTACATTCCTCTAGATCAGTGCTTCTCAAATCAGTGCTTCTCACACACACCCCTGGGGGGGGCGTGGAGCAATGCCAGAGGGGGTGCGTGTAACTCTTTTGATCAATTTCCCTAGATCAGGTGGGAGTGTTTTTCCAGTTGCTCCAAGCCCAGAAGAGAAGGCGGCCAGGCAGGGTGGGGCAGCTGCGTGGGTTCTTGTAGCCATGAATGGCATGGAGAACCTGCTGCTGGACAAGGAGGAGCATCCTCGGCAGCTGGGTGAAAGCTTCGAACGGCATCCTAAAGCTTCCTTCCACACCATTTGCTGTAAGTGCTCAGCAGAGGTGGTGCTTATGGGCCAGGCCTGGGACCCCAAAGCATCAGCTTGATTAAGCTGGCCTGGCCCCATGCCAAAAGAAAGCTCTGACCATGGTAGCCTATGCTTGCCTAACCCAAAACAGACTCCACTGAGTTCAGTGTGACTTACTCCTAGGTAAGTGAGTAGAGTAGCCTTCCCCAGCCAATAGGTTGCTTGTCGCTTACAATAAGTAAAATAATAAATATTAACACTAAAATTATATTGGGGCTCAGATCAGAAAGTGGGGGGGTGCAATGATTACTTCTTCGGGGAGGGTGTAACAAAAAATAACTGGGAAGCACTGCTCTAGATCCAGTTTGTACACTAATTGAGTCAATATTCTGATTTTTTTTTTTAATGGGATATTCTATTTTACAAAAAAAAAGGCTCAAATAGCTCACATGCTATTAGAAATTCAATAAAGTAGTTCAACATAAAGAAATAATTATTGGTTCATGATAAATCCTCTGAGATTTAAGGCTCAGTGGAGAATTAACTATTTCCCCATAGTAATTGTTAACTAGATAGAAGAAATGGGGAAGTCTACCATAGTCAAGGAAGGGTTAATCTCCTTTGCAGAATTTTTCTGAAATTAGTAAATTTTCATTATTTCCAAACACTGTATTGTTTTAATTGATACTGACTGAATTGATAGTTTTAATTTTGACTGTATCTCTTAATCTATACATACTGTTATCATGTTTCCCCAGAAATAATATCCTGTCTTATATATTTTTGAACCCCAAAATACGCGCTTGGCCTTATTGCCATGCGCTCAAAAGCCCGATTGGACTTATTATCAGGGAATGTATTATTTTGGGGAAAATAGGGTACTTACTTGTATTATGTTGCAATTTCAAACCATTTAGGCAGAAATGAATTGCTAAGAATTAAGAGGAACTTGACAAATAATCAAGCAACATTCTGTAGAAAAACCAAATTAGAATATAACCAATATCTCAGCATTTTTTCAACATCTCCGATGAATACTCTTTCACCACTATTTTAAACAACAAATCTAACCAAAAAAATCCCAGAGGGAATAATGTATTCTCTGAAAAGGTAGACATATCTTAAATTTTGCTAGATTTGTAGGATCAATCAAATGTGGATATGATTGTAACCATAATAACTATAACCTTACAGTCCCAAAATTAATTTAATATGAAATTACAACTAACATGCATACAGCATTGATTCAAAAGCCAGGCAAACCTAGTAGCTAATTAAAGTTTAACCATTTTTATCTGACTTAACATTTGATGAAATTATAATTCATAATGGAGTAGATTGGTTCGTATAGATACCTATAAATGTTAAATTATCAATTTTTCAATTACATCTTTATAGTAATATCTTTTCTCTAAAATGCACTCCCTACTAAAGTAAGGAATCTAACCTCATTGATAATTTAAAAGGCTTTAAAAACAGATTTCAACAGCCTTTGAATTTTTGATGGCTTTATTTTCATGTTTTAATTACTACTTGAATATTCTATAGAAGTATTTTATGTGTTTTAAAGTATCTGCTTTGCTTCATTATAAAATACGAGAGATGTATTATCTACAGTTATATTAGTCAATAGTCTAATAGTTAGAAATAAATAAAAAGGCACGCATTGACAAGAATTCCTTCCTTTTCTTCAAGGAAAAGGGCATATATTAATATTTTTAGAAGAAAATGATTGTTCAATACAAATGTGCAATTTTTAGGACAAGTGCTAGTTAACCGGTAGCTGAAAATATTTTATTAGCAGTATCTTTAATGCGTTTATGTTTTATATGCCCACAGTGTAGTATAACATAATCAAATTACAAATGCCTGTTTAAATCATTTCGCCTTAAGTTTAATAGTAATGGTTAAATTTTAAACTGGGTACAATTTGAGAAATAGTAAATAAATGAATACTCCAAAGGGCTGTTAGATTACAGAATACTGAAAAATATGCACAATTGTCAAAGCAACAAGTAAAACTTGCACTTTATATTGGTATCTCTATAGCATTCAACATAGGAAAAATATATTACATTCTTATTTATTTTGAACTATACAAGGGGCCAAATATTTTTCCCCACAACAACAAACTTATGAGCTGTGTTGGGTCCAGAGAAAGTGAGTAGACCAAAACACTCAGCTGACTTTCATTACTAAGAAGAACAGCTCATTTTGTTTTTAATCCATTACACAAAAATATATTTGTACCTTGCCAGATTATATGAAATATATAAACAATGCAGATTGAAAACGAGCTTTTGGCTGAAAGCAGGAACAATGACCTACTTCAAAAATTCCAGGGCCAGATTTGGTGATTTGCAAACATAAACTCATGTAGTAGTTTCAGTCTATCACACCTCCCTGATTTACTGCCCTGAATAATGATCATGACAAATTAACTTAGTTCTGGTTCATACAATGTGTAAATTTAGGAACCATTTTATTACCAAAAGGAAATTGTGACTTAGCATAAAATATACATACAGCTTGTAGGTTTTTAAACTGCTATTTCACTGTGTTTACATTTCCTACATTCATTAACATAGCTAAGTTTATAACGTCTATGACTCTTACACTGGAAAGGCATATAGGTGCCTGTCACATATACATAAATTAAATACCCCATACTGCAATTACAAATATATTAAACTTATGAAATGTATATTTCAACATATTTATACAAATGTTCTCTCTGAATAGTGACATTTCTGCAAAAAAAATATACATAATAGCAAGAAGCATTATAATACATTCATTTTACTTCATGTAATGATTCTGACATTTTAAATGAAACTCATTCTGAAAAATGGGAAGCACATCAAAGCCCTCTGCCTTACTGCTCTTTCTCTAGTCTAGAGCTTATCATTTATCTGTTTGTCATTTGTGACTGGCTTTAATTATCTCATTTTTGAAACATACAGACATACTAAGTAACTTTGAAAGTTAAATGAGCCTGTTTAGTGGCAGTGATTAAAGCATCAAGCTAGAATCTGGGAGACTGTGAGTCCTAGTCCAGTTTTTTTATTTTCATTTATTTATTTATTTGTCATACAAATATAGTATTGTATTGTAGTATGTTTAACCTAATATAAGGATAAAGTAGAGATAGAAAAGATAAAAAGACATTAGGACAGGAAAGGTAGGCATGAAGGTGCACTTATGCATGCCCCTTACAGACCTCTTAGAAAAGGGGAGAGGTCTATTGTAGATAATGTTAGGTACAAAGTCGGCCAAGTGACTATGAATTCAGTCACTTTCTCTCAGACCAAGGAATGCAACCCACTTCTGAAAAACTTTGCCAAGGAAACTACAACAGTTGTCCAAGCCCTTCTCAGAAAATTGGTCATAACTGAACTGGCGGAGGGGGGAGGATTGAAGGAGAGTCCATAAGGAGTTGGGCGGCTAATAAATGTAATAAATTGAATTAAATTAAAATACAATCCCCTATTGGAGAGGGGTTTCAGAGAAAAAGATTTTCACATCTGAAAAAGCACAAAGTCATGAATGTAAAAGGATAACTAGGAGTCTGAAGGGACCTTGGAGGTCTTCTGGTTCAATCCTCTGCTCAAGCTAGAGACCTCTCTACCATTTCAGATCAATTGTCCCAAAGGTGCTTTTTCTTCAGAGCTTGAAGAAGCTTCTCGGATTTGAGGAACCAAAAGCCTTCAAAGAAAACCAGAAAGTCCAGTCAGTTGCCTCTCGGAAAAAGCACCTTTGGGACAACCATGACCTGGATGACTGAGAATCTCCTGTAAACATTTCTGACAAATTGCCTTCTTTTAAAAATTATGTATGTATGTATGTATGTATGTATGTATGTATGTATGTATGTATGTGTGTATTTATTTATTTATTTTTGTTTTATTCATTTATTTATTTTATTTATTTATAAATAAACTTTTTAAAAGCCTCCCATGATGGAGCTACCCACAACTTCTGAAGGCAAACCATTCCCCTGGCTTTATTGTTCTGTCAAGAGCATCATAAGATTTTTGAAGGGAGCATGACCTATAAATTATAATGCAAGTAGGATTTTGAAGGCAGCCGGGAACAAAGCAGGGCCACCATTTCTTACGAAAGGTGTGGGTTTGCTCACCCTTCTGATTACAAAAGCAAGATCCCAGCCAGCCTGCCAGACGGATTGGGATTAAATTAATTTAATTAATTTGATTTACAAGCCGCCGTACACCAGTTTAAAACAACATCAGAACATTTTAAAACCCTAAAATTTATCCATCCCCTGTTAGCCGGAGCTAGATGGATTCCCAAGCTGTTGTGCCCACCTGGGCTCCATTGGAAAAGGCACACCTTACCTGTACTGCCACACTTTGCCACCGCTTCCACCTCGGCTGCTGTTAAACCCCCCGCCGGTGCTGAGGCTGCTGCTGGTGGCGGTGCTGCTGCTGCTGCACTTGCCGGAGCAGTTTTGGGCCGGGAGGAAAGTCTCCAGTTTGCCTTCGCTCTCCGACACTTTCATGGCTGTCCCCACCGGAGCTGCCGCCGCCGGCATGGGCTCCCCGCTTTGCATGGCAAAGGAAGGAACGGAGCCGCCGCCACCCACCCCCGCCCACCGGAGGAGGAGGCAAGGCAGGGCTGCTGCACGCTAGGGCCAGAGCCGGGCAGGCCAAAAGGCAACGAGGAAAAGGGCATCAATTGAAAACGACCCTCAGCCTGGAAGGAAAGTTTTCCTCTGTAAGGGCGAGAAGTCGGAGCCGAGAGAGAGAACGGAAGAGAAAGGGAACCCAAAGACTGGTTTCTATTCTCTCCAATGGCGGGGAAGGGAAGAGTTCCCGGGGAAAGGCGGCCGGGTGGTGGGCTCTTCTTCGCCCCCTGCCCGGAGGAAGGAGACCCCAGAGAAGGGAGGCTCCAAGGCGGCTCCCCACCCTAACCCAGAGGCGGCCGGGGGTTGCTCTCGCCCTCGGGCAACAGCTCCGCCTCCCACGCCCTCCCAAGGAAGGAGGGGAAGAGAGAGAGAGAGGCTCGTCCAAGTTGTCTCTCCCTCCACCCCGAGCCAGAAGAAGAAGCAGCAGCACCACCAAAGAACCAGGCCGCCACCCCTTCCGGGTTAACCATAAACCCCACCCCACACCCGCCTGAGAAAAGGAGGAGGTGGTGCCGGCGCCGCCATCTTCGATAAGGGCAGGTTCCGCCCGAGGCGCTCCCCGGTCACGAGCGAGGAAATAAAGCGCCCCTCCTTTTTGTTGTGGTGCCTTGCAAATGCAATGCATGTTTTTTTTTTAATTCAACGTAGCCGCGCTTGGTGGGGAGGGGGAGAAGTAGAGGGACGTTAGGTGCGTATCTTGGGTGGTGGGGAAGGGCGTGTTTGTGTGTGTGAAGGCAGAGGTTACCCTTCCGTCCGTTTTTGCTAGTTCCCGGCCCTGCACGTGATGGCTTTTTTGCCCACACCGTGGAAGAAAGGAGGGGGGGGGAGAGAAAGAGAAATCTCGGGCGGAGTTACAGAGCTCGCGACTTGGGTGAATCCTTTTCTTGTGTAGCCCTCTTTTGTGGACCGAGATCCTCCCCCCCCCCCAATCTAATTTTAGCTTCGCCTTCCAGAAAATCAGTTTTAAATAGCCTTGCATTTATTTATTTATTTTTAAAGAGTCTTTGTGATTGATTTTTTTTTTTTTGCAAGATGTACGCAACGGTACTACAATTATTCCTTCTCTAGACTATTACGCTTAGGAGTAATTACTACAGTAACAGTAATAGCTATTAACTATTAGCTCAGGAAAGATTCAATTGAGTAAGCACGGGGGTGTGGGGATTTTTATGTGTGTTTGCCAAATACTGCAGAACACTTTTTTAAAAAAAGATAAAAGAAAAAAATGGAAGTAGTTTCCAAATAATTAATATATTTAGTTATTTATTTTAGCCTTCCAAAAGGGCAGATCAAAATGGTTGGTCATTTTACAACTTCCCAGGGTTTTTTTCGGGTTTTTTTCATTTTTTTTAAAAGTGTTCTGCAGTATTTGGCACACACACAAAATTCCCCGCACCCCGTGCTTACTCAATTGAATCTTTCCTGGGCTAATAGTTAATAGCTATTACTATTACTATAGCAATTACTCTTAAGAGTAGTCTAGATGGAATAATCGTAGTACCCTTGCGTATAGCTTCAGTGGTAGAGGTACTAAAGTAGCCCACAGAGTAGGAAAGTTCATAGCAGAATATCATATGCTCTCTAAATCTTCCCAAATATACCTTTTTAAAAAAGTTATTCTCTTAAAACTCAGGTGGAAATGTGCATTCTGCCTGTATCAGTTTGGCATAGGCTGGGAACTGAATGCAGGGAGCTTAAAATCACTGAATTTGATGCTTTCCATAATTGCAGGTGCCTCGTTATGGGCCTGTTGCTAATGAAAACAACCCTGCTGATGGGGGTTACATAGTGGAAATGTCTTTATGCAGACAATAGAAGTGTCAGTAGGAGAGGTGCTACATTGCTATCAGTTGTTTTTCCCCATAGCCCTTTCCTTGAATTGGCCTCCTATCAACCTTGATTTATTTATTTTGTCAAGTAGGTATTTGTGATATACATAGATATAATATTGTTTATATAGTGTTGGTTATGACCTATAAAGCCCTTCATGGCATCGGACCAGAATATCTCCGGGACCACCTTCTGCCGCACGAATCCCAGCGACCGGTTAGGTCCCACAGAGTTGGCCTTCTCCGGGTCCCGTTGACTAACCAATGTTGTCTGGCGGGACCCAGGGGAAGAGCCTTCTCTGTGGCGGCCCCGACTCCAGAATCAATTCCCCCCCAAAGATTAGGATTGCCCCCACCTTCCTTGCCTTTCGCAAACTCCTCAAAACCCACCTCTGTCGTCAGGCATGGGGAAATTGATTCATCTGGGCCGTTTCCGCTTTATGTATGGTCTGTATGAAATGTATTGTTTTTTATATTAAGGGTTTTAAATTGTTTTAATGTATTGGATTTGTACGGTTTCTTGTTGTGAACCGCTCGGAGTCTCCGGAGAGGGGCGGCATACAAATCTAATAAATAATAATAATAACAACAACAGCGACAATTGGACAGGGTTGGTAGGCATGCTGGTGCGCTTATAAACACCCCTTACTGACCTCTTAGGAATCAGGTGAGGTCAACAGTGGACAGTTTAAGGGTAAATTTTTGGGGGAACCACAGAGTCAAGTAGTGAGTTCCAGGCATTAACCACTCTTGCTAAAATCTTACTTTCTACAGTCAAGTTTGGGATGGTTTGCTTTGAGTTTGTATCTATTGTGTGCTCATGTATTGTGGTTGAAGCTGAAGTAGTCGTTGACCTTTACTGAAAGGAAGTTTATCCTCCTGAATACATTTCAGACATTGCACTAAAATCTCATAATTAACTTTTTATACAATGCATAAACTCAGCCAGTGTTTATCATCCAAGCTAATTTTCTTATGTCCCATGGTGAGTTTAAAGTTTTATGACAAGTGGATGGGTGGGTGGTTAGATGGATGGATGGATTAGCATCCAAAATTTCTAGTACTGTACTGCTTTTTATCTCAGTTGTGGCTGTTTCCATGTGGGATGCTTCCTGTTTATGATACTTGGCTAAATTCTGAAACTACTTCCTCCTCATTAGCTTTTTATGCTGCCTTTCCTATTTAGAGCATTTTTCATGCTGCCTTATTTATTTTGTTGACTTTTACTGTGTTGTATTGTGTTAATAATGTACATTTATATCAAACAAAATGAATAAGTAAAAGAGACATTTACTTGCAAGCATATATATTAAAGAAAGTAAGGTTTGTTTTTATATGCCTTCATGATATATTATTTTATATTGCTACAGTATTTCAGGTATTGTGTCAGCCAACGGTAGTGCTAAAGTATGTCAGCCATAATTGGTCTCCACTGAATAAGAATAGGAATAGGTATAGGAGTATAGGTAGGCAGTCTACGAGTCTACGGAGAGGGGTGGCATACAAATAATAACAATAATAACAACAACAACAACAACAACTATGGCAGGGAATTGTATTAAGAGTTTGATGACCTACTACTCTAATCTATTAAAGCGTACTATATAATTATGGTAATAGACATACTAAAAAATAGCATATTTAATAATAAAGGAGCTACAAGGATGCAGATTGAAATTAACAAGCTTTGCCGGGTGGAGCCAAGATAAAATAAAGCATTTTATAGAAGACAAACCTGACTGATATGTTAAAAGGAGTTATTACTAGTTCTGTTGAGCCTGTTTTACATCTAAACCAAGTAAATATTATCAAATTCTTATGCAATTCAATCTACCGGTATTTCATTCTGCTAATATGTGTTAGCTATATAGTTCAAGACTTTCAACTGTCAATGAGTTGGACCACCACAATTGGAGAAGTGTTCAGTAATTATGCCCATGTTCACCCAGTTACTAGTTCATCAGGATTTGAAACTAAGGGTATTTGTTGATTCCAAATTCATGTAGTGTTAAATAGAAGTTATGCCTGCTGTTTATTTGTATGTCGCAACCCTAACCAATTATTGTAGTTAAGCACTTTATAGTAGAATGGAATGGAATAGAATAGAATAGAATAGAATAATTTATTGGCCAATTGTGATTGGACACAAGGAATTTGTCATTGGTGCATATGCTCTCAGATAGAGAAGATAGAGAGGTTGTGAGAATGTTCATACACAAATGTGAATGATTTAAAGTGTTGCAGTTCATTAATTTTAAGATTTTTTTTGCACTTCCTGAAAAAAAATTGTTCATTGATTGATTGGATTTATATGCCGTCCCTCTTCGAGGATTTGAGGCAGCTTACAACATATAAAAAGAAACAATAGAATACAATAGCTTAAATCCAATTAATTAAAACTAAGTAAACTAGTATAAAATCCCCAATTATATTAAAAATCAATCATAGATTATAGATTAAAATAAAATATAATATATAGATTAAAATAAAATATTAAGACTGCAATCTTGCTCATTTAGTATAAGTGTTAAAGCAAGTAAACAACAAAAAAGTCTAAGATAATTTTCTTATCTCATGGCAAGGTTGTTTGCATTTCTTTTGTTGTTAGTTGTGAAGTTGTATCTGACCCGTCACGACCCCATTGACAATGTTCTTGTTCTCTACCATCCTCTGAAGTCTATTTAAACTAAAACTTACTGCTTCAGTGATTTCATCACTGCATTTCTAATTAATAGCTAAAGGTTTAAGGTCAACTATAAAGATGAAGCACTGATTTAATGAAGCTTATTGCTAGGTAGGCAAGTCAGTTTAGGATAGTGGTTAAGATAGCAGACTGGAAGATTTTGATATAACCTTAGTCATGAAGCCATTTCTCAGCTCTATGAAGATGACAATGACAAACTATTTCTGAAATGCTGTCAAGACTTGTCAAGGCAGTTGACAACACAAATCCTAACTAATAATAAATAAAAGAATCTCAGATTACTATGGTGATGTTCATACAGTATCCTAAGCCAGGCATATAAATCCAATAAATAAATAAATAGTATATATATATATGTGTGTGTTTTCGTAGATTTTCACGGGTACAGGTATGAAGGTCTTAGCATATTTGGGTTTCTTCCCATGTAGGATTCAGAGATTTCTGGCGACGTTTCGACGAGGTCCCACTCGTCATCTTCAGGCTTGTGCTTCTGTCCTTATTTTAGGGCGCCTACACAGGAAGAAACCCAAATACAGTGATCCCTCGATTATCTCGGGGGTTACGTTCCAAGACCTCCCGCGATAATCGATTTTCCGCGGTATAGTTGTGCGGAAGTAAAAACACCATCTGCGCATGCGCGCCCTTTTTCCATGGCCGCGCAAGGGCTTGCAGGTGGAGGCGCTCGCCGCCCGCCCTCTCGCTCGCCCGTTCGCCCGCCCGCTGTTCGCCCGCCCGCTCGCTCACCCGTTCGCCCGCCGCTCGCTCGCCGCTCGCCCGTTCTTTCCTGTCATTCTCGCCGCTCGCCCGCCCGCTCGCTCGCCGCTCGCCCGTTCTTTCCTGTCATTCTCGCTCGCCCGCCGCTCGCCCGCCCGCTCGCTCGCCGCTTGCCTGTTCTTTCCTGTCATTCTCTCTCGCCGCTCGCCCGCCCGCTCGTTCGCCGCTCACCCGTTCTTTCCTGTCATTCTCTCCCGCCGCTTGCCCGCCCGCTCGCCGCTCGAGAGGGAAAGTGAGAAAAAGAGAGAGAGCAAGAGGGGGAGAGATAGAGAAAGAGAGAGAATGACAGGAAAGAAAGAGAAAGAGACAGAGAAGTGATTCTTGGTGATGACGTATGACATCATCGGGTGGGAAAAACCATGGAATAGAAAAAAAACCGTGGAGTATTTTTAAATTATTATTTTTTGAAAAACCGTGGTATAGCGTTTCGCGAAAATCAAGACCACGAAAATCGAGGGATCACTGTATGCCAAGGCCTTCATATATATGGCTTTTGGGGCTTTTTGTTTTTATTTTGCTGATAGATTTGTATTTTTAAAAATTACTGGCCTATTCGTCTTTAGGGAGTTCACAATATACATTTGTAGGTACTAAGAAACAAAATGTAGCCTCATAGAGGATGAAGTTATCCATGTCTGTTTTTATCTCCCAGAAAGGTACTCTTAATTTGAGCTTGGATATTCTGCCCATAAATTCAAAATGAGTAGCTCATCACTACTGCCGCTTGGTGAAAATAAGCAGGCATAGCCATGAAGCCTGTATGTAGAGGTGTTTTTTGGCCACAAAACAGCTGAAAGCATGATCCAGAATTTGAAGGTTACTGTGGCCATAATGTCTTGGGTAGGAGCAGAGACACCACACCTGTTATGTATAATCACACATAGGGTAGGATGAATCATGTATGTTATATCATTTGCATCATGACATTCCTGTTGCAATTCCCACAATTTAATAAAGTAATGATGTCAAGTAAAGGAATTTAGCTGATTTTGATATAGAGTGGTAATGGCAAACCTATGGTGTGCATGCACAAAGTGGCATCCGAAGCCATGTCTCCCGGCACGCACGGCCTTCCCTGTTTGTCTTCTGGGTTTCTGGCATCATGCGTGCATGTCCATCAGCTGTCCTTTGTGCTCACAGCAGTGTGAAAAACCAATGTGCGTCAGCTAGCTGTTTGTCAGGTGCACATGCGCACCAGAACCCAGAAGTTCGGCTTTTCTGGAGCATGATCTCTTTGCCCGCTTGGCAGTGCCAAAAACTGGCCTGCACATGCGTGCTGGCTAGGTGAACATCAGACGCACATGGGCACTAGAACCCAGAGGTATGGCTTTACCAAAGCGTGATCCTTTTGTGCTTGCAGTCGTGCCAGAAACTGGCCTGCAGATGTACGCTGGCCAGCTGATCGTCGGGCGTGCATGCGATGATGTAACGTTTCCGCAAGTTCCAAAAAGGTTTGTCATCACTGATAAAGGGGAAGAACAAACAGGTGCCCATTTTAGAATGGCTTCTAGCAAATATTAACTCTTTTTAGGGAAGAATAACGCATAAAAACAAAACTCAAAATAACTATGGCTGGATTTTGTTTAGTGTAAGATCCAACAGACAGGAACTTAGGCAGCTTTTTGAGATTTTAATATTTTGCCTTATTATAAAGAAGCCCTGCCCTCCCAAATCCCTTGGAGCAGAGGAAATTTTGTAAACCACATAGTAAGATTCTCAAGAATTGCATGAAGCTTTGACACCAAAGGAAGCCTCAAATGTTATTACACTTAATTTGATACTTCCACTCACCATGCATCTAGGAGTTAAAGATACAAATTCATAGATACTTTTCTTTTACAAACTGGACACTTACATTGGGGTCCATTTGGATTAGGAAATGAAATTGAAAGTAGGATACCTCCTTTCCTGATCATCTGCTGTAATAGAGATGGAAGATACAAGATTTATTTAAAAGTTAGGAAGATAATTGTGAGACAATTAAGAGATTATTCTAACACGAGGCATGACACTTCTGAGAAACTGATAAAAGCAGCATTTGCAGATAAAAATAACTTTTTCACCACCAACCTCAAATATTATGAGAGAATATTCCATGGCAAAATTAATTTTGTGGCACAGAACTTTCCTTAAAGGAAAGAATGGCATTTCCTGCATTTGTACATATCTGATTTTATTTAAACTGCAGACTACAATGTTCTTTGTATTGCAGACTACAAATAGTACAATGTACAGACCACAATGTGCATCTGGGCACTCTGATTTCTGCACATTCAACAAGAACTGGAGACATGACTCATGTTATCGTTTTTGGCTTTGTCATCTTTTGATTTGCAGCTGGACTCTTCTTTCTGACAGCTATGAAATATGTGTAAAGCGATTTATGCTGTAGAAAGTCAAATTTGTAGAACACATGTTTGCTACATAATCAAAAAGTCACAGATTGTGATAAAAATGCTGGGAACACAGATTGACCCTCCTGTTGTACTAGACTATAGGCTGAGAAACTCACAAGTTCTAGCCCTACCTAAGATATGAAGCCAACTTGGTAACTTTGGGCCAGTTATTCTCTTTCAGCCCTGGGAAGCAGGCAAGAGCAAACCAATTCTTTTTTTTTTCGGTATAAGATTTTTTTTATTTTCTCCACCATAAAGTAAAACAATATATAGTTATAAACACAACAACAATGCTTAAAATCAATCAAATACAAACGTCTTTTCTCATTATTCCCTCAATGGAGGCTCTTATCTCTCCCCGTGTAAATTTCTGCTAATTTTATACAATATTAGCAATTCTTAAAATTCTAAATTCAATTGTTTCCCTCACCATTTTACTACAAGGTTACAACAATGTAAAGAATAATAAAATCTCTTATCTAAATTTTAATCTTATATCATATAGCTAATTAAAAATTCTCTCTATATATATGTATCTTTAATAAAAGAAACTATTCATAATATATCATCTACATCATAAAATAAAGTTCTATATGTTTAAGTCTAAACAATAAGTACATTTTGTGTTATATCATTATATAGTGCTATCACCATTTCTCATCTTTGCCATCTGGCTTGCAAAGCTTAAATCAAATTCTCTTGTTTTAATTTTTCCAAAATTAACCAATTACTAATACATACATAATGTATCTTTTAATTTTCTATCCAATCATAAAACTTTTCCCAAATTTTATAATAATCCGAGTCTTGTTTATCTTTAAGTTTTAAAGTCAATCTACTCATCTCTGCACAATCCATAATTTTTCTCAAAACTTCCCTTTCCATTGGTATCCTATTCAATTTCCATCATTGTGCATATACAATCCTAGCTGCTGTAATTATATGTATAATTAAATATGTCTCTTCTTTATCAAAATTATCTGGTAAAATAACCAGAAGGTATATCTCGGGTCTAAGATCAATAGTCTTTCTTAAAATCTTCTGAATCCAATATTGAATTCGTGTCCAAAATTTACGTGTTTCCGGACAAGTCCACCACATGTGATAGAATGAGCCAGGTAACTTGCTGCAGTTCCAACAGTTCATCGACAAATTCTGAAAATTGCAAAGAATTGCAGAAACTTGGAGCTGCTAGGGCCAGTGTAACAGTTTGCTAAAGAACACAGAGGGGTTAATAACATTCAGGGCAAAAACTTGGAAAGAATCTTATCTCTGCTATTTTAATAGCAATAGTATGTATATACCGCTTCATAGTGCTTTTCAGCCTTCTCTAAGTGATTTACAGTGTCAGCCTATTTACCCCAACAATCAGGACCCCCATTTTACCTAACTCAGAAGGATGGAAGGCTGAGTCACCCTTGAGACGGTGAGAATCAAACTGCTGGCAGTAGGCAGTCAGCAGAATTAACCTACAATACTGCATTCTAACCACTGTGCCACCACAGCTTTAATCTTCTTGCAGAATGCAAAATAAATCTCATTATTCTTTGTGGGACCAGGATAGTACACAATAGAAGTAAATCTCATTATTCTGTGTAAGGTCCAAGATCACATTATTCTTTATTTACAATACACAATAATAAAGTATTTTTGTTTCCAAAATACTCAGCAAGGTAATAATATACCTATCGAAGTCTCTGTTAATTTTTTTCAAGGCAATAAAACAACCTCTGTATTGTGTTAAATGGGATATATAGTATTAATGTTGATTTTTTTCCCCCTTACCTTTACATTTTCCCTTACCTTTAATATATCAGTTACAGATCTATATCATTTCATAAGCTTATTTAAGATGGTAAATGTAAATCAATTAATCAATAAATACATTTCTTCAGTGTCTGGAATGAAATTTGTTAAAGGAAGTTGCTCCAGAATTCAGCCTATTGCAATATTTAGTCACAATGAGTATTGGTAATAGATTTTCATAAAGATAATCGTGAAGAAAAAGGAAGTGGGATCTTCAAAGCTTTTGCATTTAACAGCTCATATTGTCTATGAATGTTCTCCAAAGTTTTAGTAATGACGTTTCCCATTAATGCAATGTGGGATTTAAGAAGAACTCTGCCACAACATCACATTTTCCTTTATGAATAAATAGACCATTTCTTGGCCTACTGAAACTGAACTCTACAAGAAAATTTATATTGGATTTTAGAATTAGAACATGGAACAGCTTCAGGTTATTTATGGAATACTGTCATTCAACATATCACAGTTCAAGAAACAATGATTGAGTCCAAACATTGCTACCTTAGGTGTTCAAACAACATTCCCCCCAGAAGCTGAAATAACTTACATTTGATTTTCAGATTTTAATCTAGTTGCAAAATAATTAGAATAATTAAAATAATAGAATAATTAAAGTATTCTAGATTCCAATCATTATTAATCTCAATTAAAACAACAGTGGAAGTTATGAAGTTGTATAGAATGATGCTAAGATGGCAAGACCCATGTCCTCATTAATCAAACTCTCTGATTAAATGTTTATGAAAACATTAAGTTTAGTACAATGTGTAAATTCAGTCAAGAAACAGTAGCCCCCAGTAAGGAAGAAAAAAACTCTTGGATATTTTGATATTTAACTTCTTAAATTCATGATTAAACTTGGACATTTGTCAGCCCAGAAGACACATCTAGTCCTTTGGTTGTCCCTGTTCAGAAATTCTAATCAGAAATTAGAAATCAAACATAGGTTTGAATGCAACTAATCCAAACCATACAATTTACTGCTTTTTATAAAGTGATAACATTAATACTGAGTAGAATTAAGTTCTGCCTGTTGTTTCAACCATTTACAATGATCCCAGTTTCACAGTTTCCACTCTAGGGAAATTATTTACCCACCCCTGCTCAAAACAGCATATATAACATTTCTGCTCCAGTTTTTACCACTATAGATTTGTGAGGCAAATTCGGCTAAGAAGAAATGGCTGATCTATAGATAGTGAGTTTGCAAGGCTACTTAGGTGTTAGCCTGGATCTCTACAGATTTATAATCCTTTACAAATCTTAACCTTTACAAAAATTGGGTTTGTTTTTTAATCAAATGATTCATCACAACATTTCAGAATAGTTTGTATCTCAATGGAAAGGAAAGGAAAACTGAAAATACTGGCTTTAATTGAATAGGTACAGCTCCCTGTACTTAATTATCCACTTGGTGTAGTTATAGCTGCCATAGCATAAAGCCCAGCAGATGGCATCAGTAGCTGATTTTGCCATTCCTGAAAAAGCGAAGCAAAGATGGACCTGCTTACTACTTGAATTTTAGACCATTGGAGAAAATGCAGAGATGAAAAACTAGGAAATTAACAAAACAAACACAACTGCAGATCACTACCCTATTGGTGCCAAGAAAATTACATGGATGTGGACATGTAGCAATCAAAATCTGAGCTTGGGTCAATGGAAATCTTATAAAAAGGTTAAAAAAAATAGCACAATCTTTTTCAAGCTTGGCAACTTTAAGATGTTGATTGCTGGAACTTCCATGCTGACTGTTGGGAGTTGAAGCTGCTAAGTTTGAAAAACACTGGTTGAGTTTTTGCTATTTGGATCCCAACTGAAGTAAGAAACACACCAAACTGTAACTTGTGCGTCGCTCTACAATTTCTTTTAAAATGTGCATTGCTCATTTGTATCCAGCAGTGGGCTATGAGCCAGAACGCTAAATTGCGCTCGTCGCTATGACTCATAAGTTCTTGCGGGGCCAGCGCGATTTTGCTGCTGTGCCTGTATAAGTAGCAAAATTGTGCACGAAGCAAAATTGTGCTGCTGTGCCTGTGTAAGTAGCAAATTTGTTCACCCGTGTTTCGGCGATGTTTTTTTGCTTCCGCGCATGCCGAAACACGGGGGCACCTGTGGTTCCGTGCACGATTTTGCTACCTCCAGAGGCACAGCAGCAAAATCATGCTGTCCCCACAAAAACTTACAAGCCGTGGCGATGAGCACAATTTAGCGTTCCGACTCGTAGCCCACCACTGTTTGTACCTGATCATTTATTAGATATGCAGGTCCATTAATCTTTAAAAAGGATACAGTAGCAAACACAATTACATAATTACAAATAAACACCATGTTCTTTTCTTAGAGTGTGTAGCAAACTTAATAATCAAACCATGCCAAAGGATTTATTTTATGGTTAGCATGTCAGTGTGCCTTGGAAAAATGTAAATATGTTGCCTTGATAACAACCATCAAACTACCAGAGGACTAGAACTATATGTTCATCAGTATGGCTCATTTGTCTTTAGCATTTGCCTCCAAAGGATGGGTTAGAAAATAGGAAACGTTTGCCAGAATTATACTATCAGAAGAGAATAAAGAAAAGTAAACAGACTATATATGTTATTGTGGGAAATTAACTCTTCTTTCAACATAAAGTTAGCTTGGAGATGGACATCAGCATAGAGATTTACCTTAGTTTGTTTATTGAAGATTTATTGTATAAATAGTATCGGCTTATTTGTATAACTTGTTATGACAACTCAATAAATCACAATTGTTGGTCTTAAATAACATCAAAGCACTCGTGGCTTAGCAACCATCTCTTGTGAATATAAGACACAGTTAAGGCCTAATATATTCTGACTACCAAAGAAGTCTTTCCAATTAACATTCACCACAGAATACAGTTTGTTTATGGTGACAGTGAATATTGCAGATTGCTGGACTAAAAAGTACTGTAAAGATGGTTAACTGGGAAAAACTGATTTGTTTGATCAAGAATTAAGTGGACAATCTTTGACAGCAACCAAAGAATTTCATGTGCAAGATAAGTTCCTTGCAGGCCGACATGGAAAGGCAAGTCCCAGCAGAAATCAAGATCATATGCTGCAACGTTCTACATGTCAATGACTACTTCAGCTTCAATCACAACAACACAAGAGCATGCAACAGATTCAAACTTAATATTAACCGCTTCAAACTTGACTGTAAAAAATATGACTTCAGCAAACAAGTTGTTGAAGCATGGAACTCATTACCTGACTCAGTAGTGTCAACTGCTAACCCCCAACATTTTTCCCTTAGACTATCCACGATTGACCTCTCCAAGTTCCTAAGAGGTCAGTAAGGGGGCGTGCATAAGTGCACTAGTGTGCCTTCCATCCCCTGTCCAATTGTCTCTCCTTTATCTCCTTTATCTTTTCTTCCTTTCATATATCTTCTCTATTTTTATACCTATTCTTCTATCCTTTTCTTTATATATATTACTACTTGTCTATTCTCTTCAATGTGTATTGTGTATTGGACTAAATAAATAAATAAATAAATTTTAAAATTGACACCATTGTCACACTAGAAGCAATGCAAGAAATTTGTAATAGTATGTAGGAATGACTTTGAGAGATGGGGAAGAGCCACAGCTAAGGGATGGTTGAATAAGAGACAATTTACCCAGCAACAGGATATGATTATGGCAAACAGAAGGGACCCTCCCCAGTTTCTTGGATGGTAGTGGGGAAGAAATGTACTTTCAGACTTACAAGCTTCTGACAATGAATCCTTCAATAAAGTAGAATTAGTTTATCTGGGCCTGCTTCTCGTCTGGACCGTCTTGCAAAGCTGATACACCGTTATGGCCTGGAAATGAAGCTTTATCTATGGAATCTCATCACAAAGTTTTACTTCTGAAGAAAGAATTCAAAACCCAAACCTCGGGAAAGTCCAGTTGCCTCTTGAATAAGCACCTTTGGGACAAACATGATC
This sequence comes from Erythrolamprus reginae, assembly GCF_031021105.1. Taxonomy (NCBI): domain Eukaryota; kingdom Metazoa; phylum Chordata; class Lepidosauria; order Squamata; family Dipsadidae; genus Erythrolamprus; species Erythrolamprus reginae. Next base: position 161,067,555 of record NC_091950.1, read on the forward strand.
TGGAAGACTGAGAATCTCCACAAACATTCAGGGAAACTTGTGGTTTTCATTTTTTGATACATAGATGGATTTTCTTGAACGTGACTACACTATAAGCTGAGTGCATCACTCAAAACTACGAAGCAACAATTAAGCAGAATTGAGAAACACCAGGACAATTTGATGTAACATGGCAATGCTGAACTTCATGATCCACCCAGGTATCAATTGCAAAGTCGGATCTCCCTATTTTACCCCATCTGCCATAAGGCCCAAGCTTGGTGCCATACAACTTCTATCTTTTCTGAAAATTGAAGAAATAGCTTTGTGGGGTATCTATTTGATTCAGATGAAGAGGTAGAAAGGATCATGAGGACTTGGATGAAGAGACCAACCATGAAGTTCCTTTGTGATGCCATTATGAAGCATGCCCATGGTTGGCAGAATTGGGTAATGAGTGGCAGTAATTATATGGATAATAAATTTAAGTGGCTAAAGAGCTCATTTCAAGGATTATTTTCCTTTTATCAAAATATTCTTCTTTAGACTAAAGGTATAGAGGTGGAGTGATTAATTTTCATTCCAACCTTTTCACTTATGTTACTGTATTAGCCACATCAAACGTATTGAGTTTCTTCTCCTTGTCCTTGCCAAACAGCTTTGCTCTTACTACTCCTACTTGTAATTTTTTCTGTACACTGGTTCCTATAGCAACACTGAATCTCTACATCTGCCATATGCCACCCACTCTAACTTAATTTCCCAGGCCTCAAGTGTGGTACTGATATTTGGCAGATTAACTGCTGGGAAGGCTCTCTGCTATGCCTGGCTAGCCAAGAATTGCTGCGTACGCTGGGAGTAAGGAGAGAGGGAGCAGGAATAAGGTTGTGGTTTAGGTATTATTGATGGGTGGAAATCTACAGCAGATAAAAGGGTGCTTTATTTTATTTACTGTATTTTATTATTTAGATTTGTATGCCGCCCCTCTCCGAAGACTCGGGGCGGCTCACAACAAGATAGAACAAATCATAAATAATCCAAATAACTTTAAAATATTTAAAGATTTAAAAGAACCCCATATACTAACAGACACACACACAAGCTTGTTGCCTTCTTCAACCAGAATGAGACTCCTTTACACTACGTGAGCATAATTGATTTTCTAGTTTGAAGAATAGGTTTTGTATAGTGTAAAGAGTTGTGAGTTTGATTATGTTATCCATTCAGTCATGTCAGACTCTTGGCGATTCTACGGGCCAGGTCTTTTTCTCCACATCTTCCAATCTTGCACTACTTGTGTGAATTTTTTTATGCTGTGGCTGCTGGCATCATGATGCTTTACAGCCTTCTCTAAGTGGTTTATAGAATCAGCCTATTGCCCCTGACAAACTGGACTCTCATTTTACCAACCTTGGAAGGCTAAGTCAACCTTAAGCTGGTCAGAATCGAACTACTGGCAGTCGGCAGAATTAGCCTGCAATACTGCATTCTAATCACAGCTTTTTTAGGTGTATAGGTTGCTTTGATCTGCAGAAAATAAAGCTAGAATATAAGTGAATACAAAATTTAAAAATGAATATGATAAAAGGGTAAAATGGACATAATTTAAACAGTTTGTACCATCTTGCCTTTTTCACATATGTCCAGAGGGTACCTCAGCCTAACAAACTGCCAGATGTTTCATCAGTTTCACTTCTTTTGTTCTGGTTTATTATCCAGCCATTATTGTATGTAAAGTACATTCTGTAATTTGGCATATTATTGAATTCCATTTTTAGTTTAGCAAAATATTGTGTAAAGAGATACATAATCCTATCACAACACTTTATTAATTTGCAGGCAAATTACTGAAATATGGGCACTAGACAAAGATAAAAGTTGAATTGTTTGTTTCAGGCTTATTAACATGGATTAACTACACCACAGTCTGGTTTTCATATTTGCAGCCATTAATGTGGATTATAATTTCCATTTATCTAAAATAAGGTCTCCAAACTTGGCAACTTTAAGACAGGCCAGTTGGGGAATTCTGTGAGCTGAAGTCCACAAGTCTTAAAGTTGCCAGATTTTGGAGACCCCTGATCTAAAACAATGTTTGAAAGAGGTGAGGAAGTGTCCAAACCTTGACTGACGTTTATTCATCTTACTCAAGGGATATGTAAGCAATATTAAAAGATTTTGATCTAGAAAGAAACTGTAATATTGGATGTAGGTATGTAGGAAGAGAATAGGCTTTTTGAATGGAAGAGTTTGGCTAGGATGTCAAGGGGATAGACTGTGATATATTTTATATTGTAACCACTTCTGGAATGTAAAATTCTAACCATTGTGAGAAACAGAGTTTGGATTCCTTTAATCTGATATAAGAAGACATGGATTTGGCAGGTGAGAGCCTCTGGATGCCCCAGTTGAAACTTAAATACTGAAGAGGTCTGTCCATCTTAATAATTGGAGATTTTGTGAAAACAAGACAAGCACCCCAATAGAACGCAATGTTATTTATTCAATTTGTATCCCATCTTTATTCTTTTTACAAATAACTCAAGACAGGGCCATCATCAGGAATTTTGGGGCCCCATACAGCCTAAGTGTCTGCCTCCCCCCCACCATTTTAAAACTATTTTAAGTTGCCAAGCCACTCCATCCCCTGGGGATCATTTCCCGCTTCACGCCAAGCGAGGCGGTATCATAGGCCAGTGTTTCCCAACCTTGGCAACTTGAAGATATCTGGACTTCAACTCCCAGAATTCCCCAGCCAGCAAACGCGAGGAGCTGGAAAGGAAGAGGGGAGAGAAAAAGCAGGGTACCAGCAGTCAGGCGGGTGTCTTGAGGGGGCACTCCCATCTGGAAGGAAGGGAAGAAAGGCAAGGGCAAGCTATGAAGGAAGGAGGGAGGGAAAGAGGGAGGGAGGAAGGAATGGTAAAAGGGGCGATCAAGAGAGGAATGGGTGAATGAATGGACGGAGGGTGGGAAGGAAGGAAGGAAAGAGGGAAGGGACGGGAACAGAGGAAGGGTGCAAAGAAAGCAAGGAAAGGTGTGAAAGGAGAGTAAGAGAGGAAGGAGTGAAAGAAGGGAATGAGGGAGGAAAGAAGGGAGGAAGGAAAAGGAAAGCAAGAAATGGAGGGAGGAAAGGAAGGAAGGAAAGAAAGAAAGAAAGAAAGAAAGAACGAAAGGGGGAAGGGACAGGAACAGAGGAAGGAAGCAAGGAAACTTATGAAAGGGGAGAGTAAGAGGAAGGACTGAAGGGAGGGAGGGAAGGAAGAAGGTAGGAAGGAGAAAGAAAAGAAGAAATAGAGGAAGGGAAGGTAAAAGAGAGAAAAAGAGCAAGAAAGAAAAAAAGAAAATGAAAGAGAAATAAAAATAGAGAGGGGGAATGAAAGAAATGGAAGGAGGGAAGGAAGGAGAGAAAGCAAGAGAAAGAAAGAAAGCAAGAGAAAGAAAAAAGAATGAAAGAGCAAGAGAGCAAGAGAGAAAAAGAAAGAAAGAGAGAAAGAAAGAAAGAAAGAAAGGCAACTTCAAAGAAAGGCTCACTGAGCATCTCTCCCTCTCTCTCTTTCTATCCCTCTTTCTTTCTCTCTCTTCCTTTCTATCTCTCCTCTTCTTATCTCCTCTCTCTCCCTCTCTCCCAATCTCTTTCTCTCCCCCCTCTCTCCCCCTTTCCCTCTCTCTTTCTCTCTCTCCCTCTCTTGCTATCTCTCCCCCCTCTTTCTCTCTCTTTCTCTCCCCCCTCTCCCCCCTTTCCCTCTCTCTTTCTCTCTCTCCCTCTCTTGCTATCTCTCCCCCCTCTCCCTCTCTCTTTCTCTCTCTCCCTCTCTTGCTATCTCTCCCCCCTCTCCCTCTCTCTTTCTCTCTCTCCCTCTCTTGCTATCTCTCCCCCCTTTCCCTCTCTCTTTCTCTCTCTCCCTCTCTTGCTATCTCTCCCCCCTCTCCCTCTCTCTTTCTCTCTCTCCCTCTCTTTCTCTCTCTTTCTCTCCCCCCTCTCTCCCCCCTTTCCCTCTCTCTTTCTCTCCCTCTCTTGCTATCTCTCCCCCTCTCCCCCTCTCTCTCTCCCTCTCTTGCTATCTCTTTCTCCCCCCTCTCTCTTTCTCCCTCTCCCTCTCTTTCTCTCTCCCCCCCTCTCTCTTTCTCTCTCTCCCTCTCTTGCTATCTCTTTCTCTCTCCCCCTCTCCCTCTCTCTTTCTCTCTCTCCCTCTCTTTCTCTCTCTTTCTCTCCCCCCTCTCTCCCCCCTTTCCCTCTCTCTTTCTCTCTCTCCCTCTCTTGCTATCTCTCCCCCTCTCCCTCTCTCTCTCTCCCTCTCTTGCTATCTCTTTCTCCCCCCTCTCTCTTTCTCCCTCTCCCTCTCTTTCTCTCTCTCCCCCCTCTCTCTTTCTCTCTCTCCCTCTCTTGCTATCTCTCTCTCCCCTCTCTCCCTCTCTCTTTCTCCCTCTCTTTCTCTCTCTCTCCCCCCTCTCTCCCTCTCTCTTTCTCTCTCTCCCTCTCTTGCTATCTCTTTCTCTCCCCCTTTCTCCCTCTCTCTTTCTCTCTCTCCCTCTCTTGCTATCTCTTTCTCTTTCTCCCCCCTCTCTCCCTCTCTTTCTCCCTCTCCCTCTCTTTCTCTCTCTCCCCCCTCTCTCCCCCCTCTCTCCCTCTCTCTTTCTCTCTCTCCCTCTCTTGCTATCTCTTTCTCTCCCCCCTCTCTCCCTCTCTCTTTCTCCCTCTCTCTCTCTCCCCCCTCTCTCCCTCTCTCTTTCTCTCTCTCCCTCTCTTGCTATCTCTTTCTCTCCCCCCTCTCTCTCTCTCCCTTTCTCTCGGCGGCAGCAAGGTCATCAGCTGTGAGGCGGAGCTCCGGAACGGAGCACTGATGGCGGCGGCTAGATGTGTTGCTAGACGCCGTAAATGCCATAAATGCTGTCCAGATGCCGCGGTCAGTGCCTCTGTTTCAGAGCTCAGCCTCCGCCTCACAGCTGACCACTCTGCCGCTGCCCCACGGCTACTACCCGCTGCCAGCTGAGCTTCCTTCTTAGCGCCTTCCAAGTTTTCCGGCAACTGCAGCGCCCCGCCCGGCTGAGGGGGGAGAGGGGCCTACTACCCGCTGCGGCTGTCGCTGCCACCGCCATCACCCTCCCGCTGCGCGCCGCCCTTCCGCTGCCGCTACCCTCCCACCAGCCCCAAAGCTCACCTGCTGCAGCCACCAGGGAAGATCCAGCCGGGCGGGGCGCTGCAGTTGCCGGAAAACTTGGAAGGCGCTAAGAAGGAAGCTCAGCTTCCTCTTCTCACAACTTTTTGAACAATTAGGGGCCCCGGCCTTCTGGCGCCAAATTAGCAGCTCCTTGCACATGCGCAAAAGGGCCCGGCCTTTTTCTTTGCTGAGGTGACAGTCTGCGCATGTGCAAGGAGCTGCTGACTGCGGGCCCCTCTAATCACCGGGCCCGGTACGGGACTCCCAGTAGTACCGGTCTATCGGCGGCCCTGACTCAAGATGGTAAACATACTCAATGCACCTTTCTCTTCCTGTTTTCCTCACAACAACAACTCTATGAGATAGGTTGGTCTGAGAATGACTGACCAGCTTCAAATGACCCAGCTAGTTTTCATGGGTAAGACAGGATGTGAATTCATGGTCTCCCCACTTTCTATCCTGGGGCCTTAACCACTAGACCAAATTGGTTCTAGATCACTCATTAAGGGGATTTCCTTTCCCAATGCCAGCTCAAGTTTATAAAGAAGTTTGAAAGATTAAAAAAAAACAACCCAGACAAATGTGTTTGAATAAAAATGATACCAAACAGAAAAATGAGGTCAGAGTGGCTGGCATTCAAGATAATCGGTGAAATCTCTTCCAACGTTTTGTGTCCTTTGCCCTGTTTCTCAATGCCTTTTACAGGTTCTTTATCGCAGCTAGCCTCTCCTAATAAATGGGATTAAAGAAAGGGTAGCTTTTGTGCCTCCGCAAGATCATTATCTATTGGTGTTATGGCACCCTATGACTCATTCAGCCAACCTGCCTTCCTTTATAACAGAATAAAAATACAGAGACGTGAAAATGCCATTGGATGGTGCAGATAAACACTTCTCTGAAAATGTCAGAGTAGACAACAAATCCCCAGGACCAGAAATCTAAAAGAAAGAGCAAGGGGAGGGGATGCTCTCATCCTTCCTCTCGTAAAATGCTCTACAAGCCGAAGTTTGCTTTCAGATAGTCGGGATCAGTTTTCCAGGCAGGTGGCATCAAGTAGTGGAAGGCTGATTGAGTTCCAACTCTTAGTAGTTCTTCCCTTATCAACCATACTTCTGTTGTGTTGGTTGGAAATATAAACCGGGGGGGGGGGGAGCTAATTGTTTGTTTGTTTGTTTGTTTATATAGAATAGAATAGACATTTATTGGCCAAGTGTGATTGGACACATAAGGAATTTGTCTTGGTGCATATGCTCTCAGCTACATACAAGAAAAAGATACATTTATATTAAAAAAGATACATATTTATACGCCACCCATTCCAATAGGACTTAGGGTGGCTAACAATAAGCAATGTATTATAGCTTCAGCAGAAAATGACTGTTGATCCTGATCAGCCTTAACATAGACTGATACTTTGTCTTCCAGTGTTAGAGTCTGCGGAGAGGGGCGGCATACAAATCCAATAAATAAATGAATGAATGAATGAATGAATGAATGAATGAATGAATGAATGAATGAATGAATGAATGAATAAATAAATAAATAAATAAATTAGTAGCTTTTAAGCACAGAGTAGAAACCACAAAACTGTGAGTTCTAATCTCACTTAAGGCATAAAAGCAGGGTGGCTGATTTTGGGCCAATCCCACTCTCTCAGCTTACATGCGACTCTGGAGACATAACAATCAATCAACTCCTGTTGCAACCAATGGATTGACACTGGGTTGTTGGCCCTGCACCTGCAGGAAAATACTAAGAAGAAGAAAAATCCCACTGTTGTCTTCCAAAGTTCACAAATTTAAAGCTACAATTACAAACGGCTTTGTTGCTTTACAAATTTCAGAGCTTCAGAATCTAAGAGCTTCTTTGCTGTCTCAGATGAAAGGTTCTCTTGCTTTTCCATATGTGAGCATGGGAAGTTATCACTTATCACTTAGACTTACCGTTTATACTACTTCACAGTGTTTACAGCACTCCGAGATCACCTTCTGCCGCACGAATCCTAGGACCAGTGAGGTCCCAGATAGTTGGTCTCCTTAGGGTCCCGTCAACCAAACAATGTCACCTGGCGGGACCTAGGGGAAGAGCCTTCTCTGTGGGGGGCCCTGCCCTCTGGACTCAGCTCCCCTCCCGGAGATTCGTAGTGCCCCCACCCTCCTTGTCTTCCGAAAAAGTTTAAAAACTCATCTTTGCCACCAGGCCTGGAGCTCCTTAGATCTTCCCCCTGACCAATGAATGCTTTAGTTTGACTGCTGAATGAATGATATTGATAGCTTTTTAATTAGAATTTTAAGATTGTTTTTTAAGGTATAAATCGGATTGTTATTATTGTTTCCTGTTTTTCTGTACATGCTGTGAGCCGCCCTGAGTCCTCGGAGAGGGGCGGCATACAAATCCAATTAAATCTAAATCTACATCTGTCTAAGCGGTTTACAGATCCAGAATATTACCCCCAACAATCTGGGTCCTCATTTTACCCACCTCGGAAGGATGGAAGGCTGAGTCAACCTTGAGCCTGGTGAGATTTGAACTGGTGAACTACAGCCAGCAGTCAGCAGAAGCATCTTGCAGTTCTTTAACCACTGCACCACTATGGCTCATAACAAGTTCACAAACAGGACATATGAGACATTACCCCTCCTCTTCTCTGTGCCTAGAGTATGACAGTAGGATGTAATTGCTATAGGACAATAAGTTGCATGTTGAATTGCTTTAAATAAGAATTGATATATTGTCAAAAGTTCCAAAAAATTAAACCTGTGGTATACTGTTTCATCTAAATAGAAAATACAGTACTCTTTAAAAGAAAAAAAACCCATGGAATGAGTCATTCTGTTTGACCTGCAGTGGCCTCTGAACTTAGGAGATTAATTTTATCATTCTTGCGCAAATTTATTTCTCATCCCTTCACAGCCCTCCTACACAGAGGCAATCTTAACTGATCGAGGAACCAAAGTTCACAAATGTAGCTTTGAAGATTCAAATGATTAGCACACATAATTGAGATTAGATTTGCATTGGTTTTCAGAAGTGGTATGTTCTTTATCTTCAAATTTGATACTTCACCTGGTTTCAGAATATTGAAGCTGAAATTAGGCTCTACAAAAGACTTTCTCTTTTCCTCAGAAAGATTGGTTGGAAATGCCATACAGTAGAAATTTTAAATTATTCAATGTAATTATCATTTTCAGCTTGGGATGTTATAGCGCCACAATTCAATATAGTGTGATGGCTGAGATGTTGAACTAGGACTGGGGGACATCAACCCTCAGGCTTGGAAACTTATTGGATGTCTTTCCTCTCAACCTAATCTTCCTCAGAGATTTGTTGTACTTACATAACTGGAAGATTTCATTTTCAACTCTTTGGGGGGAAAAGCTGGATATAAATTTAACAAAGTGTATGGTGTTTCTGGAGAATAGTCAATATTATTTATTTATTTATTTATTTATTCATTCATTCATTCATTCATTCATTCATTCATTCATTTGATTTTTATGCCGCCCGTCTCCTTAGACTCAGGGCGGCTTACAACATGTAACAATATTAGACAGAGCCTCGGTGGTGCAGTGGTTAAAGTGCAGTATAGTGTTCCCTCAGTTTTCGTGGGGGATGCGTTCCGAGACTGCCCACAAAAGTCGGATTTCCGCGAAGTAGAGATGCAGAAATAAATACACCATTTTTGGCTATGGACAGTATCACAAGCCATCCCTTACATTTTAAACCCCTAAATTACAATTTCCCATTCCCTTAACAACCATTTACTCACCATTATTACTGGTACTCACCATTGAATAAGACAGTGATCCTGATATTTATAAACATAATTATTAACATATTTTTTTTGTGATAACAACGTTGATTGGCTGAGATTTCGGCCAATCAGCAATGGCAGACGAAAGTTTGGTGGTGATGTATGACATCATTGGGCAGAAAAAGCCGTGGTGTAGGAAAAAAAATGCAAAGTGTTTTTTAATTAATATTTTTTGAAAAACCGTAGTATAGGCTATTTGCTTTTTTTTTTTTTTATTTTACAATATTTTTTTATTAATTTTCTTAAAATTGACACACAGACTTACATACATTCAACATAAAGTGTGGGGATGTATCTTCCCCGCTTTTCTCAAAAGTATAAATGCAGATATAGAAAAAGGAATACGTAGTTAAATACATAATTTGATACTACTAATACAAAAATATCTAATAAGGAAAAATTGATATTATAAGAAAGAAAAATAGTTGTAACTAATATAAAACCAAACAGTCTTATCAATTCTATGTATATAAACTAATTATAGTATTGTTCTTAAACAGAAAAAGGAAAATTTAAACCAAAACATCTATATTTATTTTTAATTTTCTGTTATTTTTTTTTCTTATCTATCCATACATAAACTTTGTTCCATGTTTCATAAAATTTCGTTTCTTCTTGATCGTTTAAGCGTCTTGTCATCATATCCATTTCCGCGCAATCTAATATTTTTGTAATAACTTCCTCTTCTTTGGGGATATTTTCCCCTTTCCAATTTTGCGCGTAAATAATCCTTGCCGCTGTGAAAATATGTATAATTAAATACAAAACTTCTTTTTTGTAATTTTGGTTAGTAATTCCTAGTAAGCAGAACTCCGGGGTAATTTCTATGTTTTGCTTTACTATCTCTTTTGTCATTTTCTCTATCATTCTCCAGTACATTTTAGCTTTGTTACATGTCCACCATTGGTGGTAGTAGGATCCTATTTCTTTCTTACATTTCCAACACAAAGGTGATGTCTTGGGAAACATTTTTGCTATTCTACTTGGTGGGAGATGCCATCTATAGAACATTTTAATTTGATTTTCTTTTAAAGAAACTGATTTTGTCAAGTCTTTATATCTTATTATTCTTGTATCCTTGATAGAATTTGGATGTATTATTGCATCTAATGGGGCAACCCAATCCGGAATTGTTAAAAAGTGGTTTTTCTTTATATCTTTCCAAACATCAAATAAGTATTTTCTTAGTGTATGTCTTTTAAAATAAGAACGGTTTTTATCTTTATCATACCATACGAAGGCATGCCAGCCAAGCATAAGGTCATGTCCTTCTAATTTTAATGTTCTCTTATCCTCTAAGGTTATCCAATTTTTAATCCATGTTAAGGCGGCTGCCTGATAATATAATTTCCAATTAGGGAGGGCAAAACCTCCCCTCTCTTTTATATCTTCTAACATATTTATCTTAATTCTTGCCTTTTTGCCTTGCCATAGAAATTTTCTAACCACATTTGTTAATTTTTTAAAAAAATTTGCCCCTGGATTTATTGGGATCACTTGAAATAAAAATAAAACCTTGAGTAAGATATTCATCTTAATTGTGGCAATTCTTCCCAGAAAAGATATTTTTAAGTTGTTCCATATTTCTAAATCTTTTTTAATTTCATTAATTAATTTTATATAATTATCATTTTTTAATGTTATTGTTTTGGCTGTTAACCATATTCCCAAATACTTTACTTTTTTAACTATTTGTATTCCAGAGATACGTTCTAAATTGTTTTCTTGTACTTTATTCATGTTTTTTGTTATAAATTGTGTTTTATTTTTATTTATTTTCAGACCTGCTACCTTACCATATTGTTCTATTGTCTGGATTAATCTTGGTGCTGTAACTATCGGATCTTCCATTATGAAGGTCAAATCATCTGCAAAAGCCTGGACTTTATATATCTCTTTTCTAACGGTTAACCCTTTTATCTTTGGATCTGCTCTTATTTTTATTAATAGTGTTTCTAAAGTCATAATGAACAGGAGGGGTGAAATAGGACATCCTTGTCGAACTCCTTTATTTATTTTAAACGCTTCCAATTGCTCATTGTTTAATATAATTTTTGTTGTTTGTTCTGAATAAATGGCATCTATTAAATTGACAAATTTAGGGCCAAATCTCATTTTATTTAGTTGCATTTTTATAAATATCCAATTAACGTTGTCAAAGGCTTTTTGAGCATCTAAAAACATTAATGATAATGTTTTATCTGGATGTTGCTCATAATATTCTAATACATTAATAATTGTTCTAAGGTTATTTTTAATCTGTCTGCCTGGCAGGAAACCATTCTGGTCTGAATGAATTTTACTATTTATAACTGTTTTCAACCTATCTGCATATATTGCGATAAATATTTTATAATCGACGTTTAATAATGATATTGGTCTATAGTTTTTAATTTTTTCCATTGCTGTATCCGGTTTGTGAATTAAAGTTATCAAAGATTCAGACCATGATTTAGGAATTTTGCCATCTAACCTGCATTCATTAAAGATTTGCAGCATATTATTTCTTAATGTTTCATTTTCTATTTTATACCACTCTGCTGGAATGGCGTCTGGTCCTGTGGCTTTATTATTTTTTTGCTTCTTAATAGTTATAAGGAGTTCTTCCAATGTTATGGGACTCTCCATCCTCTCCTGTTGTTCTTCTGTTAACTGGGGTAATTCCGAACTTTCTAAATATTTAAAATACTTCATCTTCCTCTATATTATCATTTTTATACAATTCTTTAAAAAGAATTGTACTATATTTGCTTTTCCTTCTGTATCATATTTTATTGTTCCATCTTTATCTTCTAATTGTTTAATTAATTTAGATTGTCTCTGTTTTCTCAGTTTATATGCTAACCATCTACCTGGTTTATTGGCATGTTCAAAATATTGTTGCTTAGCTCTTTTTATTTTTTCCAGCATTTGATTCTGTTCTTCCAATCTAATTTTATGTTTAATTAAATTTATTTTTTTCCCCAAATCCTTATTTTTCACGTTTTGTTGTGATATAAATTCTAGTTGTTTTAATTCATTCGTTAATTGTTCATATTTTATTTTATTTTCTTTGTTGTATTTTGCTGTGTAAGATATTGTTAATCCTCTTATGTACGCTTTAGTTGCGTCCCATAAGTTTTGGGGAGTAGTATCTGTATTTTTATTAATTTCAAAGAATGTTTTTAATTCCTTCTCAATCCATTCTTTGTATTCTTTCTCTTTCAGAATGTTTCTATTCATTTGCCAATTGTAATGCTTTTTACTATTTCTCATATAGACTATAACTGGGTTATGATCCGCCCATGTGTTAACATCTATTTCCACCTCTTGTATATATTCTGCTGTTATTTTAGGAGCCCGCTCCATATCTATTCTAGTCCAAATTTTGTGGGGGTTTGAATAGAAAGTATATTGCATTTTTTGGGGGTGTCTTTCCCTCCAAATATCATTCAATAGTAATTCTGCTTTCATTTTCTGAAAAGTGGAGGGTAATAAATTCTTTTTTTTCTTTTTACTATTTTTTTTCTCCCCCGAGTGATCTAATTGTCTATTTGTTATTGCATTAAAATCGCCAATAATTAACATATTTTCCAAATTTAACTCTATAATTTTTTGATGTAGTTTTTTATAGAACGTAATTTGATCGTCATTTGGGGCATATATAGAAACAATAGCAAGAGGTCTGGGTTCAATATTAACTTGGACAATCAAAATTCTACCTTCATTATCACTAAATAATTGTTTGGAATTTATAGAACTCTCAACATACATTGCTACTCCTCTTTTCCTTTGATCTGCTAATGCAGCATACATGTTTCCAATTTTAGTATTTAGCAATAAATTGTGATTGCTTTTTTTTATATGTACTTCTTGGAGTATAACAATTTGAGCCTTTTGGTTCTTAATTTTAGAAAATATTTGTTTTCTTTTTTTTGGTTCATTTAGTCCATTAACATTTACTGAGAAAATTTTTAAGTCTCTCAATGTGGTCATTTATTGTACTTTTTGGTTTCCCGCTGGGGTTGCTTTCTTCTGGCCCCGTGGTCCTGCTCCTCCATTTGTGCAGATGCCCCCATGGCTTCCGCTTGCATTACTTCCAGTTCTCTTGTTAACTGTTCCATTTCGCTTATTCCACTATTTTCATAAAAGTCTCTTGCTTGATCCAAATTCTCCAGTTTATATCTTGTGGATTTCCATGTGAGTGACAGTCCTTGTGGAATAAGCCAGCGAAAAGTTATGTTCTCTTTGATCAAGATTTTGGTCAAAAATTGGTAATCTCTTCTATTCTCTCTGACACTTCTTGGAATTTGTTTTAGTATTTTTATTTCTTTACCTTTGTGTTGTAGTTGACCAGTTCTTGACCAGTGCAGTATGTCATCTCTCAAGGTTTTTCTTACAAATTTGATGTGAATCTCACGTGGAAGGTTGAAACGACGTATGTAGCTATTCGAAATTCTGTAAACTTCATCAATTTCTTTTATTATTTCTAGTGGGTCTATCTTGAGGATTTTCCCAATAATTTCAGCCATAGTGGCCTTTAAATCTTAATCTTTCTCTTCTATTATATTTTGAAATCGTAGCCCATATAACGCACGTTGCATTTCCAGATGTGTAATTGATTCATCATATCTTCTGTAGCGTGAATCCGCTCTGTCCTCAAGGTAGTCAATTCTTTTCTCCATTTTCTCCATCTTTTCTTCAGCTGCTTTCATTCGATCTTCACTGTCTTTCAAAGTTTGTTTAATCTCCTTCATCTGGTCTTTCATCTCTCCTGTATCTACTTTCATTTCAGCCATCTCTGCTTTTATTTCATCTCTCTGCTGGGTTGCATCGCGTTGAGATTGAAGCATAAAGTCATTTAATGCAGTTAGTGTCTCTTGGATTGAGGCAAGTGAAGGTTGTTGTGGTTTCTCTTTCTCCTTCTCCTTGGTAAACATGGTTACTGATAAAGCCGGCTGTGCGGGGGAGGGATGAGGCGAGCCTTGGGGGGACGATGCAGCAGATGTTTGCTTCTTAATTGTTTTGGTATAGGTAGAAGTACTTGACATTTTGAAATTTAAAGTTAGTATTATTTTAAGTTAGCAGTATATAAAGAATCACTATAAATTCCAAACCTACACAATTAATTGCCCTATGCAGACCACAGTAATGATTCAAATACACACTAAAATTTGAAATATTGTTCAAGTACAAATACAATTAGAATTCAATATTCAAAATATGACTTGTTAAATCTTATTGCTCTAAATCCAAAATTATATCAAAAAGAAAACAAAATTGATTTGGCACAGCAGGAAAGGGGAAAACCAAAGGAGAAGGAAGAAAGAAGACAATAGAAAAGAAAAAAAATAAAAATAAAAGGAGGGCAATCTAGAAGAGAAGAAAAAATATAATTCAGTTAAGGAGGAGCAGGAAACCAAGGATTGTTAACAATGCATATACAAAACCCAGATGATTATAATATAAGTTTAAAATTCAAAACTTAAAATTGTAAGAAGGAAGAAGCAAAAATCAATTATTTATATTCCTCTTATAATAAAATAAAATAATTTTGTTGATTGAAGATCTAATCTGTTTTAGAAGACACTTTTAGTATAGGTTAAAAGAAGGTCCCGTTGATTTAAAGAGTAAAAGCAGTAATGTTTAATCTTCTCAAAATTTATAGAATCTCAGTTTTCCAAACGATTGCAATTTAATTATCCAATGTTGGAATGAAGTCGATCCGTCTCTCGCAGCCTAGAGGAAAATATAGAGCCTCTCCGCTACGAATCCGACAGAACAGCCGTTAATCCAAACAAAATGATCCAACGAAGTAATCCAAATAGGGTCAATCAAATAATCCAAATGTAGAAAAATCCAAAATAGAAGAAAAGTATTTTTTATATATTTATTCAAGTTTTATGTCTAGATAGTAAGCAGTCTTGATCCTTCCGCTAGAAAAATCCAAGCCCGGACTTCATTTTCTAATATTTTTTTTGTAACCAGTTGCTTCAAAAAAGGAGAAGAATATTCAGCCAAATAATGTCATTTTATATATGTTAAAGCTTTTAGTGTCTCATTTTGAAATCCTTTAAATTCTCCTTGTTTTCAAACGTTTGACAGTTCAAGTCCAAATTCAAGACAATAAGTGAAAGTAGTGAAAGTAAGTTCCGGCTGTTGTTTTGCGCCTGGATACAATGTTTTTAGACAACTTTCTCTTTCGCCTTCTTTTAAAACTTTTTTATTCTCCACTTTCTTTTACTCAGATCTTCTTATTTAACATGAAACGTAGAAAAAAAATATTTTTACCTTGGTTATGCTTTCTTTAGTGTATTCCTTTTTCAATAAAAGTAGCTTTAATCTCTGCTTTCACTTTTCTGATTCTCTCTTGCTTCCCGCTGGTTTGGTGGGATCGCAATGGCCGCGTCCTCTTGCGAGAGGACCGGTGCTCCCTGTTCCAGAGCTGCAGGACAGACCCCCTGCCTCCAGAGCCTCGGCAACGGCCCCTCGGGCAGAGGGAATCCCCTGTTCTAGGATCGAGCCATCCGGACTCGATCCGATCGCGTTGGGGCGACCTCTGGAAGGGTGGAAGGAGTCTCAAGGCAGAGCCCTGCCAAGAGACTCCGCTGCGGTCCTCGACGAAACCGGAAGTCCGGCTATTTGCAAAGTTCGAACCCACGAAAATCGAGGGAACACTGTACTGCAAGCTACTTCTGCTGATCACCAGCTGCCAGTAGTTTGGCAGATCGAATCTCAGTAGGCTCAAGGTTGACTCAGCCTTCCATCCTTCCAAGGTCAGTAAAATGAGGACCTAGATTGTTGGGGGCAATATGCTTACTCTCTGTAAACTGTTTAGAGAGTGCTGTAAAGCACTGTGAAGCAGTGCATAAATCTAAATGTTATTGCTATACTCTTTGAACAAACATTCAGGGGAGACGTGGTAGCAATGTTCCAATATCTCAAGCTTGCCACAAAGAAGGAGTCAACCCATTCTCCAAAGCACCTGAGGTAGAACAGGAAGCAATGGGTGGAAGCTGAACAAGGAGAGAAGTAACTTAGAACTAAGGAGAAATTTCCTGACAGAACAATTAATCAGTGGAACAGCTTGCCTCCAGAAGTTAGGAATGCTCCAACACTGGAAGTTGTAAAGAAGATGTTGGATTACCATCTGTCTGAAGGAGTGTAGGTTTCCTGCCTAAGCAGGGGGTTGGACTAGAAGACCTCCAAGGTCCCTTACAACTCTGTTGTTGTTATTGTTGTACAACTTGCAATAAAAACATTATTAAACCTTCATGTCTTGATAAAGTGAACTCCACTTCAGTTTCTCCTCCCAATGTAAAGAACTGCATCATCCGAAGTTCTTAAGTTAGACCCAGGGCAGCAAAGTCCAACCTTTGTGTAATAATAATAATAATAATAATAATAATAATAATAATAATAATAATAATAGTTGTTGTTATTGTTATTGTTATTTTGTTGTTATTATTGTTGTTGTTATTGTTGTTGTTGTTGTTGTTGTTATTATTATTATTATTATTATTATTATTATTATTATTATTTAGATTTGTAAGCCGCCCCTCTCCAAAGACTTGGGGTGGCTCACAGCATACAATATAAAACAGTGAACAGAGAGACAAATCAAATCAAATTCATATCGCAGCCATACATCACAATTATTGGCCGGGGGAAACCTAATGGATACCTAATGAAATAACCGCGAGGAATTCCAAACACACACAGACACTTTCCGCACCCACGGGCACGAGTGGGAAGCGCCAAACCCTTGCACGGGGCAAAGTTGGAACACGTGCAACTATAGGCTGCTCCGTTACTCTCGGCAGGGAATAGCAGCACAGCTGGCCCTTGCCTCCCAAGAGGAGGGGGTGCTCTTGCCGGCGGTCTGCGTGCGTCCGAGTATGCGTTTTCATTTACCTATTTTGTTTATTTGAATTACTTGTCAAACAGGTATAGGGCAGTAGGAGTTTGCATAAACATAACGTAAGTGAAAAGTAACGGTAAAAGAGGACAATAGGACAGGGACGGTAGGCACAGTGGTGCACTTATGCACACCCCCTGTGTGTGTTTGTCCATTCTACCTCATAATACAGGAAATAGTATAAGGGCAAACTAGATGGACCATGAGGTCTTTTCCTGCCGTCAATCTTCTATATTTCTATGTTTCTATATTTCTCTTCTATACTCTCTTTGATACATTCTACTCGTATATATTCTCTATAACCTTCATTGTGTATTATTGTGTATTGGACAAAAACAAACAAATAAAAAATAGCCAAGAACCGCTGCAACGAGAGTCTTCCTCACGCCACGCCACCACATCCCTACGGGGCAGAAAGAGACCCCCTTGGACCCTTGGCCACATCCTGGCCTCACATAATGCATATTTGAGGGGTTTTTTTGCCTCAGCAGGCACAAAACGTAAAAGGCGGCCCGAGCAGTCCTGTTTATCGTTGTTTTATATTTGCTCCCCCCGCCCCGCTTCCCGTGATGCTCTCTTTCCTTCCTCACGCCTCTTTCCCCTCCAGAGTCCCACCCTTGGGGGACGCGCGGTTCCCACCGCGGGCGAGCAGCGGGGGGAACCTGAAGGCCGCCTCTCTCTCCGGCCTCGCTCTGAACCCTTCTCTCTCTCTCTCTCTCTCCTCTCGATTGGTTCGCAGGGCCGCCTTCCCTCCCCCGCGAGCTGGATCTCCGGGACGAGGCGGCGGGGCGCGGCTTCCAGGTGGGCGGGCGTCAAAGCCATCGTCAAGGCGCTCCGCCGAGCGGAGGAGCCCACCACTCGACGCCCGAGTGAGTTGGAGACAGTAGCGACGCTCCGAGGAATCCCACAGCCGCGGACCCGTCAGCCGCCGCCATGCCTCCTTTGAAGACCTGCATCATCGGATCCGGCAACTGGTAAGGATCGCGGACGACGGAGGCGGGGTGGTGGTGCGATGCGGGGGTAACAGAACTGTTGAGAGCCCCCCATTCCCTACTTCTGCCACTCCGCTTGGGGTTGGGGGACGGGGGGGAAGGATCGCCTTTGGTCTCTTTTATGAGGCGAGGGGCCAGAACTGATCCTGTCAGACGATCAGGGCGAATGAACAAAGATTGCATCCTTTCTTTCTTTCTTTCTTTCTTTCTTTCTTTCTTTCTTTCTTTCTTTCTTTCTTTCTTTCTTCTCCCTCTCTTCCTTCCTTCCTTCCTTCTTTCTTTCTTTTTTTTAACACAGGGAGACACAAATTTTACAAGCAGCCAGTTCTTGGTCAGATCAATAGCACTTAGAAATAGCATTTAGACTTATATACTGCTTCACAGTGCTTATTACAGGCCTCTCGAAGTGGTTTACAGAGTCAGTATATATTGCCCCCAACAATCGGGGTCCTCATTTTACCCACCTCAGAAGGAAAGTGGGATTCGATCTGCCAAACTGCTGGCAACTGGTGATCAGCAGAAGTAGTCTGCAGTACTGCACTCTAATCTCTGCGCCACCGTGGTTCTATCTATCTATCTATCTATCTATCTATCTATCTATCTATCTATCTATCTATCTATTAATTAGATTTGTATGCCCCCCCTCTCCGGAGACTCGGAGCGACTCGGAGCGATCTTCATTTGAAGATCACTCTTCAGTCAGCACAGGTCTGCCTCCACAAGAGTCACCACCCACCTAAGAAAATAGCGACACCTTCCACACAATCCGCTCTCCCTCCCAGCTCGGTTACCATGTAGGAGTAGTGAATAGTGTTTGGGCGGCCTCCCACAAGGGTCCAACTGGGGTCTGTTGCAGTGAAATCATCCATGTTTTGTGGCATCTTAAGAACTAACATTTATTAAGGCTTCTGCTTTCCTAGACAGAATGACATCTGTCTTTGGAAAGGGGGAGGAAGAAATAAGTGACCAGATGAGGAAATGAAATGTAGGAAGCACAGTGTGGCACTAGCTAACTTAGAAATTGCAACTGCTCACAAAATTATGTTGGGGATTCTCCCATTCTTGCCTGCTCACATTGAGATTAATGAAACCTTATGCCTCATGTGTTGGTTTTTAAGATACTGTACACCCCAGATATCTGGTTGTTAAATTATTCTTCGAGTACCCTTTATCTACTATTCTAGAAAACCAGACACGCGGGAATGTTCTTTCTAGCCTGGTGATGAGCATAGGTTTTTAAAAAACATTTCAGAATATTTCATTAAAATATCCAATATTATGCACCTTTCCTTCACAAACCTCAAGAACCTCCCCCATTTCTTTCTAATTTTATAAACCCAATAACCATGAGTTCAGTGAAGCCAAAAACATGTATTTGACACAAGATCACAATGAATTGGAAATTCAGTTTAATGATATCTATTTGATACATAAAGACAGTATAGCAGGGGAGGAGAAGAGAGAGGTGGAGAAAGAGGAGAAGAAAGTCAGAGGAAGGAAGAAGAGGGAAGTAGGAAGAAGGGAGAGAAGGAGAAAAAAAACTAGAGGAGGTGAGAGAGAAAGGAGTGATATGATCTGGTTTAAGGGGAACAGAAGAGCAAATTGATAATGATATATGTAAGAGTATTTGTTTATTTGATGATAATGTATAGATATAGGTTAATACCTGCTAAAATGTTATGGGATATATAATGATGTATGTATGGCAGTAGTGGGTTGCTATCAGTGCGGTAGCAGGCTGCGCACTGGTAGCGGCTGCCAGATTGCGCAATTTGCATGCGACCGCCCCGATGGCAGTCCTATGGGTGGCGCCATCTCCCCCCTCCCAATTTTTTCATATTTTTTTGCCTGCTTGCATGAGATTTCATTGGTTTTTTGCTTCCACGCATGCGCGGAAGCAAGAAAATTTGTTCAAATCTCGCATGTGTCCCCTTGCAAGATTTCAGCGCATTTTTTGCTTCCTGCGCATGCAGAGAAGCAAAAACATGCTAGGGACATGCACGTGCCCACAGAAGATAATTGAAGCTGTGCACGCAGTGTACCGGTAGTGGCGGTAATGGCAATCCACCCCTGATCTCCGAGGAGTAAAAATAAATAAATAAAAAAGACTAGTTAGATAGATAGATAGATAGATAGATAGATAGATAGATAGATAGATAGACAGACAGACAGACAGACAGACAGACAGACAGACAGACAGACAGACAGACAGACAGACATAGACATAGACATAGACATAGACATAGACATAGACATAGACATAGACATAGACATAGACGGGTATAAACATAGAGATATAGAGATATTAAATTTCCTCTGAAGGTGTTCACAAGATTGGAATTATGTAACAGGTGAGATATCAAATATATTATTAAAAGAGTTGAAGAGAACCCCAGAGAGAAGTGCAATGCAATATTAACTATCTTGCCATGACAACATTTTGAACTGAAAATTTACAATTTAATTTACAATTTTTTAAAATAGTACAGACAAGGATGGAATAAAACAAGAAGAAAATAATGGAGCTTACTAGTATCCCCTATATAAGTCTCCTATCTAGATAAAAATTAACCAGGCCCAAGCTTTCTTAGCTTCTCAGAAATGTGCCTATACTTCAGAAAGGGATTGGTAGGGATACCATTGATTTGTTTTGGAGGGAATACTAAATGGATTATTGCAGCCACAATTTATATCACTCATTTATTTGTAACCTTTTTTGGTTAATTCTGAAAGTCAGTTTAAAGTGAGTTTTTGAAATTTGCATCTTAACAGAAAAATAACAGAGAAGTTCTGACATTAGACAGAGTGAGGCAACCTTTTTTTGATACCTGCTTGTTGGCTCTTTCAATTCCAGGTCCCAAAATAACTTTATGATAAACTTTTCTTTTTGTCCCAGGCAGCAAACTCCCATGGGTTAACACCTATTACATATTTTCAGATGATAATACCTGATTTACAAGCTGAGACTCTTATAATGTTTACACTGATCAAATCCATTTTTCTCTTCATTTTACCCCACCCTGCTCTTTTCATGAAGTCAACAGAAGGGCTTTGTTAACCAGACATCCAGTTTGGCCATTCTCCCAGAAATTCACATTGTGAAGGCAGTGTTGTTTCGCTTGAATAATTTTTCCATCCTGAAGAAAATCATGTAACTCTATTTATTATGGGTGTTTTCACCCAGTAGCTGACAGACTTTCTTGATCTGATGTTTATGTATTCCAGCTTCGGCCAGTTTACTTGTTCCATGTCCTTTGAATCTGGTCTCAATATTTATATCAGCTGCAAAGCTCCCTTCTTTCTTCTTTGGGTCTTTGAAGCATATTTGGAGGTGTACAAACTGAAGAGGCCTGCGGTCATCCAAGCAAAAGGAAAATTTTCAGTCAGGAGCAAAATATACTAGATATGGACACCCACTTTGCAAAATAAAAACAAAACATAGAAAAAGCCCAAACAAACTTTTAAAATAAAAAACCCCTAATTTTTAATTTTTTAAATATCTATTGTTTTGGGGGTGTTTTTGTTTTTTTTTGTTTTAGTTTTTTTCTGAATAGTTAGATGTAGGCTCTAGCAGACAAGGCCCCATTTTAGCAAATTTTTAAAAGTTTCCTGAATGACAGAAACACACTGCTTATCATTGAGGTCATCAGTAATGATGAAGAGAGCTACCAATGGTCTTTGCACAATAAACCAGATCAGCAGAAGCAGATTCTAGGAAGGCAAAGATAATTTTCCCTTGAGTTGAACAACTTCATTAATACACTGATGCAATTTCCCACAATCTCCAAGCATTGGGCAAGGCTAGCTTTGCTTAGCTTCCAAGCCAATATAGCACCAATCAGATGCCTATTAAAACTAAATTCTGGAATTTAGTTCTAAAATGTGTCTATGCCAGTGATAGCAAACCTTTTTTGGCTCAGGTGCATGCATGTGCGATCCCACACCCATAATGTAATGTCCTCCTCCTGTGCATGTTCACAGTCCATGCATGCAAACAACCTCCCACACTATTCCCCTGTGCATGTGCACAGGCCTCAGTGAAGCTCCAGATGTCCAATAGACCCGTTGGGTTGTTTTTCGCCATCCTTAGAGTTCAGGAGGCTTTCCTGAAGCCTGGGGAGAGCAAAAATGGCCATAAAGAAGGCTGAAAATCAGCTGACCAGGGCGTACATGTACGCTGGAGCCGACATAGGGCAAATGCTTCGTGTGCCCTCGGATATGGCTCCGCTTGCCACTTGTGGCATCTATGCCACAGGTTCACTGGTCTATACATTTAAGCACAGCATCAGTGGTCAGTGGCCAGAGATGCAGTCTTTTGCCCTTTTTGTCCAGGAAAAACCATTGAATCATCTTGGTACACTACTTTGCTTTAAAAAAGAAAGAAAGAAAGAAGATGCATAAGTGCCTTAAATTTCTAATAGTGTTGGGCTATTTTAATAAAACTCCCAAACCCTCCAAATTTGGCAAAGTACTAAAGATGCTGCTTTGTCCGCGCTGGCAGTACTCAGCTGACTGGTGGCCAAAAATGCACCCTGAAAGGGGCCAACCTCCAGCACTCTACTGTGCCCCCCTGTTGCCGTTCTTGCCTCTTATTGCCTCCCCAAATCATCCCCCCCAGGGGGTGGTACCACCCACTTTGGGAACCACTGGCCTAAACTGAAAAGTCATTACAATCTATCTATTAACCTACCAGGGAACCAGCATAATGCATTACAGTCCAAAACCTTCAGTTGATCTTACAGTGGGTCAACTCAGGCTGATATTCATAATATACAGCAAGTGGATGTTTTGTGAGTTGCATCATGCCCAGTGATGGGGTCCTATGGGTACGGTCAGGTATGCAGAAATGGTAGAAAAATTTTGGTCAGGTACACAGATACGGTAGAAAAATTTTGAATTTTTTTCTTCCCCCCCCTTTTGGGCTCTGAGTATGTTTTTCCTATCACGGTAAATGAGGTTGAATATGTATAATATTAGAAGAGTTGTGCATGCGCTTGTGTATGTACATACACAGTTTATATAGTAGATAATGTATATTTTTGTGTGCTTGTGTGTAATATAGCATATATATGTAGAATTAAATAATATATTTTGGGTGTTCAGTCATAGTAAATAGATAGGGAAATTGTATCTATTTGAGGCGAGAACTCTAACCTTAACCCAAACCCTTGATGTAAGTGACGTCAAGTTGGCCACCTTTAAGCCACCACCGGTCACATGATTGTCAAGCCACTCCCACCTGGTCACATGGCCAACGAGCCACGCCCACAGTGTGGTAGTAAAAGGTTTTGCAACCCTTCACTGATCATGCCTGACTGGTATCTAGATAATTCGTCATGTGTGGTAATGAATTAGTTAATAATGAATCTGATTTTGAGTTTAATATTCATACTTTGCTTGAGCATTCAATAATTGGCAGAACTACTAGATCCAACCAGCAACTGATTCTGAATATGAAATAGCTAATTTTGTATAAAAATCATGGACTCCGCATATTGTACCTCTTTTGCAAGAGAACAACTATTGAGAAACGCATGGCAGTGTCTTTGTGCAAGAGAGGGTCTTGTTTCCCCAACTGTTTTTGAAAAGATTACTCAGCTATGAACTCTAAGAATGATTTTGTGGGTTAAAAAAATACAGCTCCGATGATGAGACATAATAAATTGATGCATAGCGCTTGAAGTTTAGTTTCTCTTCTTCAGTTCCAGAAATTCGGTGCTCTTCTATCTCCCTTACCTAGATGGACATGGTCCCATGGAGGTCACCCAGTGGCTGTTATTTATTAGAGTTATGCCTCATATTTTCCCCAGGAGCAAAAAGTAGCTTACATGGCATTTCTTCTGCTGTATTTGCTTGGCAGCAACATTTGCAGATCAGGACCTATAATCAAAGTGACAAAGTTGGGGTTGCATTATTGCAATACAAACTTTGCCCCTTTGGTACATGCATCTAATAACATAATGCACCAATCAAGTGTTTGTGCGACTGTTACCTGGTGTTCTTCCATGGCTAAGTTAAGGCATTCCAAGAAATGAATGTAAGGATAACCTGATTCTTAGCCCCTAAGGTGTAAATGGCCTGAAGATTTTATCACCAGATTATAGTGCTAATAAACACAAATCATGGATTTTCTTCCAAAATTCAATTAATTGAAGATGCTCCGCTACTTTCTGAATGTGGAGAGTTCTATGACTAATAGCTATTGATTGGTTGAGAACAAATTTTATGTTTCTTTTATGTCCGCTGCAAAGTCTGCCAAAAGAATTCAAATTCATCAGGCAACCTAAAATTCAGGCTGGTTTCCGAGGCCAGGGAAAGAAGTCCTCAATCCTTTTTAGATAGATGGGTACACCTGGCACTTTGGCTGGGACATTTGTTGTTTTTCAATGTAAAAAAACCCCCAATGGATCAACCCTTTGAGGGAGATCAGGCCAAGAAAGAGACATACCAAAGATTCCAGGAATACAATTGTATTGTAAGATACATAGGTAGTGTTGGATGAAATGTCCATCTGGGTTCAATTCCAAGTGGGGAGAAAGACATTAGAAACACGGAGGTTGTTTGGAAAGATGGTTTAATAGTGGGCGGCACCACATGGTTTAAGGTCCTGGGTAATTGAGCACATGGGCGTGTGTGTGTGTGTGAAAGAGAGAGGTTTATATCCTCTCTTGGGCTTTGAATTTTAGCTTCCTGTTCCTGTGGCAAGCTATTGGCTGCTGTAGGGGTCATAACTAACCTTGTAGGTTTTCTGAGTCAAGCTTGGTTGAACTGTGCTGGGTGATGTAATGAAGAGATGTCAAGCTATATTGGCTGGCGAATTCTGCGAGTCCACAAGTCTTAAAGTAGCCAAGTTTGAAGGCTCAAGACTGTTGCTGCCAGAGTGCCTCCCATCACACTTTTCCCCTTAAAGCAGTGGTTCTCAACCTGGGGGTCGGGGCCCCTTTGGAGGTTGAACGACTGTTTCACAGGGTTCGCTAAACACCATGGGAAAAGACAAATTTCCCATGGTGTTAGGAACTAAAGCTTCTATTCTGGCGCCTTGGAACATATTTTTACAATCTGACCAATGAGAAGTTTACAGTGGGGGTGTCCCTCTGATCTTCCTGCCAATCAGCTTAAAGCTCTGTTGGGAGAATTGGCACTACACTTATGGCTGGGGTCACCACAACATAAGGAATTGTATTAAAGGGTCGCAGCATTAGAAAAGTTGAGAATCACTGCCTTAAAGGTACAGATGAGATCAGGTACCAACTATTCCTCATTTTATTCCACTATTTTTCCCTTTTGAAAAAGACAATATAACTCGTTCATCTTCCTTCCTTCCTTTCTATTTTTAAAGTACATCATATTGTTGGAATTGCATGTATATTATTTTTCTTTTATTTAATACAATCAATTAAGTTATAACAAAGTGTGGTGTTTCTATGAATCATATAAATAGTTGCAATATCACATTTATCTCTCTCTCTTTTTTAAAGGGGATCTGCCATTGCAAAAATCATAGGCAACAATACCAAAAGCTCCAACCGGTTTGACCCAGTTGTCAAGATGTGGGTATTTGAAGAGCTAGTCAATGGTCGAAAACTCACCGAGATCATTAACCAGGAACATGAAAATGTGAAATATCTCCCAGGCCATAAACTACCTCCAAACGTGGTACGTGACAGCAAAACATACCAGAAGGATTTCAGTTTTAAATTAGAATTCGGTTAAGGTCAAAGAAAGTAGAACAAATAAGTAACTTAGGTGAGAACAGATTATAGCTCCCAAATTCATTATGTGACATCGAAACATAAAGAATGTAGATGAGATGTGATCAGTGGGGCCAATTGATTTAACTTCATTGCCAGAAAACTTTTAAAAATTCCAAGCAGAGTGTGCCATATAAAATAAACTAGCACTTCAATTATTTGTTGTTGTCATAATGTACGTTTAGCTGCAACACCCCGCATCTGATCTCTTCTCAGCATGTTACCGGTATTTTATTCTATTATTTTAAACAATGTATAGTACAGTGATGGCGAACCTATGGCACGGGTGCCACAGGTGGCATGCGGAGCCATATCTGCTGGCACCTGAGCCTTTCCCCTAGCTTGGCTCCAATCTGCATGTATGTGTCTGCCAGCTGATTTTTGGCTCCGATACACTTGGCATCCATGAATCTGTCTAATTCTGCCTTGAAGCTATTAAGGCTGACAGCTGTCATTAACTCTTCTGGAAGTAGAAATCAACTATCCTCTGGGCGAAGAAATATTTCCCTTGATTTGTCCTCACTTTCTTACCCATGAGCTTTAGGGAGTGCCCCCTTGTCCTAGTATTGTGTGATAGAGAAAATAATGTTTCTCTATCCACCTTTTCTATCCTATGCATGATTTTATACACTTCGATCAAGTAAGCCCTTAAAGGGAGGGTCTTGCCTTCTCTTTCTGCTGAAGATCCCCATGGACAATTGCTGGGCCACTGTGTGACGCAGAATGCTGGACTCGATGGGCTTTGGCCTGATTCAGCATGGCTCTTCTTGTGTTCTTATGTTCTTGGCTCACACAGAGGCTCTGGGAGGGCATTTTTGGCTTCCAGAGAGCCGCCAGGGGGATGTGAGAGAGCATTTTTACCCTTCCCTGGCTCCAGGGCAGTCTTTGGAGTCTGGGGTGGGTGAAACACAAGCCTATTGGGCCCGCCAGAATTTGGGAAACAAGGCATTTCCAGTATCCATTGGGCCTCTGGGGGTTGTGGGAAGCTGTTTTTGCCTTTCCCAGGCATTGAATGATGGGCTGGGCACTCGTGCATGCTCGATAGCGCACAGGAATGCTCTTTAGGCACCCGAGGGAAAAAAGGTTCGTCATCACTGGTATAGTATATAGCAGGGCCCCCCAAACATTTTACACAGGGGGGCAGTTCACTGTCCCTCGGACTGTTGGAGGGCCGGACTATAAAAAAACCCCTATGAACAAATCCCTATGCACACTGCACATACTTTATTTTAAAGTAAAAAACAAAATGGGAACATACTATTTAGAGGGGGGGAAGAAGTCTGAAATTCATATATGTTTATGTTTTGTTTTTAATTTTCTTTTGTTAACATCTGATTGGTTTTCTTGGCTTATAGAAAAATGTATAAAGAAAGAAGGAAGCACTTTGGCATAATGGTTAATAAGTTAGAAATATAATTGGTGTTGTACTTTTTGAAGGAACATTAGGGAGGGAATTTAATTTTAAAAAATGAATGTAACTGGATGACAAAATTAGAAAAAAAACTTTTGCAACTTTTTTGATGCTTGATATTACTTACTAACAAAATACAGCATTTTATTCGTGGAAAATTAGATGGTACACTGTGTTGTTTGTATGTATGTTGAGAGAATGTATGTCCCTCCATTTCTCCTTCCTTCTTTTCTTCCTTCCTTCTTTCCCTCCTTCATTCCTCTCCACTTCTCTTTCCCTCCCTCTCTTTCCCTTTTCTTGCTTTCTTGCTCTCTTTTCCCTGTGCTCCTGTCACTCACCAGCGGGCTGGATAAATGGCCTCAGTAGTTTGGCGACCACTGGTATATAGCTATTTATTTCACAGCAGTGGTATGTGTGCCTGTTCCTGCACGTGCAGGAATCAAAGTCTCACAAGGGGACTCGTGAATTTTGGTGATTTCCTTCTGCGCATGTGCGCAGAGCAAAAAAACACAACCTGCTGAAATCTCTTGCTTGTGTTCCCTGATGAGATTTTGCTTCCTGTGCATGTATAGAAGCAAAATTTCACTGAGATGGGCAAGTATAGATGCCGGTGATCCAAAGCTGCACATGCAGCGCACCAGTAACAGTGGTAAGTAGCAAACCTGCCTGGTTGTAAGTCAAGGCAACCTGTATTGGCATTGTAAAGCTGTGGAGTTTTTCTCTCTGAATTAACTGCGAGAGAAGCCCTTCCTAACAGAATTCTGTATGGAATGTTCTCAAATCAACTACCGTATGTTGTCCAAGAGTTTTGTTTTGTTAAGGAACCTGAATTACCTGTTGCAATTGCTGTAAGGAACACTGGTGTTATGTGTACAAACTGCATCCTTTTAAACACCCATGTGCAAACATCGCAATAAAAATAAGCGCGCGTAACGTTTAGATTGTGCCAAGCATACTGTGTGTTCCAGCTGTCTGCATTTTTCACTTTTCCACAATCTGTTGAGCAAATAAATATTTATGGCTTGTGCTATGTTCTCTGTACTTGACCTGTTGTGGTAAACATCTCCAGCGGTGTTTTCCTCATTCAGTATTCAGTAGCAGAATGCTGTAATCTTTTTTTCTCTCCTAGGTTGCTGTACCAGAAGTAGTAGAAGCAGCACAGGACGCTGATATTTTAATATTTGTCGTACCTCATCAGTTTATTCCCAAAATTTGCGACCAACTTACTGGTCACGTAAAAGCAGGAGCAATTGGGATTTCACTGATCAAGGTAAGAAGTGGCATTTTCTTGGGAAAGGTTTGTTAATAAGGTATGCGTTTTAAAATATCAGTATAATTTTGTTATTTTATTGTTAACCCCCTTAAATGCTACTTCTGGGCGAAATCTGGAAATCTATACAGCAATTTTAAAAAAAGCAGTTAAATAAATACTTACACATGCCCATTTAAAAAATAACTGATGCAAATGCATGAAGTATTGCTCAGCTGATACACTGCATTAAGCCATCGTTTGTATAGTCATGGTTTATGGAACAAATCACATTTAACTGAGCTTATAGTTTATCCAAGGTATAAATCACAGTTTAAAAATCACAATGGCTATGTTCATACAGTCTAGAAACCATAAAAAATACTGTTGGGAGAAATATCCATCTGGTTCAGTTCCAAGCATTGGCATTGGAGACAAAATGGAGGACGGAAGTGGATTGGAAAGGGTCCATTTATTGATGAATCAGAACCACCAAGCACATGTGATTATGGGTAGATGACCACATGGAGTTGAGTGGTGTGTGTGTGTGTGTGTGTATGTGTGTGTGTGTTATAGCTTCTCTTGGGCTTTGCAGTGGAACTTTCTGTTTGTGTGCAAGAACATGTATACAATGGTACCTCTACTTAAGAATTTAATTCGTTCTGTGACGGGGTTCTTAAGTAGAAAAGTTCATAAGAAGAAGCAATTTTTCCCATAGGAATCAAGGTAAAAGCAAATAATGTGTGCAATTGGGGAAACCACAGGGAGGATGGAGGCACTGTTTCCTCCTAGGAGATTCCTAGAGAGGCCCCACGAAGGCTTCTCCCCGCCTTTTCCGGCCCTGTTTCCTTCCTGGAGATTCCTAGAGAGGCCCTACAGAGGCTCCTCCCTGCCTTTTCCAGTTACAGTTTCTGAGGCTCGGGCTTGTAAGTGGAAAATGGTTCATGAGAAAAGAAAAAAAATCTTGAACACCCGGTTCGAATCTAGAAAAGTTCATAAGTATAGGCATTCATATGTAGAGGTACCACTGTATACTATTGGTTGTCAGACTTTCATGGTGCCATGTACAAATCCTAGGAGTTTGTCTGAGCTAAGCTTGGTTGGAATTTGGCTGATGAAATGAAGGGCCTTGTTGGGCAATTCTTTTGTGGCTGTGGGCTAACCTTACCTTTCTTCAGATTTACTGCAGGGAGTAATGGATTACCAAATCTGTATTTCCAAAGCAGCTTAGGTATCTGCTTAGGGCAGGGAGCTGAGGCTCTGAGTTTCTCTCTCCCTTAAGATTTTTATTTCTCTTTTAGGGGAAATATTTTATCCTGCCTTTTAAAAAAAATATTTCTCAAAAAATTTCATTCTTCTAGGAGAAGGACAGGTGCTAACTTTCTACACTACTTTCTGCTTTAACTCCATGTGTGAAATTAATCCATGTTTTTAAGTAAAGGGAGTTCGCATTCTGTACAACTTTTTTTTAAAGCATTATTGTAGAGGAATACTTTTAAGAAAGGAAGCCACCATCCTTTGCAATAGGAATCCTAGATACTATGTTTATTCCCCTTTATTTATTTTAAAACTGAAGTGTGGCTTCATAGTTTCATAAATGTATAGACAAGCAAATTGTTCCCTGAATACTGAATTATAGATCAATGGTTCCTATGTATTTCAAAAGTAACAATTGGCTTCAAGTAACTTTTCTAGGCTGGTTTAAACATTACAATTTTTTTAAAAAAACCTGAGTGGTGAGTCAGTCAACAGATCACACAGCTCTTGGTCAAAGGTCACTTCTCCTTTCTCTGGCTTTCAGTCCTCTCTTACTCAATGGACATACATATACCATTTCTGTTTTTTTGAAGACCTTTCACCTACTTCTAGAAAACATAATGATGCAAGCAAATATTAAATTAGCAGTGTACACAGGATTATATGTTGCCATGGAGGTATTGGTTGACATATGAGATTGGATTAATTAACTGCTAAATGGAATATTCCACTATGCTCAGAATTTATGGCTCTGCTAAAAAAATGTTAAAGCAGCTCTCCTATTGAGTGTTAAGAGAGGGATTTGCCATTATCTTCTTCCAAGATAGTTTTTAAGCTTCTCACTATAGCCAACAGCCCAGCATTCCCATGCGGTTTCCCCTCCAATCTCCAAGTGTTTTCTTCCTAACACTATATAATCCAATGCAAATGAATGCTGCTTTGCTAGTACAAGTTATGGCCTCGAACAGGCTAGTACAAGTTATGGCCTCGAACAGATCGCTCCTAATGACCGGCGCGGGCGTGCACGCATCCAGCGGGCAGGTGTGCATATTAGTGTGAGATTAGGCTTCTGTGCATGTGCCCAAAATGAAATCTCATGTGAGGACGCCGATACTTTTGTTTCCAAGCATGCACATTC
Source organism: Erythrolamprus reginae (assembly GCF_031021105.1). Lineage (NCBI taxonomy): Eukaryota > Metazoa > Chordata > Lepidosauria > Squamata > Dipsadidae > Erythrolamprus > Erythrolamprus reginae. The sequence goes on from NC_091950.1 coordinate 161,098,202, forward strand.
ACAGAAGAAAAAAAATTGCAAAAAATCACTGAAAACTCGCTCGCATACGCCTCCTCATGCAAGATTTCGTTTCCAGTGCATGCGCAGAAGCCAAATCTCATGCCAATGTGCCCGTTCGCTCACCAGGCAGCTGGAGCTATGTGTACAGCTTCATTTTGGTACCGGGATGCCCCGTACTAGCTGCAATCCACTACTGCCCTCGAATCCTGGAAACACAGATACTACAGCTTGAAAAGACTGGTCATCTCTCAAGATGTACCCAGTGATGGGCTCCTATGGGTGTGGTCAGGTATGCAGAACCCGTAGTAAAATTTTGATATTTTTTTCCCCCCTTCTGGGCTCTGGATATGTTTTTCCTATCACAGTAAATGACGTTGAATGTGTATAATTTTAGAAGAGCTGTGCGTGCGTGTGTGTACATACACTTTATATAGTAGATAATGTATATTTTTGTGTGCCTGTGTGTAATATGTATGTACCCATATGGTATATATACACAGAATTAAATAGTATATTTTGGATGTTCAGTAATAGTAAATAAGAGAGGGAAATTGTATCTCTTTGAGGTGAGGAGAGGCCAGGCACCTTAACCCTAACCCAAACCCTTGACATGAATGATATCAAGTTGGCCACCTTTAAGCCAGTCATATGACCCTTAAGCCACCCCTGGTCACATGATCGTCAAGCCACTCCCACCTGATCACATGGCCGGCAAACCACACCCACAAAATAAGCCACGGCCACAGTGTGGTAGTAAAAAAAAATTGCAGCCCTTCACTGGATGTACTCTAAGGGAAGCTTAGCTTCTAATTTTAATTTCTAAATTTTAATTTCTTCTAATTTCTACTTTTAAATGAAACTGAAATGTCAGTTCCCATTGAGGAAGAAAGGGGGAAAACCTGTTTGTTGCAGCACTGGTTCTTGGGTAAAAAGGTCATCCTTATGTCTTCCTGAGCCCAATTTTCAAAGAAAACAGTCAGTTCCATAACCTAATCTATTTCAGCACAGTTCAACTTGTTTTTTCTTTGCTTTGACCGCTCTTTTTTCCCTGTTAAGTAGGGTATAGACGAAGGCCCTGAAGGATTGAAACTCATCACGGACATCATCAGAGAGAAACTGAAGATAGATATGAGTGTACTCATGGGTGCCAACATTGCCAATGAAGTGGCAAATGAAATGTTCTGTGAAACTACCATTGGTAATTGACTCATAAATTATTGGCCTGTCATGCCAGGGAAATAAATCCCCTACTAGCAGATGGAGTCAGCCAGCTTCTATTTATAACCGTTCATATTTTGGATAATAGTCATAGATTTTTACCAGCCAAGTCCTCTTATTCTCTGTATGTTATTGCAGCATTTCTCGCACTCTCTTGTTCGTCGTTTAAATTTGCATCCTGATTTTTTGCACAGAAAGTCCAAGGTAGTGAATGTGGTTCCTTCCTACACTATAATCCCCCAGCCTGGCTAGGAGACAGTACAGTAATTGATCAATGTCACTAGGTAAAATTCATGGTCAAATGATCCTGAGTAATATCCAGCACTCTTAAAATTAACTGTGGTTTGCTTAAACCTTAGTTTATTCAACCCATTTTTCACAAACAACGGGAGGCACAGCATCACAAACTAAATGGCTTGTTTAAGGATGCAGCTAGTCCACATTGCAGATTTTCCTTACAGTCCCTGTGTTTGCAATGGCATACTGAACTAGTTTTAATCTATTCTGACACCATACAGCAACTACTGTAAAAATCAGACAATCTCTTTTATTTTCTTCTAGGAGATACAACAAGTTTGACTTTCCCCCCACCCCTGCCTTTAAGCAAATGTGGGAAGTTTATCCATTAGGAAGCCTAGTCCTCTTGTGTTTTCACTATGATAGTTTCAGTAAATATGTCCTCGTCCCTTCAGTTTAGCCCGCCCCGCCTTCGCTCAGGAGTGCTGCCATAAGACACCACATAGCTCTTCTGTATTCATTCAGGAGCCGGTATTAAAAGAGAAAAATATACTGCTCAAAAAAATTAAGGGAACACTCAAAGAACACATCCTAGATCTGAATGAATGAAATATTCTCATTGAATACTTTGTTCTGTACAAAGTTGAATGGGCACAACAGCATGTGAAATCGATTGTCAATCAGTGTTGCTTCCTAAGTGGACAGTTTGATTTCACAGAAGTTTGATTTACTTGGAGTTATATTGTGTTGTGTTCCCTTTATTTTTTTTGAGCGGTGTATAATTCATATATTGCTTGAAATACAGGTAGTCCTCAACTTACGACTGAAATTGAGCCCAAAATTTAGTTTGGTAAGTGGGTCATTTGTTAAGTGAATTTTGCCCCAAATTTACAACTTTTCTTGCCACATTTGTTAGGTGAATTGTTGCAGTTGTTAAATTAGTAACACGTTTGTTAAGTGAATCTGGTTTCCTCATTGCTTGTCAGGAAGTCACATGACCCCAGGACATTGAAATTGTGATAAATATCAGTCAGTTGCCAAGAATCTGAATATTGATAACGTGATTTTGGGGCTGTGGCACAGGTCATAAGTTTGAAAAATGGTCATGTTACTTTTTTCAGTGCCATTGTTAACTTTGAATGGTCACTAAATGAACTGTTGTAATTTGAGGACTACCAGTAAAGTCTTTTCAGGAAGCTGAGATGAAATGAATGCAATCAGAAGGATAATATTCATATCCTTCTTTATCCCATGGTATAATTGTGGCGGCCCCGGCCCTCTGGAACCAACTCCCCCTAGAGATTAGAACTGCTCCCATCCTCCTTGCCTTTCGTAAACAACTTAAAACTCACCTCTGTCGCCAGGCATGGGGGAATTGAGATCCTCTTTCCCCCTAGGCCTTTACAATTCTATGCATGGTATGTATGTATGTATGTTTGGTTTTTATATTAATGGATTTTTAATCATTTCTAATACCAAATTAGTATTGTACATTGTTTTATTGTTGCTGTTAGCCACCCCGAGTCTCCGGAGAGGGGCGGCATACAAATCCAATCAATCAATCAATCAATCAATCAATCAATCAATCAATAAATAAATACTTTACTTGTATTTATTTTTTATATTAATTTTTCACCACAGTTCATTTTATTATTAAGAATATAATATAATCTTATTATTTTTCTCAGAGTTTTTTCTCAGAATTTCCAAGAAATATTTCATATTTATTTCACTGTCTTTTGACCAACTTGGAATATTTCACTTGACAGCTAATAGGAAAATTGTCTCTGTTTTAAACATTTTCTGTATTTTTGACACAAAGATACAGACAGTTAAAAGGAAAATCATATAGGAAATCTATCCAGTCAAATGCTTTTTTCTATTGTCAGTTAAAATTCTAACGCCTATGCTTCTTTTCTTAGGTTCTAAAAATGATAAAAATGGGAAGCTCTTGAAAGAATTAATGCAAACACCAAATTTCAGAATTACTGTAGTGGATGACTGTGACACTGTAGAACTCTGTGGGGCCTTAAAGGTTTGTTATTCCAAGGAAGTAGTTCTGTTCAAACAATATACCAGGGGTATAAAACTCGGGTTGTGTTTCAGGGGGTGGAGATGGTTGTGGCCAAGGTGGGCATACAATAGTGGGTTTCTACCAGTGTGGTAGGCAATTCTGCACCAGTAGCGGCTGCCAAATGGGATAATTTGTGCATGACCACCCCAGTGCCAGTCCTTCAGGTGCTGCCATCTTTTTTCTTGAATTTTCTATCTTTTTTTTGCTTCCTGCCCATGCGCCAAAGCAAAATCTCATGAGAGGATGCTCATGTGTGTGTCCCCTTGTGGGATTTTGGCACATTTTTGCTTCCTGTGCATGCGCAGAAGCAAAATTAGTCTGGGGACTAATGCGAATGCGAATCTTCATGCTGTGCACACAGTATACCGGTTGCAGCAGGTAAGAGGAATTCACCTGTGTGGGCATGGCCAGCTCAATGTCACTCAGCACCTGTGGTGGTCCGAGCACTCTGCTAGCAAAAACAAGCCCCCCAAATTCCGTTTTCAGATGCGACAGACTCCTGCAACCCTCTGTCAGCAAAAACACAGCTCTCCCAAGATCTATTTTTTGCTGTGCAAAAAACAGCACAATGGGCAAACCGGAAGTGCATTTTCTGAACTTCTAGTTTGCCCATCATGCTATTTTTTATGCTCCAAGTCTCAGGAAGTTTCCCTGAATCCTCAGGAGTACAAAAACAACACAACCGCAAACTGGAAGCTTGTTTTCCCCTTGTGCTTTTTTTTTGCAGCACAGGGCTTCAGGAAGCTTCCCTGAACCCTCCAGAGTACCAAAAACAGCACAACAGCAAACTGGAAGTGTGTTTTCCTGAACTTCCGTTTTGCCTGTTTGGGCTTTTTTCCCCCACAAACCAGGCTTCAGTAAGGCCTGTATGCATGCGCTGGGGGCAGCGCGGGGTGTTTGCGCATGCATGGGGGGGAGGGAAGGGATGTGAGCACCTGCACGCATGCTAGCACACCCACACACACCCTTTTGACATCCGGACCAAAAAAGGTTCGCCATCACTGTCTTCTGAAACAGAATTGTCATTACATAAGAGCCATATATTTTTAGCACTAATTACAGTCACTAAGTAGAACACTTTAAGCTGTAGTTTGTTCAGTCATAGTTTCAGGTTTTGCTGGCTGGGTTTGTTATGTATTAAATTATAAAACATAAGTAACATCTGGATTAGCCTGGCAGCCTGGCGGGTGTGGTATCAAAGTAGTAGTTCTGGGTCTTGTGTGGGAAAACCCAAGATGTGAAGGGTCCTTGGTCCTCTTTGAGGTTGCTGGTTTTATTGCAGACATTCCATTAACCAACTAGGTAAAATCATCAATGCTAGTAAGGAGTAGGGTTTGCTCTCAGTTCATTAAAATTGAAGATTATCTGATGTCTTTAACTCATTATTTATCCCCCAATTCTTCTTTCTATTTTTCCATTGAATGTTAGAACATTGTGGCTGTTGGAGCTGGCTTCTGTGATGGGTTGGGCTTTGGGGACAATACCAAGGCAGCTGTGATTCGCCTGGGCCTGATGGAAATGATTGCCTTTGCTAAAGTCTTCTGCAAGGGCACGGTCTCGATAAATACATTTCTGGAAAGCTGTGGGGTTGCAGATCTGATTACCACATGCTACGGGGGACGTAACAGGAAGGTGGCTGAGGCATTTGCACGTGGTGGAAAAGTAAGAGCATATTTTGCTATACTTCCTTCATGAATAAGAGAAGTTGGCTGCATTTTAAAGATAAAACTACATAAACTAGTAGAGTACAATTTATAGGAAGTATCCAGAGATGTAGCTGGCGGATAGGGGGAGGGTGAATGTGTTTTTGAAGTTGATTTAATATGTCTGATAATGCCCTGTATACATTACAACTCTCACGTCTGTAACCTTTAACTGGACAAAATAGTACATCATAGGACAACACATTTTCAACCAGAGGTACCTCAAGTGGGATAACTTACATAAAGAATCCAAAATCTGGGAGCTTTTATTTCCACAGAATTGACATTTGGCAAATTTTATAAAGCATTTTATGACCTAATAAAAATGTCATAAACCATTTTCTGTGGTCAACGCCTGACGTTTGACACAGAGGTGGGTTCCTCCCAATTCGCCTGAACTAGTAGTGATCTGCTGGTGATGCCATAGTGACATCATGATAACATCACGGAACTGGTTCGGTTGGTGCTGGTCCTTGGGTGCTGCCATCTTTTTAAAAAAATGTTTTTAAATATTTTTAATTTTTTAATTTAAAAAAAATTCTTCTGCACATGCGCAGAAGCTGAGTTTCTGGCACTGCACATGCATCGCCATCTTGTTTTTATTTTGGGGGGAGGGAGGGGGTTTGCGGTTTTTTTGGTGGCGCAGGAGGTAGCGTACCAATAGTGAGATAAGTTAGAATCCACCCCTAGTTTGACTGGGCTATACAGTTCAACATGAGCTACTTTCAAGGCAGATATATTTGTGATTATCTTCCTGAATTTTTAAGGGAGATGTTTTTATTTTTAAGAAGCTTTTAAGTACAGGTAGCCTCCACAGTCCTGTGATTTCTTGAAAGTTAGCCCTTATAATTAAAAAAACCCCTCTCATCTTTATAATTTGAATTGAGACTGCTTTCCCACACTGCAAACACAGGGAGAATGCATTGCTTCTTAAGCAGGTTCCCCATTATTCACTTATAACATCTCCTAGAGCCATGATGATGAACCTATGGCATGCATGCTGGAAGTGGCATGCAGAGCGGTCGCTATTGTTATTCTGGATTCCAGCGCACAGGCCAGCATGTTTTCACATGCATGGTTTGCCACAACTGGGAAGAGCAGCCACCAAGGTCACGTGCACACCAGGAAGATAGAAACATAGAAACATAGAAGACTGACGGCAGAAAAAGACCCCATGGTCCATCTAGTCTGCCCTTTTACTATTTCCTGTATTTTATCTTACAATGGATATTTTATCCCAGGCATGTTTAAATTCGGTTACTGTGGATTTACCAACCACGTCTGCTGGAAGTTTGTTCCAAGGATCTACTACTCTTTCAGTAAAATAATACTTTCTCATGTTGCCTTTGATCTTTCCCCCAACTAACTTCAGATTGTGTCCCCTTGTTCTTGTGTTCACTTTCCTGTTAAAAACACTTCCCTCCTGAACCCTATTTAACCCTTTAACATATTTAAATGTTTCGATCATGTCCCCCCTTTTCCTTCTGTCTTCCAGACTATACAGATTGAGTTCATTAAGTCTTTTCTGATACGTTTTATACTTCAGACCTTCCACCATTCTTGTAGCCCGTCTTTGGACCCGTTCAATTTTGTCAATATCTTTTTGTAGGTGAGGTCTCCAGAACTGAACACAGTACTCCAAATGTGGTCTCACCAGCGCTCTATATAAGGGGATCACAATCTCCCTCTTCCTGCTTGTTATACCTGATGATTTTCCTGTTTCCAGCAAGTGCACATCGGGCACTTGGTCTTATGGTTTCTGGCGCGTGTACATGCGTGAAGACCAGCAATAGAAAAAAACAATGGGTGCATATGCCAAAAGACGTGGAGAGGTTTTCCCAGCGGTCGCTTCCTAGGGGAGCAGACCTGCTGGCCAGGATGGGTGAGCCGGGACTTCCCTCCCTCCCCACCCGAACAGACTTCTTGTGCGGCCCCAATCTCCAGCCTATGGTGCATCTGCAGTCCGGAACACTTGGCTGCCTTACGTGCCCCAGAAGAGCCAACGGGCCCCCGGACAGCCCCACCAACACTTCTGCCAGAAAGTGCAACCGCTTCCTAGCTGTCTACAGCATTCCTCCTGCACAGCCCTACTGCCCCAGAGGACAGGAGCAATCGGCCAGCTCAGGTGCATAGGGCAGCATTTGTTGGGTGGGTAGCCGGCTGCCCTACCCACTGCTCCTGTTGCCAGGAAAGCAGCAGTGCAAGAACCGCCACTGGGGATCAGGGGGTAGTGGTGGCAAAGAGAGGCAGGCCAGGCTTCCCTACCTCACCACCAGAGGCCTGGGACTGCACAAGAATCCTGCTCAGGCGGGAAAGGAGGAAAGCCCTGGCCCACCCATCCTGGGTGGCAGCTCTGCTCTTGGCCACCTAGCCAGCCAGTACCCAAGCCGGCTATGTGCTCTGGACTGCAGATGTGCTGCAAACTGGAGGTTGGGGCTGCACAAGAAGTCCAGACCCATCCGTCCTCGCCCACTGCTGCTCCCTTAACCCCGGGAGCGATGGCTGTCATGCTGCTGTTTTCACTGGAGCAGCCGAGAGGAGAAGCCGCTGGGGAGGGGGGAGGAGGTGCCCCAGGAGGGCTGTATGAGAGTGCAGTTCCTCATGCATGGAGATGCACCAGACAGAAAGTGGTCATGCTGCCTTGGAAGAAGTGGTGGGAGAGGGGGCTGCGCTGGCTTCTTCTGAGGCTGAGAAGAGGCTCTAGCTTTCCACTGGAGGGAGGCGGTGGAGACCTCACAGCACATGCACACCAGAAACCGGTAGACCAGGTGGCCAGTGCTCTGCACATACCAAAAACCAGAAGATAATTTGATTTTTGGCACACCCATCCATTTTGGGACACACTTGTCAAAAATATTTGTGTGAGCTCCTGCTTTGGCATTTGGTGCCAAAAAGATTCACCATCACTGTCCTAGAGTCATCCAATTATCACTGAATCTATATTTCAAGAATGATGATGGGCATAATTGTTTTCAATGAAGATTTAATACTGTTAGAAGATCCAGTAGTTCCCTGAGGGTAAATCCTAGCCAGCTGGGTCCAGCTAGGTTAAGGTATGAATGCAGGTTTAGTGTCATATGAAGCTTAGCTCTAAATTATAACATAATAGTACATTTCATAAATTTAAAACAATTAAGTTTAGAAATTGCTCCAAAATCCTGCTTATTTAGTTGTTTTGGAAAATACAAAAGCAGAATAAATTGTGCCATTTCATTGCTACAGCTTTAAGACATGCAGATTTGTTCATCAATTTATATAGAATTTAATGCCATTTCATTTGGTTCTAAAACAAGCAATTCATACTTTATTTTAGACAATTGAACAATTAGAAAAAGAAATGTTGAATGGGCAGAAGTTACAGGGACCTCAAACATCAGCTGAAGTCTATAAGATCCTGAAGCAGAAGAATATGGTTGACAAGTAAGTACTGTAGTTTGTTTTTAGATACTAAATACTGTACACCTCTGAGCAGCCATGGGTCATTCAGAATGTTTCAACTATAATCCTGGGGGTTTTGTTATTTTTGTTGGCTGCAAAAATCCAGAGCAACATTTTCACAGGATCATAGTGAAGAATCAGATCTCGATCTCTCTCTTTGCTGCTCTCTAGCGACTTCCGTTTTAGTGAAGGGGAAAAAGTCACAATATACATCGCGAGGAAAACATGACACCATGAGTTTGACACCCCTGGACTAGGTCCAATCTACAGCAACAATTCTGCATGCTTAAGAGCTATGAAGTAACAGAAATCCTTTCTATTACAGCAGATTGAGAGAAAGACTGTCTGGATCCACTGTTCAATGACGGATAGTAAATGTGACCCTCTTTAATAATGCTTCAATTATGTCTAAATAGCCTCTAGCATTTTCATCATGAAACCAGTTCCATTATCAGTTTTAAGATCATGACCATGACATGCAAAAAATAATCTTTATTACACCCACTTCCAGAGTATTGAAAAATTTGAATGCTAAGGGCATCAAAGGTAATCTGTGCAGTTGACCTTGATCTTGTACTTTTCTTTAGGCTAGCAAAAACATCCTACTATTATTATTATTTATTAATTGGACTTTTTCCTCATCATCTTTGTATTCCTGTTGCTTTACAAAGAAGCAATTTTATCTTTTTTTGACATTGTTCAAAAGGCCCTCGTCATATTTGTGTGTTAAGCTAGCAGGAAACTTATTGTACTTATGCTACGCTTATTTAAGATTATACGGGACACAGATAAATGATCCAGGGGCCTGGTGGCCTCCAGGCATGTTGGATTTTTAATGAGGGTTATACATAGGTCAGAGTAGCTAGAGGCCACAAAGTTGGAAAAGGCTTATATACAAAATACAAAAATAAGTGTAACAAAAATGCTAGTTAAAAGAAGAATGCTAGTTAAAAGTTATCTGATGCTGATCCTTATGTACACACCAGTGATTATATGGGGTAAGAATCAACATACTGACTGAAGATTTACCTTCAACCACATTTCTCCTAGGTTTCCACTATTTGTAAATATCTACCTAATCTGCTACCAAGGAAAGTCTGTCAAAGAGTTCATCACTTGCCTGCAAAAGCATCCACAACATGTGTAAGATCCAATGCTGCAACCTACCAATATAGTCTGTCTCGACTGAAGATTTGTCAACCTGACAACTGGAGAATAAAACCAGCAAGCAAGGTGCCTGTCAACTTGACAATGGAGAATTAAAGCAAGCGAGCAACATGCAAACAAACAAAAAAAAGCCCCTGGTATTAACTTCATTGGGGTCTTAAGGGAAATGACTCTTTTTTGAGTAACTATCTGCACAGAGTGAAGACAAAATGGTATTATGCATTTCAGCATTGACTTCAGGAACCAATTATAGAAGACTCAGTAGTAGGAATCCCATTTTCATCACTCGTGTTCCGTACAAAGCTGAAATTGCAGAAAACCAATCATCTTAAGTATAGCTCTTGTGAGAATTGATGGGACTTTTATGCGGAACACCCAAAAATTGCACATTTCTTAATTCAGATTGAGTGAAGTAGAATTTAAAACCAGATGTTTGTGGCCAAAGAAATGACTACAGGTAGCTCTCTGTTACAACCACTTATTCAGCAACCATTTCAAATTGTGTTGGTGGTACTTACTGTGTTTTCCCCAAAATAAGACCTCCCTGGATAATAAGCCCTTCCCCCCAAATATTAAAACGCATGCGCAGCTGGTCCCTGCCATTTGCTCTGGTTAGGGTTAGGGAGACAGAGCTGGAAATCAGGTAAAACGATAAGAGGAGCCCCGTCTTGCTCCATACACCGCAAAATAATAAGACCTCCCCAAAAAGAAGGCCAAGCACATATTTCGAAGTTCCAAAAATATAAGACAGGTTCTTATTTCCGGGGAAAAAACACTATTTCAGACCTTGAAATTCTGGCCATCCCAGTGATCACATGAATGCAATCTGGGTGCTTGGCAACACTCCCATGGTAATGTGCTCACAATTTGGGATTGCTGTTGCTAAGTGATGCATTCATGTGACACTGTTCTTTAGGGCTGCGTTGCTTGGGAAATTTCAGTCCTAAATACCTTTGTAACTGAGGACTATCTGTAGTTGGTTATACATATGTGATGTTGATGGCTAAACTCACAGTGCCCCTAATAGTTTGTTGGCTGCTAGCTTATACTCTTTAAAGCCAGCTGTGTCTTCCTTGACAAAGCATGTTTAAGCCAATAACTACTCATAATCTATGACTTCAGCTTGCTACGCAACATACCAATCATTTTACTCTAGTCATCTCAACCCATAAATTTTTATGTGTCTCTTAGGGAACAGTAATTCTGAGATCTCCAGTAATTTCAACTGGACTTAGCAATAAGAGGGGTGCAACACTTTGACAAGACAAGGTGTTCAATTTATATTCCTTTTACTTTGTATTCCAAAATTTCCAGCCATTGACTACTAGCTTATTCTGCTCTTTTTAGTTCCAACCTTATTAAAACTCCTCTCCTCTCCTATGCCCATATTAAACTTTATATCAGGGGCAGGGAGGAGATGGCTAGCTCAATATTACTCGTGTCAGGGGCACCTGTAACAGCCCAAGTGCTTTGCCAGTGAAAATGGCTCCCGAGTTCCATTTTTGACTTTGACAGCTTCCTTTAACCCTCTGCCAGTGAAAACAGAGCTTGGGAGGAATGCCTATAGCACTCCTGAGCTCCATATTAACTGGCAGATACCACAGGCCAGTCCTTTGCTGTTTCTAGGAAAGCCCCAGGTGTAAGCACCCTGTGGGCCAGAGTTTGACACCTCTGATTTATATCATGTCTTTTTTCTACAATTTTCTCATTGTCCAATGTCTTACCTCATTTTTTTTCTTTCATATACACTGCTAAAAAAAATAAAGGGAACACTTAAAAAACAGAATATAACTTCAGGTAAATCAAACTTCTGTGAAATCAAATATCCACTTAGGAAGCAACACTGATTGAAAGTCAATATCACATACTGTTGTACAAATGGAATAGTTGTGCAAATGAAATATTCAATGAGAATATTTCATTCATTCAGATCTAGGATATGTTATTTGAGTGTTCCCTTTATTTTTTTGAGCAGTATACATTGTTTAACTTTTCCACATTAATATAATCCCCCAATATTCTACCAAATTCTTCTGAAAATATAAATCTGCAAAGGAGAATGGATACATTACACTAAGAGACAATAAGGCTTACATAATTTTTAAACAAATGCATAAGTAAATAAGAGAAAACATTAACCCTTTTTAGAAATAAATGTCTTTAATTGACACAACAATGTTCCCATGATGAACACTATACCAAAAGAACATTTCACAAATTTAACATATGCAGTGGAACTATTTTGAACATCAAATAATTAACCAGCTTTTAAATCAACTCACAAATAAATAGAAAATAATTCTGAATTTACACCTTGCAGGAAATTATTAATTTCAATAATCTGAAACAAGCTTCAGTTTGACAAATGAGGATTACACATGTAAAAATTAACATTTGTATTTCAGAGCATCAAACTACACAAACATACAAAGTGATCTGATACACATTTTCCAGAAATTTAGGGAAATTAAAGAACATCAATAATGTTATATTTTACAGACAAAGGGTTCATTATATAAAAGCAAAATTTCAGAATTGGTGAACCATTTCTTTGTTTTCCCAAATATTTAATTACAATAGCATGAAACACTGAATTAAAAGTTAATTTTGTTCAATTGAATCCTTCCCACTGAAGTGGCACCGATTTATCTACTAGCATTTGCATGCTTTTGAACTGCTAGGTAGGCAGGAGCTCTCACCCTATCATTTGGAGTTCGGGTCTGGAACCTGGGCTGCCAGGTTTCCAGATGATAACCTCAGTGCAGATCTGGGTTCTAACTTATCTCGCTGCTGGTTTGCTTCTGCACTGTGTGGGTGCAACTCATGGGCACATGCAAGCTTTGTGTGCAAACGCATGTGGAGTGCCCCCTCCCCAAAGCCAAAAACAAGATAGTGACGCATGCGGAGTGCCGTGAACTCAGCTTCTGTGTGCATGCACAGAAGAAAATAACCTAGAAAAATCCCCCCCCCCCCAATACAAATATGGTGGCACCTACGGACTGGCACCGACCAAAATGGTTCTGTGACATCATCGTGACATCACCAGTAGTTTTCTATCGGTTCATGCGAACCAATCTGAACCAGGAGGAACCCATCTCTGGCTCAATTTGTTTAACTAAGAACATAAAATAATCAGTGTAATTATTAGTTTTAAAATCCTAAGTAACCTGAAAGACTTTATGTGCTTGAAGCCAAAGAAGGCAATTATTATTAAAAAGTTACTCTGACAAGATATTCAACTTATCTAAACTAATTCCTTCTCTCTCTCTTCCTAAAAAAAAGGGGGGGGGGGGAAGCAGCAGCAGCAGCAGCCATCTCTTATGCTTTAGACACAGCACTGGTTTCCAAATTATCTCATAACTGATGACGCTCTATGGTAGTTTTGAAAATTGTGTTTTATGACAGTCAAGCAATCTGTGACTAACCTGAAGGAGTTCCGTAAGAAACCAAGAAATTGGGTGGGGGAATTCACTTTTACTTTTTTGACCAGAAGTTTATGGATATTGGTTTTTTAAAAGCTACAGGTAGTCTTTGACTTACAACTGTTTGTTAAGATAGTTCAAACTTACATTGGCCAGGGAAAAGGTGCTTTATAACTTCTATTTGCCCTTATGACCATCATACCATTCTTGCAATCATATGATTGCAATGGGGGTGCTTAAAAACCAGTTCACATTTAGGACTGCAGTATTTTGCGGTCACATGACTTTTTTTTTTTTGGCTGGTTTCCCACAAAAAAACATTCTTTGGAAAATCCAGATTCCTTGAGTGACGATTTAATTCCTATAATTAAAATGTTGATAAATTTGGATCTGGTCATGTGACTCAATTTATGACTGCCACAACTTACGATGGAAATTCCAGTCGCAACAGTGGTCATAAATTGAGGACTACCTGTAACAGATTCTGCAGCTGAAAATGTTTGAAAACTCTTGTATTTAAAGGAGACTGCTTAAAAGCAGGTCTGTTGTCTGAGATGGTGTCAACATTTATTTTCTGTATTGATTAAAGACTGTATGAAGGCTCATTGGTTTGCTGGAGTATTTTCTACTAGCACTGGAAAGTGTTTTAACTTTGTGATTAGATCATTAACTGCTATCATGTTCTTGCTCATACAAAGAATCTCAGATTGAAGCAACCACACATCTGTATAATGATGATAATCTTCATTGTGTTCGAAGAGGACTTTGACATCTGGGGATGTTAAGACTTTCACGTGAATCATACAATGTTCATACAATGTATTGATATAGCCATGTTTATATACAAGAGTAAAACAGTCAAAATCTCTTTAAATGCTGTGTGCTGTCACACCATACTTTTTTCTTCCTAGCCATTTCCCAAAAGGATCAACAAGAATCCAGCAACAAATAAATAATTTCTCAGTCAAGAATGCCATGGCATTATTTTCATAGCAACATTACATCAACATAGACATAAATACTTACACACACACAAAAAAACCTACCGCAGTGCAATCTTTTTTTAACTTCAAGACAGACAGGGAAAAAAGGTTCAAGTATTTAAAACATCCTTACAAGATGCCATTTAAGTTTTACATTGCACATACAAAAATAGTTTGTCTTCCTTATTTTTATAGATCTGTTTCACACTAATATTTGAGCTGTATAATCATTTGGATTAGAAAATGAACTCCTATTCCTCATTCAAAGTATACACATTTCTCAAACCTATTATTTTATTGCTATTCTCATGACTTCCATCCCACCTTACTTTCCATTTATTCAAGGCTAATTGCAGGATGTGTAATATAAGCAAATTCTGTCACACACTCTTCAATCAGCCTTTGCATGTTGTGGAGCAACGTTCCCCAATCTTTCTGGCTGGGGTGGTTGTGGGAAGGGGGTGGTTTGTGTGAACGGTAAGGGCATGCACGCAGCCCCGTTTGTGCAAGCAGTGGGCAGCCTGATTCTGAATCAGCTCTGGTTCTGAATCAGCTCTGCCTCACTAGTAGGCTACAGCCCAGGTGTTGGGAACCTCTGTTCTGGAGAGAAGCCACTTAATTTTCACCATTTTCTTTCTAAAAATAAGGACTACTATAGAAAAAATGTTATCCAACAGGCACTATTATAGATTTTCCTTTAGGAGCAACTATACTTTGTTTCGAGAGGAGAGTTATTAAGATGGACTCCATCTAAGATTCTTATCTACTCCCATGGTCTAGACTGCCTCTACTAGAACATTTCACAAGAAGCTTTAGGAGCCTTCCTAGTCACCATCTCTATAAGGTCACAGCTTTCAGTGAATATGAATCACCACTAGGACTACATAACATTTGCTTTCCAATTGGAAAACAGCATCAACCAATTAAAAGAGAATACAGTGGTACCTCTACCTAAGAACGCTTCTACTTAAGAACTTTTCTAGATAAGAACCGGGTGTTCAAAAAATTTTTGCCTCTTCTTAAGAACCGTTTTCTACTTGAGAACCCGAGCCCGGAAAAGTTTCCCAGGAAATTTGAGAGCAGCACGAAGACTGTCACCTCCAAGAACACATCCTTTCCGTTAGTGCAGGGGTCGACAAAGTTGTTCAGAATCTAGGAGCCAGCCAAAAAATTTAGGAGCCAGAATTTTTTTTAAGCAAACTTGGTTTTTAATTTAACAAAAAAAACATTACAAACGTTATAAACAACATTTTACTTTTAAAGATAATAAATATTATATTTTGATATTTTAGATTTTAGGCAACATTCTAGTGTTTTTCACTTTGCGTTTTGTGGCCATGAACATGCCTTGTGATTTTAGAGCTGAAGTACCAGTGGTCCACAGCCTTGGCAGGATCAAACGCCTTCACAGATGGCCCATTCATGGTGATCATAAACAAGTCACTTAAACTTTCTTCTTGCATCCTTGATCTGAATTTATTTTTGACCATGTTCATCAAACTAAATCCTCTTTCACAACATGAGGTTGAGACAGGGAGCACCGCTACAATCGACAACAGGTTTCCCAGAACTGGAAATCTCTTGGTGTTGGAGAGTGCCAAATCCAGAAGCTCACACAGTTTCTTTCCTTTTCCAAAGACCTTAAACTCATACCACTCATTGAGGAGTGAGTGAATGCATTGGTCATCACTTTCAGGTGGAGATAGCTGTTTACGAAAATGATGAGCCAATGCAGTAATCTCAACCACACCGTAGTCTTGCAATGTTGTTCCTGCTGGCCAGGCAAAGGTGTCAAACACTGCGGTGGATCTTTCAATATTTATATCACTTAGAAATCGCACTGTCAAGTATTTAACTGCATGATTAATTAAATTAGCTTTTTCCTGCTGAATTGATGCAGCTACAGTGTTGCTCAGTCCATGTAGCTGTACATTTTGAAACAGTCCTTGAAGAGATGTTCCTGAGACAAATCTGGCCTCATGTTGTTTTGGTGCATCTCTAAGTGAATTGATTGTTGAAATTGTGCTTTTCACATGCAACTCAATTGTGCTTAAAAAAAGCTCTTCCCTTTGAAATATAAGTGACAAGTTTTTAAGAATTTCCAGATAGTCCAGTAGAAAATGGAGCATGTGAACAAATTTAAAATCTGTGAGCTTTCTCAGTAAACCATGGGCAGCTGCAGAGGCACTGTCTTTTTCCGCAGCCACACTTTCTAGGTGGATTGTCACGCATTTCCAGTCTTTGACAAGTGCAGACAGAGCACCGACTTTGCTTGCTACCCATCTGACATTATGCAAGTATTGGAATTTCAGAATTGTAAGCTGCAGGTTTTCTGCTACTTGCTTCAGCTGTCGCATTCTCTTAGGTGAGTATTGATAAAATTGGTAGAGTTTCTTTAAAATAGAGTCAAGGTCATCAATTAATTTAGCTTGTTTTACTGAACTTAATACACTTAAGTTCAATCGGTGTGCAACACAGTGAATGCCAATTAAATGACTGATGTTTTGGCGTATTTTCTGCACCAAGCCATTTTCGGTCCCAATCATGCTGGCAGCACCATCTGTACCAATGGCAATCAAGTGACTTGAAGAAAGCCAGCCTACAAGACCAAGTGTTCTAAGTTCTTCTGTGAGCGCTTCTAAATATCCATCTGCAGTAGCCATTTCAAGAGGAGAAACAGAAAGAAATACTTCTTTGACCCTGTTGTCCTTGATGTACCTGACATACAGAATCAGTTGTTCAACCCCTGCTTTGTCAGTTGAGCCATCTAGCATCAAGCTGACATATTTTGCCTCTTTGAGCTCACTGATTAGGTTTTTCCTGATTATTTCTGCAATATGGGAAATTAATTCTTTGCATCTTTTATCGTTTGCATATTCCTGTCGCACAGCACTCCCTAATTTCTCCGTCAACTCTAGCAACCCTTCAAAATCTGTGAAAGGTCTGTTGTTTTTGGCAATATAATAGGCCACATTAAATAGAATGGTCATATGTTTAAACATGTCTTCATCCATTTTCCTTATACAAGCAGCCAATGGAGTAGCTTCTGGAGCCAACGCTGCATGTGTAGCCTCCACACAATTTAGATGCTGGAGAGACTTTGCGTGCTTTTTGAAGGTTTCAAGTTTAAAGGGTCCTGAAAATCCTTTTACGATCCTAGATGCTTGGTCAGCAATGCCAGGGAAGGAAGCACAAATCTCGCATATAGCTATACCAGTTGTATGGTCAAATTTAAGCCATGCGAGTTCTTTACACCACTCTTGCCTAAATCTCCTGGGTCCAGCAGTTTGACAACGGCTTGTTGATGGGGACTCCTCTGCTGGTGGGTCTTCTCTTGTTTCTTCAGTTACCTGTTGCCCGGCACTTTCTACCTGTTGCACTGCGCTTTCAAGAGAGGTCTTTGTAAAGAACTGTGTCATTTTCAGTTGCTTTTCATTTTCTGGTATTCTCTCTGTTGCTCTGCGCTTCATTTTTTTCCTGAACCCAGAAAAGAAAAAAAAATGTGCACTTTGCTCTGCTATGCCAATTATAACTTACACATGAACTCTTTACCCTTCTTTGTCCGAGTGGACGAGGCAGTACTCCGGCTTCGTTCTCCTGGCGGCACCCGACTTTGTTCTTCCAGCAGCACTCCGC
This sequence comes from Erythrolamprus reginae, assembly GCF_031021105.1. Classification (NCBI taxonomy): domain Eukaryota; kingdom Metazoa; phylum Chordata; class Lepidosauria; order Squamata; family Dipsadidae; genus Erythrolamprus; species Erythrolamprus reginae. The sequence goes on from NC_091950.1 coordinate 161,116,080, forward strand.
AGTCCGCCATATAGTACTGGTAATGGGATACACTGTGAATATACTGCCATATAGTAACCATATAATTACAGCATATACTGTGTATATACTGCTATACCCTACTTACAAAAAGATTTAGCAATGTAGGAAACTCCATTCAGTGGTGGTCCAGCAGGATAGGGTCTCTCAGCACTTCTAGAGAAGATTAAAAATCAATCTGCCTTATTATCCATGTATTTTATTTTCTAACCATAAGAAGTTTCAAATCCTTTTTTGTAGGAACAACACTTTTCTAAATCAATGAAACAACATACTCACCTACTCAGCGGTGAGCTGCGATGTCCAGCGACGTCTTGCAAGATTCCCTGCACGTCCTGGTTCAGCTCCGGGAGGTGAATGAATGAACTGCCTGCGATGCGCGCTCACAGAAGCCGCGCATGCGCAGTAGGGTGCAGAGGCTGCGGTCGCAATCTTTCCGGCGCTTATCTGCTCTGGAAAGATGACGTCAGTGCAGGGGGCAGGGAACAGCTGCGGTCATGCGCGCTAGGCGCGCATGACCGTTCCACACAGTGCTTAAAGGGAACCTGTCACCTGCAAAAATCATGTTAAAGTGGGTGCAGTAGCGTGTTAGTGATGCGCTATGCATCACTAACACGCTAGTCCTAGGAAAATCCGTGCAGTAGATCCCCCCAAAACAGTACTGCGGCCTCATTGAACGCGGCCGGGGAGGGGGGATGGTGGGGCACACACTGTATGTACATATAGACCCCCTCACACACGGCGTCTCCCCGGGGAGCACGGCCTTTGTATGTACTTACACAGGTAGCGGGAGATGAGAACGGGCCCCCGGCCACAGCGATCCTTCCCCCGTAACCCAACTCTCCCTGTCCAGTCCCGGAGCATAAGGGGGGCGGAGCAAAGTGGGGAAGGCGGCCTGAGCGATACTGTCCCTGCTTCCTCCGATTGGATGACTCCGTGCAGGAGGTGGGATTGGATTGAGAGTAATACTTTTTCTTCTCAACTCCTCAAGCACCAGGCAACATTTTCTAGGCGCCAGACAACATTTTCTAGGCGCCACTGGCGACCAGGCGCCTGGGTTTGTCGATCCCAGGTCTAGACTGCCTCTACTGGAACATTTCACAAGAAGTTTTAGGAGCCTTCCTAGTCACCATCTCTATAAGGTCACAGCTTTCAGTGAATATGAATCACCATTAAGACTACATAACATTTGCTTTCCAATTGGAAAACAGCATCAACCAATTAAAAGAGAATACAGTGGTACCTCTACCTAAGAACGCTTCTACTTAAGAACTTTTCTAGATAAGAACTGGGTGTTCAAGATTTTTTTGCCTCTTCTTAAGAACCGTTTTCTACTTGAGAACCCGAGCCCGGAAAAGTTTCCCAGGAAATTTGAGAGCAGCATGAAGGCTGTCACCTCCAAGAACACATCCTTTCCGTTAGTGGATTGTAAATGATTTTACTACTGCTCTGCGCATGCATGGTGCTTTCCTGTCATTTTTTTTAAGCTTTAAAATTTTAGATTTTTTTGATTCTCCTCACCTCACTTTCTTCCTTTGGCAGTGACTGTCCTCCTCCTCTTCCTCCTCCTCCTCCTCCCACCCAAATTCCAAGCTTTTCTTTCTTTCCTAATGGGTTGCACGCATTATTTGCTTTTACATTGATTCCTATGGGAAAAATTGCTTCTACTTACAAAGTTTTCTACTTAAGAATATGGCCACAGAACAAATTAAATTCTTAAGTAGAGGTACCACCGTACCACAACTTGGCCCTTGAACAAGGAACTGGATTATAAAAGTTTTCACTACATTTTTATATAATGTGCAGTTTTCTGTGACACAAAAATTAATCTGTGCCCTGTAAACAGTATATATAAGTTCCAATGAAAGAGAATATGTATAATCAGGATTGAATGGTGGAGTCCTTGGTGCTCTCTCTGTTTGGTTGTTTCTTTGCAGTTATTTCATTACCTGATTACCCTGCCTTCATCTGTGTTAATGAGTATGGGGTTTGCTCCTTGTTTATACACAATTTATGTGTAAGAATGGTAACAGCCACTATTTAGGATAGACCGGTAGACAGCCACTATTTAGGACAGACCAAATGTGCAGAGCACATTCATGAATATCGACTAGCAGACAGAAGACATGATGAGCACTCCTCAATCTCACAAAACGTGAACAAACTCAACCATGGTTTCAACTAGGAAACTCTAAGCATCCTAGACCAAACTAAAACCCAAAAGACTGGAGAATTCCTGGACGCTTGGCATTTAGACAAAGCAGACATCCAACAACAAACACATAAAGATAAGCCACATTTATATACATTCAAGAGATTAAAAAAAAAAAAAGCTAAAAAGGAAACATGTCACTTCCAAGAACACATCCTTTCCGTTAGTGGATTGTAAATGATTTTACTACTGCTCTGCACATGCACGGTACTTCTGTACATGCGCAGAAGCATCCCAGGTGGGTGGATGAAGCCTCCTGCTGATGGCGCTACCGGTTCTAAGAACCGGTCCGAACCAGAAGCAACCCACACTGATCCTTTCCAATAACCAACACCTTTCCAATAACTAACACATAAGCAGGAATTAATACCAGACAAAAATAAAGCGGAAAACAATACCCTACTCAAGGAATTACCAAGGAGAGAAACCCCCCACACACACACACACCTTGTAGGAAAAGGTAGTGCTTATAAATAGGGATCAAACCCCACACTTTCTAGCACTGATGATGTTATCTAATCAGATAATGAAATGTCTTCGAGCAAGCAATCAAGGTGAGAGAGTACCAAGGACTCCATGATATATTTAAGCTATTGTATTCCCTAATGTAAATTTAAAGTTAACTGTTCTTTCATTCAAATGGGCTTCCTTGATAGTAAAACTACATTTTTGCTACATTGGAATCCATTTGTTACCTGTAACATTTTCCAATTGCTATCACCTTTTTGCTAAGCATTATGCACTATGGGGAAATGTGTCATCATTTCAATCTTCAAGTCAACTGGGATGGGATGGGGTGCAGATTACCAATCGTTGCATGTTTCGTAACACAATGGAAAAAGTAATTAATTCCTCAAATTACTTGGTATGAAACAAAGTATGGAGCTCAACCAAATTCAGTTACTCAGAAATATTGTTCAACTGACTTACATCCCAGCAGACATATTTTGTTTCTAGCCTTTGAAGAAAAAAGCCATTAAATAATAGTTTTGCTTACTGTTAAAATGAAGATATAAATATTTTCATTCAAATATTCTAAAAGTGCATATTGTGCAGCTATTGAAAAACTCTTTTCATATTTTGAGCAGCAAAAGCTTCATAGAAGAAATAACCTGGAATCATCAGAGTCTACAGAGTAACTCTGGAAGCATCTTGACACCAAAGCCAAGACACTTCTTTTTTTAAAAAAATGCTGAGTTGTTCTTAACAGTAATGGCAACTGATTTTATGGCTTTTGACTGAGGAAACTGAGGTATATCTCTGTCAAAAGAGGCCAAAACAAAAACCCAACTACCAAATTATATCATAGAGAATTGCACATAATAAAAAGTTCATCCTGAATAATGGCACCCGAAAGCATTCAACTACACTGACAAATTCGTTCCTCCAAATTTGTTGTCAATGTAAAAATTACATATTCCGGTCAACACTAGCTCTTCACTGAGATAACCTTCTAAATGTTGTCTCTATCTCTCTAGAAACTTTAATCAGCCTTTCCTAGCTGGATTCTTTCCAAAATGTAGACAATGTGACTGTCCTTCTGGATAGCTGCCTTCAAGATGTGGCTCAGCTGTAGGGGACCTTTGAAAACAATATGCAGATTTTAACTCCATGCACATAGAAGAAATCCAGCTAGTAGTGGAAACAAGTTCACCATCAGTAGCCATAGAGTTATTACCAGGCTGGGCGAACAAGAACACAGATCTAAAATAGAAGCAAATAATACAAAGATGAGAAAAATAATAATTGCACAGATGCTTTTTGTGTACTTTGAAGAGCATTTAAAATATTATCTTCTGCCTCTAAAAAGCGTTAGAAATTGAGATGCTTCAGGAATTTAGGAATTAATTTATGAAATGAAAGACTGAAAAAAATCATAATAGGTTGTGTGAATGTGTCAGAAATATTTACAGCAATGAAAAATAGCTACAATATTTCTTATCCTTTGCCTAAGTGGTTGAAAATCAGAAATAAATATAATTAAATGGAGCAATTCTAAAAGTTTTATTCTGATTTTACTTACCAATAGGTACAACTCTTGTTAAATTAGCAATTGGAGGGGGATCTTGTTCAGGTGGACAGAAATCGCAGAAATCCAAGCAGGCTGGGCAAATTAGATTCCCCATATGTAGCCATCCATTCATCTGAATATTCACTGTGAGAACTTGACCAAAGTGACTGCACAAATATGCTTTGTCCTTGATCCAAACGGTCAGTCCATGGGGAGAGCAAGAAACCTTTGGGATAAAACCAAATATGATACGTTTATAAAATAGATTGCATATTTCATTATAGCTTTTGAACCTTTCATGATGTACTTTTGATCGCAGTATATATTAAAAAAATGCAAACTGTATTGGCATATTCCAAATTTTTTTCCTAAGTAATGAATCTGCTATATCTTTTCACCTTAGTATTAGTAGCTACTTTTAAATTCTTACAAAAGTCTGATGATCCAAACACATTATCTCTATATGCATTTGGTACAAGGTTTTTGAAGGTTCAATGACCATGTACATCTATGTGAAGAGAAAATCTATTACAAATTATTTAATTTATAAATTGATAATTGTGTTTTTTTTTCCTTCAGCATTCTTGGAAATTCTAGTCATATAACACTTCACTTCATTTACAGAAAACATGGAACAAATAATTAAATAATCTAATTAGTTTAATATAAGAGAGTGGTAGCAATTACCTGATAACAGCCACTACCCCAATCAGGATAACTAAGTTTCTTTCTGCACTGTTCCATAATGAAAGCTGACTTTTGAATGAGGCAAATGGAATTTGGCCCATATTTTTCTGCACCATAGTTTCTGAAAGGATCTAGAAAAAATATTGGAATTTTCTGCTAAGATATATCATATTATAGAGACAACAAAATTATCAGATATTGCTAGGATTTTTACATCATAAGCAGAGCTGGCAGTAAAATTATTTTTCTAACTTGTTCACCAACTTTATCATTTATTCAGAGTATACATCCACCGGGCAAGCAACTCAGAAAAAATGTGACATTTTAAAGAATGTATATATAATTTATGATTGGATATAGCAAATTTAAAATCAACAGCATTGTACAGTTATTGAAGTAAATATATTCCCATGGAGAGACATGTTTGGCATGAGCAGGCATTTCTATGTAATGATCAATAGCCATTGTAATCATGCTCTCTGTTAATGCTAGCACTAATTGATAAATCAGGTGTTAGTATTTGAGCAAGCAGTGCATAAAGATCCAAGATATATGCATTTATTCAATTTCTGTTCAAGACACTGAGAAGACATATTGTTTTCTGCCTCATCTGTATATAAAAATAATTTTAATTAACAAAGATTGGTATCAGACAAATACTATTTTCAGGTTATCCCATCAGTGGTGCTAAAAGGGTTTGACAGAAGCTAATCTATGATGACAGAATGTGAGATAACCTCAGACCTGATGACAGAATAGCTGTTTAATCAGTATACATATATGAATTAGGGTATATATAAAATAGGAAAAACTCATAACAAAGCATAGTGCATTCTGTATTTTGGGGAACCAGCTGTCCTTATAGCTGCCATAAACAGCATAACTGTTTCTCATTTAAAAAAAAAAGAAGCCTTGTTCATTTCTGTGCACAGAATACCTGATTCCCCTTTCCAATTCAGGTTCACATCACCCAAATACAGATATTCTACCCACACAACAGCTCATGCATGAACAATTGGCACCTCCCAGGTTAAGGAATGGTTAGGATAGGGTGAGAAGGTGTGGGCAAAGTAGTGCAGGATAAAAGAACACTTCTGCCAAATTCTAAACATTTCAAAGGCAGTGCTGGTAAAAGAAATCTCAACTACAATTTTCAGGGAAGGGAAAAGAATTAACAATTCAGGTCCCCTAAAGATCTATGTAGCCACCATCCATTGACCATAAAGATTATTACAATTGAAAGAGCATATATAAGTTGAAGTCCAGGCTGTCTCGTAGCTCTAAGGCTTCCCTCGGTGTGACTTTGGATCACCCAGCATATTGTGTTAAATATGAATCAAGCTTACACTACTGGATGTGATGAAAGGTAGAATCAAGAACAAACTCAACTGACCTGGTTGGTTTTCCAATATCCGACAATCTGAACTGCGCTGAAATTCGCCGCTTAAGTGCCAACTGAATTCTTGACTAAAAGGGCAGTAGTCAGCAATTTCAACTGACCCACCATAATGAGGCAAATCTTTTGGCAATACTCCATGCAGACTATCAAAATACTGCAAGTAAAAAAATAGTAGCAGATGCAAGAGCAAGGAAAATTTAAATTACAGTAACAGTTTTTGGCAATAATTGCATCTTTGTCTCTAATGGAGATATTGTATTCACATGCAGCAGCTTCGAATGAAAGGAGACTAGATAACCTAGCTGCAATTGTTACTAGAGTTAAATCTGTCTCAGGATATGCGTTTTGATAGTTAACAGCTGTTGACAAATACATTGTATTTAAAAATTCACAAAAACACAAAATCATTTAAAACTGTAACACACCCCAAGAAATACATTTTTATACTAACAAAACAGAAAAAGAAACAAAGTTTCCAAAGAAGTAATATATTTAATTGATATATGTATTTAACAATATACCAAATTACATATAAAAATTCTCTATTCTTATGAAGTAGTATGTAATCTTTGCCAAAGGAGAACATACTGTGTCATATTATGATTAAAATTATCATTTTAGAAATTATGTGTTGTGACATATAAACTTGAGCTGCACTATGCTTTGGAAATGACAATTTGTTTACTGTCATCCTATTAAAATGTTTTCAAGAAAAATATCAAAGGTATAACATTAAATCTATATAAAGCCATACAGTGAGAAATATGATTTTACAATACTGTACAGTGCAGCTCAGTTTGCCCAGTTTGTAACTCTATGTCTGCTTATTGTGAAATACATGTACAACCATGATGTTTCCTTGAAAAAGACCCTGTCTTATAATTTTTTGAACCCTGAAATAAGCAGTTGAACTTATTGCCAGGCACTCAAAAGCCCATTTGGGCTTATTATCAGGGTATGTCTTATTTTGGGGGAAACTATACTATTTTACCTCTAGCTGTGATGTGCAGCCTGCGGCTTGTGGATTAGACATAACCCCAGAGCACTGAGACTTGATTACTGAAATTCAAAATGTCCTCATCTCAGTTGACCAATTTTATAGCTGAAGTGGAATAAGGGTTGAAATAAAAGTTTCCCTACTACATTTTTTTTTACTTTAAACCCTTAAAATAGCCCCAAACCAGGATGTAATATTGAAATCCAAATTGTAATATTGATTTTTAAAATGTCTCTTTTCTCAATATTAAAAGCTATCTAAATAATAGATTTACTTTAAATATACTATACAAACAACAGTGTATTGGAACAACATAATGAACTAAGATTTATAAACATAATAAATAATAAATATATAATAATCAAGTATTATTGTGTTGCCCAATGATCTGCCAGAGCCCTCCAAAAGTTCAAGAGCCTGAGCTACCCATCCCTGATCTCACAATCATATATTGCATTAAAGTGTGTATTGCTTAGTTACAGTGTTGAACAAGAACGAACAAGTGAATTCCTCTGACAGGATAAGCGAAACCTGACAAATCACAATATGGTTTACTTTAGTGTCATGCATGAATTCAGCCAATGATGTTTTCAAATATAATTCTAATCATGCTTGATAGCTCCTACCTTATCTCTCCTATTACTGCTGGAGCTACAAAGATGCTTCCATAGCTGGCTGATCTTTAGATAAGATTAACTTATATTTAAATGCAGTTTAGGTTTAATAAGATTAAGAGCTAATTCATGAAATATGTCTGGTGCAATGGTAAAGGCATCAGGCTAGGAAACCGGGAGATGATGACTTCTAATCTTCCTTTAGGCACAAAGCCAGCTGAGTAAACGTAAGCCAGTTCCTCTCTCTCAGGTGTTAAGAAGAGGCAATAGAAAAATCCTTCTGAAAATCCTGACCAAGAAAACTTCAGAGACTTATTTAGGCAGTCTCTTAGAAGTAGACTGAATGGAAAAAATAAAACACTGACATTTTTAACCTGATATTAAGATGCTTGTAAACTTTCCTTCAGGTATAATTTTACAGATTTCAATTCCTTTTAAGTTCAAAGGAAGTAAATTGGATTCATTAAAAAACACTGATCTAAACTCTTCCTTCTGCAATGCTGAAAGAATAGCCAAGAGGCAGGGATGATAAAAACAAAGGTTGCTTTTATAATTACCGGTATTAGAAGACAAAAGATGCCCTTGTAATATGAAACTTGGATTCACACAAACATGGTGAATGATGATGCATGGCCTTTCACCATGGGTTTAAACCTAATAAATACAGTTTGTAAAGGAGGAGATGCTCATTATGATTTACTATTACATTTTGTCTTCCTGCTCTTTGAATCATCAAGGTATCTCTCTGGGACGTTTTATTTCCTAATTTGGGGATTTAGGTAGTTTTAAGAGGCAAAATGGGTATCCCAAATCTTGCAGAACCTTAAAGCATCTATCTTGCCTCTTAAACCCTTCTCCACTAGACAGAATTAGTGCAACCATGAGTATAGGGAAGGGTACAAGGGAGGCTTTAAGTCCTTGCAATGATAAACCCAAAGTAATTATCACCTAATACATAACTCCTGGTATAGCGCATTGAGGAAATACAGCCTTTGGTTTAACTTTGCTTCTGAATAAGGTTCAATTTAGAAGAATGAGACATATTTTTGTTTCATGTGTCATACAACATACCTGATATTCCTGAGGCAACTGTTGAGGGAATTTCTGTAAATTGCACACTGCTACTGCTCTTTGGTCCTGCCTGCATGTTAATTGTAATGGATTACTTCTCAGAGTGTCACAATATGGGGCTACTGGTTCTTTTCTTAAGATTAAAAACAGAACAGCAGTTAACATGTTATATATATGTTATATATATATGCTTTGGTGTATTAACACTACTCATTATTCACAATAGTTAATGTGTAAACACAATTATAGGGCCATCAATGAACATGCAGCTCACATATATTATTCTTACTTTCTCCGTTGCTGATTGATCCAAAATTTGCAGCTTTTCATCACAAAGTCGCATCCTTTTCCTCGGCCCCATTCTAGTTTTTCTGCCATGCTATAATTCACTTTATACCAGCTGTAAAAATAAAAAAAGTGGAAACAATTCTTTAGAATCCAACTTTTTTGAACCATTAACAACAAAGAAATCAAAATGTTAATAACCTTGGGAGTTATTAGGTTGTAAAAAAGACATTCCTGGCCCTCCTTTCCAATACTCAAGCTTATTCAATATATACTGTAATAAGCAAATGACAAATATGATTTGCCTGCTTTTTTGGGCTATAAACCAAGAGTCCCCAACCCGTGGTCAGTGGCCCAGTACCGGGCTGCAGCCCATTCAGAACCAGCCATGGAAGTGGTGGGTTAGTGCATGTGCAAGTGAAGCTGCATTTATGAAAGCAGTGTACATACACAGAAACCATCCTCTCTCCACCTCCACCCTTTTATTGCTGCCTCCACAGATCCACTGAGCCAGAAAGGTTGCTGCTATAAAGCATTGGGAATGGGTTGCAATATACAGCACAAAATGCACCACAAACACCATTCACTTCTATCTGACTAGGCACCTATCCACCAGCTTGCTGCTATCCTTTTCAATGTCTTTTTATGCATTTCCAATAATGCAGTAATTTAGAAAGCATTACACTATTGTTTAAATAATATTATGTAACTACAATGTATCTTTTATTACCCCGTGTCTTCCATTAATGCCAGAGTAATCCGGGAGAAGACCCTGTTCTGTGTTTGTGATCCAGTCATTGCTTCATTCTGGAATTAACCAACATCAATAATAGTTAATTGCAGTAAAGTAACCGAACAGAAAAACAGTCCTGCCTTTTGTAGAAAGCAAATAAGTGTGAGAGAAAAATAATATTTTTGCCAATAAGGAAGCATATTTCATTACATTAATAGTCACAGAGAAATTAGGAGTCGCTCTTGGGATCCAAATTATATCCAGGATTATTTTCTTATAATAAGAAATAGAGCAATAGAGTAGCTAAATGGAAGAGTGGAGATTCCACAGGCTAAATGTATATGTATATTAATTGACTATACTAACCTCTAATAACCGTTTCTCCCAGTGATTAAGCTCTGTGCCTATGCCACCTTGATTTTCCAGTTCCATTCCTTCTAAACGTGGACAGTCAAAGTGTTTTCTTGCCTCCTCCTTCAGAAAGGTTATTAGACAAATCTCAGCATTTATTTCAAAATAAGAACTGCTTCATTTTACACACAAAGTTTACATTATATTTATCCAACAAATCCAATTTCTTGAAGTCAAGAAATTTCATTTTAAATTAATAGCACTTGGAAACCAGCAAAAGTGTATGTACATCTATGACAGATCACACCACCTCATCCCCTGCAGTACATTATTATGGAGCATTTAGCAATGACTCAATTCTTTAAATCATTACAAATTACAGAGAGCAGGAAAAATAATTTAAACACAATTGGAACCTTCAAGAATTTCCCATAAAGTGGAAGAAGCAGCAATAGTGTGGTACCCAGCATTGGAAGTGGAATAATTTTCCCAGAATCTTTTTCACACACAACAGTGTGTGGCAATTTGGATGTTCATCAATTTAAGTCCCAGGAGCCCTAGGAAGGAACATGCAATAAGGGATGCTGGTTGAACTAAATTAACACCTAAAAGATTGACAAATTTGCTTGTCCTGCTATAGAGAATTGAGGAGGGCAGAATATTGAGGCATTATAATTCTTCCCAATTCTGTGGCAGTGTTTGAAGGACTTTGGGGGTTTGGAGAATAAGCATCGATAGGTACAATATATTTCCTGGTTAATCTTCTCTTGTCATTCAGAGGACCCCAGGCATTTGTTTCCAAGTTAAACTGATTTCAACAGTAAATTGACAATATGTGGAAACATTTTGTCAGTTTGAGCACCAGGGCTGAATCTTAACATGTTAAACATTGCTTCCATCATTATTTGCCACTAAGGGTCTAGACAACCATTTTTGTGAAAGAAAATAAAAATAATACTTACAACTACCTTAGGAGTTACCAAAAGGAATACATTATGAGGCAAAATGTTATTATCCCGCACATCCCATAATCTTACTGCTTTACGTATAACTTTATCACTCCACTGATACACACCAAGGCTGAAAGGAAGACAATTCAGTTGTTACAACTGGGAAGCAGGATCAGTTCTTAATATGATCAATAAGCTGCCTCAACTATTGAATATAAGAGTAGCAATTGTATCTTCAATTGCCTCAACTGACTTCCACTGCAACTACCACTGAAAACTAGGATGCAGATATGCTACTTGCATAATAACTATTTTTAATCATATCCACAGTACTGTTCAGTGAATCAATTTTGTAAAAATTGCAAAAGTCAGTATATACCTTTCATTAAATAGTGGCAATCCATTTGCGTATCTAGCAGTCAAGGGATTTCCATCGTCATCATGATAAAATGCAAAAAGTCCAGCAGAGAAACCCTTAAATAGAACCCCAAAAGTATTTTACGTTATGTTTAACAACTTGACAGAAAATTGCTAGGAAGAGAGGAAGAAAGACACAAACCCACACCAAAGTAGTCCTCAATTAATGATTGCAATTGGGACCAGTAACTGCAAAACTAATGACATAACTAGCATACAAGATATCACATGACTGCACCACACTTATAACCTCACTTTTGCCACTGTCGTTAAATGAATCATCATCAGTCATTAAGCAAGGACGACAGGTGACCACCATATGTAACTTTACTGACAGCTTCTTAATATTGACTCTATTTGTCAGAAGCTGACTCTGACAATGGCAACCACAAAACTTTGGGACACAGCAGCAGTCAAAAGTATGAGGACCAGTCATAAATTTACATTTTCAGCATTGTTGTAACTTTGAACAGGACAGTCATTAAGCAAAAACACAACCATCACAAAAATTCTAGCATAGTCACAGAGAATATGACTAATTATGTTAAATTCCAAACCAAGTATTAGAGCAACGTCTTATTTAGCCAACCTGAAAATAAGACATTGGAAAAAATGCTGAATGAGAAGATATAAAGAGAAGTTGGGGAATTGGACAGGATCAAAAAAATATGTTTATAAGCAGAATTGATTATTAATCCTTTTCCTCTGGTGAACTACTGCCATCTTTTCTTCGTCTTTTAATATTGTGCCTGCTATAAAGATCTAGAGATTATGGCATATGTTGTGGTCATGTCCTATGATACAAAAAATCTGGAAAACAACTCATACCTGGCTTTCAGAGATTACGAAAGAGGAAATAGAATTCACTCAGGAAGCTATGCTATTAGGAGTTTGGAGAAAACACTACTCGAAACAAACAATGCTTCTTACAACACACAAACACCGCAACGAGAATTGCAATAGCACAACTCTGGAAAAATGACCAGACCCCAACGGAAGAATTAATTATAGATAAGATATATATATGCGTGGAGATGGACGAACTCACTAACTCAATCAAGGGAAACAAAATCACAGAATCAAAACGAACATGGCAAAAATGGCAGGAATGGGTTCAAAAGAGAATATAGAAACAATACAATGAGAAGCAACACTACAATGGAAACAATCTACAGCTACCTTGTAAAAAGTTTTATTTACCAGTTATTGAATATAACAAATATTAGAATATAAAAGTATGAAATATAATGTATATAATGGAATGTAACAGGTAAAAATCTATTATAGGAATTTTAATAGAGATGGTTTATAATCTGTAAAACAGAATAATGTGTGATTTGAACTATATGTGAAAACTCAATAAAGAAATTAAAAAAAAAGATCTAGAGATTATGATCTTGTATGTTTTATAGTATTTTTGAGTCCCAGTACTAATTTTTATAAATATTTAAGAAATCTTTTTAAAAATAAATTTTAAAAAACCCCAGCATCAAATACCAGCTCTTACCAAAGCATGAATGATTTCATGTTTTACTGTAGACAACATGCCAATAAACTCCTGTGGTTGGGTTGAAATCATATTTGGACACAGATTAGCATATCCTGCAATTGGTCTGGAAAAAAGGTGATATATTATACAAAATGAGGAATTTAAAAACGTTAAGCTTCACTATTACATGTAAATACTTTGTATTATCATAGTTTTAAAATGTCTTATATACAAAAATGTCCCTGGAGTAATCTTTTCTCATGCAAACATTAAATCTGTGCAATATAAACTCAGAAAAAAAATGTTCTCTCTGAATTAGTGGTACTTATGCATGGACAACTATAGTACCAGTACAGGTTTCATCTATGGAGCTTCCTATTAAATATCAATTTTTTTCTCTTAAGTTGACTTGAGATATTCACTTTTTATTGTACGTAGAAAAAACTCAGTACAGATCATATAACTAACAACACAGGTCATACAGAAGTAAGTTACTCTCACATTTGGGATTTTCTCAGCCATGGATACAGTCTACGATCCTGAGAGGATGACCCTTAAGTAAAACATTTCTCGCTTCAGATTACAGATCTTTAATAATTAATGTGTTAATATCAGGTCTTTCCTCAAGAAGCTTTAAATTATTTTCACACACTTGTTTTTGATTTATTTTTCTTGTAGCAACTCAATGAAGATAGGAAGGCTGGGGGGGGGGGAGTCCAAGTGCAAGATCACAATCATTCTATCACTAGGTCTTAAACTTTTTAGTCTGTAGCAGTCTTTAAATACTGACCGGTGCTTTTGCAACAGAGTTACCATAACTAAATTGATAGTTTGTGGGATATATAAAGCTAACTGAATATAGCCTCACTTTGCATGATATGTCTTATCACTTTTGTCCTTTTCTAGACAGATGAGTATACAGTGTTCCCTCGATTTTCGCGGGTTCGAACTTCACGGAAAGTCTATACCACGGTTTTTCAAAAATATTAATTAAAAAATACTTTGCGGATTTTTTCCCTATACCACGGTTTTTCCCACCCGATGATGTCATATGTCATTGCCAAACTTTTGTCTGCATTTAATAAATATTTTTTTAAATAAACTTCAATAAATAAACATGGTCAGTAATAATCTGAATGGTTGGTAAGGGAATGGAAAATTGCAATTTAGGGGTTTAAAGTGTTAAGGGAAGGCTTGTGATACTGTTCATAGCCAAAAATAGTGCATTTACTTCCGCATCTCTACTTTGCGGAAATTCGACTTTCGCGGGCAGTCTCAGAACGCATCCCCCGCGAAAAGCGAGGGAACATTGTATTTCTAAGCAAAGCCTGTGTTGCAGCAACCATTATGCATACAGTATCCATTTGAGGGTCAGCAGATTCTGGGAATAAAAGTTGGTGTGCTGTTTTTTTTTCATATTTAAAGCAACAACCCCCAAGTGGGATAGGAAGCATGAAAGATATCATTTATTATTTATTTATGTATTATTTAGATTTGTATGCCGCCCCTCTCCGCGGACTCGGGGCGGCTCACAGCAAAATATAACAAATCATAACAAATCCAAATAAATTTAAAATATTTAAAAAAGATTAAAAAGAGAGATTATATAGGCCAACTGCCCACCCCTCCGGGGCACCACAAGGGGAATCACTGTGGAACTACACTATTAAATGTAGCTTCCTAGGAAAGCCTTCAGACCATTGCAAGGATGTTATTCTCCTATTATTCTCACATGGGGAAAAATTCAGCCAGCAGGACTCACTTGGAATCCTGTTTCCTGCTGCTCTCTTCACTGAAGGTTTTGTGTGACCTTTCCTGCAGTGTAATCACAGAACAGTGCATTATCAACTGAAGATCAGCAGGGAAAAAGTGAGTGGGGTAGGATATTTATGTTTGATTCCCTGGCTACATTGTCTTCCCCCTCTCACTGCTCAAAACACGGACATAGATCTTCACTGGAAAGGGGGGACCGAAGTCCCCACAGTATCTACTCTTCACCATACTTTCTGAGATTGGGAAACAATAACTTTGGGAAATGTAGCCAGCTGTGAAAACTAGTTTTTCAGAGTATAAGATGCACCTTTCCCCCCTAAAAGAGGTTGGAAATTTGGGTGGGCCTTATACACCAAATGTAGCCCCGCCCAGTCTCCCAAACAGAGGTTTCACAGGCTGGAAAAGCAAGGCACAGAGCTCACAACCAATGTACCTGTTGCTAAAATTCACCTCTGGAAACAGCTGGTTGAAGGTATTCAGGGAGGCCATCCATCTCCCAATAAGCTTTTTTCTTATTTTCCTCCCCAAAAAACTAAGGTGCGTCTTATACTCTAAAGCGTCTTATAGTCCAAAAAACACAGTAAGTCTTTTAAAAACATTTCATCTGATTGTTCATCAATTTAAAGTGAGCTTGGAGATTACCTGTCCATATCTGCTTCTAGCTGACAATATGCTGCATATGCGATGATGTTTTCTTGGCCACATCTTTCAGTAGTCAGAGCACTAACATACAGTATAAAATCAGCATCTCTAATGCCTTCCTTGTCTGCTTCGCCAACAGTTTGACAATTCCGTCCATTCGTATTACATACCCTACATTGCTAAGACATTAAATTTTAAGAAATCAATGCCAAATAGTTTCAAATACTTTATTTAAATTACATCCTGCCTTTATAAGGCGAGGAACATACTTAATTCTCTTTCCTGTTTCTATTTTTCCCCCAACAATCACCCTGTGAGGTGGGTTGGGCCAAGATTGACTTGTCCAAAGTCATCCAACAGTCATCATGATTAAGGTGGGGTAAGAATATTTGATCTGCTGGCTTCTAACCTGATGCTTTCACCACTAGACCAAACTGGTTTCTCTCTTTTAACGATAAAATGTACATATTTCCTACTTTTTTTTCTTAGGCTGAAGAAACCTTTTGAATTAAGATTCTATTCTAATTATTTTTAAAGCTTTATGCTACTTCTTGTGGTAAAGAAAAAGAGCTTCATAGCTTTCAAAATATTCTAGACAGCAACATTTACAAATCCAAAAGAGCTCTGAAAAGACCCAAAGTTCATAAAGAAATTTGAAAAAGGAGTGTAATATTCAAATATAGATTTGCCATATTTTTTTCTGGGTTAGATTTGCATTTTTAAAAAAGTTAAAAATTTTCAGATGTTGTGGCACATCTGTCTTCCTTTTTTCTTGTGCAAAAGGTAATTGTATGAGAAAATTGCTATTCAAAGCACATCAGGCAAATTAAATTGATATACAGTACATGCTTTAGCATTTTTCTTAGCAAGTTTTGCCAATAAGAAGGAAATGTAGTGGCCACTATATTTGTATGTTTTGTTTATATATATATTCCTGTAAGATCTGAGGTACAAATCATAAAATAAGTCTTAGTTACCTGCAGATGTTCTTCAGGGACTATAACTGGCCCACACTTGGTATGTTCTGCACAGGCTTCTCGACAGTATCTATGAGGATCATCCTTCTTCCTTAAATACTGGTTTGTTACACACTGTCTTCAATTAAATCATAATCACATATTTATGAGTGAGATGAATGTGTATAACAATTCCACATAAAACAATATCCTAATTATAAAATCTATTAAGCATTCTCAGAATATTAAGTTGCTTTATTAAAATTGAATTTTGAGATGAAAATTAATATGCTGACATATGGAATGCATTTTTAAAAATAAATCTCACTGATTCTCTGTGAATCAGTGCTGAAAAATATACATACCTACTTAAGAGGACAATACCCATAGGTTTCCGAACTTGAAATGCCTTCTCTAAGTAAGAAATAGCTTGTGGGAAAAGCTTGTTCTAAACAAAAGAGAAATAAAACAACAAAAAAGGATTTGACACTTTAAAAAATTTCTTTTAAAGACTTAAGTTAAAACTCTAATGACCTTGTAATCATTTTCACAGCCATGAACTCAATGTAATAAGTTATCTTTATTTAAACATATATAGGCCCCCACCAATTGTGAGAGTTCAATTCTTGAAAACTATCATAGTTGGATAATTTGTGGTTAGTAAACTTAAGATCTTAGGGAGGGGAAACAATTCCACCTGATACAAGACCTCAAAGATATTATGTCAAACTTATAATAAAGTAATACAGTAACAACATAAAATGAGAAGAAATTTTAAAAAGAAATAATAACCAGAAAAACATATATATAATTTGGAATACTGGCACTTCTGAAAAGATTATTACCTTTACTGATGTATCTTTTTATGCTGAATCTACTAGTGGATGGTTGAGGCACAGATTCTGGTGTTGAAATAAAAGTTTTGAAGAATGAATAGCTGCCTACCTACTTTTGTTCATCAGCCGAACTAGCTGCATGCTGCAAATATGTAAGGGCTGAAATTGATTGAGGTGAGGATTCACTTCTTTAATCTGGCAGGTAACTTGTTATCTCTGGGATAGAAACAAATTAATCCTAACATATTGTGACTTTTGCTAAATCTAGATTTAAACAAAATGGAATTTTCAAGGAGATGTAAAGAAAGGAAATGGGAAAATGTGAGCCTGTATCTTATTTTTGACATGTTAATCATGATTAAGGAAATATTATATTTATGCTTTATTAGTGACCTAATCCATGCATTGTTTTCAATCAAAAGTGAAAAAACAACATTATGGCTTAGCATTATGGGTGAATTATATCTGCCATAATTTCCTAGAACAATTATAGATGTTAGGCAACTTAGAATGCAACCTTGAAAGTATACATCACACAGATCTTTTAGCCTAAAACAATTAAACCAGCATTTCATGTAAGGAAAGATGAATGTGAAAATAAGTAATTTACCTTTATAAGGTGTTTTTTTTCAGGGAGCAATCTATGAACAAAGACAGCAGTTAGTAGACATTTTTAAATCTTCATAAAGCACCATTACTATACAAATTACTTCACTTCTTATAAAAGCAGCTGAGTTCCATACATTTGTTTTAGCTATTTGCTCAGGTAGGGAAATTGAAAGCTAATCCTGTTAACAATAATAATTTTGGAATTATTATACTTACTCTTCAACACTTCTGTCATATACCGTCTTAATTCTTAGCTGTTCATTAATGTTTCTTTTCGTAACTCGACTTTCTTTAAGATAAACTTTGTAAATAACCTGTTTGGAGAAGAGGCATATTTAATAAAAGTGATTTTATAAGTCTTAAAATCTATCACATTTCCATCTGAATTGAAGCATAAATATAACTGCTTTGTATTCTGTTCCTAATAACCTCAATTAGCCTTATTCCTGAGTAACATTTGAGAAATACAGAAAGAAAGGTAAACATATTTATTCTGATAGATTTTAGTTTTTTTGTATTTTATCATTTGGTTGCACAGCCTTCTATTATTCACCAAACTATATAGACAAAGTTTCTGAAATAGATGGACGAACTAATATCAGGTGTTTTTTGCTTTCACAATTTTCAAATTACTTGCCAAGTTTCTAAAACGCCTCCTTGCATTTTCAAAGTATTTTTCTCTCTCTGAAAAGCCTCTGCCAAATCTTCAGAAAAATAGCCTGACCAATAAAAGTATTGTTGGAAATCCTATTAGGTAAGATGTAAGGGGGACTAACTTCCAAGTAAACCGGATTGGGATTATTATTTCAATAAGCAATTGAGCAAGGATCGCGTTGGTTTTAGAATAAACCGTTTAAAAAGCACCGTTTCAGCCTTTTCTTTCGCAGCCCATAGGTAATTCATGAACCCCAAACGCCGTTTTTGAAATGTGGCTGGACTTCTATTAGTGACACACAAACACACACACATGCAATTTGGCGCAACAATCTGTGGTTCAGTCAGCGAGCAAGAGCGTGGAAAACACACACACACAAATGAAATGTATGGGTTAAGCCCCGCAGGTTCAATCCATCTTTTTCCCTTATTGGGGATATTTTGCCTCCCTCTCTTTCCCCCCCTCCTCCCCCCCAGGATCCTCACCTCCCTGGCACTGGGGATGTGGTGGTGACAGAAGGGAGAGGCTTGAGCCAGCAAAAGTAGCTCAGCCAAAAGAAAGAAAGCCGAGAACGGGCTTGAAAAAAGGAAAACTTCCCGAGCCGCCGAAGCGGCCGCCATCTTGGCCTCCTTCTTCCCGAGTCCCGTATCACCAAGGTGTCGGAGCCGAAGCGAAAGCGGGTGGCTCCTGACAGCCAATAGGAAATCACGGAATCGCGGTAAAATGAATGCTATTGGTCACTCCTCGGCACAGAGGGGCGGAGATAGAAAGGAGCCGGGGCTTCAGGGTACGCGAGGAAAGGCCAAGGTTAAGGGCCGTGTCACGCGCGCTCCTGTTGCCTGCAGGTTGCTGGCGGTTCGATTGAAACGATAGGCAGAGATTCCCGTAGCACCAAATCCAGACAGGAGTCTTATTTAATACTGATAGGATGTTGAATTTTTGAATTCAAAAATTCTTCTTTGGAATTTTCTAATCTTCCAATAAATTAAGTATTGTACCTCATGAATCTTGACAAATGTATCTTTTTCTTTTATGTACACTGAGAGCATATGCACCAAAGACAAATTCCTTGAGTGTCCAATCACACTTGGCCAATAAAGAATTCTGTTCTATTTTATAAATTTGATTCTGTGCCTGCTGAATGTTAAAATAAAAAGGCTTAACGTCTTGGAGACGGGATACTCCGCAACAACTTTTTCAAATCTAAGGCCCAAGTACTACTGTTTCACTTTTGTGTTATGGACCTCTTTTAGATGATGATGATAATAATAATAATAATAATAATAATAATAATAATAATAATAATAATATAATTATTAATATAATAATAATATAACAACAACAACAACAACAATAATAATAATAATAATAATTTATTAGGTTTGTATGCCGCCCCTCTCAGAACTCGAGGCGGCTCACAACAACAATAAGATGCTTTCCTAACCAAATAATAATAATAAGATGCTTTCCTAACCAAATTTTGGAGAGCGTTATTTCAGTTTTAATAAAATCAGATATCCTTATATTTTCCCAACCCATCCAGAAACATCTTTTTTAAAAAATAGGAAGCTTCCTCTTCAGGTTCTGATTCAAACAGCAGATGTTTGAAGTGGCATATAGACAACGGTGGGCTACTAGCTGGAATGCTAAATTCTGCTCGCTGCCGCGGCTCATGATTGCAGGGCCAGCGCAATTTTGCTTCTGCACCTGTGGGAGGTAGCGGCCAACAGTTGGCCTTCTCCAGGTCCCGTCTGCCAAACAATGTTGGTTTGTGGGACTGCAGGGAAGAGCCTTCTCTGTGGCAGCACTGACCCTTTTGTAACTGCTTCCGGAGACCTACACCATCCCTTCTTTACCAGCCTTTTGGAAAGCTGTTAAGACCTGGCTTTTCCGGCGGGCCTGGGACCATGAATGACTGAGAGTATGTATGTTATTTTAAGGCAGTGGTTCTGAACCTGGGGGTCGGGACCCCTTTGGGGGTCGAACGACCATTTCACAGCGGTCACTTTAAACCATGGGAAAAGACAAATTCCCCATGGTGTTAGGAACCAAAGCTTCCATTCTGGCTCCTTGGAACATTTTACAATCTGATCAATCAGGCATTTACAGTGGGTGTATCCCTGTGACCTTCCTGCCAATCAGCTTAAAGCTCTGTTGGGAGAATTGGCACTACACTTATGGTTGGGGCTCACCACAAAATGAAGAACTGTATTAAGGGTTTGCTGCATTAGAAAGGTCAAGAACCACTGTTTTAATGGTTACTGTTTGTTTCTATATTATTATCTTGACATTGTAACTTTTTACCCTTGTTTTATATTTTGTTAGCTGCCCAGAGTCCACTGGAGTTGGGCGGCATATAAATCCTGTTAAATAAATAAAATAAATAAAATATGCTGCTCAAAAAAATAAAGGGAACACTCAAAGAACACATCCTGGATCTGAATGAATGAAATATTCTCATTGACTACTTTGTTCTGTACAAAATTGAATATGCACAACAGCATGTTAAATTGATTGTCAATCAGTGTTGCTTCCTAAGTGGACAGTTTGATTTCACAGAAGTTTGATTTACTGTACTTGGAGTTATATTGTGTTGTTTATGTGTTGCCTATATTTTTTTGAGCAGTGCATATGTATACATGTGTATCCCTCCATCCATCTATCATCAAATGTACACACAGTTTATCTCAGTCAGAAAGCTTATATACTGCTCAAAAAAATAAAGGGCACACTCAAATAATACATCCTAGATCTGAATGAAGGAAATATTCTCATTGAATACAGTACTTTGTTCTGCACAAAGTTGAATGTGCACAACAGCATGTGAAATTGATTGTCAATCAGAGTTGCTTCCTAAGTGGACAGTTTGAGTTCACAGAAGTTTGATTTACTTGAAGTTATATTGTATTGTTTAAGTGTTCCCTTTATTTTTTTGAGTAGTGTAAAACAAAACAAAACAAAAGGAATTAAACAGGACGGTGTACTGTAGTGCCCAAAGGCAAGCAACCAATGGCCTGCCCGTGATCTGGAACACAACTCCCATAGGCGCCATTGGCTGGAGAAGGGAGGGGCGTGGATGAATTGAGCGTGCCTAGAGGGCGCTCGGTCGGAGAAAGCCGGCGCTTAAAACTCTCGCGAGGCGGCCAACTTCCAGCGGAGCAGGGAAATCGAAACTAGAACTTGGGCATCTGTGTTGACTTCGGAGCAAAGGAGGTGATGGCCGAGGCGGCTTGCGGCTTTCCCCTTGTGGTCGAGGGAAACTGGGGTTGCAGCCTGAGCAAAACTCTGAAGAACAAGCTCCTCTGTTACTTCCAAAGCCCGAAGAGATCGGGAGGAGGGGAATGCAAGATCCAGGTGGATCCCGGCAGAGAGGAGCAGATAACGGTGTATTTCGCTCAGGA
Source organism: Erythrolamprus reginae (assembly GCF_031021105.1). Classification (NCBI taxonomy): domain Eukaryota; kingdom Metazoa; phylum Chordata; class Lepidosauria; order Squamata; family Dipsadidae; genus Erythrolamprus; species Erythrolamprus reginae. The sequence goes on from NC_091950.1 coordinate 161,138,186, forward strand.
AGAGGGTAGGTGTAGTAGGGTTGGGAGTCGTTTTCCCGTGGGGGGAGAGGAGAAGAGATGCGATGCGGACCTTTTTCGGTAGAAAATCGGGAAATCAATCCCACAAACTCATACAGCCCGAGCCTAGGGCTTGGATGAGAGACGCCGATTAGAATGAGAAGCAAACAGTGTAAGGTAGTCCCAAGGGTGCTTTTTTTTCTTTTCCTCCCAAGAGGCAACTTGGATTTTCCTTGTTTTTCTTTGAAGTCCTTTCGCTTCTCAGAAGCTTCTTCAGCTCTTGAATGAGAAACGAAACTTCTTCAGTGAGAAATAAGGAAGTCCAGTTGCCTCTTGGGAAAAAAAACAAAAGCACCTTTGGGTCAACTATGACAAGGATGACTTTAGAATGATTTCATAGACAAACCGTAAGGTAGACAGTGCATAAGTGCACCAGCGTACCTACCGTCCCTGTCCTAAGTTTCTCTCTTATTGGTACAATATCATGTATATAAACAGTGTTATATATAGTACCAATACGTACTTGACAAATAAATAAAATAAATATAAAATAAATAGATGACACCAAACCAGGTTCTAAACGTGGCCAAGCATACTTTTTTTTTACCTTTACCTTAAGATTTGTTACATGCCCCCTCTCCCCCTTAATCCAGAATATTATAGTCATCAGAAAAATGTGTGTGTTTCATTTCATTTAGTAGTTCAGGTACCAGGCTAGAAAGTGGGTGACTGAGTTCAAGTCCTGCTTTAGCCATGAAAGCTGGCTTGGGGGACTTTGGACCAGTTATTCCCTCTTAACTCACTTCACAGGGTTGCTGTTGTTGAGAAAATAGGAAGGTATGCTGGCTATGTTTGCCTCCTTGAGTTATTTGTAAAAATAATAAAGGGAAATAAATATACATGTGAAAATGTAGCGGCTCAAAATCATCCTAAAAATATAGTAAACTTGAATGCTGAAGATGTTTGTACACTTCTTTGGGCCCTTTCTTTTATTTCCTTGTATTTGCTGCTAATAAACTGAAACTGAATTCCAGGATTTGTATTTAGTCTTCCAAAGTCTATACAGTATTTACTGCTATTCCAGCACATCTACTGTGTAATCTCAAATAGGGATTTACCTACTTAAGTGATCTTGAAAGCATACTATTATTAGAATATTCTGTTGTTAACTGTAATCCTGAAGTATTACTGAACTTTGAATTTGTTTGAGAGTTGACGTAGTTCTAAATATATTTTGTTCCTTCTAACTAGAAAATGTTTAAACAAAGTTCTCTCCGAATGTAGTCTTATCTGCTTCCACAGATTGGAAGTAGAAAGTAGCTGTATTCAGCCTGGTGTAAACCCAAAGTCTTAGGGGATTTCCTAACCGACTGTACTATAATGTAAACCAGCTTGCTTTCAGTTCCTGGATTCCAACCAATACCCCAGTAGTCCACTTTTGATATAAGATTAACCAGGTCAAATGACACCTATTCCTTTTCTACATTTCAGTGAGAGAGAGTGTCCTTAATATTAAGAGCCATGAACTCAGTCTGCCAAATATGGAGACATTGAAGCTAACTGTCTCACTGCCTCCAGTAGAAGTAGCACCTAATAACAATATGCCTCTGGAAGAACAGGATCCAAGCCAGGTAAGCATGCTAGTATAGTCCAATTACATAGGCATGGGGGAGTTGAGATATTCCTTCCCCCTAGGCCATTACAAATTATGCATGGTATGTTTGTGTGTATGTTTGGTTTTATAATAAGGGTTTTTAGTTGTTTTATTATTGGATTGTCACATGCTGTTTTTATCGTTGTTAGCCACCCCGAGTCTGCGGAGAGGGACGGGATACAAATCCAATAAATAAATAAATAGTATCTGCTTTGTATCCTCCACACATATTTGTTTTGGAGACTACGGCTGTGCTAGTTCACATGTCTCATTCATGATGGTTTGTAGTAGCCTTATGCATGTAATAGAGAACTAGTTTGGTGTAGCGGTTCAGGTCCTGGCCTAGAACCCAGGAGAACTGAGATCTAACCGCCATCCCAGACATGAAAGCTAGCTGGGTGATTTTGAGCTAGTCTCTTTCTCTCAGTCCAACCCTTTTCACAGGGTTGTTGTTGGGGAGAGGGAAAATAGGAAGTAGGAGTATGAAGGATCTAGCTCAGTGGTTCCCAACCTTTTTTTGGCCATGCCCCACCCAAGCATCTCTAAAGTCCTGGTTCCCCGCACGCACACACCCCATGATGTATAATTATTACTATTCAAAAAGTGAACACCTTCTCACACGGAGGAAGCCTAAAAGGCCATTAACTTGGTTTAAACAAGGTTTTAATTGCCCCCATTAAATATCAAGTCCCCCCCCCCGTGGGGCATGGGGCCCACATAGGGAGCCACTGATCTAGCAAGTTACAGACAGAGCGACAGAGGTTAAAAGATAAAATTTTAATAATAACACTAAGACTTATATTGGTATACTACACAGGTGCCAAACTAGATAGAGTCACAGGACGTATACGATATATCATGATGTTTTTTCCTTTTGGGAAACCAGGTTGGGCATGGCATGTGTGTGATGCATTCGGGGCATATTTGGGTCCATACCCCTTTCTGAATTAAACTCACACAAGCTGCATTATGTCACGATATAGGAATATGATGGCAAAGCCTTTATAAGTATGCACTTAGGCCACTTACTAATTCCTGTCATTTTGAAGCCAATAACCATTACTTTGAATATCCTGGTTACACTGTTAAGAATCATGATTTGTTAAAGAAGATATTGTGGCCTCATTTGGACACTAAAGTACAAATATATTATGCTTTAGCAAGATATATACAGTGTTCCCTCGATTTTCGCAGGTTCGAACTTCGCGAAACGGCTATACCCCGGTTTTTCAAAAATATTAATTAAAAAATAATTTGCGGTTTCCCCCCCCTATACCACGGTTTTTCCTGCCTGATGACATCATATGTCATCGCCAAACTTTCGTCCGCCTTTAATAAATATTTTTTTAAATAAATTTTAATAAATAAACATGGTGAGTAATAATCTAAATGGTTTCTAAGGGAATGGGAAATTGTAATTTAGGGGTTTAAAGTGTTAAGGGATGGCTTGTGACACTGTTCATAGCCAAAAATAGTGTATTTACATCCACATCCCTACTTCGCGGAAATTCGATTTTCGCGGGCGGTCTCGGAACGCATCCCCCGCGAAAATCGAGGGAACACTGTACATCAAATCTTGAAGTGGCAAGTTTTGAAACATTCTACTGGAAATGCACAAACCATTGCTAGGAAAGTGAGATGTATGGTCCATAACTTAGCAATACCAATAACATTTAGACTTATACTGCTTCAGAGTATTTTACAGCCCTCTCCAAGTGGTTTAGAATCAGTGTTTTGCCTCCAATAATCTGGGTCCTCATTTTACTGACTTTGGAATGTTGGAAGCTTGAGTCAACCTTGGGCCGGGGAGAATTGAACTGCTGGCAGTCAGCAGAATTAGCCTGCAATACTTCATTCTAATCACTGTACCTCCGTGGCTCAAGATCAAAACCCACATTTAAGATTCCTTGAAAATTTACTGGCGAGTTTGAGTGAAAATGCCCAATAAGTAGGTTTTGCAAAGGAGGAACCTATATTATCCCAAATGAATTGCCCCACCAGTTTGCAAATTCAGGGAACTGTTCTAGAATAGTTTTATTTCTGAACTAGAGGTCTGATTTGGACCTCTTGCAGTTTTTAAAGTGAATTGTATATGTTTCCATTTTGGGAGCCCTAATAATAATTTTGCTTATTTTTTTGAAAATTTATTTGTGTTGGTTATTCAGTTGTTTTGGGCAATATTGTTAGTAATAGGGGTTTTATTTTTTTAATATGGATAGACAGGTTATTTGGTCTTAGTTAAAATCAATAGGAAAAGTAAGCAATGTCATCTTTATTTAAAAAAAAAAAATTTTATGTCATCTTTCTAATGGTTACTTGTTGCCTTACTTTCAGAAGCCCATCATAGCTAAAGAAACCCATCAGCTTGGTAAGTGATATTAATTGTTGTTTCACTTGCTAGCGAAATGCTGGTTTGGTATAGTATAGTATAGTACAGTGATGGTGAACCTATGGCATGCGTGTCACATGTGAAACCATATCTGCCGGTACGTGATCTGTTGCCCTAAATTAACTTCAGCGAGCATGTGCACGCCAGCCAGCTGATTTTTGCCTCACCCAAAGGCTCTGGGAGGGCGTTTTTGGCTTCCAGAGGGCCTCTGGGTGGGGGGTGGGGCATTTTCACTCTCCCCAAGCTCCTGGAGCCTGGGGAGGATGAAAAACGGGTCTAGTGGACCCACCGGAAATCAGGAAATGGGCCATTTCTGGTCTCCAGAGAGCCTTCAGGGGGGCAGGGGAGGCCATTTTCACCCTCCTCAGACATTGAATTATGGGTGTGGGCACTTGTGTGCGCAATAGCGTGCACGCACATGCTTTTGGCATCTGAGGAAAAAAATGTTCACTATCACTGGTATAGTACAGTGATGACAAACCTATGGCACGGGTGCCACAGGTGGCACACGGAGCCATATCTGCTGCCACGTGAGCTGTTGCCCTAGGTCAGCTCCAATGTGCATGTGTGTGCTGGCCAGCTGATTTTTGGCTCTCACAGAGGCTCTGGGAAGGCGTTTTGGGCTTCCAGAGAGCCTCTGTGGAGGATTTGGGAGGGTGCTTTTACCCTCTTCCAGCTTCAGAGAAGCCTTTGGAGCCAGGGGAGGGCAAAACACGAGCCTACTGGGACCACCAGAAATTGGGAAACAGGCTGTTTCTGGCCTTCAGTTTGCAGAGTTTGCGGAGAGGGGCGGCATATAAATCCAATAAATCTAATCTAAATCTAATCTAATCCTTCAGAGGGCCTCTGGGAGGTGGAGGAAGCTCTTTTTGCCCTCCCCAGGCATTGAATTATGGGTGTGGGCACTCGCACATGCACAATACCGCACGCACATGGTCTTTCAGCACCCGAGGGGAAAAAGGTTCGCCATCACTGGTATAGTATATTTCTTCATGATAGAAAAGACAGCTTAAACAAAAGACAGCTACAGTGTTAAGTCGCTCATTTTAGCAAATGTCAGATCTCCAATCAATGTAGTAACCATTGCTGAAAAATCTCCCAGTGACCATTGCTGAAAAATCTTTCTGAAAAATCTGAAAAATCTTTCTAATTCAAACAAATGTTTTTGTTTATGTTTTATATAGCGGAGGTCAGTGATTGCAAACCTTTTTTGGTTTGCGTGCCAAACCAAAAAAAGGGGTTGTTTGTGCACACCGGTGAGCGTGCACATGCCCATACTCATTCCTTTCCCCCATGCTGCCCATGTGCATGCACACAACCCCCTCTGGCCCCTGCACATGTGCACAGGCCTCACTGAAGCCTGAGGTGGTGAAAAAATGGGCAAACTAGAAGTTCAGAAAAACGGACTTCCGGTTTCCCCGTTGAGCTGTTTTTTGTACTCCAGGGCAATGTTTCCCAACTGTGGCAACTTGAAGATATTTGGACTTCAACTCCCAGAATTCCCTAGCCAGCAAATGCTGTCTGGGGATTTCTGGGAGTTGAAGTCCAAATATCTTCAAGTTGCCAAGGTTGGGAAACACTGCTCCAGGGCTTCAGGAAGCTTCCCTGAAGCCTCTGAAGTGCAAAAAACAACACAACGGGGAAACTGGAAGTCTGTTTTTGCTAACTTCTGATTTGCCTGTTGTCCGTTTTTTTGTTTTGACCCTGAAGCCTCTAGAGCAGTGTTTCGCTGGCTGGGGAATTCTGGGAGATGAAGTCCAGATATCTTCAAGTTGCCAAGGTTGGGAAACACTGCTCTAGAGGGCAAAATGGCCTCCGCAAGGTTGAAAAATCAGCTGGCCATCATGCACATGTGCGCTGGAACTGACATAGGGCACTGCCTCATATGCCTTCTGATGTGGCTCTGCATGCCACAGGTTCACCATCACTGATGTAGGTGAACTGAAGGCATGCAGCCCTCCTTCAGTGGGTCGCCCTCTAGGGAGGCACAGCATGCCATGATTGTCACATCAGAATGAAATGACAGAGAAAGTTTTCTCGATGGGAGGACGACCTTGAATGCATCAAGATCTCTCCTAATTATTGTGTATTCACAGTTCTGACATGTACAGAATAACCAATTCGCGAACGCCACATCCTATACCATATAAGGCTTCCCTTTGGGTAATAAACAGAAGCTACATTCCTTGCCTTTTCCCTAGATTTCGTGTTAGCAAAGGAATGTCAGTAATGCATCCTTATATTTCCTTATATGGAAGTTCTATAGGTTTTATACCAAGTCCATACATGACCTGCAGCTTGCTTACTGAGCCTAGACTTTGTTGCATTTCCATAGAGGAAGAATTAAGATTTTATTCAGCACATAATTTAGGCTTAAAACATCACTCTCCAGTAATATTTTATTCCCAAATTCCAGTGCTTAAAAACCTATGATTACAACAGTGAACAGTCTTTTTGTAAATTACAGTTCATATGATGTTTCAGATTGCAGAGAAAAGGAATCGGGGAAAATGGCTGTCCAGGAGGGATTCAGTGTTGTGGTAACAACAGATCCAGGCAGAGAAATTCAGGGGGACATCCTGGAGCTATTCTTTGAGAATAAGAGGCATTCTGGCGGAGGGCCGGTGAAGTCCTGCATTAAAGATGGAGAACAATTCATTGTCACCTTTGTAAATGAAGCAGGTAATTTCTATAATGGCTTTTTATCTGAGAGATACTGTATTTTGAAAGGATGGACAATTCCTACTTTTCTTGCTCTTGCTATGAAGATCATGTCACAAGTACTTGAGGAGGTGCATTTTCTGGTCTTGAACAAAGCACGGCTCCTTAAAAAAAGAGTCAAAATCTCACTCCCCTATTACATGCAAGTTTATAGGAAAATGTTGAGTTTTCACAACATTTGGTCATCTTTCAAGGTGAAAGCCACTTACATTTTGACAATCATTACTGTCTACAGCAGGGTTTTCTAAGTTTTTATCCTCACACCTTCCTTTAGTGTACTTTAGTCTTAATGTACACACTTCACCTAAAAAGTTTGATCACCAAAATGATCCCAAATGAACAATGAACAGGATATAATGAAATTTGGAGAAAGATATATGTAGGTACGTACATACTTTATTATTATTATTATTATTATTATTATTATTATTATTATTATTTAGATTTGTATGCCGCCCCTCTCCATAGACTTGGGGCGGCTCACAACAATAACAAAGACAATGTAACAAATCTAATAATTTAAAAAACACTAAAAACCCCATTATTAAAAGCAAGCATACACACAAACATACCATGTATAAAATATATAGGCCCGGGGGAGATGTCTCAGTTCCCCCATGCTTGATGGCAGAGATGGGTCTTAAGAGCTTTACGAAAGGCAAGGAGGGTGGGGGCAGTTCTGATCTCCAGGGGGAGCTGGTTCCAGAGGGCTGGGGCCGCCACAGAGAAGGCTCTTCTCCTGGGTCCCCCCAAACGACATTGTTTAGTCGACGGGACCCGGAGAAGGCCAACTCTGTGGGACCTAATCGGTCGCTGGGATTCGTGTGGCAGAAGGCGGTCCCGGAGATATTCTGGTCCGATGCCATGAAGGGCTTTATAGGTCATAACCAACACTTTTAATTGTGACCAGAAATTGATTGGCAACCAATGCAGACTGCGGAGTGTTGGTGTAACATGGGCATACCTTGGGAAGCCTATGATTGCTCTCGCAGCTGCATTCTACACGATCTGAAGTTTCCGAACACTTTTCAAAGGTAGCCTCATCTAGAGAGCATTACAGTAGTCGAGCCTCGAGGTGATGAGGGCATGAGTGACTGTGAGCAGTGAGTCCTGGTCCAGATATGTATATGTATTTGTGTGTACAGTGATCTCTCGATTATCGCGAGGGTTCCGTTCCAAGACCCCTCGCGATAATCGATTTTTTGCAATATAGCGGTGCGGAAGTAAAAACATCATCTGCGCATGCACGCCCTTTTTTCCCATGGCCGCGCATGCGCAGATGGTGGAGCCGGGGAGCAACGAAAGTTCGGAAGCCGACAGGTTGCTTTCAATGTCGGCTGCCCCCGCCCCCCCAGCACCCGCTCGCCTGCAGTTCGCCGCTTGCCTGCCTGCCCGGCCACTCACTCGCCGCTCTCCCGTTCGCTCGGCCGGCCGCTGCCCGGCTGGCCGCTGCCCGGCTGGAGAGGTGGATTCGCCGCCCCCACCAGCACGATCTCTCTCCGGTGGCTGGGGGGTGGATTCGCCGCCCCCACCAGCCCGATCTCTCTCCGGTGGCTGGGGAGGTGGATTTGCCGCCCCCACCAGCCCGATCTCTCTCCGGTGGCTGGGGAGGTGGATTCGCCGCCCCCACCAGCCCGATCTCCCTCCGGTGGCTGCCGCCCCCACCAGCCCTATCTGGGGAGGTGGATTCGCCGCTCCTCGCCGCCTTCGCCTCGCTTCGCCTCAGCTGCTGCCCGCTGCCTTCATCTTCTCCCCAAACTCCTCCTTCCCTGCCAAAGCAGCCACCGCAGTCGAGCGCATGAGTGATGCAGGGCAGCCGAATGCCGCCGGGAGGGGAATCCAAGCCGGTGGCTGGGGACACGGATCCACTGCCCTCGCAGCCCGATCTCCCTCTGTGTGTGTGTGTGTGTGGGGGTGACGAACCGACGATCGGGGGCTGTCCGTCCCTGTTGGGTGGTGCAGGGCAGGCACAGGGAGGGAGGGAGAGAAAGGAAAGAGAGAGAAAGGGAGGGAGAGAAAATTAAATGAAGAAGGGAGAGAAAGAAAGAGTAAGAGGTAGAAAGGATAGAGAAAAAGGAAGAGAAAGGGAGAGAGAAGTGACTCTTGGTGATGACGTATGACGTCATCAGATGGGGAAAACCGTGGAGTATTTTTTAATTATTATTTTTTGAAAAATCGCGATATAGCGTTTCGCGAAGATCGAGATCGCGAAAATCGAGGGATCACTGTATACTGCATATACAAAGAGGATATACATACAGAAATCTGAGCTTTCTTTGACTACACACCACACACACACACACACACACACAGAGTTTTGTGAGAGTGGAAGACTGGTTAGCTTGTTTTTCTATAGTTTGTAGAATGATCTTTTTTTTAAAAAAAAAAAATCTTTCTCTTCAACTAGATGCTCAAGAGGTTTTGCAACGAGATTGTCACCAAGTCAGTAAAATTGTACTTCATGTCAAACAATACCAGCAGGAATTGAATCAAGAGCTGTCATCTTCTCTAGTGGTTCTTGAGAATGTGTCGGAAACTACAATTGAGTGCATGCTCATTCTGTTAGTAGAGACTGTGAGTGGCCTCTCAGAAGAAGACAAGGATTTTGATGTGGAACTGATGCCTGAGTGCAGTGCTGCTGTCATCAGTTTTTTAAAGCCAATTGGTAAGAAAGCATCAGGAATAAAATAATAATAAACATGCCTTGCACACCTTCTTTACAGCCATAGCAAGATGTAAAAAAAAAAAAGGAGCTTTGGGAAGACATGACTAATTTAATCATTAAAATAATCACTTTTCACACAGCTAAAAGTTTTAAGAACACAGAAGGAAACTAGGAATTTGCATTAGACTGTACAGATGAAATGAATGCTTCAAGTTGTATTCCTTAGTAGTGATAGAGTGAAGAAACAATCAGGCAGTGGTTGAATTCCAGGCAGTCCTGTATTATTAAATGAGGACACTCTCTGGTTTTCTATGATCCTTGTGTACTACAATATCTGGACTAAGCATTCATGCTTTATTCACAAATGAAATAAGTTTGAAGCTTTAGGCTAAGTTTAGATACACTGTTAATAAATATTGTTACAGCCATCAGACATTGCTTACTCAGAGTTTATACAAAATAGTTTACTCACAAAAAGATTTGATTATCTGAGGGGGTCTTTTGGAAGATACATATGTATTTTATCTAAACCATTGTGCTCACTATGATTTTGGAAGTGGCTCTGTTTACTCTGGTTGTGGTTGGTGGTTATCCAGGGCTGCCATAGTTTGCTGGCAAAAATCCAGATCCCAGAGGACAATAGAAAGATTCAGAAAACTAGTGACTTGTCTGGATTTTTTTAGCCGCCATCTGGTAGCCTTTGTGGCACGGTGAGGCTTTATCTTGTGTAGAATTCCAAAGTTGAATAGTTGGCATTCCAGTTACGTTTATGAGATAAATTGTGAAGTACTGCAAGTACACAAAACAGTGGGATAAATGGATAATTGGACTGATCTGAGCCAAAGTGGTTTCTTGGGTTTCACTAATTTCAGGAAATATTGGTACATGCATGTAAGCAAATGTCAGTTGATTATTGTGAGTTATGTAGACTACAGTTGAGCGCACTTGCCTGATTAGAACAGAAACTTTTACAGGAAAAAATAGAATGAACAGGGGTTAAGCAATCAGTCACATTATCTAACTTTTTTTTTGTTTATGTTTCAATTTTGTTTGCAGAAATAGACAAATTTATCAAAGCATTCAACGAGTACCATAGGGTTCAGCAACTGAAGATTTCAGCTCGATCTTTGGAGATGCCTACAAACATCTTGGTTGAAAATATTCCCCCTGAAATTCCTGAAGACTATATTATTATCTATTTTGAAAGCAAGAAGCATGGTGGCGGTCTGGTGCTGGATGTCAGTTACACCCCTGAAGACAATTCTGCCATAATTAAATTTCAGAAGAACAAAGGTAATCTGTGTGACACTCACTAAATACAAGTGCAAATACTGGATGAATGCAAAAGGCAAATAGGATCCAATTTTTCTTGGCCCTGATGTATGTTTTAACGCATAGTCATGGAACAAAGAGGTATACAGTGTTCCCTCGCTTTTCGCGGGGGATGCATTCCGAGACCACCCGCGAAAGTCGAATTTCCGCAAACTAGAGATGCGGAAGTAAATACACTATTTTTGGCTATGAACAGTATCACAAACCTTCCCTTAACACTTTAAACCCCTAAATTGCAATTTTCCATCCCCTTAGCAACCATTTAGATTATTACTCACCATGTTTATTTATTAAAGTTTGTTAAAAAATATATTTATTAAAAGCAGACGAAAGTTTGGCGATGACATATGACGTCATCGGGTGGGAAAAACCGTGGTATAGGGAAAAAACCCACAAAGTATTTTTTTATTAATATTTTTGAAAAACCGTGGTATAGACTTCGCGAAGTTCGAACCCGCGAAAATCGAGGGAACACTGTATAGGGCACATTTATGGAATACAGTGGAACCCCGACATAAGAGCTGCTCTACTTAAGAGCAACTCGAGATAAGAGCTGGGAGGGGAGAGATATTTTTGTTCTACTTACAAGCCCAAATTCGAGATACAAGCGCCAAGGAGCTGTCTCCTGAAGCCGAACGCTAACTTCCGCGTTCGGCTTCAGGAGACAGCTGCGAAGCGGCGCGCGTGTTTTAAAAGGTTGCAGCCGGCCTGGGGGGCTCGGGGGGGTGCTTGCAGCTTTCTTTCTTGCTCTTTTTCTTTCTCTCTTTTACCTTCCCTTCCTCTATTTCTTCTTTTCTTTCTCCTTCCCACCTTCTTCCCTCCCTCCCTCCCTTCACTCATTCCTCTCTTACTCTCCCCTTTCATAAGTTTCCTTGCTTCCTTCCTCTGTTCCTGTCCCTTCCCTCTTTCCTTCCTTCCTTCCCACCCTCCGTCCATTCATTCACCCATTCCTCTCTTGATCGCTTAAAGCCGGTCCCTGGTGCAAAAAGGGTTGGGGACCTCTGTCCTACAGGATTGGGTGGCAGAGAAGTTGAACATATGTAAATTTAAAAGTTTAAGAAAGTTTACAAGTTAAGTGAAAGAAACTTCATTATTCATTTATATGTACATGTACATTTCTTCATTAAAAACATGTCTTTCTGCATAATTTAGACTAACTTTGTGAGTTTTTTGAGGGCTGGAACCAATTAAAATTATTTACATTAATTCCTATGGGGAAAAGTCGTTCGAGATAAGAGCTGCTCGACTTAAGAGCCCAGGTCCGGAACGAATTAAACTCGTATCTCGAGGTACCACTGTATATAACTTCCTGTTTCAGAAACAGTTGGTCTCTCTTAAGATCTTTGCTGCAGTGGTGGGTTCCTACCAATGCATTAGGGTGCACCGTTCTGGTAATGGCCTGTCGATTGCGCAATTTGCGTGCGACTGCTCCAGTGCCTTCTTCGCTGGTCCATCTCTTTTTTTTGGAATTTTTGGGCTTTCCCCCCCTTCCTGTGCATTCACAGGAGCAAAATCTTGCGAGGGGATGCTCGCACATATGATATTTCGGTGATTTTTTGTTTCCGCACATGTGCGGAAGCAAAAGAATCACCCAAACAACATGTGCGAGAGTATCCCCTCATGAGTTTTCGGTAAATTTTTGCTTCTGTGCATGCTCAGAAAGCAAAATGGTGTGAGGGGACACGTGCATGTGCACAAGCGAAACGTGATGATGGTGCACCGGTAAGCAGGTAAGGAACCTGCCCAAGGGTGGGCTACTGGCCGGACGGCGGGGAACGCAGTGGGATAATGAAAATGGAGCTCCACCCCAGAGCACCCAATTTGCACTGAAAGATTTTGAAAGAAACTGCCAGGCGTCCTGCATAAGCCGCGGCTACAGTGTGGTAGTAAAAATTTTGCTTGCCCTTCATTGGACCCGCCCCTGATTTGCTGGGTAACAACTGGGAGGAAGACATACTGTTATTTATTTATTCATTCATTTTTTTTATGCCACCCTTCTCTTTAGACTCAGGGCGGCTTACAACATGTTAGCAATAGCACTTTTTTTTTTTTTTAAACAGAGCCAGCCTATTGCTCCCACATTCCAGGTCCTCTTTGGTTTATGAATCCTTGTGGAAATAGAAAAATAGATTAGGTAGGCCTTTTGTTGAATCCGGAAAAGATGGATTCAAAGTTTGTTTTTGGTTGTTCTTAATCGTTGATTTCTGTGCGAGAAATGTTTCCAAGGACGGTACTTTCCAATTCAGGGAAGTTTGACATCTGCAAAGTTTTATGGTGATTGCTTTATAGGCAGTCATTGTGAATATTGAAAAGCAGGGAGGTACTGGCTGCCCTTGACTAGTTCCAGTAATTGGATAAGAAGAGAGGGAAGCAGCAACAAGGAAATAAGAAAATTAAATTTCTAATCATACGTCTGGGGAAATTTCCCAGTTCTTTTGCAAAACTCACATTTTAATTCATAATCACTTTATCTGAAAGACTAACAGTGTATAGAAGCCTGCTGATCCTATTCCTGATCTGTACCCTCCATCTCTCTAGCTCAGTTCTGGGCTACAGGTAGTTCTTGACTTATGGCCACAATTAAGCCCACGAGTCCTGTTGTGAAGCCAGACAATTGCTAAGTGAGTTTTGCCCCATTTTATGACTTTCCTTGCCACAGTTGTTAAGTGAAATCACTCCAGTTGCTAGTAACATGGGTGTTAACCGAATGTGCCTTCCCCACCGGCTGGCTTGTCAGAAAGGTCACAAAAGGTGATCACATGGCCCTGGGACAGTGCAACCATTATAGAGGGACGGCATATAAATCCAATAAATAAATGCAAATCCAATAATAATAATAATAATAGTAATAATAATAATAATAATAATAATAATTTATTAGATTTGTATGCCGCCCCTCTCCGAGGACTCGGAGTGGCTCACAACAGGCAATACAAAATACAAATCCAATATTAAAAACAGTTTTAAAACCCCTATTAAAAACAATCATGCAGCCCCAAACAAACGATACATAAAACAAAACAGCCAAGGGGTATATCAATTTCCCCATGCCTGGCAACATAGGTGAGTTTTCAGGAGTTTACGAAAGGCAAGGAGGGTGGGGGCAGTCCTGATCTCCTGGGGGAGTTGATTCCAGAGGGCCGGGGCCACCACAGAGAAGGCTCTTCCCCCGGGTCCCGCCAGACGACATTGTTTTGTTGACGGAACCCGGAGAAGGCCAACTCTGTGGGACCTAATCGGTCACTGGGATTCGTGTGGCAGAAGGCGGTCCCGAAGGTATAAATATGAACCGGTAGCCAGGCATCTAAATTTTGAGGATGCTGCAACTGTCGTAAATGTGAAAATGGTCATAAGTCATTTCTGTCAGTGTTGTTGCAACTTCAAACAGCCACTAAATGAATGGATTGTAAGTTGCGGATTACCTGTATTTGAGTGTAACCGGTTCTGCCCCCCTCCCCTATTGAAAAGTTACATAGGAGCAAGGTAGCTAAATTGCTGCCATCTGTTCTTCAAAGGGAATGTATCTCCATGGGTTGGAATCTGAATGGGGCATTCAAATAAATGGCTGCAGGCTTCTCTTTTAATTAGGCTTACCAGTCCCATGTGATTTGGGGAGCATCTGGTATGCATGTGACAATGGGAGTAACAAGGAATAAATAATGTTTATTTTATTAACTATAAAGCAAGGTCAGCACCTCAGAAAGAAGGCAGTTAAATAAGATAGCAGGGAGCTTAGATCTAAGTGGCGGCCATTAACTTGTAAACATATAAGCCAAACAAGCAAGCAAGCTGAAAGATACAAAAAACAGAGAAGGTAATGCTGAGGTTTCCCATGGGAAAAGAACATGGGCAAAGAAACATGGAAAAGAAATCAAACACATCCGATGCTTTTTTCCCCCCTTGCCAACTTTAACTTCCCAATTCCAGTTTTCCTCAGGATTTGGGGGCAATCTAGCTAACAATTTACCTCTGTAGGGACAAACAATGATAACACACACACACCCAAATCAGTGATGGGCTTCTACGGGTATGGTCAGGTACGCAGAACCGGTAGAAAAAATTTGATTTCCCCCCCCCCCTTCTTTTTCCTTCTGGGCTCTAGGTATGTTTTTCCTCTTGCAGTAAATGAGGTTGAATGTGTATAATTTTAGAAGAGCTCTGTGTGTGTGTGTGTGTATATATATATATACATTTGTATACACTTTATATAGTAGATAATGTATATTTTTGTGTTCCTGTGTGTAATCTGTATGTGCACATATGGCATATATACATGGAATTAAATAGTGTATTTTGGATGTTCAGTAATAGTAAATAGATAGGGAAATTGTTTCTCTTTGAGGCGAGAAGAGTCCAGGCACCCTAACTCTAACCCTTGATGTGAGTGACGTCAAGTTGGCCACCTTTAAGCTAGTCACATGACCTTTAAGCCACCCCGGTCACATGATTGTCAAGCCACTCCCACCTGGTCACATGGCCAGCAAGCCACACTCACAAAATAAGTCACGCCCACAGTGGGGTAGTGAAAAAATTTGCAGCCCTTCACTGCCCCAAACGCATACCAATGTCCTCTTTCTGAAAAAGGATGAAGGGGTTTAGAACCAGTGTTCCCTCTAATTTTGGGGGGGGGGGGGGCGGGGGCGGAAAAGTATAGTGTCTGAGCGGCAGTCCCTTTGGGACTGGGTGGCACAGAAATAATAAACAAACAAACAAACAAATAAAAAACCCACCCTGTTTTGCCTCAGAGAATTTCAAAATAAAATACTGTACTGTGTATCTATAACAGTGAGCTCATAATACGGCAACTCTATCAATATCAAAATGCCACTTAAATAGTTGAGCTAGTTTCAAACTAGATTTTGATTTTCTTTCTCTCTTCCTTACTCCCATTCTTTTTCTTTCTCTTTTCTTTCCTCTCTTTTTTCTATCTGTTTCTCTCTTTTCCTCTCTCTCCTTCCCTCTCACTCTTTCCCTCCCGGCTTCTGGGCAGGTTTGGAAAACTCTGAGTTGATGATGATTTTTAAGTGAGCGATTGCTCTCTGCTCAGCTTAGAGGGAACTATGTTTAGAACTGTAGAAATCTTACTGTTAACAATTACTCAATGCCCTACAATAAATCCAAATGTATTTTAAGTAAAAATTGCAGGATAGGTTTTATGAAGGGTTTATTTTTCTAATTATAGTTTTCCTCTCCTTGTTTTTTTTTTTTTAAAGTTGTAGTTACCGTCTTGCAGCAAAAGCATTCTTTTATGAATGTCCCTGTTTCTGTTTATCCTTACTATGAGTCTCTGGGAGCTGCCGTCTATGGAAAAGGAAGGCTGCAAAGGAAGATGCCCGATCCATTCCCTGTGCCTATTGACCCCTATCACTGGAGATTTCTACAGCAGAATTATGGTTTACTTCAGGATGTAACACACGAAATGGCAGGCCATTGTTGTGAGGTCAAATGGCCTTCCGAACTCTGTGGAAATCCAGAAATCATGGTGCATCCTTCCCTTAACTTGTCAAAGAGAAAACGATCCTTCGTTAAAACGTGGAAAGAAGAAGCGTTAACTGTTCTTACACAGATCCTGTCGCGGCAGAAAGTTGTCAAGCGTGAAATGAATTCTGAACTGTGGGAAGCCATAAGAAACAGTCTAGTCAGAGATGACATTTTGACCATGACAGATGCTTCCAAGAGGGAAGTGGTTTTGGTGGGGGCAGCAGGCAAAGTAAAGGAGGCAGAGGAGGAAATGAAGGTGGTCATAGAAAATGTTGTTAGAAAGATGGAAAGAGAGAAGTCGATAATAGAGGAAACCGTATCAATTCCTTCTTGCAAATATGCCATTTTGTGCAATTCTGGATTAAAAGAGAACATTTGCTCTGCATATCCAGAGCTAAAGATTACTTACAACGCTTCCAAGGAACTTGTAACTCTGCGTGGCTTACCTGCTGAAGTGCTTAAAATAAGAAGTGACATCCTGGAGAGAAAGTTCAGCATGGTTCAGAAGTCTGTTGATATTCATTCCGATATTCTTGCTTTTCTTCAATATGTTGATAATGAGTCTCTGTCTCAGCTCTTATTCTGGACCAAAAAGATAAATGCCCACTATGAACTCAGTGATAAGACTGTGCTACTGTTTGGAGGAATTCTTCAGGACCTTCACAGAGCTGAGGAGGAACTCAAGGAAGATCTGACTCACCAAAGTATTGAACTGGAGGATTGCACCATTACAAAAAAGAAGGAATGGCTGGAGTTAACAGAACAGTTGCACAAGGCATACAATTGTTCTGGTGAAACCATCTTAATTCAAGAACAGGAAGGTAAAATAGTCATTGCAGGTTATTTCAAAGAAGTGACCACTGCCCATCAGAAGCTCTCTGAATTTGTTGACAACCATACATACATTCAGAAAGATATCAAAGCTAAGTCTGCTGCTGTTGTAATGTATATACAACAGGAAAAGAGCCCAAACTGGAACAATTTAAACCGGCAAGGTGTAAAAATACATTTTGGGATCCTGAGAAGTCACAAAGTGATTTCCCTTGAAGGACCCAGAGTCGCCGTTCTGAAGGGAGTCGAGCTTTTTCATAACATCCTGTCTTCTCTCCATGCTATTAGCATAGCCATTGATAAACCAGGGGCCAAGTCATTCTTCAAAGAACGAGAAGAGTTGTACATTAATGGAGCAAGGCAAAGGTTTAACTGTTTGATCAGGATTCAGGAAGGCGCAGAAGAGGTCAAAGAAACTGGAGATGATGGGAACGGCTGTAGGGAGGAGGAGGAGGAGCAGTCGTACTATAAAGTGAAGCTAAGAAATGGTATTCTGGTAGTTCTTCTGAAAGCCGACTTGACCCAGTGTTCCGCTGACGTTGTAGTCAACGCATCAAATGGAGATTTGATGCATATTGGGGGCCTCGCGAGTAGGCTGCTGGAAGCAGCGGGTCCAGAGCTACAACAAGAGTGTAAGGACAAAGTGAGGCAACACGGACCTTTGGAGCCTGGTTGTGCAACAATCACAAATGCTTGGAAGCTGCCTTGTAAACAGGTGATTCATGCTGTTGGGCCAAGGTGGCAAAGCGCCGACAAAGAAAAATGCATACAGCTGTTAAAAAAATCTGTGAGGGAAAGTTTAAAGCTAGCAGACCGCTGCCAGCATCGCTCCATAGCTATCCCTGCCATAAGTTCTGGAATTTTTGGGTTTCCGTTAAAAGAGTGTACCCATTCCATTGTAACTGCCATCAAAGAAAGCTTAGAAGATTTTTCTGAGCACAGCTGCCTAAAACAGATTTTCCTCATGGATATAAGAGATGATACTGTTCAAGCTTTCTCCGAAACCCTGAATGAAGTATTTGGGCCCTCACCTTCTACAGCCTCTCCATTTCCCAAAACTAAGCCACCTCCTGCAAAAATCCAACCAAAACCTAAAATGTTGATGACAGCTGAAGGCTTAAAAATGCTGCTTCTGAAGAAAGGGATTGAAGAGGCAGCAGTAAGTAGACTAATGTTATTTTAATATAGAATTGAGGAGATACGTGTGATTAATGTGACCAAGTCTATCCACATGGGGTTTTTTAAAATGCAACAAGCCAGGATTAATGGTTTGCTTATAGTTAAGCTGACAATAATGTTCCAGAAATATGAGAAAGCATGAAGGAAGATGGAGAAGAACTCTTAACAAACTGCTGTGCAAACATTTGTTTTGTACAAAATGTATTCAGAATGATATGATAGTAGAGATGGAGACAGTTAATATCTCAGTAAGTTCTTCTACATGCCGAAGAGATCTCTTTCTTTTATTTATTTATTAGATTTCTATGCCGCCCTTCTTGAGACGACTCAAGGTGGTGGACAACATTAAATATAACAATATACAGTGATACCTCATCTTACAAACGCCTCGTCATACAAACTTTTTGAGATACAAACCCGGGGTTTAAGATTTCCCCCCCTCTTCTTACAAACTATTTTCACCTTACAAACCCACCACCGCTGCTGGGATGCCCCGCCTCCGGACTTCCGTTGCCAGCGAAGCACCCGTTTTTGCGCTGCTGGGATTCCCCTGAGGCTCCTCTCCATGGGAAACACCACCTCCGGACTTCCGTTGCCAGCGAAGCACCCGTTTTTGCGCTGCTGGGATTTCCCTGAGGCTCCTCTCCATGGGAAACACCACCTCCGGACTTCCGTTTCCAGCGAAGCACTTGTTTTTGCCATGCTGGGATTCCCCTGCAGCATCGCAAAAACACAGTAGTCCAGAGGTGGGATTTCCTATGGAGGGGAACCTCAGGGGAATCCCAGCAGTGCAAAAACGGGCGCTTTGGCTGGCAAAAGGGGTGAATTTTGGGCTTGCACACATTAATTGCTTTTCCATTGATTCCTATGGGAAACATTGTTTCGTCTTACAAACTTTTCACCTTAAGAACCTTGTCCCGGAACCAATTAAGTTTGTAAGACAAGGTATCACTGTATAAGAAATCTAATAACTATAAAAATATGAAAATTTCCTAAAACATTTTAAAAGACCCCATGTACACTCACACACATTCATCCAATCCAATCATATCTCGTATTGGCCAGAGACAGTCTCATCACTCACGGCCCCCAGGCCCGCCAGCAAAAGTAGGTTTTTAAACTTTTATGAAAGACTGGAAGGGGCTGGTACGTATCTCCGGAGGGAGTTCGTTCCCGAGGGCTGGGGCCGCCACAGAGAAGGCTCTTCCTAGGCCCTGCCAGTCAACATTGGCCAACAGGACCTGGAGAAGGCCGACTGTGGGACCTAACTGGCTGCTGGAATACATTTGTATCCTCTTTGAGGGCTAAGGTGGTACAACACAAGTTGTCACTCTCTTTATTTATTCTTTTAATTCCAACAATCTTCATCTATTTACTAAAAAGATCTTTGGGTGTAAACTGGTAAAAAAAAATATATTAACTAGAACTGTATAGTTGAATCTGTAGTGGGAGAAAAAACAGGTAGGTGGGTAGATGCATCATTGGACAATATCCTCCATGTTGATTGATAAAGTTTTGGAGATATCTGTTGAATATCTCAATTATAAAGTTATGCATAATATTTGCATGTGCCTGTGTTTTGTCAGATTAGTACATGTTTCAGTCCTTTCAGTTTTAAATCATCTATTCTATCGTATCATTTTTAGACTGATGTGATTGTCAATAGTATTGCCAGAGATTTGCAGCTGGACAAAGGACTACTTTCCAAGGCCCTTCTGGCCAAAGCAGGAACCGAACTCCAAGTGGAGTTAACCCAAGAAGGTCAAGGAAAAAATATCAAGGAAGGCTGTGTGCTCATAACTGGTGGTTATGCTCTGAGCTGCCATTGCGTTCTTCATGCTATTTTACCTACTTGGAATCGAAGAAAGAAATCAGAAAGCAAGGTAAAGGCCTTTTGTGATACCTTGGACACATAACTTGGCATACTTATCACTGACCTTCACTAGAAATTTTGATAGCCTTTGATGCATTTTTGCATAACTGTTCAGTAAGGCTGCTGCAGCATCCCCCTGGTCACATGATTTATATTTGGATGTTTGGCAACTGTCTCGCATTTACAACGGTGCCAGCGTCCCGGGGTCATGTGATCCCCTTTTGCAACCTTCTGACATGCATAGTCAATGGAGGAAGCCAGATTCACTTAACAGCCATGTTATTAATTTAGCAGTGATTCACTTAACAACTGTGGCAAGAAGAGTCATAAAGTGGGGCAAAACTCGCTTTTAATGAATTTCTCAATTAGCAAATTAAATGTTGGGCTTAGTTGGGGGTCATAAGTTGAGAACTGCCTCTACCTACGTTCGTCCATTTGGGTTTGGAGGTCTGTATCCTCTATTGGTTTGCGATAGTCCAGCATGATAACACAATGTGCTGACAAGTATCCATTTCATTTCATTTTCATTTTATTGGATTTGTATGCCGCCCCTCTCCGTAGACTCGGGGCGGCTAACAACAGTGGTAAAAACAACATGCGACAATCCAATACTAAAGCAGCTAAAAACCCTTATTTTAAAACCAATCATACATACAAACGTACCATACATAAATTGTAGAAGCCTAGGGGGAAAGAATATCTCAGTTCCCCCATGCCTGATGACAGAGGTGGGTTTTAAGAAGCTTACGAAAGGCAAGGAGGGTGGGGGCTATTCTAATCTCTGGGGGGAAGAGAAGGCTCTTCCCCTGGGTCCCGCCAAACGACATTGTTTAGTTGACGGGACCCGGAGAAGGCCCACTCTGTGGGATCTAATTGGTCGCTGGGATTTGTGCGGCATTATTATTATTATTATTATTATTATTATTATTATTATTAATTACATTTGTATTTTATTTATTTATTTATTTATTTATTTATTTATTTATTTATTTATTTATTTATTTATTTATTAGATTTGTATGCCACCCCTCTCCGTAGACTCGGGGCGGCTCACAGCAACAATAAAACAATGTACAACAAATCTAATAATTTAAAAAACACTAAAAAACCCATTATTGAAAGTAAACATACACACAACCATACCATGCATAAACTGTATAGGCCCGGGGGAGACGTTTCAATTCCCCAATGCCTGACGGCAGAGATGGGTTTTAAGGAGTTTGCGAAAGGCAAGGAGGGTGGGGGCAGTTCTAATATCCAGGGGGAGCTGGTTCCAGAGGGTCGGGGCCGCCACAGAGAAGGCTCTTCCCCTGGGTCCTGCCAAACGACATTGTTTAGTTGACGGGACCCGGAGAAGGCCCCACTCTGTGGGATCTAATTGGTCGCTGGGATTCATGCGGCAGAAGGCGGTCCTGGAGATAACCTGGCCTGGTGCCATTAAGGGCTTTATAGGTCATAACCAACACTTTGAATTGTGACCGGAAACTGAGCAGCAACCAATGCAGACTGCGGAGTGTTGGTGTGACATGGGCATATTTAGGAAAGCCCATGATTGCTCTCGCAGCTGCATTCTGCACGATCTGAAGTTTCCGAACACTTTTCAAAGGTAGCCCCAAAGGTAGGATGGTTACATCCTTTTTCCCAATTAGTGCAGCTCTATCCATGTACTAATTTTTTCATTCATACCATTAGTTTAATTAACACAAAGGCATACATATTTTAATTGTAGGCTAATCATTTTAAAATATTCTAAGACAGTTTTGTTTTGTGATTCCCCCAGGATTTAGGGAGCATAATTGAGGACTGTCTGAAAATCACAGAACAGCTCTCTCTGAGCTCCATCACCTTCCCAGCTATTGGAACTGGAAATCTTGGATATCCCAAGCAGTATGTGGCTAAAGTGTTTTTTGATGAAATTTTCAAATTCAGTCAAACTGAAAATCCAAAGTCCCTTAAAGAAGTTCATTTTGTGCTTCATTCCAAAGATACCGCCACCATTCAGGTATTTTTTAAATTTTATTGTGCTGCAGATTTTTGAAATGTGTTGCATGGCTCCAGAAGGTCTTAATTCTGCTGAGAACAATCTCAATTTTTCTCAGCTTTTCTCAGGCCCGTCTCAAAAAACCAAAATATAAAAATAGTCTTGGACGTTTAGCAACGCAATAGACGTTGGCCTTGGAGAATCTACTTGAATAAAGTTCTGTTTGGAGTAGAAAGCAATTCCTCTCTCAAGTTTCATCTCTTTTCTGCAACCTGCCCTGTATTGCTTTTCCTTCCCCCCTCTTATTAGATCTAGGTTGTTTCTTTTAACCATCTGGTCACTGTTCTGTCTGGGTTCCCCCAGACCTCAACACCAACTGGAAAAAACAGCCAGACACGCTGGTAAAAGCAAAAGTACTTTATAGCTTGAAAAATAAACACAGAGAAAAACCTGTTCTTCCCAACAGGCAGGCTAGGAGACTTTACAGCAGAGTCCTGATGTCCAGACAATACAGCAAACTTCTTGCTGGCACACCCACCACTGTAGAGCATAAGACCCCCACCTTTTCCCCCCAAGGTTTCAGTAGTCAAAGTCACAAACCAGAATTCCAAGACGCCAAAGATCACAGCCAGGTCCCAGGACTCCCAAAGATAATACTCCACAAGCCAGGAAGGGTGGGTCTGCCTTTTAGCCTTTCCAGAGAGCACCACACCCAAACCCAGCTGTTGCCTCTTTAGTGCTGAAAGTACCTAGCCAATTGGTCCCTTCTTTGTGTTGCTCTTCTCTGTCGCAGATCAATTATTGCTTGTGCATTTTCCTCTAAGGAATCCAGGCTGCTTGCTGGGGAGAGCTCCCTCTCGGGGGCCTCTGACTGTTCCCCCTCTTCCTCAGCCTGGGATTCCTCCTCCTCGTCTGCCTGCACCTCCTGTTCCTCATCCTCCCCCTCTGAGCAGGAAACCGACAGCCGTTCCCTGAGGGGCCTCGGACGGAATCACAACAGTCACAATTCTAAGAAAAAGATCTAATCATACTACAGCTGTACAGAGCACTGAAATAAGTGGCTTTGCAGGAATGGAAACAGTGTACAGTACCTCTTTTCAGGCTATTAGGTGGTAGGAAAAGCAAGTAGGATGCTTGGCTGCATAGCTAGAGGTATAACAAGCAGGAAGAGGGAGATTATGATCCCGCTATATAGAATGCTGATGAGACCACATTTGGAATACTGTGTTCAGTTCTGGAGACCTCAGCTACAAAAAGATATTGACAAAATTGAACGGGTCCAAAGACGGGCTACAAGAATGGTGGAAGGTCTTAAGCATAAAACGTATCAGGAAAGACTTAACGAACTCAATCTGTATAGTCTGGAGGACAGAAGGAAAAGGGGGGACATGATCGAAACATTTAAATATATTAAAGGGTTAGTTCAGGTCCAGGAGGGAAGTGTTTTTAATAGGAAAGTGAACACAAGAACAAGGGGACACAATCTGAAGTTAGTTGGGGGAAAGATCAAAAGCAACATGAGAAAATAGTATTTTACTGAAAGAGTAGTAGATCCTTGGAACAAACTTCCAGCAGACGTGGTAGATAAATCCACAGTAACTGAATTTAAACATGCCTGGGATAAACACATATCCATCCTAAGATAAAATACAGAAAATAGTATCAGGGCAGACTAGATGGACCAGGAGGTCTTTTTCTGTCGTCAGACTTCTATGTTTCTATGTTTCTATTAAAATAACTGCATCCTCACAGTTTCTCTAGCTCAGGGGTGTCAAACTCAATTTCATTGAGGGCTGCATCAGGACTGTGCTTGACCTCAGAGGGCTGGGGGCGTGGGCGCGTGGGCGTGGTCAGCTCATGTCAGGGGCACCTGTGGTGGCCAAGTGGTAAGGCAGGACTTCCCTAAGATACTCCCTCACTCTCATTATAATCTTCCTTCCTTCTTACTCTTCTTTTTCCTTCCCTCTTCTCTCCCGCACACCCCCCCCCCCCCAGCTCCATTTTCTCTGGCTGAGGCACTATGGGCTGGTCCTTTGCTGTTTCCAGGCCGGCCTCATGGGCCAGATTTAATCACCCCATGGGCTGGATCCACGGGCCTTGAGTTTGACACCTCTGCTCTAGCTGCTTCAAAAGTTGGTCCTGGCTCTCTGCAATTGTATGCATGTACAGCCAGCCATTTCATTTCTGCCTAAGGGTTGTGAAGTTTTATCTTTAATTTGCACTTGCTTTGTAGTCTGTTAATTGTGTTTTCCCCTTTTCTCATTAGGCATTCACGGATGAATTAAACAGTAGGTTGAGTGTAAGCCAAACAAGCTCTTCTGTGTCCAAAGCTTCATCTGAGAATTTTCAGCAGGGAAGTCAAGGTAAAACTTAATTGTGGGTCTTTGGAGGTCTCTGAGCTTGGGTGGGGTTTTTTTCTTTAGTTTTTTTAAAGCAGACAGTTCATTATCAAACTAGATAACATCATCAGTGCATGTGTAATTAAGAAATAGAAATCTTTTGTGAGAAATGATAAATAATAAATATAGTGTGCCAGAACATTGTAAAGCCTTAACTTGGATAAAACAAAAATGACTAATAAGTCTAAGGAAAGAAAGGATATTTTATGGTCTTCTGTTGTGTGTGAGAAGAGTTAGCTTTCCCTTGACAGACAGCTTCTTGCTATAGAGCAGTGTTTTTCAACCAGTGTGCCGTGAAACACGGTTAGGTGTGCCATGAAGAAGGAAGCTCAGGTTCTGGTCTCACAACTTTTTGCTGAGAGAGAGAGAGTGAGTGAGTGAGTGAGAGAGAAAGAAAGCAAGAGAGAGAAAGAGAGTGAAGAGAGAAAGCAAGAGAGTGAAGAGAGAAAGCAAGAGTGAGAGAAAGAGAGAGAGAAAGAGAGAGAGAAAGAGAGAGAAAGAAAGCAAGAAAAAAAGAGAGAGTGTGAGAGAGAGAAAGAAAGAGAGAGAAAGAAAAGGGAGAAAGAGAAAGAAAGAGAGAGAGAAAGAGAGAAATAAAGCAAGAGAGAAAGAAAGAAAGCAAGCAAGAGACAGATTGAGACAGATTGAGAGGAAAGAGAGAGAAACAAAAGAGAGAGAAGTGACTCTTGATTTAAAGCATATGATAAAAGCACCCAAAGAATAAGAGAGAAAACCCCCCCAGCTCTCACCTGTTTTTGGAAATGGTTCAAGATTGTGAACACACACACACACACACAGGTGGGGAGAAGACGGGTGGAAAAAGAGAGGAGAGTGTCTTAGGGTGTCATTTTGTGTCATTTTGGTTGGTGGTGTGCCCCAGAATTTGACTGGCATTTATTTCTGGTTTCTCGCAAAAAAACCGCTCCATGGCAAATAATGAATTCGCTTAACATCAACAACTGTTGCAAAAAAAGGATCATAAAAATTGGGGGCAGTCACATGGTGAACCCATTTAGGGCCGTTGCAGGTTATGACCAATATCGTGGGCTCAGTTATGGTTGTAAATCAAGGACAGTCTCTATTACAGTGGCATTGGGCGCTTTGGAGAATATTTCAGACATTTTCATGCCACGGAAGCATGTGCAGCTCATGGAAGAGGCTTTGATAGAGGGGCTGCAGCCAGAGGTGGGCTGCTAAGGTGGAACGGTGACGTGTGCTCGCCCCCGTGGCTCTGAGTGCTAGCGGAGTCCAACGCAGTTATGCTACTGCACCTGTATAGATAGCAAAATCGCGCACGGAGCGCAGGTGCAGCCGTGTTTCAGTGCAGTTTTTTGCTTCTGCGCCTGGGTGCATCTGCATCTCTGCACGTGATTTTGCTACCTGTACAGGTGCAGTAGCATAATTGCACTGGACTCCACTAGCACTCAGAGCCCCGGGAGCGAGCACACGTCACCGTTCCACCTTAGCAGCCCACCTCTGGCTGCAAAGTCACAGAAACCGCTTCCATTTTTCAGAACGCAAGGTGGGGGCAGCAAAGCACAGCAGAACGCAGTTGCTTCTCTTCCCTTTTAAAGATGTGTGTGTGTGAGGGTGTATGCAGCAGGTTGGAGCAGATGAGATGAGTCATCAAATCAAAGTAGCTCTTTGGAGGTTTGTGCAGCTGCCTCCTCATATCTTTGGAGACTTCTGAGATAGGGGCCAACTTGAGACATGAATTAGTAGATGTAGCTTGGAGTTTAAAAATAGAAAGCAGGTGCTTCCAACAGTTGTGGCTTCAGCAACACTAAATAAAGAGGATGAAAAGGGGGGGGGAAGGTCACATAAGCCTAAAGTCTGTTCTTGCTGGTTTATATACGCCAAAACCCACGGCCATAATTTAAGGCCTCAAGCCACATGTGGCCTGGAACTCTTGGGAGGTTTCATCTCAGAGATTGCCAAATATTCACATACAGAAGAAAATTATTAAACGTCTAACCATAGTGAAATTCAGTTAATTTTATTTCATGTAATTATTGTTCTTATTCTACTGTTAGTTTTTAGGATAGGACACCCATCGGGGCACTTCAGAGCCAAGAAAACGTTATGATTTGCCCTAAATTAAGTGATGTCTAAATTGGACAAACATTTATTAAAATTTTAATTAAATCTTGAAATTTTGTCATCATGTTTAGCGTTCTGAACTATCAGCTGAAACTATATTGAATTGATGAACTTGATAGAGAGAGCCGCAGGTGTTGGGGAGCAAGAATGCAGAATAAATGGATTTGTCTGTCCCAACCTCTCTATTTACCTCCTTACAGATTTTCTTGAGCCGAGTTCAACTCTGAAGTATGGAATTCTCAAAATGCAAATTGACTCAGTTGAACTTCAACTGGAAGAGGGCGATCTTACCGAACAGACGACAGATGCTATCGTAAACATAACCAATCAAACGTTTAATCTCAGAAATGGTATGTTTTCAACACTATAGGTCAGTGATGGCGAACCTATGGCACGGGTGCCACAGAAGGCACGCAGAGCCGTATCTGCTGGCACCCAAGTTCTCCTAGTTCAGCTCCAATGTGCCTGTGTATGCTGGCCAGCTGATTTTTTGGGCTCGCAGAGAGGCTCCGGGAGGGCGTTTTTGGCTTCTAACGAGCCTCCAGGGGGATGTGGAGGGCGTTTTTACCCTCCTCCGGCTCCAGGGAAGCCTTTGGAGCCTGGGGAGGGTGAAAAACATGAACCTACTGGGCCAAGCAGAAGTTGGGAAACAAGCTGTTTCCGGCCTCCAGGGGGCCTTTGGGAGGTGGAGGAAGCTGTTAATGCTCCCCCCAGGCATTGAATTATGGGTGTGGGCACTCATGCACGCACAATGGCATACACACCTGAGGAAAAAAAGGTTTGCCATCACTGCTATAGGTGTTCTCCCTCAAATGTTGTCCTAAAATTTGACTTGTTTTCTAGCTTATTTCCTCGTGTTTGCTGTAGTTAAGAAGTGTGCTCAGTGGTCCAGTCCTGATGGGAGGGGTACAAGGAGGGTAACATTATTTTAAAAAAGTAATAATCTGTTGAAAAAAGTCGGTCATCATATCAGAGGACCTTCTATGGTTGTACAGATAGTTCTTGTTTAATGATCACTTATTCAACAACCATTCGAAGTTGAGTTAGGACCAGTCCATGGAGTTCCCGCTGTCCCAATACGTCTGAGATCACATGACCACAATCTGGGCACTCAACAACTGGTTCATTTTTACCACGGTTAGAACATCTCTCAATCTCGTCTTCCATTTGCAAACTTCCCTACCGACTTCCTGTAAGCAAAGCCAATGGGAAAGTTGGAAGAAAAGATCATACTAGTAGATCACTTATACCCTCCCCTTTCTGGCAGCAGCCACCACTGGCCTCTCCATATTCACGTGGAACTCCCGCACACCCTACACCAGCCCAGCAGCAACTTAACTTGCTGGCATGCTGGCAGAGACTTGCATAGCGGCCT
This sequence comes from Erythrolamprus reginae, assembly GCF_031021105.1. NCBI lineage: Eukaryota > Metazoa > Chordata > Lepidosauria > Squamata > Dipsadidae > Erythrolamprus > Erythrolamprus reginae. The sequence goes on from NC_091950.1 coordinate 161,166,163, forward strand.
GTGACCCCTGCTTAACAATGGTAACGGAATGCCATTACTAAGCCATTACATCTGCGGTCAGATGCTGCTGCATTATATGACTCCCATCATTTAATAATGGAAATTCAGGTCCCAGATCCTATACTTAACCAAGCGGTAGCCTTTTTTCTTATTTCAGTTGCCGCCCCGACTTTTCAGAAAAGTGAGGCATAAAAATCAAACAAACAAACAAACAAACAAACAACAACCACAACAACAACAATAATAATGAAACTAACAAGTGATGCAGATACTTTAAAGATGGGGAACTATCATATATAGCAAGCGTGTCAAACTCACAGTGTCATGTGACATATTGTGACTTTTCTCCTCTTTGCTAAACTGGGCATAGGTGTGGCCAGTGTGTGGCGCATCTGGCCTGCGGCCCGCGAGTTTGACAGCTCTGATTTATAGGAATAGCCATGCTGAATTATGACAAGGGTCATTTTAGCCCAATATTTACATGTAACCCCTCCTACTGTAGTTCCTATAGCAATATTTGGGGGCAGAGTGGAGGTATAATTGAATTGCAAGATTAATAACCCAGATAAAGCTGTTCTCCTGAAGTGTAACCATTCCTTGTTAACATCTACCCAGATTAGTAGCCATCATTATTTCAGGGAGTAATAATGCCTACAGGTGAATTATGCAGCATGTGAAGAACTGTTTTCTTTTGTCTGCATGAAAACTTGATATTTCAGGAACTGGATTCTCTTAGAGAAGCTTGTATGCTGACCATTTGCATCCTGTTTTCTGAGGCCTGGGTGGAGATCTCTCTTCCATTCCTGAGAGCCAAAGTGCTCCTTATCTCTCTGCACAATAAAGGAGCAAACTCTGAGTAGAGAAAGGCACAAAATAATTAGCAATGGACAAAGAATGATCCTTTATTTTCTCGGAAGGGGAGGGTTTTCTCTATGCCAACAGGAGGTCTTCAGGAGCTAGTGTGAGCCCCTCCGAGTCTCCAGAGAGGGGCGGCATACAAATCTAATAAATAATAATAATAATAATAATAATTATTATTATTATTATTATTATTATTATTATTAATTCACCATAATACATCCATTCTGAATCCTGTGGATTTTGAAATTGGTTCAGGCCTCATTAAACTCTCCCCTTTTTCTGTACGATCATTATCAAGAAGGCTTTTTCTTCCCAACCCTATAAATGGAATTAAATTCTGGGTCTTTATGGACTCTGAACTGAAAAAGATTGTCCATGCCCTCAAGAAAAAGGATGGAGTCAGAGGTTCAGATGTTGAAATAAATGTTCTATTCAATGTAAGTTATCTCATCTGTCCAAACTGACTTTTTTGTTTATAAGGTGTTTCCAAAGCAATTATGGAAAGTGCTGGTCCAGAAGTAGTGAAAGAATGTGATGATCTGGGTAAGCAACAATGTTTTTATAGAATTTTTATGGCTTAATTGATTGTTAATCAATTTCAGGATACTTCTAAAAACAGTTGTGGAAAATCCAATACATTGGAATTGTTTGTACACTGTTCTTACATTGTGAACAAGGTTTCATACTAATCACATATGCCTAAAAATTTATTAATTTTAAAATGTGTATTTGCAGTAAATAAAGTAAAATAAAATTGGAGATATGGATTATGCAGGTAACAAAGGAAGGCATAAGCTGATTCTATCTATTGACTAAACCACACTTGGTTTGAATTAGTCATACCTGTCTGGCTGATACTTACTAACCATAAACCTGTAGTTTGGGGGTTTACTCTTTGTTTTCAGCCAAAACCAAAACAACTTATATCTGTTGCAATATATAATCTAGCTGTTCTCAAATATGGAAATGTGTGTTCCTATTGATTCTGGGCTTGTTTGTGCCTTAGCTGATTTTTGTTTTCATTCAGCTTCCCAGGCACAAAGTAATCTCATATGCACTCAAGGAGGAAATCTACCTTGTAAAAATATAATCCATCTTGTGCACAGTGATGATATCAAACAGCAAGTCTTTCAAACACTCATGGAATGCGAGCAGAGGCAATTTACATCTGTTTCGTTTCCAGCAATTGGGACAGGTCTGTATCGCCTCGTGAAAAATTGTATAAGTAGGAAGGGCTGTAATGAAAGTTCTAGTAATAATAATAATGTTGTAGACTCACCTCATGTTGCATCATAATCCCAAATAGCATCACTGAGAGTTGCAGCCCTATTTGGACCGGGACTCACTACTCACAGTCACTCATGCCCTCATCACCTCGAGGTTCGACTACTGTAACGCTCTCTACATGGGGCTACCTTTGAAAAGTGTTCGGAAACTTCAGATCATGCAGAATGCAGCTGCGAGAGCAGTCATGGGCTTTCCCAAAAATGCCCATGTTACACCAACACTCTGCAGTCTGCATTGGTTGCCGATCAATTTCCGGTCACAATTCAAAGTGTTGGTTATAACCTATAAAGCCCTTCATGGCATCGGACCAGAATATCTCCGAGACCGCCTTCTGCTGCACGAATCCCAGCGACAGAGTCGGCCTTCTCCAGGTCCCGTCAACTAAACAATGTCGGTTGGCGGGCCTCAGGGGAAGAGCCTTCTCTGTGGCGGCCCCGACTCTCTGGAACCAGCTCCCCCCAGAGATTAGAACTGCCCCTACCCTCCTTGCCTTTCGTAAACTCCTCAAAACCCACCTTTGTCGTCAGGCATGGGGGAATTGAGATATCTCCCCCGGGCCTATATAATTTATGTATGGTATGTTTGTAGGTATGTCTGCTTAAAAATGGGGTTTCTTAACTATTTTAAATTTTAAATTGTAAATTATTAGATTTGTCATGGACTGTTTTATTGTGTTGTGAGCCGCCCCAAGTCTACGGAAAGGGGCGGCATACAAATCTAATAAATGAATGAATGAATGAATGAATGAATGAATGAATGAAAAAATAAAATAAAATAAAATAAAATAAAATAAAAATGAAGTTTATATGTGAGCTGGGTTCTTGACCGCTGAAGACTAATTTAAATTTGGCAGTCTATTTAGAAAATTGAGTGGGACTCAAAACTGAATTGCAGGCCAGTAGTTGGTAGATTATATCAAGGGAACAAACATAATGGGCAATCACAGTAACTAACGAGAAGTGTGAAGTTGTATAAAAGTGAACACATCTCTAAAAGCTAAAACCATAAGACTATTTTTTTATTTACTTTGGCCATGTCAAGCATGCAAATTCATTGGTGAAGGCAACAATGCTAGGAATGGGTAGTGGAAAAAGAAGGGGCAAGCAGAGAACACGCTGGCTTAAATAATATCAAATCTGACCAATGATTGAAAGAAGCTATACTTGAGTGCTTCCTTTTGAAGACACCAAAAGTCGGACATGACTAAGTGGTTAAAACGGTAACAATGTCAAGGGAATGGGTTGAGTATGTTGGACTAAAGGCAAGACCTTGTCAAGGAAGAGTAACAATACCTTTTTAAGACTTGTGATCACAGGGAGGAATCTCTTGTTTTCCTGGTCAGACATTTTTGGATTGCAATTCTCCCAAACTTCTGATAATTAGCCATGTTTCCTAAAATTGTTGATTGGAATCCAATATTTGAAGTGTCAACAATTCTTCTCTCCCCTCCCAAAAAAGGAAGTAAAGAACTTTTAGGTCAAATTTCCATTGTAAAGATGTACAGCATTACAAAAATTTTGTCTTCACAAAGAAAGGTGGGTTTTAGTAGCGACCAGTGAAATAAAAGAGTTGGTTTGAAACACCCACTTTTTATTAACCCCCGCAGGAATTGCAAAACGGGATCCGGTTAGGGCAGCGGATAGCATGATTGATGCTGTAGTGGATTATGCAAGTAAAACATCGGCCCCTGGGGTGAGAGAAATTAAAATAGTCATTTTCCAGCCGCATCTACTAGATGTATTTTATGAAAGCATGCAGAGAAAAGAAGCCACGGCTAATAAATCTGGTGATGGTGTGCGTACATCGAAATCCTTTTTCTCAAAAGTAGCAGGTAAGATAACGTCTTCCATTTGGGTCTTAAAGATTTGGCTGGCAAACACATTAATCAGAAGCACTGAATCCTTGAATTTGTTGATTTGTTACAGAATTCTTTACCACCAAAAAACCTGCTGTGGAATTAAAACCTGCCTTATTTTTGGAGCGAACAGTTGAGCCGGTCATTTTTCAGATTTGCGGTGACCACCAGAAAAATGTGGAAAATGCAGCAGCATGGATTAAGAGCCTTGTTTTAGAGTCCCAGAATGAATATATTATCTCGGACGAATGGATCTCAAACTTTGGAGAAAGCGAATATAAAAACCTGGAAAAACTCCAGAAAAAATTGCACATTGCCATTAAACTAGATAATAAAGCTTCTCCTCCCTCTCTTTGTATTTGTGGGATAACTAAAGACGTCTTGCAAGCCAATACAGAAATACAGACAATGATCAGAAGGATCCGAGAGGACAGAGAAGAAAAATCCAAGGCGGATCTTCTGACAAACCTTGTAATGTGGCGGTACGAAGACAATGGGCAATATAGATCTTTTGACAGTCTGACCAATATGCAGATAGAAGCTGCAGCACAACATCACAGTCTGCATGAGCTGACCATAAACAACAAGTCTTACAAAGTGGACCTTCATAAAATGCAGGCTGTCGACAATCAGGGAAGGTGTATTGCCCTTCGGCGAGTTGCAAAAGTAGAAGGTGTGTTCTATACCTTGGCCAACCTTCCTTCCTTCCCTCCTTCCCTCTCTCCCTCCCTCCCTCCCTTTCTTCCTTCCAGATTCAAGTCATGGTTGTCCTGAAGGTGCTTTTCCAAAAAGCAACTGGACTTTTCTTGGTTTCTTCATTGAAAGTGTTTCACTTCTTATTCAAGAAGCTAACTCATCCTTCTTCCTTCCTTCCTTCCTTCCTTCCTTCCTTCCTTCCTTCCTTCCTTCCTTCCTTCCTTCCTCTTTCTTTCTCTCTCTCTTCTTCCTTTCCTTCCTTTCTTTCCTTTCTCTTTCCTTCTTTCCCTCCCCCCTCTCCTTTTCACCCTCCAATTACATGTCCTCTAATTTACATAGCCCTTGATTTTAGTTCCTCTCCACTAGATCAAATTGGCTGCCTACTAGCATCCAAATTCTGTCACTGTGCTATAGAGGTAGTCAGAGGCTCCAGGTGAATCTCTTGTAGTGGCACTAGAACACCTCTGAACACCATTGCTAAACGTCAACACTTTCTTTCTCCCTTTTGGAGATGGAAACATGGCTTTCTAATAGTAGTGGATAAAAATCCAAATCTTACCTCCTAAAAATATAAAACCTTGACCTCACCCACATTCTTACAGTGCATCACTCTGCAATCTACAATCATCAAAGATAGCTCTCATGGTGATGTTTGGGATTCTCCCTCCCTACTGCATACTGATGGACATTTGAGACCAACATGTTAGGGTTTCAAGAAAAATAGTTTCAAGACCAAATAAAAGGGACAAAGAATATGGCATAATTATACCTACATAAAAGCAGTCAAAAATTCTGCATATTTTAAAATATGATTGCTTGTTATCATAGCTTATTTTGGCATGCTCTATGCTGTTGTTTGAGACATGCTTACTACCTGTATTTGAGTTTTGAGGGCAAGGAACTAATGGTGCTTCATCCTTAAATGAGATAGCAATAACAATGGCACTTAGACTTATGTACCGGTTCATAGTACTTTTACAGCCTTCTCAAAGTGATTTACAGAGTCATCATATTGCCCCCAACAATCTGGGTCCTCATTTTACCAACCTTGGAAGGGTGGAAGGCTGAGTCAACCTTGAGCCGGTGAGATTTGAATTGCCGAACTGCAGCTAGCAGCTAGTAGTCAGCTGCAGTATCCTGCAGTACTGCTGAGATAGTTTCCTTCTGTGATTGGTGGCTTTCAGTAGACATCCTTTAAAGATCACTGCCTCCTTTCTTTGTTATTTTGCTTCAGATTAAAGTAACTACCCTTTGTTGTATTTTAATGCCAGGTATAATGCAGGTAATACGGTATTTTTACTTGGTCCATTGCCACCGCCACGACCCCCAATTTGTGAACAGGCAAATGGCAAACAGGTCATACAGGATTGTACCATCTTGTCAGAGGGCATTGATTCATGCAACCAGACATAGCGCTTGGTATTCATTCAGACATAGCTCGTAGAACTTCATAAGGATTAGGTATCTTGAACTTTTCTATCCTGCAATTGAGATTGGCACTACTTGGTAGAAGGCAGTCAGTCAGGTAGCAGCACCACTATTGAATTAGGCCAATTCCTTTTCGCCCAGACCCAATAGATAACTTGCTCTTATTTTCCATTCTCCCCCATCCCAACTGCATGTTATGTTGTAATCCAAGTTGTAAGAGATGTTAACACTGTTTATACATTTGGCCTAATTTCTGTACTTAAAAAAATCAGAATTGGAAAGTGGCGATTTGTAAAGGCTTACGGAATCGTCTCCTTATTCCTTTTACAAAGATAATCCAGCAACCGCAATTCCTGAAGAGTGGGATGCCATGAAGGAAACAACGCGTGTTAAAGTGGTAGAACTAAAGCCAGAAACGAAAGAATTTAAAAAAGTCCAGGATATGTTCAACCTAACATGCAAGGAATGTACCATTCAAAAGGTATGGGGAAGTGAGATTCACTTAACAACCGTGTTACAAACTGAACAACGGTGGTGATTCGCTTAACAATGGCAAGAAAGATATTAAAATGGGGCAAAACTCACTTAAACAATTTATTTATTTATTTATTGGATTTGTATGCCTCGTTTTGTATGTCTCGTTTAGGAACAAAAATTTGGGGCTCAGTTGTCATTTGTTGAGGACTATCTGTACTAAAAGAGGGGAAGGCTGTGTAGAAAATTAGATTCCATGGCCAAAATGCATGCATGGCATATTCATTCATTCATTCAATTTTTATGCCGCCCTTCTCCTTAGACTCAGGGCGGCTTACAACATGTTAGTAGCATTTTTTAAAAATAGAGCCAGCATATTGTCCCCACAATCCGGGTCCTCATTTTACTGACCTCGGAAGGATGGAAGGCTGAGTCAACCTTGAGCTGGTGATGAGATTTGAACCGCTGAGCTACAGATCTACAGTCAGCTTCAGTGGCCTGCAGTACAGCACTCTACCTGCTGCACCACCCCGGCATATTCACATCCATTCCCGATATCTTCTACCAGTCATGGCGAACCTTTTATCCACCGAGTGGCCAAACTGTGCACACATGCCCAAATTAAAAGGTGCATGTATGCGCGAACATGTGCATGCGTATGTGTGAACCTGTGGGGGGTGCAGCAGAGACCCAAAGACCAGTTGGCTGGCAGGAGGTTGGGCATCCCAACACCAGCAGCACAGCAAGAGGTAAGATATTTTAATTTTGCGAGCTTCTGTTTCGTCGTTTGCAAGGAAACAGAGCTCACGAAAGAAAAGCCACAGAAATCTGACCTGTGACGACAGTGCGCGGGCCAGCAGAGAAGCTCTATGTGCCACCTCTCGCACACATGCCATAGGTTCGCCATCATGGTCTTGCGCTCTTCAAATCCAGGCTGCTGCACAGATCTAGAAAGGATCTCAGAATTAATATTTTTTTCCATACTGTCCTTGGTCGAAGGAATTAATATTTTTTTCTATACTGTCCTTGGTTGAAGGAATTACAAAAACGTAGTTAGCATTCTTGCTAGGTGGACATCCATGCATGACTTACATTGCTTCTGCAAAAGATGCTCCATCATTGAAGTACACACCTTTTCCCTGACAAACAGATTGACATTAGGAAATAGTTTGAATGCTTCATTGAAATCTTCTTTATTTTGCAATCTGAGAAAATCAGTCTGTCTCCTCCGAGAGAGTCTTTCTGATAGTAAATAGCATACTTTTACTGAATGGGTATGAGAATATTTTAATTGGTTCTTAGGTTTTTTAGATTATCATTATAGATTATAATCTATTTTATGTATGAGTTGTATGGTTTTAATGATATGGGTTTTAGATGTTTTTAAGTATTGGATTTGCCACGTTTTATCACTGTTGTGAGGAGAGGGGCGGCATACAAATCTAATAAATTATTATTATTATTATTATTATTATCATCATCATCATCATCAATTTTAATTAATTTGATTTAGGATGTATATTGTTTCCTACATGTTGTAAGCTGCCCCGAGTCATCGGAGAGGGGAGGCATATAAATCAAATAAATACATACGTACGTACGTACATACATACATACATACATACATACATACATATGCACGTACATACATACTTCTAAATGATCTAGAAGGGGCTGCCTAAAGAATTAGTCAGGCTCTCTACAATTCCTACAAGTACGACAGTAATCAAGATAGGATTAGAGAAGGGATGTCAAACTCACGCCATCATGGCAGTGTCATGTGACATATCGGGATTTCTTTCCCCTTCATTAACCGGGCGTAGGCATGGCCATTGTGTGACACATCTGGTCTATGGTTTAGAAGTTTGACAGCCTTGGACTAGAATGGGTGATGCCACAGCCCTTTAATAGCAACTATGATGAAAATAAGCTATTGATTGTTTTCAACTTTTTAAAAATTCATTTTAGTAAAGAAAAGTACCTCTACTTGAACTGCAATTCTCCAAAGATCCAAATTGGGTTTTTTTAAGAACATGGCTTATTACTAATTTTTTATCTCTTTTCATTTGCAGATTGAGAGGATACAAAATCCCTACTATTGGCAGGCATACCAAATAAAAAAGCAGGAGATGGATGCTAAGAATGGCAGCATAAATAACGAGAGGCTCCTTTTTCATGGAACATCCAGTACATCCGTAACGTACATAAACAACACTGGCTTTAACAGGAGTTACGCTGGATTGCATGGTAAGTTGTGCGTTAAGGCTGGTTCTTGGTCACAGCTGTTTGTCCTGTTTGATTTAGCTTCAGCTGCCTGGGGTTGTGTATGCAGTGCTTCTGAAATAGTGGGGTGGGCCCCCCTGATGGGGGGACATGAAGCCATGCCAGTGGGGGGGGGGGTGTATGATCCCGGGGAACATGTGTGGCCCCTCTCCATTGATTCCACCAAACTGGGAGTGTTTCCCAGTTGCACGCTGCTCCAAACCCGGAAGAGAAAGCGGCCAGGCGTGGCGGGGCAGCTGCGTGGGTTCTTCTTGTTCTCGGTGTGTGCTGTAGGAGGCATGAATGGTGTGGTGAACCTGCTGCTGGACAAGGAGGAGCATTGTCTAACCCAGGGATAGGCAAAGTTGGCTCTTCTATGACATGGGGTCTTCAACTTTCAGAATTCCTGAGCTAGCATGATTGGCTCAGGAATTCTGGGAGTTGAAGTCCACAAGTCATAGAAGAGCCAGATTGCCTACCCCTGGTCTAACTGAAAACAGACTACACTGAGTTCAGTGTGACTTACTCCTAGGTAAGTGAGTAGAGCAGCCTTCCCCAGCCAATAGGTTGCTTGCAGCTTTTAAGTAAAATAATAAATATTAACACTAAAATTCCATTGGGGCCCAGATCAGAGTTGGGGGGCGCAAAATGTTTACTTCTTCTTAGGAGGGGGGCATAAGAGAAAATAATTGAGAATCACCAGTATATGCTAAAGTGTAACCGTGATTTATGGACCACTGCAGCAGGGGTAGCACAACATGCTAAGCCAAATCTAATCAAGCCACATTACATCACAGCATAATTTGTATACCTCCTGGGGCGGTGTGGTAAGAACAAAAAAAAATTATCCTGCAACCTTTGCTAATCTTGTAGAAATTTGGAAAAAAAAATTGGAAGAAAAATTCTGCCAGGAGTCGAGCAGGACACCTGTGACTTGGTCAGTAGTGAGTCAATTAGATGCCTGGACACACCATGGGTGGGGTCCACTTACCTTTGCTACCAGTGCTCATCGCAACGTTTTGTGCCCACGCACTTGTGCTGCTCGCACACAAGTGTCCCACATGAAATTTCATTTCCGCTCATGCTCCGTAGCGGGATTCATCCCAAAACACAGTTGAGGAGTTCATCAGTGTGCTTCTGGTGAAGAAGTAAAGGTGAGACTATTAGGGGTGGGCAGGAAGGCTCTTTTTGAAGCCGAGAAAGAAGAGAAGCCATCCAAAGATGTACAATTCTGCCGAAAGGTCCCAAAAAAAGATGGCACCCATCGACCAACACCACCCGAACCAGATCCGTGATGCCATTTTCATGTCACCAGCAACGGGTGATCTGATCTGAACTGGGAGGAACCCACCTCTGCTGGACACTAAAGATAGGAGAGAGGAATTCCCATGGAAAAGGAATAATTATTATGACTCCTGAAGGGTTGTTGATCTCCAATTAGTTGTAGTCCAAGCAGGTGGAATGGGCAGGAAGTGCTTTCCGTATGCAGGAAAACCTCTTTGTAAATCTGAGCCCAGAACTCTTATGGGTAATTCTCACCCTAACAACTACAATTGAGCCCAAATTTTTCACTGCTAAGCAAAACAGTGGTTAAGTGAGTTACAACCTCCCCCCCTACACAGTTGTTAAATGAATCACTTCGATAGTTAAGTGAATCGTGCACTTGTTAAGTAAATCTGCCCCCCACCCCCCAATTGACTTTGCTTATCAGAAGGTGGCTGGGAAGATTACAAATGGCGATCGCACGATTCCCCAGGACATAAATGTATTCCCACAGTTGCCAAGCACCTGAATTTTTAGCAGGATACTGCAATGGTTGTAACGGTGAAAACTGGTCATAAGTCGGCTTTTAGTGCAGTTGTAACTTTGAGTGGTCATGAAACAAATGGTTGAAGGCTACCTGTACATTTATCCATTCACGGTGGAAAAGTCGGGTGCTGAGATAAAGTTTAAAGGGAGGAGCCACTGGAGAGTAATAGCACTTAGCAATAACACTTAGATTTATGTATCTCTTCATAGTGCTTTACAGTCCTCTCTAAGCTTTTTCCCCCCACAGTCAGCCTATTGCTCTTAACAATCTGTGTCCTCCTTTTACTGACCTTGGAAGGATGGAAGGCTGAATCACCCTTGAGCCACGGAGAATCGAACTGCCAAATTGCTGGCAGTCAGCAAAATTAGCCACAATACTGCATTCTAACTACTGCATTCCCCCCATCGTAATGCTCAAGATGACATGATGGAGTCCCATCTATTGTAGATAAACTTGGCTTACATCCATTTGTTCAGCGATCGCTCAAAGTTATGGTAGCACTGACTAGTCATCAACCATTGCAGGGTCCCTGTGGTCACGTGAGGACAGACCAGGCACATGGGTGCCCAGGTTTGTTATTATTACGAGGATTGCAGCAAGATGCGTCACATAATCGCCATTTGCAACCTTCTCTGCTGGCTTCTCATGAGCAAAGTCAGTAGGGAACCTAGCAGGCAAGGTTGCAAGGTAGCCCACTAAATTTCCTTTTCTCCTAAGGAATATACTATGCACCCTCACCTGCCTGTACTTTTGTAGCAGCTTGCCCGTATGCCAGTAGCCCTTGCCATCCTGTCTACAGTCTTTAGACTTCTTCTCTTATCCCCCAACCTATGTAACCCTCCTTCCTTTCCTTTCCTCAGGCTCCTGTCCCTTCCCACAGGGATCATTATCACTAATTGATGCATCATGCAATGTCATTCTTTATTATCGCATCATTTAACCTCAGCCATCCTATTCTCAGATTACCCGTACTCAGAAAGTTTGTTTTTATTGAGGTCTGACTTTGGTATGACCAATGTATTATTGGGCAAAGTGCCTTAAAGAGTGAAAAGATAGAACGCTGGTTGTTGCTGACTCTTTATATGTTTTCTTCCTTTTATAGCTGCCTGTTTCGGAAACGGAACTTACTTTGCTGTAAATGCCTCTTACTCTGCCCACGATACCTATTCGCAACCAGATGCATCTGGGATAAAATACATGTACCTTGCCAGAGTGCTTGTGGGAGAATATTGTGTTGGGTCAAAAGGATTACTTCTCCCATATGAAAAAAGTGTGAGCGATCCCACCGATTTATATGACAGTGCAACTGATCACCTAACAAAACCCACCCTTTTTGTAATTTTCAACGACATCCAAGCATATCCAGAGTATCTCATTGCATTTAAAATGTAACTAACCAAGTTTCCATAACTTGGTTAGTTAAACTAGTTCCCAAAAATGTACTCTATATTCATGTGCTTTTGTAAAAAAAAAAAAAAAATGTCACAATGAATTTTAAAAATGTGCTATTCAGAAGATATGAAACGTTCTTCCTTTTCTGTTAAAAATGACATTCCAGTTTTTTCAGGAGGTGCCAAACATTAGTGATAAACTCAGACAAAATAGATGCAAGAAGTTAAGAAGGTTAACAATAACCGTATCAGCATGCTAATAAATAATCAAGAACAGTATCATGCAAATCTTAAGGTCACTAACTTTTATACGGCATCAATCACTTTTAGTGCTGTAACGAAAAGGGAGGCGGGAGCCTGTAAATGGATCACAGACAAGTGGGCCAGTAAGGAGGCTATGATGAAGATGCTGAATTTGATGGAAACCTTCACATTCAGAATCCCCCTGCCATTGTCGTTCAACTCTGCCTACCTCAAGGTGCTGTTGTGAGGGTAAAATTCATGGAGATACTTATGAAAGCCTCTTCAGACACATGGATGAAGGACGGGATGTCAATCTAAGAAATTAATGAAAATTAAACCAAATGCCTTGATAAATACTTTGCCTTGCTTCTTTTTCAAAAATGAATTCATTCAAGTGGCTGAGGTCCATTACTATAAGCTTGGATTTAGATTTTGCCTTTCTGCATTGGATTTTGCCTTGAATATTGAATAATAGTCTTGACTGTCCCCACCTCACCCCCATGTCCATAATTCTTAATAAATTTCAAATGATGGGGAAGGGGGAAAAGCATGTGTACTTTTGACCAACAGTGCTTTCTTTTTTCCTCTTCGCTCTCTCATATATTGATACCTTTATTTGTCAAAGAATGGGGAAGACCCATACACATGTAATATAAATATTAGACTAACTTCATTGTCACTTAGGAATGTACATTAATCGACATATATTAAAATGAAATTCCATTGCATCTAGCTCTCAAAGGATCATTACTTCCAATATACACTACATAAACATGACAAAAATGGAGAGGGGTGTGGCCAAGCACCACGGTGACATGGACTTCCCTGCACTCTGCAGGGGAATCCCGAATTCCTATCGCCTAGGGACCTGGTTTAATCGAAACCAGGTCGGAACTGCCCTGGAGGTTCAGTGAAGAAGAGGGATGCTGTCAGGAATTTGGTAGGGGTTGGCATACCCCACAGAGAACCGACTTGGGATCCTCAATCAGTGGTAGTGGAAATCTGCTTGCAAAAGCTGTTCTAAGCCACAGCGGCTGCGAAACGCAATGAGCGATAGTTTTTGAAGTTTGAAGTCAGCTGGGAAGAGGAACTAAGGAAAAGTGCAGGAGAGACGAAGAAGGTGATTAAAAGTTGTGCTGGTGAGTTTGCCATATTGAAGATTGGGACTTTTGTTTTTTCCCAATCTTAATGGGAATAAAAGGATAGACAAAAAACAAAGACAAAGCAGCAACCTAATATTGAATGTCACTGGAAAAACATTTTAAGAAGGCTGTAAAAGCCCAACTATTGACAACCTTTAATTTGGATTACTGTATTGATTTAACTTTGAAGTGAATATCTGCTTTAATAAAATAAAACTGACTTAAATATAATATAAAAATTAAGAGAAAGTAAACTTTTGGAACTGATGGGGGATGCCACCTGCTTGTTGAAGGAATTATTGCTGTGGAGGATCTCTGGGAGATTTGAACAGCTGTTGGCCTTGGATCTTGAAAAAGCAAAACAAAATTGTCATCTGTTGGAGTTGTGAACTTGGAACGAACGTCTATTTACTTGAAGCTTGCAAGTTGAAAGGAAAAAAAGCTGAAAGAAAAGGACTACTTCAAACTATAAATTGGTGAATGGCAGCTTCAGCAATATGGCATTAGAGCTGAGGCTCTTACAGTGTCTATTAAGGATTACTTTGCAGAATTACAAAGATGCCTTTTGGACTATGAAGAAAAAATTGGACTTTGCAGGTGTTTCGAGCCCTTGTTAGTACTGCACATCCCTCCTGGCTTTGTCCCACCTGCCATAGCACCTGCCTCCACCTGGATGGCGCAGTGCCTGCCTTCCCTCCTGAAGCAGGTGGGGTAGGAGCCCACCCCCAGCCTCTGCCGGCTTGCCACTGCCATCCCTCTCCCCTCTGCCTGAGAGCTGCTTCACTGCCACATCGCCAGCTGGCGGGGAACACAGTGGTGCCAGCAAGCCGGAGCCTTCCCGGATTTGAACAAGGAGACACCACTGGTGCTCCCAAGGTGTAGCGATTTCAGGACCTCCTCGGCAGCACTTCTGTGTCCTATCTGCATAGAGGTTGGCCAGTGACATCATGGCGGCAGAGAAGGTGCACACCCTATCTCCTCTGCTCTCACCGGCCAGAGGTGGGGCTATGCAGCACTACTTCCCAGCTGGAGCACCATGTTAATTTGCTGGCCATCTCTGAGGAAAGAGGGAGAGGGAAGGGTGGTGTTTGTATCCCTAACAGGATCCTGGTTAAAGTTGCCTTATTTTGTATGGATCGCCAACATTTGGCTTTGCCTGCCAGCCTCCATGTCTTTTTCACAGCCCAAGTGGTTGGATTCACTTGACACATGAAGCTGAACAGGAGACCATGGATGGATGAAAGGATGGATGAAAGGATGGATGGATGGGGAGGGCGGGAGAGATAGATGAGACAGACAGAGACACAGAGAAAGAAGAGAGACACAGACATGCCAGTTTCCCATAGAAAACACTGGGAACCACAAAACCCGGGAAGGGTCATGTGACTGGTTGGGAGTGAGTGATGTTGAGTTAGCCATGCCCAGCCAGGTTTTGTGGCTCCTAGCATTTTCTTTGCTCTGGAAAATGAGTCCAAATAGCTTTTGAGTGTTTAAGGCTGCAGATCTCTGGGTTAAACCAACAAACAATGATTTTTTTTGGGGGGGGGAGGGAAATCCAAAAGCAGAGGAGAGGATAAATGTTTGCATTTTCATGGTTAAGAATTTTGAGAACCAGAGATCTGGTAATAGCATCACATCCATAGGACATTTCCACATGAAATCTGTACTATTGATCCACTCATCTGTAGCTTTTTCAAATCTTGGTAGGTAACACAAGGTCAGTGTTGAAAGTGAAAAGTTATTAGCCTTATTAGCAGTTGAGCAACGAATCACCTGGGGATTCCAGTGCTTTGGCTAGAGGGAGAAGTTGAAAAATCATTCTAGAAAAAAGCAATGACAAATGATTTCTGAAACACCGAGAAAACTTGGGTGCAGAGTTGAATTTGCGTCAAAGACATCTTTAGCTTTTACCTTCTCAATTAGATGGGATTCTAACAGCATAGATGGTGTGATGGATCAGTGGTTAAGATGCTGAGCTTGTCTGCTGGAAAACCAACAGCCCAAATTCAAGACCTGAGTGTGGCGCAACAGGGCGAGGTCCTGTCCTTGTCCCAGCTGCTGCCAACCTAGCAGTTCAAAAACATGCACATGGACTTCCGGTTTCGCTGAGGATCGCAGCGGAGTCTCTTGGCAGGGCTCTGCCTCGAGACCCCTCCAACCCTCCCAGAGGTCGCCCCAGCGCGATCGGATCGAGTCCGGATGGCTCGATCCTAGAAAAGGGGATTCCCCTCTGCCCGGGGAGCCATCGCCGAGGCTCCAGGACAGAGGGTTCATCCTGCAGCTCTGGTGCAGGGAGCACCGGTCCTCTCCCAAGAGGACACGGCCATTGCGATCCCACCTAACCAGTGGGAAGCAAGAAACATCAAGAGAGTAAAAAGCAGAGAAACTGAACAACCCTAATCGAAAAAGGAATATTGCCAAAGAAGCTACAATTAAGGTAAAAGTTTTTTCTATGTTCCATGCTAAACAAGAAGTTTAAAAAAACAAGAAAATTGAATCGGAGTTTAAACAAAGGCGAAAGAGAAAGTTGTTAAAACAACATTGTATCCAGGCGCGAATTAACAGCCGGAACTTATTCTAACCACTTTCACTTGTTTTGAATTGTTGAATTTTTGCAAACAAGGAGATCTAGAAGATTTTAGAATGAGACATTAAAGGATTTATTATTCACAAAATGACATTATTTGGTTGAAAAAAAATTTTTTTCCTCTTTTGAAACATTTTTGAAACATTTGGTTACCGAAAGTTGAAAAATGAAGTCCGGGCTGGGATTTTTCTAGCGGAAGGACCAGACTGCTCACTATTTTCCTACAAATTCTGAATAAACATTTATAAAGGGAAAAAAACCTCTTTTCCTACATTTGAGAACTTTAAAATTTGGATTATCTAATCGACGTTTTTTTTGGATTATTCTGTTGGACTATTTCCATTGGATTTCGTTTGGATTAATAGCGGTTTGTGGATTAACAGCATTTTCGTTGGATTTACTGCGGAGAGATTTCTTCCTGGGCTGTGAGAGACGGACCGACTTCATTTTAACTTCGTGAGATTAAACTGCATTTGCTTGGAAAAAGTTTTATAAATTTTCTAAAGACTATACCCTTCTTCAAAAAACGGAATACCTTTGCAGTACTCATTAAGGTGTTTCTGACAACAAATTAGATCTTCAATCAATTGTTTTTTTTTTCTTGCATTTTCCCTTTGATAATTTCAATTTTTGAATTTTAATTCTATATTACATTATATTACAATTGGTTTTGTTTATGCATTGCTAAATTTTCTTTTGGTCTTTGGTCCCCTGTTCCTCCTAATTGAATAATAGTCTTTAACTCTGATTGTCCCCTTTCTTCACATGCTTTTACCCTCCTTCTCACTTTGCTGACTTTTTCTCCTTATCTTTGCAGCTGTGCTAAACTAATCTCTTCCCCTTTTCCCCCTCTTCTTCTTCACATCTTCTTGATATAAACTTTGACTAGAGTAATAAGAATAAATAAGTTGAGCATTAATTAGATATATTTTAAATTTTAAGTGTATTTGAAATTTAGCCTTTTATTTGAATTAGAACTTTTATTGCTATTAATTAATTGCTATTGATTTAGTATAACTGTTACTGTGGGTTTGGAATTTATAGAATCTCTTTACATTTTGCTAACATAAAATACCACTAAATTTAAATTTGAAAATGTCAAGTTCTTCCACCCATACTAAAACAATCAAGAAGCAAACAACTGTCATTTCTTCCCCGCAAAGTTCACCACATCCATCTCCCGCACAGCAGACTTTATCTGCAACTATGTTCACCAAGGAGAAGGACAGGGAGAAACAACCATCTCTGGCTTCAATCCAAGAGACATTAACAACATTAAATGACTTTATGCTAAAATCTCAACAAGACGCAACACAACAGAGAGATGAAATTAAAGCAGAGATGGCGGAAATGAAAGTTGACACAGGTGAAATGAAAGACCAGATGAAGGAGATTAAGCAAGCCTTGCAAGATAATGAAGTACGAATGAAGGCAGTGGAAGAAAAGGCGGAAAAGGTGGAGAAAAGAATTGGTCACTTGGAGGACAAAGCTGCTTCACGTTACAGAGGGTATGATGAATCAATTACACATCTGGAAATGCAACGTGCGTCATATGGACTTCGATTTCAAAACGTAATAGAAGAAAAAGATGAAGATTTAAAGGCCATTATGGCTGACATTATTGGGAAAATCCTTCAGATGGACCCAGATGACATAAAAAGAGAAATCGATGAAGTCTTCAGAATTTCTAACAGCTATATTCGCCGTTTTAATCTTCCACGCGAGATTCACATCAAATTTGTAAGAAAAAGCATGCGAGATGATATATTGCATTGGTCAAGAGCGGGACAACTACAACACCAAGGCAAAGAAATAAAAATATTAAAACAAATCCCAAGACGTGTTCGAGAGATTAGAAGAGACTATCATTTCTTGACCAAACTTCTGATCAAAGAAAACATAACTTTTCGCTGGCTTATTCCACAAGGTCTATCATTGACATGGAAATCAACGAGATATAAATTGGAGAATCTAGACCAAGCAAGAGACTTTTATGAAAACAGTGGAATATGCGAAATGGAACAGATAACAAAAGAACTGGAAGCAATGCAGGCCGAAGCCATGGGGGCACTTGCACAAGTGGAGGACCAGGACCATGGGGCCAGAAGAAAGCAACCTCAACGCGAAACCAAGAAATACAACAAATGACTACATTGAGAGATTTAAAAATCTTTTCAGTAAATGTCAATGGACTTAATGAACCAAAAAAAAGAAAACAAATGTTTTCCAAAATCAAGAATCAAAAAGCTCAAATTGTGATACTCCAAGAAGTGCATATAAAAAAAAGTAATCGGAATTTATTGTTAAATAATAAAATTGGAAAGATGTATGCTGCGTTAGCAGACCAAAAGAAAAGAGGAGTGGCAATGTATGTTGAGAGTTCTATAAATTCCAAACAACTATATAGTGATGATGAAGGTAGAATTTTGATTGTCCAGATAGATATTGAACCCAAATCGCTTGCTATTGTTTCTATATATGCCCCAAATGATGACCAAATTGCATTTTATGAAAAATTACATCAAAAAATTTTAGAATTAAATTTGGAAAATATGTTAATTATTGGAGATTTTAATGCCATAACAAATAGACAATTAGACCATTCGGGGGTGAAGAAAAGTTGTAAAAAGAAAAAAAAGAATTTACTGCCCTCAACTTTCCAAAAAATGAAAGCAGAATTGCTATTGAATGATATATGGAGGGAAAGGCATCCTCATAGCAGGCAATATACTTTTTACTCAAACCCCCACAAAATTTGGACTAGAATAGATATGGTGTGGGCTCCCAAAACAACAGCAGAGTACATACAAGACGTAGAAATAGATGTTAATACTTGGGCAGATCATAATCCAGTTATAGTCTATATGAGAAATATTAAAAAACATCGCAATTGGCAAATGAATAGAAATATTTTGAAAGAGAAAGAATATAAAGAATGGATGGAAAAGGAATTAAAAATATTTTTTGAAATTAATAAAAATACAGACACCACCCCTCAGAACTTGTGGGATGCAACCAAAGCATACATAAGAGGATTAACAATATCCTACACTGCAAAATATAATAAAGAAAGAAAAAGAAAATATGAACAATTAATAAATGAATTAAAACAACTAGAGTTTCTATCACAACAAAATGTGAAAAATAAAGATTTGGGGAAAAAAATAAATTTAATTAAACACAAAATTAGATTACAAGAACAAAATCAACTATTGGAAAAAATAAAGAAAGCTAAGCAACAGTATTTTGAGCATGCCAATAAATCAGGTAGATGGTTAGCATATAAACTGAGAAAGCAGAGACAATCTAAATTAATTAGAAAATTAGAAGATAAAGATGGAATAATAAAATATGACCCAGAGGGAAAAGCAAATATAGTTCAAAACTTTTTTAAAGAATTATATAAAGATGATAATATTGAAGAAGAAGCCGTATTTAAATACCTAGAGAGTGCAGAGTTACCACAAATAACAGAAGAGCAACAAGAAAAGATGGAGAGTCCAATAACGATGGAAGAACTCCTTATAGTTATTAAAAAGCAGAAAAACAACAAAGCCTCGGGACCGGACGCTATCCCGGCAGAGTGGTATAAAATAGAAAATGAAGTATTAAGAAATAATATGCTCCAAATTTTTAATGAATGTAGAGTAGATGGTAAAATTCCTAAATCATGGTCGGAATCTTTGATAACTTTAATTCATAAACCAGATACACCAAAAGAAAAAATTAAAAACTATAGACCAATATCTTTATTGAATGTAGATTATAAAATTTTTATAGCAATATACGCAGATAGATTGAAAAATGTGATAAACAGCAAAATTCACTCAGACCAAAATGGTTTCCTTCCAGGTAGACAAATTAAAAATAATCTTAGGACAATCATTAATGTATTAGAGTATTATGAGCAACATTCAGATAAAACATTATCTTTAATGTTCTTAGACGCGCAAAAAGCTTTTGATAACGTGAATTGGACATTTATAAAGATGCAATTAAATAAAATGAGATTCGGCCCCAAATTTGTTAATTTAATAGACGCTATTTATTCAGAACAAACGACAAAAATTATATTAAACAATGAACAATTAGAAGCGTTTAAAATAAATAAAGGAGTGCGGCAAGGATGTCCCATATCACCTCTTCTTTTCATTATGACTTTAGAAGCACTCTTAATAAAAATAAGATCAGATCCAAAGATAAAAGGTTTAACAGTTAGAAAAGAGATATACAAAGTCCAGGCCTTTGCAGATGATTTGACTTTTATAATGGAAGATCCGTTAGTCACAGCACCAAGATTAATCCAAACAATAGAACAATATGGCAAGGTGGCAGGTTTGAAAATAAATAAAAATAAAACAAAAATTATAACTAAAAACATGAGTAAAATACAAGAAAGCAATTTAGAATGTATTACTGGAATGCAAATAGTTAAAAAAGTAAAATATTTGGGAATATGGCTAACAGCCAAAACAATAACATTAAAAAATGATAATTATATAAAATTAATTAATGAAATTAAAAAGGATCTAGAAATATGGAACAATCTAAAAATATCATTTTTGGGAAGAATTGCTACGATTAAGATGAATATCTTACCTAAGGTATTATTTTTATTTCAAGTGATCCCAATCAATCCAGGGGCTAACTTTTTTAAAAACTTAACAAATGTGGTTAAAAAATTTCTATGGCAAGGGAAAAAGGCAAGAATTAAGATAAATATGTTAGAAGACATAAAAGAGAGGGGGGGTTTTGCGCTCCCAAATTGGAAACTATATTATCAGGCAGCCGCCTTAACATGGATTAAAAACTGGATAACTTTAGAGGACATGAGAACATCAATATTAGAAGGACATGACCTCATGCTTGGTTGGCATGCTTTTGTGTGGTACGATAAAGATAAAAACCATTCTTACTTTAAAAGACACACGCTGAGAAAATATTTATTTGATGTCTGGAAAGACATAAAGAAAAACCACTTTTTAACAATTCCAGATTGGGTTACCCCCCTGGACGCAATAATACATCCAAATTCTATTAATGACTCAAGAAATATAAGATATAAAGATTTGTTAGACAATCAAATGAAATTAAAATCTAGAATTAAACTACAAGATGAAGGGATACAAATTGATTGGTGGCATTACGCACAGATTAGATCCAGATACCAGAAAGATAGTACACTCTATATATTTAACAAAAGTAAAAACCTGTTAAGTGAGTTAATCACTAAAAACCACAACAGAGTAATTGGAAAAATATATAAATATTTGATTACCCACAAGAATATTGAATTAACATTAAAAGATAGTATGATACATTGGTGTAGAAACATAGGTAAAGAAATTGATTTAGATACATGGGAGAAAGTTTGGATGTGCAATTGGAGAATGACTAAATCAGTTTCTTTGAAAGAGAACCAAATAAAAATGTTTTATAGATGGCATCTCCCACCAAGTAGATTAGCAAAAATGTTCCCAAAGACATCACCTTTGTGCTGGAAATGTAAGAAAGAAATAGGATCCTATTATCATCAATGGTGGACATGTAATAAAGCTAAAATGTATTGGAAAATGATAGAAAAAATGACAAAAGAAATTACAAAGCAGAAAATAGATTTCACCCCGGAGTTTTGTTTGCTAGGAATTACTAACCAAAATTATAAAAAAGAAATTTTGTACTTGATTATACATATTTTTACAGCGGCAAGGATTATATACGCGCAAAATTGGAAAGGGGAAGATATCCCCAAAGAAGAGGGAGTTATTGCAAAAATATTAGACTGCGCGGAAATGGACATGATGACAAGACGCTTGAATGAACAGGAAGAAACCAAATTTTACGCAACATGGAACAATGTTTATGAATGGATAGATAAGAATAAAAAAATAAAGAAAGAAGAGTAGTAACAAGTATAGATATTTTAGATGATCTTTTCTTATTAAGATTTATCTTAGATTTAGTTTACATAGATAGAATAGAAATTTGTTTTTTCTAAAGATTTTTTGACTTGAAATTAATTAGAAACTTTTATATGACAGTTAATTTTTTTTTTTACTAGATATTTTTTGTATTAGTAGCATTGAATTAGATATTCAATTGTGTATTCCTTTTTCTGTATCTGCAATTATACTTTTGAGAAGAGCAGGGATGTTACATCCCTACAATGTATGTTAAATGTTTGTAAGTTTGTTTGTCATTTTAAAGAAAATTAATAAAAAGATTTGTTTAAAAAAAACAAAAACATGCACATGTAGGTAAATAGGTACCACTTTGGTAAGAAGATAACCGCTCCATGACTTCACGCTGGCCAAGTGTCTTCAGACAGTGCTGGTTCAATAGCCCTTGAAACAAAGATGATGTACTTTCCCCTAATGTCCACCAATCCATAAGGAGTCTCTTAACCCCTTTTTTTAAACCTAGCATTGCATCAGTGGTCTGACAAAAATCAGATGAGCTTAAAAAGAAATCCCATTTCCATTTGTTGAAATCTTTACAGTACACAAGTCACTTCTGCAGATGGGGAAAATTATATTGATTCACAATCAGATTTACTTGGAGTACTTATGAAGTGCCACCTTGGGCTAATCATGCTGTCAACTAATTTTAATTTGGTTGACCTTGAGGGCAGCAGTGACTTAGAAAAAGCAAAAAAAAAAAGCCTGGAGTGTCATCATATCCCAAACTGCTGTAGCCCCATCTTTTTCCTTAAATATAGTCAGATCCATGCAGAATCATTGTCTGTAATTTGCTGTTCCAAACTTCAGTGACTTTGACTGATTTTCAAAACCAAAACCAGGACTTGGATGGGAGATGAGCATGAAATGCCAGAGATATGGACTGGAAAATGGAGTCGGTTTGGGGAAGTAACAGAAGAAGACAGCAGCAAAGCCTTTTTGAACCATCACCATATTGATCACATGTAATATTCTAATTTTCTGAGATGGGGGATTTGAGGTTTTCATGAGCTTTACCACATAATCATCACAATTATGACATATCACAGTTTCACCTTTTATGTTGCATTACGGAAATAAATGAATGTTTGCATGATATTCTAATTTTTTGAGTTTTACCTGTACATGGAAAACCAGAAGACAACTTTGCATCAGTCCAACAGAGATTGAAGCCTTCTCCACCCAATGAAATGCTTGATGTGAATAAGCAGGCTCTCCTGCTTAGAAAGATCAGGCAGGATTGCCATGTTCTAAACTTTTACATTCTAAACTTTCAAGCACTTCAGTAACTTTCCTTTACATGGAAACTCCCCGAAAGACCTGATCATAGGAAGAAGCTTGATTGATGCTTGCTTGCATGCCTTTGAGAGGGGATAATACTGTACTATAATCTCGGGAATCCACCAGTTGACCCTGGTAAACTGCTGTTTGGAAAGATCATCCGGGCCCGCGTTAATGCTAAATAGAACAATTTTTCCTGCTGCTTCTTTTCAGGATTGAGTGGAGAACAAAACTCAGAATAATTCAATAGAGCAGTTATTGAGCGAGGCATTTACCAGGAGGAAAAGAAAGGGAAGAGATAGGAAGGGGTAGGAAGGGGTGTGCATAAGTGCACCAGAGTGCCTTCTGTCCTCTGTCCTAATGTTTCTCTTTTACTAGTATTAGTTTACTAGTTTCTCTAGTATCATGTATATAAATATTATTATATCTTTGTATACCACCAATACGAATTTGACAAAACAAAACAAATAAATAAAATAGGATTGGAATATGATTGGAAGCAAGCCACACAGAAGTGAAATAGAATAGAATAGAATTTTATTGGCCAGGACACACAAGGAATTTGTCTTTGGTGCATATACTCTCTGTACATAAAATAAAACATTTGTCAAGAATCATAAGGTACAACATTTAATGATTGTCATAGGGGTCAAATAAGCAATCAGGAAACAATGTTAATAAAAATCTTAAGGATACAAGCCTACCGTGTGCCTACCGTACCTGTCCTAATGTCTTTTTTATCTTTTCTATCTCTACTTTATACTGTACTTATATTATGTTAAACATACTACAATACAATACTATATTTGTATGACAAATAAAATAAATAAATAAATAAGCAACAACGAGTTATAGTCATAAGTGGGAGGAGATGGGTGATAGGAACGATGAGAAAAATTAGTAGTAATGGTAGGGGTTTTCTTTTAATCGATGCGCCTATGCGATTTTTAAAAAAGCTTTTTTCCCCAAACCTCCCCAATGTCAAAGGCAGGGGAATGATCTCAGGCTTGCCAAACCTGTTTCGGAAGGGGGGAAAAGGGAGCGCGCTCGATCTGACTGGAAAAAAATAGGATTATCCAGCGACTCGGGGGTGGTATGTTCACCCCGCAGGGAAGCCAAATCCCCAGTTGCCGCCTCTGTTGGTCGCGAAGTGTCCAATAAAGAAATTCGGGGAATCGCGTCTGTCGTGCGAAAATGAAAGCGAAAATGCTACACGGTCGAGGCGGACTGCTGGAAGGGTTTTGCCATAATCCCGCAGGATGGCGGAGGGAGCGGGGGCGCCCTCTTTTCCTGTGCTGCTGCAGGGAGCCTGGGGGAACCCCGATCCCCCCAAAAGTGTGAGAAACAAAATTCTCCGCTACTTCCAAAGCCGGAAAAAGTCGGGAGGGGGAGAATGCGAGATCCAGAAGCAAGGCGGGCAGATCTTGATCTGCTTTGCCCAGGAGGAAGGTAAGCGGATACCCCCCCTCAATTCGCGATGCCATTCCTTGGGAATTTTCACCTCTCCCCCTCCATTTCTGCTCTGCTGGTTTTAAAGGCGCCGTGAGCGGGGAGGAGAGGAAGCTGGGGTGCTAGTTTTCCGGATCACGGTGCCGGGTTTGCTGAGTTAAATACTGTTCTTCTGACCACTGTAGTAAGTCAGCACCCACCCTCCTAGAAAATGAAATATTTTTGGAAATATTAAAAAAAAAAGGCAGGAAAAATAATATTTCCTCTAAAGGAGAAATGTGGAAAAAAAATATTTAATGTTTGGGATTGGGCGGCATAGAAGTAGAAAGAGAGAGAAAAAGAAAAAAAAGAAAGACATAATACACATGCTAAGCAACTATAACAAAAAACTAAACAAGCAACCCCAAAAGAAAAAAAAACCTGAACACTTTAAAAAGAGAGAAATATCCCATTCCTCTCATGACTACCATACATTTGACATATTTCATTGCATATCTTATGCAGTTATGCTGTATCTTTTAGCATGTTAAAGTTATAGAATAGAATAGAATGGAATGGAATGGAATTCTTTATTGGGTAAGTGTGATTGGACACAAGGAATTTGTCATTGGTGCATATACTCTCAGTGTACATAAAAAAAAAAGACATTTGTCAAGAATCATGAGGTAAAACACTTAACGATTGTCATAGGGGTCAAAGAAGCAATGAAGAAATGATCAATATTAATAAAAATCTTAAGGATACAAGCAACAAGTTACAGTCATACAGTCATAAGTGGGAGGAAATTTGTGATTGATGGTAAAGTTATTCAGATTAAATAATAATAAGACTAGTTCTCTTCACATTCATGCAATGGTCAGTTTTCAGTTTCTTTGTCACCCTTCTCTACTTATCACACACTTTTGTCTACAAATTGTTCTACATATCTATATTTTCTCGTTGCTACCTCCTCTATACTACTTATATTATTTTATTTTCTGCTTCTTATGCAACCATTTATACTGTTTTTCCAAGCTTTTGTAGTACTGTAGTCTGTTTCTTCTTTTTCTTTTACTGGCATTGTTAAGGAAGGTAGAAACCAACCCAGTCTCCCTGACCCAAGCAGAAACTGAGGCTGCCAGCTGTTAGAAATGCAGATTTGGTAATCCATTCAGAAAGACTGGGTCAAGACAGAAACTCAGATAAGCAACAGACAAAAGGTTGACAAAATTAGCTCAGAAAAACACCTAGGATTTGCATTTTCACTTTTGCCTTGTAGAGCCAGTCATGACTCCTACATGACTCCATAGGAATCCAAAAGACGTTAAAAAAACCCCACCCACTGGGGTTGCATTGCTGCCTGTTTGTTTTTGGAAGTAGAAATGTTCTAATGATTCCTGCAATGTATTTATTTTTGTGACACAGTGAGGCAAAGAGTTCTCTCCCAGAAGATCCATGAACTTGACTTGACAGGAAAAGGAACAGTAAAGCTGGAAGTCTCCCTGTATGAAACCAGAGACCCAGCTAAAGATAAAGATAAAGAGACCCATCCTTCCAAGGTGGGTAAAGTGAGGACCCGGATTGTGGGGGCAATATGCTGGCTCTGTTAAAAAGTGCTACTGCTAACATGTTGAAAGCCGCCCTGAGTCTAAGGTGGCATAAAAATCAATCAATCAAACAAACAAATAAATAAATAATGCACCCAAGAAGGAAATAATTTCTAAAAAGGTAACAATAATAATAACAATAGAGTTGGAAGGGACCTTGGAGGTCTTCTAGTCCAACCCCCTACCAAGGCAGGAAACCTACACTATTTCAAACAGATGGCCTGGAGAGCGGCGGCAAACAAATCCAATCAATCCAATCAATCAATCAATCAATCAATCAATCAATCAATCAATCTTCTTAAAAACTTTCAATGTTGGAGCACTCACAACTTCTGGAGGCAAGCTGTTCCACTGATTAATTGTTCTAACTGTCAGGAAATTTCTCCTTAGTTCTAAGTTGCTTAGGTGTTTTGGAGAATAGGGTGACTCCTTCTTTGTGGCAACCCCTGAGATATTGGAACATGATAATCATGTCTCCCCGGTCCTTCTCTTCATTAAACTAGCCATGTCCAGTTCCTGCAACCATTCTTCATATGTTTTAGCCTCCAGTCCTTTAATCATCTTTGTCGCTCTTCTCTGCACTTTTTCTAGAGTCTCAACATCCTTTTTGCACTGTGGCGACCAAAACTGAATGCAGTATTCTAAGTGTGGCCTTACCAAGGCCTTATAAAGTGGTATTAACACGTTACATGATCTTGATTCTATTCCTCTATTAATGCAGCCTAGAACTGTGTTGGCTTTTTTGGCAGCTGCTGCACACTGCTGGCTCATATTTAAATGGTTGTCCACGAGGACTCCAAGATCCTTCTCACAGTTACTACTGTTTGAGCAATGTACCGCATATACTGTACCTGCGTTTTGTTTTTCTTGCCTAAATGTAGAACCTGCTGTTTTTCATTAATTAAGGTAACATTAATTCTCATACCTTTCATACCTTGAAAGAGAGATCAACCGAAGTTCCAGGCAGTCTATTGACATGCTAATGTTCTCCTCCACTTTTTATTTTTATTTTTAGGCTCCGAGAGAAGAAAGTCAAGCAAGAGAGATGGGTAAATCCAACTTTTAAACATAGAGAAAATTTTACTTTGGCACCAAGGGGATTTTTGAAAAAGGGAAGCAGTTGCTGATGATAACAAGTTCTTGGTTTTTAACAGGCCAAGAAGCAGATGATCCACCAGGGCAGATATTTTACAATGATCTAGACTTTGAAAAGTATAGAAAATAGCAAATCAGAGGATCAAATTCTTCCAAGTTTCATTGTCTGGAGCTTGTTGGCCTAAAGAAGAAATCAAGAAAAGTGGGGCAGGGTGAAAGATTACTAGTGTGCCGTATACATAAAATGACTACAGAGAGAAATGGTCCATTCAGAATACAGTGGTACAACTACTTAAGAACGCCTCTACTTAAGAACTTTTCTAGATAAGAACCGGGTGTTCAAGATTTTTTTGCCTCTACTTAAGAACCATTTTCTACTTAAAAACCTGAGCTGGGAAAAATTTCCCAGGAAATTTGAGAGTAGCACGAAGGCCCGGCCAGTTTCCTGCCATTCCCCCTTTAATCCCGGCCATCTGGGCTGCCAGAGGAGCCTTTTGGTGGCGTTTAAGGAGGATTTGGCAGTCCAGAGCGAACAAAGCATTTTCCTTTCTCTGGGCGCTTGGAGAGGGAATAAACCTCTGCCAGCGCCCAGAGAAAAGAAATGCTCCCTTCGCTCTGGGCAGCCGAGGAGTCACCACAGTGAAAGAAACATGCCGACTCCAAAGTGAGCGAGCGAGAGGAGAGGGGAGCCCTTCAGCATGGGAAGGAAGAGGCAGCAGCAACAGCCAGTGTATGGGAGGCAGCCTCGTGCCTGGTGTATTGGAGGCGTGTGCTCCTCCTCGCTGCCTCAGAGTCCCTCTTTTTTTTTAAGCCTTAAACTTTTAGATTATTTAAAATTCCCCTTACCTCACCACCTTCCTTCGGCAGTGACCGTCCTCCTCTTCTTCCTCCTCCTCCCACCCAAATTCCGAGCTTTTATTTCTTTCCTAATGGGTTTGCACGCATTATTTGCTTTTACATTGATTCCTATGGGAAACATTTCTTCTACTTAAGAATGTTTTTACTTAAGAACCTGGTCACGGAAATAATTACAGTAGTCCCTCACCTATCGCTGGTGTTACGTTCCAGACCTGGCCGCGATAGGTGAATGGGGAATTTATCGACTGATAGTACTTATTTAAGTATTTATATTGTTATTGTTTGGTAAGTTTTCATTGTTTTAAGTGTTTATAAACCCTTCCCACACAGTATTTATTTTAGATACAGTATTTAAATACAGTATTTACAATTTTAGATTATTTTTTTTTTTAAACCTGCCGATCGAGTTCGGCGGGCTGTTTAAATCTGCCGATTGACTTCCTCAGAAACCCGCGATGAAGTGAAGCTGCAGTAGGTGACGCACAGTATAGCGAGGGACTACTGTAAGTTCTTAAGTAGAGGCATCACTGTATTAGCATATAGATAGTCCTTGATTTACAACCACAATTGAGACCAATGTTTCTGTTGCTAAGTGAGACATTTGTTAAATGAGTTTTGCCCCATTTTGCAAACTTTCTTGCCACTGTTGTTCAGTGACTCACTGCAGTTGTCAAGTTTGTAACAGAGTTTTTCGGTAGATCTGGATTTCTCATTGACTTTGCTTGTCAGAAGGTCGCAAAAGGTGATCACATGATCCTGAGATGCTGCGACTGCCAAAAACACAAGCCAGTTGCCAAGCATCTAAATTTTCATTGCGTGACAATGGAGATGCAGCAATGGTCATAAATGGGTAGGAAATATCAACGTTGCTTTTTTCAGTGTCATTGTAAATTTGAATGGTCGCTAAACAAATTGATGTAAGTCGAGAACTATCTATATATAATTTCCCGATAATAGTGAAAGATGTATGAGAAAATAAAGGTCCTTTTGCAGACAATACACAGTCAACCTATAGAATTTTTCTACTTCAAAATGACTATGTTGTAGCCACTGGCTTGGGTAGCTTGAAAGGAAAGTCAACAAATTCAGCATTTATTTTGATGACTTTTTGTGGATTATGTGCAGATGTAGTTTTTTAGTTGCCAGTAAGAATGAGTAGAATTGAGTTAATATCTCCTACATCAATACTGTATCTGATTAATCTTAGACCAAGAGAATGATAAATAAGCTTGAATGCTTGAAAAAGAGTACTCTGGCATTTAAAAATAAAAATAAATAAATGTAACTTCAGTAACGTGAATAAATTTTAAAGTACTGTGGGTTTTTAATGCTGCCTGTTTAGATACAATTCAGGAGTGCAAAATCAGGATCAGTCCTTCTGTCCATCCATTACTTTGGGGGGGGGATTTTGACCCCCTCAGAGCGGGTCCACAACTTGGAGTCCTCCTAGATCCACAGCTGAGGCTAGAACATCATCTCTTGGCTGTGGCTAGGAGGACTTTTGCACAGGTTTGCCTGATGTGCCAGTTGCAGCCCTATTTGAATAGGAAGTTTCTTCTCATAATCTCTCATGCCTTCATCACCTCAAGGCTTGATTACTGTAATGCGCTCTACATGGGGCTATCCTTGAAGACCGTTCAGTGACTTCAACTTATCCAGAATGCAGCCACGCGAGCTGTTATGGGTGTACCTAGATAAACCCATTTAACTCTAGTACTCCGTGGGCTTCCAATTGGCCCACAAATTCAATTCAAGGTGTTGGTTATTACCTATAAAGCCCTACATGGCTTAAGACCAGACTACCTGCAGGACCGTCTTCTGCCCCATACATCCCAGTGGCCGATAAGAGCCCACAGATTCAGCCTTCTCCAGGTCTTGTCAGTCAAGCAATGTCTCCTGGCAGTGCCATGGGGAAGGGCCTTCTCTGTGGTGGCTCCAGTCCTATGGCAACAACTTCCCCTGGAGATTCGTATGGCCCCCACCCTTTGAAATCCTTAAAAACATGGTCTGCTGGC
Source organism: Erythrolamprus reginae (assembly GCF_031021105.1). NCBI lineage: Eukaryota > Metazoa > Chordata > Lepidosauria > Squamata > Dipsadidae > Erythrolamprus > Erythrolamprus reginae. Next base: position 161,196,440 of record NC_091950.1, read on the forward strand.
AGGCTTGGGGCGGTTGAGCGTTACACTCTGCTCTGGCTAGTAGCTATGAATACATGAAGTATGAATGTTTATTATTGGGGGGTTTATATTGTATTTTTATAATTGTATTTCTCTGTATTTAATTGCCATAAATAAATATACCTAATTCTGCTGTCCCCATTTTCCCTTTCAGAACAGCAATCCTAGTGGGGGGGGGGGGGCTGGGAAAGAGGGCCCAAAGTCAGCTTTCAAGCCTAAGAGAGAGTTAGGACTCACAGTCTTTATTGGCTTCTGGGCCAGCCACTTTGCCACTATACTAAACTGACTCCCTGCTATATTTTAAGTAACTTAAAAATATAAATCAATCTTGCACAGCTTGATCTTCTTTTTATTTTGTCCTTTTTGAAATTAGAAATACAAGAAGACTGCCAAACAAAAAATGTTACCCCAACAAGTTGGGTAGCTGAGGAAGTTCCTCCACAAGCTGAGAAGAATATTCTTCACTATCCTCAAAATTTTTCACAAGTACTTCTTGAAAATGTTGAAGAAAATATCCACTTGGACACATTAACGCTCCTAGTAGATAACATCAATGCTCTTTCGGGAGATAGCACCTTCCATATTGAACGCATAAACGAGAAGAAGGCTGCAGTAGTAACCTTTCAGCAAAGCACCGGTAAGATCTCTAAGCTTATTGCTCAGATATTTAATATTTGGAGAATTCTATGGTATACAATATGCTTTCCTACTCAAGTATGTTTCTGATATAATGAACTGCAGTCCCTGTCACCTATAGTCACCTGGGGGGGTCACAGGAGTTTGAACTCCATAAATCAGCATTCTGATTCCTATATTGAAATGGCTGAAATAAAGGACATGTCTCCTGAGTGTGGGGAAGTTCGATAGGAAAATGTCTTAACTAAAACTTGCTATAAATGCTTATTGCTATAAGAATATGGCCATGATTAGTTTGGTACTTTCTTTATCTGCTGTTTAACAACTGTGCTTCCTGCTTATGGAACCAAGTAAAGTATAAAAGCTTGCTGAAGAATCCCCATCCCAATCTCTTAAAAATCGATATTGTAGTTTGAATTATGATCACATGCAACAGTTAATTTTTTTTAGCTTGACCAAATTTAGTGTACTTAAACTAATTTTCCTTTCCTCTATTTTTTATTTTATTAATATATTCATTTAACATAAATGAAAGCCATAATTTGTGCCTTAAAAAAGACAAAGAAAAGATTACATCTCCTTGAACCCCAACAATTTGAATAAACATCCAATTCAACATTCTAATTCTAAAGGAGGAGAATTGATGGTGGATGCTCTTTCTCTCTTTTTAAAAAGGCATCCATAATTAGGGAGATACTGTTCATCACTACTTTTTTCCAGTTCTATGACTTGGTGGTCAAAAGTTTGACAGCCAAGGGGCCCCCTGTAGTCACATGACTGTATTTTGGGCAACTGGCCTGCATTTTATTGTTTTTGTATTTATATTGTTATTATAAGCCGCTCTGAGTCTTTCGGGATTGGGCGGCACAGAAGTTGAATTGAATGAATGAATTGCAGTATCCCGTGGGGACATGACCGCAATCTATGACATTTTTGCTGAAAACCACTTTTCAATTTTCTCAAAAAATGCTTCATAGTGAACAATGGGTTTACGTAATAACTGCAGCATTTGCTTAAAAAGTGCAGCAATCACTTGACAAATCATGATGATTCTCTTAATGGCCATTAAAAATGGATTATACAATTGAGTCGGTTATGACTTATAACCATTATGGGGAGACTTATATATGGTTATAAGTTGAGGACTACCTATGTCATCTGCTAATTTATTCAATTTCTCCAGCCTTTTTCTCAAAAGAGCATTCAGTTCCATACAAATACTCCTGATCTAAGAATTCAGGCTACTTTTAATGTGCTGTGAAATTCCTGGTGAAGGCTAGGTTGTTGGTTTGAGACCAATCCCTGAATACAGCTCATCTGTCTGGAACCCACACCGCAATTCGGACATAAATACTTTAGAAAATGTTCAGAGATACTTTACTAGAAGTGCCCTCCACTCCTCTACTAGCAACAGAATAGCCTACACAACTAGATTTATAATCCTAGATTTAGAAAGCTTAGAACTATGCCGCCTTAAATACGACCTAAGCATAGCCCATAAAATCATCTGCTACAATGTCCTTCCTGTTAATGACTACTTCAGCTTCAACCTCAACAACACATGAGCACACAACAGATGCAAACCTAAAGTAAACCGCTCCAAACTCAACTGCAGGAAATAGGACTTTAGTAACCAAGTAGTTAATGCCTGGAACTCACTATCTGACTCTGTAGTATTATCACCTAACCCCCAAACCTTACCCTTAGACTATCCACTGTTGACCTTTCCCGATTCCTAAGAGGTCAGTAAGGGGTATGCATAAGTGCACCAGCGTGCCTACCGTCCCCTGTCCTCATCTTTCTCTCTTACTAGTATCATGTATATAAACATTGTTATATCTTTGTATACAGTGAACCCTCGATCATCGCGAGGGTTCCGTTCCAGGACCCCACGCGATGATCGATTTTTAGCGAAGTAGCGGTGCGGAAGTAAAAACACCATCTGCGCGTGCGCAGATGGTGTTTTTGCTTCCACTGCCGCCCGCCCTTCGCCCGCCCACCCCGTTGCTCGCGCCTGGGGTGCGCGCGCGTTTGGGGACTCCCTAGATCCGCTCCCCAGCTGGGGAGCGGATCTAGGGAGTCCCCAAACGCGCGCGCTTTCCCCAGCAACGCGCGCGCTTTCCCCAGCAACGCGTGCGCGGTGGGGACTCCCTAGATCCGCTCCCCAGCTGGGGAGCGGATCTAGGGAGTCCCCACCGCGCACGCGTTGCTGGGGAAAGCGCGCGCGTTTGGGGACTCCCTAGATCCGCTCCCCAGCTGGGGAGCGGATCTAGGGAGTCCCCAAACGCGCGCGCTTTCCCCAGCAACGCGCGCGCTTTCCCCAGCAACGCGTGCGCGGTGGGGACTCCCTAGATCCGCTCCCCAGCTGGGGAGCGGATCTAGGGAGTCCCCACCGCGCACGCGTTGCTGGGGAAAGCGCGCGCGTTGCTGGGGAAAGCGCGCGCGTTTGGGGACTCCCTATATCCGCTCCCCAGCTGGGGAGCGGATCTAGGGAGTCCCCACCGCGCGCGCGTTGCTGGGGAAAGCGCGCGCGTTTGGGGACTCCCTATATCCGCTCCCCAGCTGGGGAGCGGATCTAGGGAGTCCCCAAACGCGCGCGCTTTCCCCAGCTGGGGAGCGGAGCTGGGATGTCCCCAAGCGCGTGCCGCCCGCCTGCCCACGCCGTTGCTCGCGCCGCCGCTGGGGTCTTACGGGGGCAAGAGGGGGAAGACCCAGGGAAGCCTCTGCCCGGCGGGGAAACTCCACCATCTATGCATGCGTGGAAGGGCACGCATGCGCAGATGGTGGAGTTTACTTCCTGGTTGAAAACTCGCGAAATAGCCCTTTCGCGATACTTGAACACGCGAAACTCGAGGGTTCACTGTACTACCAATACGTACTTGACAAAATAAATAAATAAAATAAATAAGTTGCCAACAACTGTCGTAATTCTATTAACCACTGTGGCAAGAAAGGTTGTAACCTGGGGAAAATTCACTTCACAATCATCTCATTTAGCAACAGAAATTTTGTGCTCAATTGTGTTCGTAAATTGTGGATTACCTTGTACTCGAATGTTTAAATTCGATATTCACATATGTGCACAGAAATGGTAAGCACATATTTAAGAGCTTCTGATTTCTGTTTTTAGCAGCTGCAAATTTTCTCAAGCAATGTTCCACGAACTACAGATTCCAGCAGTATAGACTTACAGCCAGACCTCTCGAACTGACTCATGAAATCAAAGTGGAGAACATCCCAGCTGCAACATCCATCGACTACCTAACACTCTACTTTGAAAGTCCAAAACATGGAGGAGGACATGTGTCTGATATTCAGCTGTTACCCACAGAAGATTCAGCTCTCATTACATTTGATGACTCTCAAGGTAATGGTTCTATTTTTACACAAAAAGAGCTTGCTACTGCTTGGCTAGAAATAAAAAAAATGATGTGGGAAGTTTGGGCACATAACATCATTGGCCTTGGTGTACGCATAACAATAAAATTTTGAATGGCCCAATTGGCAGAGAAGACACAATAGCTGCAGCCCAAAACTGATTATTAAATCACAAGAGAAAAATTGGAGTTTGTGAGACAGGCGATGTGCATTTTGTAGGATTCTGCTTTACTCCATGAATGTGGTTTGCAGTGTAAAGAAATATGGGTTCATTTATGGAACATTGATTGCAGAGATGGAATTGAAAGTTGTTTGCTGAACGATATAAGAGTAATATGTGGTGAAGGTAAAGTGATAAAAGATAGAAATAAGCATAAATATTCCCAAATCTAGGTTAGTATCTTTGTGGAGCCCCATCATGTTTTACTGTGATGGTTAAGTCTGGACTGTCAAGTTTTGTTTCATGTTTTTAACTTTTTTAAATTGTGTATTTGGATTTTGTAAATTGCCCAGAGTAGGCAACCATAGTACATTTCATTAGTAATTATAAATGGTTCTATTTTGATCAGATAATAAATAAAACATGTATAATGTGAATGAAATACAAAGAGTACTTGCAACAATTAATCTATCAAAGATATATTAAGTAGTTGTGTTTGATGAGAAAATGGACTGAATAATTGCCTTTGTCATGGTCAGATCATTTTCTATTGCGCCTTGATTTTAAGGCTCCAATCCTTCCCCGCAGGGAGGCGGAACCGATTAGGAAGTTCTGCCCCAGATGCCTGATGGATCCAGAATGTTTTCAAAGGGCGCTTGGGGTTTTGCGCAATTTGCTTGTACACAGTTTGGCAGAGTCTCTTGCTGCAGCATGGAATATGGCTGCGATGGACACTCTAGACCGAATTGCGCCTTTGTGACCTCTCTGTGGCAACAGACCCTGGAGATCTCCTTGGTTTACTGAGGCACTCTGGGGAATGAAACTCCAGAAGAAAGGTCTAGAGAAGCGTTGGAGGAAAACCAGATCTGACCGAACACTTGTAAAAGCTCAGGTCGACAAGACATGCATACAATGTCGGCCTGATTGCGTCTGCAGAATCCCACCCAGCCGCCCTGTTTAGCGTGACTCATTCCCTCCTTAACCAGGGGGGAGTTGAGGAACCCTTGCAGGCTAGTGCAGAGAAAATCACTCAGATCCGTACTGATCTTGACTTCAATTGGAATGCAATGTCGGCTGACAATGAGTCAGTTGAGGGGACGGGCTCGTCTTACTCCACCTCTTTTCAGCGAGTTTGACCTGGTGACACCTGATAAAGTGGACAAGTCCCTCCTTGCCTTCCGTAGGAGTCTGAAGACTCATTTATGACACTAGGTCTGGGACCATTAGATCTTTGCCCCCTGCCCAATGAATGTGCGAGAGAATGTGGAGTGCATGGAATGATTGTTTTTTATGGTTTTGGAGGGAGGGAGGGAGGGAGAGAGAGAGAGAGAGAGAGAGAGAGAGATAATGCAAGCTTTGCACGAATGGCAGAGAAATTAGTTTATTATGAGAAATATGATATATCAACAATGAGGAAATGAATAAGATTTGATTGTTAAAAAATGTTGGTGAGGAATCGTTACCATATTTTTCAGAATACATGATGCCCCTTAGTTTTGGGGAAGGAAAATAGGGAAAAAATAATCTGCCTACCAGGTATTCATCTGGCTAATCTTTAGTCTGACCAGTTTCAGCACATTAGTTTGCTGATTTTGAGCCCAGGTGCTTTTTTATCCCCCGGGCTGGGGATTAAAAACATTTTCCAAAACACTTCACTTCTCTCTCTCTTTAGAAAGAAACAATGAGAAAAGTAAGCAAAGAGACAATCACTTCACTAGCAAACTAGCAATGTGATCACTTTTAGCTCTTGTTAGGGCTAAAAATAGCTTAGTAAAAGCTACATTAGGGGTATAAGACGCACCTGAAATTTCAGCCTCTCTTGGGGACGAAGAAGGTGCATCTTATACTGTGAAAGATACAATAATCGATTGTCCCTGCTGTGCTACATAAAATTCAAAAATCTGTATTTGTTTTGTAAATAGTGTACATGGTTTGACTGTTCACTGCATGGAATCTGATTTGTATCTGCTTCTATTCAACTTCTGATACAAATTCTCACTATGTTCTATTTGTGTTTCTTTGGTTTTAGCTGTCCTGACAGTATTGAAAAAGCAACACTCATTAAATGGTCAGTCAGTCCTGGTTTATCCCTTCTACAGTTCATTGGAAACTGTTTTGTATGGAAAGGAGAAACCACAAATCAAGATGCCAGAATCTATCAGTGTTCCTTTAGATCCTTATATATGGCAGTTTCTACAAGAAAAGTGTAAATTAATTGAAGAAGTAGAGAAAGAAATGGCCAATTGTTTCTGTGAACTAATATGGCCCCAGGCAGCTTGTGAGCAACCAAAAGTTGTACTGTCTCCCTCAGTTATCTTAGCTAAACAAGGAACCGCCATTAAAAAATTGGTTAGGTCTTGGAAAGATAAAGTTTCTCAGGAGTTTGAATGCATTATGTCAAAATTCAGAACAGCTGAATGCAAAATCATTCCAGAAGCATGGGAGACCATTGAAAACAATTTGTTAAAAAATGTGTTGGCTGTGCCGGATGACTCAAAAAATTGTGTTACTCTAGCTGGTTTTGCACTCACTGTGGATAGTGTGGCAAAAGAATTGAGGGAATACATAGAACATTTGATGAAGGATGCTGAAATAGCCGGGCAAACATTACAAGAAACATTATCAATTTCCCCAGTGAAGTATGAAGTTTTGCAGCAGATCTTGCTAGAAGAGAATATCTATGAAGAAAGCACTGGGCAAAAATGGTGCTACGATACTTCAGCAAAGCAGTTGAAACTGAATGGAACAGCTACAGAGGTTTACAAAATGAAAGGTGACTTACTAGAGAAGATGTTCAGGATCGGGGAGAAAATTGTCAACATTCATCCTTCCATTTTTCAATTCCTACAATGTGTAGATTCTGACAAGGTGTCAGGGAGCCTGTTTAGGGCAAATAAAATTAATGCTGCCTATGAACTTACACATGATTCTGTAGCATTGGTAGGATATTGTCCTGAAGGTCTCTTAAAAGCAGAAGAACAAATAAAGAAATGCTTAACTCATGAACGCATTATATTGAAGGACCGGGAACTCATCCACAAAAAGCAATGGAAAGAATTAACTAAGCATCTGAAGAAGCAAAACAATTCTGTTGAAGAAAGTGTAATAATTGAGGACTGGGTTGATTCGGATGGAGATGCTGAAATTATTGTGGCTGGTTATACAAAAGTTGTAGCAGATGTCTACCAGCAACTTTCCAATTTTGTTGAAAGAAATACCCACATGCACACTGTAATTCCTGCTAAGTCAATGGCCATGGTGCAATTTATAAAGGAAGAAAAACAGGATTTTTTTGGTGATTTGAACAAGAAAGGCCTGCAAATTGATTTTGGGCTCCTGCCAAAACAGAACATTGTCTTGAGTGGACCCAAAGTAGTAGTGACAGAGGCAGCGGTGATGGTGGAACAAATGCTGTCTTCACTGTACTCTGTGAATGTAGTATTCGATAAACCTGGAGTGAAAGACTTTTTCAAAAACCAAAAACATCACTATGTTAACCTAGTAAAAATGGAATTTGGCTGTTTAATCAGATTGCAAAGAGATGATGAGCAAAATGTAGGACACCTTCAAACCAAGGTAAACTTTAAAAATGGTGTAGTGATAGAGGTCTGTATGGGAGATCTGACCACTTATAAAGCTGATGTTGTGGTCAATGCCTCAAATTAAACACTGAAGCACATTGGTGGCCTTGCCAATGCTTTGCTAAAAGCAGCGGGCCCACAGTTACAAGATGAATGTGATGATTTCATAAAGAAACATAGAGATTTAAAACCTGGCTGCGCAGTAATCACAGGAGCTTGGAACCTGCCGTGTAAACAAGTGATTCATGCTGTTGGGCCAAGGTGGACCAGTTCCAACAAAGAAAACTGTATACAACTATTAAAGAAAGCTGTAAGAGAAAGCTTAAAACTTGCAGAAAAATCCAGTCATCGCTCCATAGCTATCCCCGCCATAAGCTCTGGCATTTTTGGATTCCCAGTAAAAGAGTGCACTCATTCCATTGTAACAGCCATTAAGGAAACCTTAGAAGAATCTTCTGAGAATGGCAGCCTGAAACAAATTTGCCTGGTAGATATGACCCCCCAAACAGTTCAGGCTTTTTCTGATGCTTTACACAAAGTGTTTAAAAGTGGACCAGCCCAGCCCACACCGCTCCCTTCTCCATCAGTCAGTCAATTTTTGGAGAGTGAAGAAGATCTTGTAGTGACTTCTGATGAAGGTCTGAAAATTATTGTAGAAGAAAAAAGCATTGAAGATGCTACGGTAAGCATTTAAATTAGAAGAGAAATTTAAATTTTCTTGTTTTAAATTTATTCAATTTATTTTATTACATTCCTCTTTTTAAAGTGTTTATTAAATAGGCATTAAAACATTGGACACAGTTTAACCGTCCTGGCAATTATCTTTGCCATTTTCCCTATTCAGTATTTACATATACAGTGGTATCTCTACTTAAGAACATCTCTACTTAAGAACCATTCTAGATAAAAACCAGGTGTTCAAGATTTTTTGCCTCTGCTTAAGAACCATTTTCTACTTAAGAACCCGAGCCCAGAAAAATTTCCCAAGAAATCTGAGAGTGGCATGAAGGCCTGGCCAGTTTCCTGCCATTCCCCTGGGTTTCTCTCTCTGGTGCAATGTATGGGAGGCAGCCTTGCGGCGGGTATATGGGAGGTGCGTGCTCCTCCTCCCTGCCTCAAAGTGCCTCTTTTTTTTTAAGCCTTAAAGTTTTGAATTTTTTTTTATTCTCCTCCTCCTCTTCCTCCTCCTCCTCGTCCTTCCACCCAAATTCCAAGCTTTTATTTCTTTCCTAATGGGTTTGCACACATTATTTGCTTTTACATTGATTCCTATGGGAAAATTGCTTCTACTTAAGAACTTTTCTACTTAAGTACCTGGTCACGGAACGAATTAAGTTCTTAAGTAGACATATTTCATTCTATTAACATCCCGTATTTTTTCGCAATATAAGATGCACTGGAATATAAGCTACGCCTTTGTTTTGGGGGAGGAAAATGGGCAAAAATCTGCTTCTGAAATCTACCTCCCAGCAAACGTCACAGATGATGTACACTGCTTGTATGTGTGCCTGACCCATAGAAATAGCAAAGTATTAGAGAAATGTACATTATGGCAGTATATTAATGCTAGAAAGTTTTCTTAATGTAGTCACATTAACTCCTCCAAATTATTTAAATAGATCTACTCCAAACATGACTAAGTCAGGCTTTAACTCAGCTGCCTTATCTTAATACTAAAATGGGACACTGTTACATTTTAGGTTATACTTTTTCAGGTCTTTAAAATTAATGTGGCTTTCTGGAAGTATTCTCTGCTATTTAAAAGAAGATACAATAGCACTGGGCCTCTTCAGATCAAGCATTTATTTTAAAAAGCTTCATCATTTTGTTAAGTTTACTAGAACAATAATAAAGCAGTCATTATAAAATTAGTCTAATAATTTGAACATTCTATAGACATTTATAGTTATTTACTTACCTCCTTGCATCCAATTTCAGCAACAGATTAGCACGTGAAAATAAAATTCTGCCTCTGCCTCTCTCTCCCAGCACTTTGCCTCCTTGCAGTTTTAGTTTCACTTTCATTTTAGCATATGGGCCTGCCTGCAGCTCAATCAGCTGGTGGTTGGGAGGCTAATAAGCAGTTGCTTGTGCTAATCAGGCTCTGCGCTGTTTGCTACAAGGTAGTAAATTGCTGGGAGGCAGAAGCCAGAGGGTGGGTGTGGCTGGAGGGGCTACATTCGGTGTATAATATGCACCCAAGTTTTCACCCTCTTTTGCGGGGGTAAAAAGATACATCTTATACTCCAAAAAATACGGTACATAACTTTAATTCTCCATTCTATAAATTCTAGTTATTTCTTGTTTTGAGTCTCTGTTTTCCATTCCAACCATTGATAAAATTTGTTTCATATCTCGTAATATTCTGTGTCGCCTTTGTTTTTCAATTTCAAAGTCAATCTATCAACTTCAGTGCAACTCAGAATTTTCTTAATCACTCCATCTAGGCTAGGAGGATCTCTAATTTTCCAAATTTTGGGTGAAAACCATTCTTGCTATTATATTCTTAACATGCATTAAGTAGGTTACCTCTTGGCTTCAATTCTCATTTAAAATTCCCAATAAAAATAGTTCTGGTGTGAATTCTATTTTCTGTCCAATTAACTCTTCCAGCCATACTTGATTTTTTTACCAATATTCCTTTGCTTTTCTACATGACTATCACTTCCCTATTTGCTTGGATTAATTCCCTGCTAATTTCATCGATTTCCCTCTTTCTCCATTCTTACTTCCATTTCTTTTAATTTTTGTTCATTTTGTTGCTTAAAAATTTCAAATTTTTAAAAGAATTATTAATAAAAATCCTAAAAAACCCCATATACAGTCATTCCCATTCATCCAATTCAATCATTCACAACATCGGATGGAGACAATCTCATCTCTCACAGCCCCCATGCCCGCCAGCAGTGGTAGGTCTTCAGAACTTTACAAAACACCAGGAGGGAGAGGGTGGTATGTATCTCTAGAGGGAATTCATTCCCGAGGGCCGGAGCAGCCACAGAGATGGCTCTTGCCCTAAGCCCCATCAGATAACATTGTCTGGCCGACAGGACCTGGAGAAAGCTGACTCTCTGGGACCTAACCGGCCACTGGGGTGCATAGCCATGTAGGGCTTTATAGTTCATAACCAGAACTTTGAATTGTGCCCGGAAACCAATTGCCAGCCAGTGCAGCTGGAGTGATGTTGAGATGTGGGCAGATCTTGAGAGCCCCACAATAGCTTGCGCAGCTGCATTTTGCACAATTTGCCATCTCCAAACACTCTTCAAAGGTAGCCCCATGTAGAGAACTTTTTTTAAGTTTCTTCACCAAATCACTTTTTAATAAACACTCCCACTTTTTCTTCACACTAATATAAACCTCCATGTCTCTAGCAATATTAAATTATTAATATTATAATCTGTTTTTAAATATATAATTGTCTCTTATATAAACATATAACAAAGTTAAACAACACAGTCCTATGTCAATATTGAGAACAATAATAGAATTTACAGCAATTACAATATTTCTCTACCACTAACAGCCTCAACACTATTACTATTGTTGTATTGTAATGATGTTGGTTTTGATGCTATATTTTGTGGGTTCTGTTAATGGAAAAGGCATGCTTAAACCTTGAAAATGGAAGGAAGCGCTAGTGATTTATCTGCCCCTCTTGAACTAATAATCAGAACCAATTCATTATAATACAAGTCACAGAGATGGGAGTTGCAAGGAATTAGCAATCCTTTTTCCATACCATACGCATTCCCAACTGGAGTCTCCAGTGGACCAAAGATGTCTCATTTGCTTAGGGACTGTTTTCTCCCTGTGTTAAAATAGCAACAATAGGTCAAAGAATACTCTGTAATATGCATTTCACACTCCTAGGCAGTTGATCTTCTAATATAGTGATGGTGAACCTTTTTTTCCTTGGGTGCCGAAAGAGCGTACGTCGTGCATGCTATCACACATGTGTGAGTGCCCACACCCATAATTCAATGCCTAGGGAGAGTGAAAAGAGCATCCCCCAACCTTGGAGGCTCCAAAGGCTTCCCTGGAGACAGGGGAGGGTAAAAACGCCCTCCCCCTTCCTCCTGGAAGCCAAAAACGCTCCCCCAGAACCTCTGGGCGAGCCAAAAATCAGCTGTCTGGCACACACATGCACGTTAGAGATGAGCTAGGTAACGGCTTGTGTGCCAGCAGATATGGCTCTGCGTGCCACCTTTGACACCTGTGCCATCACTGTTCTAATACATAAAATCATCTTGGAAGTAATTTAATGTGGCTTTGATTCCAGACAGATGTTATCGTAAGCACTATTGGTGATGATCTAAAGCTTGGTGTCGGCCCACTTTCAAAAGCTGTGTTGCAGAAGGCTGGAGTTGAGCTTCAAAATGAGTTCCATCAAATGGTCCAAGATCAAGGATCCCAACAGAACTGTGTAATTCCAACCTGTGGGCATAACCTTGCCTGTGTTTTCTTGTTCCACGTCATAGTTCCACAGTGGGATGGTGGAAAAGGGAATTCAACCCAGGTACTGGTTCATTTTGCTGTAATTGTCTTGGAATGTAATGTTCATGAATTTTAAAAAAAAAATTGTTTACAACCTTTGTTTATAATCTTAGGCAGTTTCAATGGCTCTTATACACGGTTTTGGTTTTAACATTGGTCTTTGTGTGCCAGTTTATACTGAAGTTACAAAGCATGTATGCAAAATTGTCTCTCTTATTCCTGAGTAACTTTATATACTTGCTAAGAATTTTAGTTACAAAGGTGCTTTTTCTTTTCTTTTTTTCTTTTTTTTATTTTTTAATAAGTGCACATACATCAAAGACAGACATACAACGAACATTTGGGTTTCTGTCAGAAGTTATTATCGGATATATACATATCCACATTATACATTACTTTTTAAATGTTTAGATTGCACTTTATTTATACTGCAAATAAAATTACTACTATTTGTTAAATTCCTAAACAATATCCTTGTATAATTTTACTTCAATTCTCGTTTCTTTCTTTTAAACAATTATAGAACTAATTCCATATCATGTAATAATCAGAATCCTCTTTTCCTTTCATTTTCCTAGTGAGCATGTCCATTTATGTGCAATCCATAATTTTTTAAATGATCATTTCCTCTCTTGGTGTCTCTTTGTTTTTCCATTGCTGCACATAAACCATCCACGCCACTGTCAAAATGTGAAACGTCTTCAAAGAAAAACTAGAAAGTCCAGTTGCCTCTTGAAAAAGGTGCAGAAATGTACCTAAAAATTAGTTTGGCTTACCTGCAGATGGATTAATTTATAAGGATTTATTTACAAGTTTTTAAATTACTTGTATATACAGTACTTGTGAATTAAGTTCATCTGGAAAGGCGAATCCTCAAATTTTTAACTAAAATTCCATGACAAATTTGGAACAGTTTATCTAGGGTAGCATGTTTTTCATCGTACTTTTGTTAAAAATGTTGAAGGTTGGCTTATCCCCCAATGGGCTGATACCAGAATATATAAATTATGTTGCCTAATTTTTTTTTTAAAAGGTTTGTGTTAATATTTGGCCTTTTAAAACATAATAGTGAAATATTTCTTTATATTTTACAGAAACTTAAAAATATTGTAAGACATTGTCTGGAGAGGACCGAAATGTTGTCGTTAAAGTCTATCTCATTCCCAGCCATTGGGACTGGAGGTTTTAATTTTCCAAATTCTGAGGTGGCTAAATGTATATTTAACGAAATACTAATGTTCAGTAGAAAGAAGAATTTCAAGTCCCTTCAGAAAGTTCATGTTGTTATACATCCAAAAGATAAAGTTAATATAAAGGTAATGTTACTTTTCGTCCAAATAAGAAACTGCCCTTTGTTTTTAAGAATCCTTGAACTTTAATTTTCAAAAAATAATTGTAAGTTTTGAAGTCAATTCTTACAAAAGTAGCAGGTAGACTGTTGGATGGGCATCTGCTTCCCCAGATACAGTATATTCAATGGTGGGCAACATATATTTCGAAGCTACAATGTGATTTGCTTGATTTGGGCTAAATTCATTCATTTACTATTTTAATGCATAACTTGAGACAACAAATAACCAACACACTTTCCTTGTCCCATTTCCCCCCAAAAAACAACCCTGTGAGGTTGGTTGGACTTGGAGAGAGTGATTGGTCCAAAATAAGCAGGTTGGTTTTTCACGGCTAAGTTAGGACTTGAACTCATGACCACCTGGTCTCTAGCCATTACACAAAACTGGTTCTCTCAGGAAACGTAACATTCAAATCCAGCCAAATGTGGCTTATCCCTTTAACCATGTTTAAACATTCTATGAAATAGTGCACATATGACTCTCATCGTATTTGAATGGCAATATCTTCCATTCAATCATCTCTTCTCAAAGATGAGGATTAGTGATGTCTTTCAGGACAGTTAAATCAAGTAGTTTTATCCAGAGTCTCATGGTTTTGGGGGAGTAATAGTATGGGTAGCAATTTTGCCATAATGTTAGTAAATTTTAGAAAAAACAAAATTAAAAGCTTACTGGCTTCCCCCTATTCTGGCAGCCATTATATTTTATTGAAGAAGTTGGATGCGCCTATTTTTAGTAGTGAAACTCATTGTTTCCAGGGGCATTTAATGACACTGTCCATCAGGATCCCCAAATGTGCAAGTTCACTACCCTCAGTGCCCTTATTGAAATGATTCCATAGTGCTATTGTTCCTTCTTTGCATAGTTTTGGAAATATGTGGATAACTTTTCTCCCTCCAGGCATTTACAAAGTTTTTTCGAACTTGGATTGATGATAATCTCAAGGCTGGGCCAAAGAAAGATGAAGAAAGAGCAGGTAATGGGTGGGCTTAATGGGTCAGACTTTTTTCTCCACTTTTTTCTTATCATGAGTTTTAGAACTTTATTAGGTCCAACTCGGATGTAGCATGAGAGATATGTGGACAGGCCTTCCTTTAAATAATATTGGTAATATCTATTAGATGAATGGAAGGACTACATTTACAAAAGAAGTTTTATACCGGGGGTTCCCAACTCCTGGCCAACTACTGGGCCTTGGCCTATTTGGAACTGGACTGTGGGAGTGGGGTGAGTGTTTTTGCTTGCTTGCCACTCATGTGTAATCATTCTACCTCCCCATTGCGCCATTTGGCAATGCCGAAAAAAGGTTGGGAAATCTGTTTTATTTCATTTCACATATGCTAAGCCAAAGCACGTTATATATCTCCCACTTTGTATTGTGATGCCTTAACCACTGGACCAAACTTACGATTCACAAACTAGGCTAGAATAATTTGTTCAACAAATCCTTGATTCTAATGTTTTATCTGAGTTATTTCAGGTGTGGGGTTTTTTTCTCCAAGAAATGTCCACTTCCTCACTGGCAAAGAACTGTTCCATTGTAGCATCTGCAGTTTAAATGGCCCTTTGTTTGATCATGATCATAAATCTTCTAATTTCACCCTTTGGTGGCCATAGAAAAATCAGCAGAGTTCAGTAGCATGTTCAAGGTGCCACGTTTAAGAGTAGCATATCCCAGATGTGCAGGCCTTATTTCCTTTAAATACACAATACGAAATTGAAGGTTTTTTAAAATGGATCTTGAAATAGGTATTTATATCTTTTACAAAGAATAGAAGGATAGTGCTCAGCCCAGGGATTCAATGCTACAACTCAGTCCTAGTGTTTCTTTTCTCAAACACAGGTTCCTTTGGATCCCTTTCTACCTCAGCTTTAGGGAGTAATGAAATGCAGTTTGGATCCATTACCTTCAAGTCAGTGACTGGAGATATTGTCATGGAAAACACAGACGTCATTGTAAATGTGACCAATGAAACCTTTACATCCAAAGCAGGTACTGAATTTCAAATGGACATCTTCTGAATCTCCTAATAAGCTATGTGCTCATTCTTGGCGAGACAAAAGGCTATTTGGATATATAAAAGTCTGTTTGCATGCGTGCGAATGAATAAGAGGCAGAAATGAAGCTACATTAATTTAAATATTTTCTTGTAACCGGAAACAGTATTTCAGAATATTGTGGATCAATTCGATATAGTAATGCAATATCTAACTCAATCCCCACATCAAAAATAATTACGAATTTTCTTACTATGAAATGTTTACAAGCAAGCAAGGGTTGTGTTTTAAGTTCCTTTATGTTCATACATATTCCTCCTTTACAGGTGTCTCCAAGGCAATTTTGGAAGCTGCTGGACCTCAAATTGAAGCAGAATGTGCAAGACTTGGTAAGATGCAACAAGAGGTCCCATTGGGTTAAGTAATGGAGGATTTGGGGAGTTTCAATTGCCAAATATAGTTTGGATGGTATTTTCTAAATTGTTCAATCACAGTTCTGAATACATTTGTCAGTACAATTCTGTAAACTGGCTGCTGCTGCTGTTCTAATAGAGTGTTGTTGAGTCAAGAAAGACAGGATATAATTAAGCAGTAGATAATTATTTCTAAATCTGACAAGCTTAGGAAAGGTAGCAAATAATATGCAGTAATACCTCGTCTTACGAACCTAATTGGTTCCGGAAGGAGGTTCGTAAGGCGAAAAGTTCGTAACACGAAACAATGTTTCCCATAGGAAACAATGTAAAAGCAATTAATGCGTGCAAGGGGGGGGGAATCGCAAAATGGCGCTCCTTTGGGCGCCGTCGCCCAGCTGTCACCTTTTAAAACAGCCGGAGGGCTTCTCGTCGTTCTCCCAAACCTGAACCCAAACTTTTCGGGTTCGGGAGGCCGCCGAGAAGCGCCGCCGCCCAACTGTCACCTTCTGAAACAGCTGGAGGTTCGGCAAAAGTTCGGGTTCGGGTTCAAATTCCGGAGGCCGCCGAGAAGAACCCAGCTGTTTCAGAAGGTTACAGCCAGGCGCCGCCGCCCAGAAGAGTGCCGTTTTTGCGATTGACAGCGGCGTTTTCGGCAGATCTGGAGGCTGAAATGGAGGTGGGGAATCCCAATAGGGAATTCCATGGGCAGAGCTTTGACGTCACGAAGACGTCCTTCCTGGTTGGCCGAAACGTGGCCTCCAGGAAGGACGTCTTTGTGACATCAAAGCTCCGCCCATGGAATTCCCTATTGGGTTTCTCCACCTCCGTTTCAGCCTCCAGATCGGCCAAAAATGCCACTGCCGATTGCAAAAATGGCGCTCCTCCAGGTACTGCCACCCGGCTGTAACCTTCTGAAACAGCCGGGCGCTTCTCAGTGGCCTCCGGAACCCGAACCCGAACTTTTGCCAAACTTTGCCGAAGCCCCCCGGCTGTTTCAGAAGGTGACAGCCAGGTGGCGCCGCTTCTCGGCAGCCTCCCGAACCCGAAAAGTTTGGGTTCGGGTTCGGGAGAACGCCAAGAAGCCCCCCGGCTTTTTAAAAAGGTGACAGCCAGGCGGCGGCGCCCAGCGGAGTGCCATTTTGTGATCTGTGGTGGGTTCGCAAGCCGGAAAAAGTTCGTAAGAAGAGCCAAAAAATTTCCAAACCCCAGGTTCGTATCTCGAGATGTTCGTATCTCGAGGGGTTCGTATCACGAGGTACCAGTGTACTAGCTAGAAAGTTAATGTAAAGTAAATGTGGTCTTGCCACGGTCAATAAATCTAGAGACGACTGAGGAACACTCAAGAAATATTTCTAGACTGCATCGTAACCTCTTTTAAGGGTTGCAGCTTCATCTCAATTAGTCTTAACCTCAACCCCAAAGTCTGGTTTTCTAGCAATATCTCTTGTTTGGATTTAGTTCTTTCTTTCCGATCATCCCATTATTGGAAATAGGTTAAATTTAAGAGGATCCGATGGTTCCTTAGAATTAGATGATAAGGAAGGGAATGTTGGTGTCAGAATAAACATTCTGATGGCAACATTTCTAAAATGCCAGATACCTTCCTGCAGCTTCTGAAGGTAACTTCCCACCAGAACGCCAGAATATTTATGAAGAGGGAGGAGCAGATTTTGGAAAGAGTGAGAAACTACTTCTCTAGCTGGCACTTCTGATGTATCACAGTCTTTAACGTTCACTGTGAAAAAGGTTTTAAGATTTTAAGATTTAATTGGATTTGTATGCCACCCTTCTTCGAGGACTTGGGGCAGCTCTCAGCATGTACAAAAAACAGAAAACAGCAATCCAATTAATAATACATTAAAACAATCTTTAAAATCTTAATTAAAAAACTATCTACCATTCATTCGACAATCATACTAAAAACATTGGTCGGGGGCAATGTTCCCTCTAATTTTTTTTCGGTGTGGGCGGAAAAGTATAGTGTCTGACCGACAGTCCCTTTGGGACTGGATGGCATGCATGAATGCATGCATGCATGCATAAATAAAGAAAAAAAAATTCCCTTCTTTTTTATTAAAGAAATTAATAATAAAACAAAACCAAAATCTATTTTATTACTATCTTCTCCTCTTTTTCCATCCCTGTCTCTTCCCCCCTTGTGTGTGTGTCTGTGTGTGTGAACTCTTGAACCATTTCTAATAACAGGTGAGCTATTGGAAATGGTTCAAGAGTTCACACACACACACACACACACACACACACACACACACACAAATGGCTGGGGTTTTTTTCTCTGTTATTATTTGGGTGCTTTTTACCATATGCTTTAAATCAAGAGTCATTTCTCTCTCTTTCTCTCCCCCCCTCTCTCTTTCTCTCTCTCTCACGTTTTCTTTCTCTCTCTATATTGCTTTCTTTCTCTCTCACTCTTTCTTTTTATCTCTCTTTCTTTCTCTTCTCTCTCTTGCTCTCTCTCTCTCCCCCCCTTTCATCTCTCTCTCTTTCTCTCTTGTTTTCTTTCTCTCTCTCTCTTGTTATCTCTCTCTCCCCCCCTTTTCTCTCTTTCTCTCAGCTGCAGCATTGGGCAGTAGCCATGGGGCGGCGGCAGGGTGATCAGCTGTGAGGCGGAGCTCCGGAACGGAGGCACCGACGGCGAGGGGGCTGTGAGAGCGCTTTCTCCCAGCGCTTTGGGAATGCCTGCCCTGCCTCTACTGCAGCCCCCTTGCTGGAAGTCTGGGACGAAAGCGCTCCCAGCGAAGGGGCTGTGAGAGGGGCAGGGCGGGCATTCCCGAAGTGCACAGAGAAAGCCCTCTCTCACAGCCCCCTGGCTGGGAGCGCTTTCGTCCCGAGAAGCCGCCGCCGCCGTGGGAGATGTCGCGGCCCAAGGCAGGAGGCGGCGGAGAAGGAGAGGGGCGGATCAGGTGGGTGGGGGGCAGGGCCGAGAGGCCAGGGGCGCGAGGGTGCCGGAGGCACCGTGGGGAGGCAGGGGCGGCCGTGGCTTCCTTCCCTTCTACTGCCGGCACTTCCACGCCCCCCCCCCACGGGCTGGCAGGGGTATGGGGAGTGCGTGCCCGTGGAAAAGGGCGCACGGGGGGTATTTGGGGGGGCGCGCACAGCTTACGGGGAACACTGGTCGGGGGTGGGGTGGGGAATCTAAAAACCCCAGACCAAGTTTTCCTTATTTTCTCTGCATGTGCCAAATGACTTGTAAGAGGGCTATGTTTCTATAATTTGACTTTAAAAAGAACACCCAATTTTTCAGGCAGGCATTGTGCCAAATATATCTGTGCAGTAGGCAACAAAGGGTGAGCAGTTGTCAGACAGAATGCATAGTTGATGCTCTCCCATAAGAAATGTATTTGTAGATACTGTACCTCCAATACCTGTAGTACACTGTATGCCAAAGACAGCTAATGGAGAAGTTATCATTTTCATTTTTACAGCCTCACAGCCTCACAATGGATTTGTAACCACCCAGAATGGCAAACTAACCTGTAAAAAAATTATCCACCTGGCTCCTTACTCCAGCATCAAAACTAGGGTCACCAAAGTGCTTCAGGAATGTGAAGCCAAACGGTATGCCTCGGTAGCCTTCCCTGTAATTGGAACAGGTTTGTATTTTTCCCCCAGATAATCATTTGTGCTTTTCTAGAATAAAGTTTTCATTAACGAGGAATATGTGTCCTGAATCCTAGTGATAGTACTGTATAACTCATTGTTTGAAAATGTGAACTGTTGCAATGGATTTGCTACACTAAGCTAGCATATGGCCAAGTTCCAGTATTCTGCTATGTGTGAACATGGCAAAGGAGATGAAATTCTCCTATATTCCATTCACAAAACAAAGTAGGATTTTTCCATTTCTCTTTCATGACTTCTGTTCATTTGCAGACATCGGCCCCCAGTGTGTTAGGGAATAACAGAGTTATAGACTATGCTTAGAAGTAGAAATAATAGCTTAAAACAATGCAATGGCAAGCTCTTCCTCCATTGTTCTTAAGAAAACTTCATGAAGATGTCCATGAAATCAGTGGTAAGCAGCAAGTAAAATCTCATGTGAAGACACTCTTACACATGAGATTTTGGCAATTTTCAGGAGTGTTTTGCTTCTGCGCATGTGCGGAAGCAAAGAAATAGATGAAAATTGCCAAAATCTCACGTGTGTGAGCATCCTCATGTGAGATTTCACTTCTCTGTGCATGCACAGAAGCCAAATCTCACACCGGGGGTACACACCCACCCACCCACACTGCCAGGAGTGTACCGGTAGTGCTGGTAGTGGGCAGCCCTTAGTGAGCAAATCATAGGCAAACTGAGGGGGCAAGAGGACAAAATGATGATGATACATCATGATAAGGGATGACTTGCATTAGATATGTCGTAACCTCATGAAGTGTGTTGTCAACATTTCATGTCATTACATATTAATTTGTTATTTATTATTTGTTTATTTTGTCATACAAATATAGCATTGTAGTATGTTTAACATAATATAAGTATAAAGTAGCAATAGAAAATGCAAAAAGACATTAGGACAGGGACGGTAGGCACGAAGGTGCACTTATACACGCCCCTTACATACCTCTTAGAAAAAGGGAAAGGTCTATTGTAGATAATGTAAGGTTGAAGGTTTTGCATATCATAGCCTTATTTGAGAAGTTTAATTGTTAAAAATCAGGGTCCGTGTGGACAGCCCAGTATTACAGTTGCACAAATCCTGTACTGTAATTCATGAAACATGGTAAAACTAACATGGTAAACACGTGTCCAAGCAAAGAAGTCCTCGGAGAAGAAAAAAGTCTTACAGATTTTGCATGCAGAATTTGTAAAGGTGTCTGCTGTCCTTGGAGATTATGTTAGAATAACCCAAAAATCTGTGCAGTGATGTTGCAATCTGATCTTCACTGCTTGCAAATGTTTGTGCAATATCGTAGTGGATTTATAAAAGGGATGGATTGGGTATTGCAATCTAGATTTCAACATTTTCCCCAAGTAGATACCCATTGCCCCCCTTATTTTGAATCCAACATACTGCATGATTGTATGTTGCATTGAGGTCCCTAGCCTCTCATCCTGAAAACCATAAAAACTGAGTTCTTAACTACAAAATAATTGCCCATTCCTGTAGAAATATATAGGGGGGCTTTTTTTTCCTTACATGTTTTTTTATTTTATTTTTATATTATTTATAAATATGTCAACATCAATATGAATAGTATGACATCTGTAGTATCATTCATTTTGATACAAATGATACCAATATCAGTTATATTGGTTAAGCTTATATACTAGTATTAATATATAGTTTATAAGATTTGTATGCCGCCCCTCTCCAAAGACTCGGGGCGGCTCACAGCATAGCAGTAATACAATACAGTGGAACCCCGACTTACTAAATTAATTGGTTCCGGAAGGAGGCTTGCACGTCGAAAAGCTCGTATGTCGAAACATTGTTTCCCATAGGAAACAATGTAAAAGCGATTAATGCGTGCAAGCCCGAGGGCTGAGGGGAAAAGACGTCGGCTGAAGCGGGGAAGTTCGCCAGGAGTCAGCAAAGAAGCCGCGCGCGTGTTTTAAAAGATCGGAGCCGGCATGGGGAGGCTTTCAATCAGCCCCCGAGCCCCCAACCCGGACTCGGGGGTTGATTGAAAGCCTCCCCATGCCAGCTCCGATGTTTTAAAACACACGTGCGGCTTCTTCGCTGACTCCTAAAGCGGGGAAGTTCGCCAGGAGTCAGCAAAGAAGCCGCGTGTGTGTTTTAAAAGATCGGAGCCGGCATGGGGAGGCTTTCAATCAGCCCCCGAGCCCCCAACCCGGACTCGGGGGTTGATTGAAAGCCTCCCCATGCCGGCTCCGATCTTTTAAAACACACGCGCGGCTTCTTTGCTGACTCCTGGCGAACTTCCCCGCTTTAGGAGTCAGCGGAAAAGCCGCGCGTGTGTTCTAAAAGATCGGAGCCAGCCTGGGGAAGCTTTCCATGCTGGCTCCGATCTTTCAAAACCGGCGCGTGGCTTCTTTGCTGCTCCTAAAGCGGGGACGGCCCCCCCCCCCACCCCCAAGCAGAAGCCAAGGACCCCCCCACCTCCAAGCAGAAGCCAAGCGAATGCTTACCAAGTGGGATACTACGAGCAGAGAGGAGCCGGGCGCTTCCTTGCCTTCCTTCCTTCGCCGAAAGAGTCAGGGAGGCGTGGCTCGTATCCCGGATGTGAGCTCGGGAGGCGAACGGAAATGACGCTCCCTCCCAAGCTCTTATCTCGAGTTGCTCGCAAGTAGAGCTGCTCGTATGTTGAGGTTCCACTGTACATTACAAATCTAACAATAAAAAATTAGATCCATTTAAAAGACATTAATAACATAATAAAACTCCTAGCTATGCAGTCACACACATTCAACCTAATCTATCATGCAGTAAGGCCAAAAATATAATAAAAAGGAACCAGAAAGGACCCTCCCCTCAAGGAGGCATTGACAATCTCCTGGACCCAGCTCTGAGTCACCTCTCTGCTGGCTGAAACCAGCCAAGAGGGACATGGATCCAGCAAACAGGTGACAGAACTCACAGCTCCAATGGCCTTGTCCACTTCACCAGGTCAAACGCCACCCAGAGAGATGGACAAGGATGGGCCCCAGTCACTCAACTGACTCGTCAGTTGACACTGCTATCCAATTGGAGTCGAGGTCTGTCCGGATCTGAGCGACTTTATCAGTGAAAAACGAGTTAAAATCCTCGGCATTGCTCTGTAAGGGTTCCCCAGGCCCCCTCCCTAATTAAGAAGGGAGCGGGTCACCCTAAACAGAGCAGCTGGGCGGGATTCTGCTGATGCGATCAAGGTGGCAGAGTACGCAAATCTTGCCGCCTTGAGTGCCACTTTGTAAGTCTTAATATGAGTTCTTACAAGTGCTCGGTCAGATTCGGATTTACTCTTCCTCCACCGCTTCTCTAGATGTCTCTTCTGGTGTTTCAACACCTGGAGCTCCTCGTTGAACCATGGAGCTCTATGGGGTCTAGTGTCACAGAGAGGTCGCAACGGCGCAATTCAGTAAAGAGCCTCCGTCGCAGCCCTGTTCCAGGCCACAGCAAGAGACTCCGCCGAGCTGTGTATGAGTGAATCTGGTAAAACCCCAAGCGCCCTCTGAAAGCCTTATGGATCCATCAGGCATCTGGGGCGGAACCACCTACTTGGTTCCGCCTCCCTGTGGGGGAGGATTAGAGCCATGAAGTCAAGCCGCAGCAGAAAATGGTCTGACCATGACAAAGGCAACACTTCTAAGCCCATTAATCTCAGACCATTACTCAACTGCTCTGAGAGAAATATCATGTCGGGTGTGTGCCCCCCTCGTGAGTCAGACCTTGAACTACTTGGGTCAGGTCCATGGCTGTCATGGTGGCTATGAACTCCTGCGCTAGCCCAGAGGATTTGCCGAGCGACAGCAGGTTCAAGTTCCCCAGGACAATAAGTCTGGGGGACTCCACCGCCAGCCCGGCTACCTCCTCAAGCAGCACAGGCAGGGCCGTTGACATGCAGCTGGGAGGCAGTACGTGAGCAACAAGCCCACCTGAACCCTTAGGTCCAACTTCACAAGGAGACACTCACAACCCACAATCTCAGGAGCAGAGAGCCTGCGCAGGCTAATAGTCTCCTTGGCTATAATAGCCACTCCTCCCCCCCTTCCCTGGGGTCCTGGCTGATGCTGCACCTGAAACCCAGCTGGGCATATCTCAGAGAGGGGAACTCCCCCCTCTGGGCCCAGCCAGATGTCAGTCACACATACCAGGTCGGCCTCCTCCTCCAGAATCAAGTCCCGGATGAGGAGAGCCTTGTTAACTACCGACCTGGCATTGAGCATCAGCAGCAGCCTGAGTCCAGGGGCCGGATTACACTCATCACCAATTAATATTTGTATTAAAATATAAACCATTATTTAATTATTCACTATTTCAATGTATCATTCTAATGCCAGTTACAACATTGTTCAAGGATGCATAATAATACTATCTTTCAAACTTTATTCTTTCCATTTAATTCTTTAATTTGTTCTATTTAATCCGGCCATCCTTACTAATCCTAGTATAGTACACATATGGTATTAAAATCTAACACCCTTACCCCATCCTGACAACAATCACCATATTATTTAAACTTACATATTAAATCCATCTTTCAACCGCTAATTTTCCATCTGTTTATTACTTTTAGAATACAGTGATCCCTCGTTTTTTGCGGGGGATGCGTTCCAAACGAATTTCCGTGAAGTAGAAGAAATGTATGCATTTAACGAGTATTTGGAGTTTTAAAATCCACCCTTTGCATTTAACAGTCATTCTATGATGTTTCCCAGCTGGAACTACATGTGATATCCTACCAGTTTCTTTAATAGAGTACAGTAGTACTGTAGAAGAATTTTATGGATTTTTAATGGATTTAAATTTTTTAATGGATTTAATGGATTTAAACCCCCTTTGAAAACCCGTGAAGTAGCGAATCCGCCAAAGATGAACCGTGAAGTAGTGAGGGATTACTGTATGTGTATCTTTATTTCTACTTCTGTTCTAACTTTTAATCAGGCCCCAATTATATTAAAGAAAGGAGGAAAAAAATAAAAATATTTCCTTTCTATCCATCATCTCTTGTCCATTTTATTATTTCAGTTTGTACTTCTTTTTTGATATACCTCCCATACTTCTCTCTTCGATCTTTGTCTCTATCTACCTCTGCATCTTTACTGTTACTCAAAGTATTCCTCCCATCTCTGTTGTATTGTGCTGCCA
The DNA here is from genome assembly GCF_031021105.1 of Erythrolamprus reginae. NCBI lineage: Eukaryota > Metazoa > Chordata > Lepidosauria > Squamata > Dipsadidae > Erythrolamprus > Erythrolamprus reginae. Next base: position 161,221,246 of record NC_091950.1, read on the forward strand.
AGCTTCCAGGGTTTCTGCCCAAACCCCTATCTCTTTTTCAATGCTATCTTTCTATTCCATTTTTGAATATCTTAAAATACTTTCTCTGATTTGTTTCCTTAATCATTATAGTCTTTATTAACTTCTCCATAGAGGGTGGAGCTAGCATCTAGCCATGGGGCATCCTCCTCCATCTAATAGGACTGAGTGTTTTAAGGTTGATTATTCCTGTCTGTGTGCCAGGAACCCTAGCTTCACTTAGTCCTCAGACAAAGACAAACATGTGGTGGTTTGCTCCCCCTCTATTGAGAATTTGCTATTTTTTTCTACTCGCTGATTCTATCCACCTCTTTTCTATGAACTGTGAGTTGTCTACTGATTCCTCTCCACTGGGATCGCTGTTCTCCCTAACTGTTTAGAGGCTGTTTTAAACTGGATAAGCCGATTGCCTCTTTGACCTGTAGGCAGCCCTAATTTTGCCTGATGGACTGTTTTAGCTTTCTGTGCTGTCGCCTGAGTCAATCTCTCTGATTATCAGCTGATGGAAAATTACAGGTTTTTCCTTATAGAAGGGAGCCTGGTGCTCTCGAGCATAGGCTAGAAGAGTGGCTGGAAAGGTTTAATCAGACTGGGAGCCTGATTAAAAGTTAGAACAGCACACACATGCTGTATGTGTGGCAGCTAGCATTCCAAGTCTGGAGTAAGGAGGAAATCCAACTTTTGCAGCTGCGGTCCTGATCGAACTGCTTAGCCACCAGAGTTTATCTTACAAGCTAAAATTGGCTGGGGGTGCAGGCAAATATTTGTTATATTGTTGGAGCTGTGTTCACCTTTGGACTGAGCATTTGGGTGCCATTTTGAGGACCATTGAGGTCGTGGATGCCATTTTAGGAGCTACTAAGGTTGCGGGCACCATTTTGAAAGCCCTCATCGTAACGAGTTGCTGCCATATGACACCAGGAGCCATTTCAGGATGACAGTGCTATCTGTTTACTCCCTTGCCTATTGTGCCTGAATTTTGGGGGGTCAGCTTGGCTTTGGATCAGGATTTTTTCTTCGCCTGGCGTGGCTAGTGCTGGCTACTGAATGGTTTTACAGAGGAGCATATTTTGCCAGGCACCATTTTGAGAGCTCCCATGATAGGCTAATAGGGAGAGGGCCCTATTCTCACTGTTTACTTTGCCCCATCATTGCCGATGGCAATTTACCGGTCTACAGAGCAGTTTGGAGCCCATCAAGGCATTAAGCACTACGATAGCTTAAGGCTCTTATGCCTTTGCCATGACTTTGAATTAAATTTGGCACTTCCTTTTGATTCACGTTAGCTAAAATGATCATTAAAAAGCTAAAATGATAGCTTTTTGAACCAGGTTTATAGCCCACAAACCTGAGCGTTCTAGCCTATGGCTGTCACTTTCTTCTAATTGCCATTGGAATATGCACCCACACAATACTTCCAAAAACTCTTAAATATGCCAGAGATGGTTTCCTCCCATATAGCACTGCACATGGAGTACCATTAATGGCTGAACTCCACCACCTATTAATTAAATAATTAGCAGTCAATATGGCTTCACCCCAATATGACCCGCTCATTTGGTGTTTTTCTCTGCAATCAAACATGCCTTTAATGGTTCCAAACGCAAGTCCTGCTCTTGTTTGCATTCAAAATATATTCAAAAACATATTAATCATAATTAGTACTATTTATTTTCCCATATTAATCCTCCTTTGATAATCATAGCTTTATTATATCCCTTTTCTCTTTCCCCCATTTTTCTTTACCATTATAATTCACATAATAATCTTATAATTTAGTTAATAAGTTCAAAATTATCTCTACCAATCCAATTAAGAACCTTATACAGTTATAAATTTATCATTGTCTAAGTCTTCTTCTACCTGCTCCTTCTCCTTTCAATATTACAAATATAAGCTATCTCACATTTCAATTAGTAGTTCAATTAATAATCAAATGACCATTTATCAGCCTTGTAAATTTGTAGCTTTATCATTGTCCAAATCTTCTCTTATCTGCTCCTTCTTATTTCACTTCTTTTATTTTCTTGCTTTTATTTTTATTATTATTTTAAAATGTTTAGTCTCCTTTCTCAATTCAATTTCTGTGCTGCAGATGAAATCTGTAATATCCACATGTTTCTGCAGTTCTATAAAATAATTCTTGCAGAACAATAGAAATTTTCCTGCAGACACAATAATGTCCCAAGTTTCATCAAGGCTCTTTAATGCTAATAACTCCTTCTGGGACTTGGGAAAATTCATTCTGAATTTGTTGCAGATAATTAATTTCCAGAAGCACACACAAATGACTGATTCAGCTGGATTCATTCATTTATTTATGAACATAGAAATATATTGCTCAAAAAAATAAAGGGAACACTCAAATAGTACATCCTAGATCTGAATGAATGAAATATTCTCATTGAATATTTCATTTGCACGACTATTCCATTTGCACAACAGCATGTGAAATTGATTGTCAATCTTGTTGCTTCCTAAGTGGACAGTTTGATTTCACAGAAGTTTGATTTACTTGGAGTTATATTCTGTTGTTTAAGTGTTCCCTTTATTTTCTTGAGCAGTGTTTGTGGTGTGTGTGTGTGTGTGTATATATATATTTGTTTTCGTATGTATATATATATATATATACGAAAACAAATATATATATATATATCTCTACGAAAACAAATATATATATATATATACAGTGATCCCCCGGTTATTGCGTCCCCGACCATTGCGAACAGGGTAATTCGCGATTTTTCAACCCGGAAGTCAAAACACCATCTACGCATGCGTGCCCTTTTTTCTATGGGCACGCATGCGTAGATGGCACCCGGCAGATCAGCTGCTGGGCGGCTTCCCTGGGTCTTCCCCCTCTTGCTGGCGGGAGGGCGAGCAGCGGGCATCAGCAAGGAATTTCCCCACCGCCCACGCAAACTCCTCGCTGCCGCCCGCCCTTCGCCCGCCCACACCGTTCATTCTCGCCGCTTTGGAGCTGAGTCCTGAAGCGAATTCGCTTCAGGACTCAGCTCCAAAGCGGCGAGAGCGAGCGCGGACAAGCCGTTCGCTGGTGCTAGCTCTCGCCTGCCTGCCCGCTAGCGAGGAGCCGCCTGCCTGCCCGCTAGCGAGGAGCCGAAGATTGGGGGCAGCGCGGCTGTTTTAAAACGTCCCCGCTGACATGGGGGGCTCGCTAGCACACCCCCAAACCCGGGTTGGGGGTTCGGGGGTGTGCTAGCGAGCCCCCCATGTTGGCGGGGACGTTTTAAAACACACGCGCCGCTTTCCAATGAGTCCCGAAGACAAACGTCAAACTTCCCCGTTTGTCTTCGGGACTCATTGGAAAGCGGTGCGTGTGTTTTAAAACGTCCCCGCCGACATGGGGGGCTCGCTAGCACCCCCCCAAACCCGGGTTGGGGGTTCGGGGGGGTGCTAGCGAGCCCCCCATGTCGGCGGGGACGTTTTAAAACACACGCGCCGCCCCCAATCTTCGGCTCCTCGCTAGCGCTGCGGAAGTAAAAACACCATCTGCACATGCGCAGATGGTGTTTTTACTTCCGCAGCGCTACTTCGCGAAATCCCGCTCGTTGCGGGGGGTCCTGGAACGGAACCCTCGCAACGAGCGGGGGATCACTGTATATATATATACACACACACAAACACTGCTCAAGAAAATACGAAAACAAATATATATATATATACATATATATATATATATATATATATATATATATATATATATATATATATATATATATTACTACAAGTAGATTATTTTATGTTTGGTATGACTGTGTTGTTTGGTTTTTTAAATAATGTTAGGGTTTTATATGTTTTTTAATATTAGATTTGTTCTACTACTATATTGTTTTTATTATTGTTGTGAGCCGCCCCGAGTCTTCAGGGGCGGCATACAAATCTAATAAAATTAAAATAAAATAAATAAATAAGCAGAGAGTTAGTTTCATTTCAACAGCAGATAAGCACAGAGTGGGCTAGAGAATATGGAGTAGGCTGAGCCATGCCCTGTCTTCAGCTTAAATTGTCAGTTTCAATTCTCTGCACAGATTTAGAAGTGTTTAGGTCCCATTAGCTGACTTAGTTTTCCTACGTCTATTCATTGGTTGACCTTGCTAACATGGGCTCTCCCAGTTCATGAATATCTTAGCAATGGGTTGTCCATCTTTTTGAGTCCCTCAGCGTAATAAGTACTAACAAGTATATTTTGTTGGGTTTTCTCTGTTGCATCTCATACAGGTCAGAAAGGAAGGAGTCCTGACGAAGCAGCTAAAGAAATTATCGATGCAGTTGCTGACTTTGCAGGAAAAGTGATGCCTGGATACCTGAAACTTGTTAAAGTTGTTGTTTTTCAGCCACATATGCAAAAATCCTTTTCAACCATTTTGGAAAATAAAAAAGGCCGGGCATTGCCCACTTCCGAATCTATATTTTCTAAGGTTAAAGGCAAGTTTAAAGTATTGAATTCATTTACTGTCAGTGTTCTTCATTTCCCCCCACCCCCCATTGAGTGTGCATTTACAGAATTTCTCTTTTGCTTACAGAGTTTATAATGGGTACGAAGTCACCTGCTAAAAAGAATATTATGGCATTGGAGAAGAAGATTGAGACATCATCATTTGTGTTATGTGGCGAAAACAGAAAAAAAGTAGAAGAGGCTGAAACCTGGCTAAGGAAATTGGTTTTAAATGGACAGATAGAAAATCTCATTGTTGATGAGTTGATAGGCATGTTTACTCATGCTGAAATCAGGAAACTGAATGGTCTCCAGAAAAGATTGCATATTGTCATTCATCTGGACAAGATGGAGTCTCCTCCTTTTATTTTGGTATCTGGTGTCCCTAGCGATGTCGTCATTGCTTGCACAGAAATTCAGAACCTCTTAAAAACACTTAAAGCTGACCAGGAAAAGAAATCTAGGGCAGAACTTGCTAAAGTTTTAGTTGAGTGGCAGTATTGTGCAAACAGAAATGTGTTTGTAGCTTTTGATACATTAAGTAACCTTGATTTAGAAGATGCTAAAATCAGCAAAAAGAAAAAAATTCAGGTCCAAATTCAGGGACAGAACTACACAGCTCATCTGGACAAGATGTGTGTTGAAGATAGCCAAGGAAACAGTATGAAAATTAAACGTGTTGGAAAGGATGAAGGTAATGAACATCTTAAATTGAGATTTAAAGTGGCTAGACTACTGTTTTGGTCTCAAAAATGTCTTACTTAGGATTTAAAAAGTGTTTAAAAGGGGTAAGGGCAAGGGTACAAGGCAAGTTAACATGAGTGTATCACAAGGAACTTCAAAAATAATTAAGTGAACAGACCATTTGTATGATTGGCATCAAAACATGACTTTCAATTCAACAATACTGGATGTGCAAGGCTTGTTCATGTGTAGGGCAAGTGTTCCATCTATTCATTTCCCAGCTAGAATTTTAGGCCTGTTTCTACTTTTTAGTAGAAATTGGCAGCACAAGAATCCTTTGCCCAAAAGTGGAAGAATAATTAATAAGTTGATGCAATGGTGGTGACTTCTATAATGTCTAGAAACATCTTTCCTGGCTCATATCGGGCATCCTTTGTCATCTGAATTTGGGTCTTTTTAACTTTTTCTTCAACAGGAATAAGAATAAATAGGAAGATGATTTGTCTTCCAGACTGTAGAATTGTCTTTATTTCTGAAAAAGTATTTTATTGTAAGCGCTTTAGTTATATTTGTAGTATTTAAAAATGGGGACAAGAAGCAGTGGCTGAGAGCAGATGGCTGTTGAGTACATCTTTTGAAGTTGAACATGTCTACTAAGGTAGCCAATTTCTGAAAAAATCTATAATTGAATTGAATTTAAATTTATTAGATTTGTATGCTGCCCCTCTCCAAAGACTCTAATACATAATGTTTGCAAAAACATAAATTATCTTAATTGATTAGTATTTTAAGGACCAAAAACAATTTCTTACCCTAGAAGCACTCTAAAAACATTTGCAATTTGTAAATTGCTCTGCTGAGCAGAACAGAAACTTCCAAGTTTACCAGTAAACTGGTAAAGAAAGGGAAGATGGTCAGTTATTGGTGGAAAAGAGTCAAAAGTAATGTGGTTTATTGAGTGAACAAAATGAAAAGATGGGGATAGTTGTTTGGAAATAACACTTAAGACTCCTGCTATTTAGTTTGTGAGTGCTGACAGGACAGTTGTAATGATGAAAGAAAGTTATTCTGTTCAGAAATGCCAAACTGTGCTGAGGATTTTAATAATAAATGTAATGTTTAAAGAAGAGGATTGTGCACGGTTCTGTTTCCTGCGGGTTATGTCACAACCTTTGTTTATTTTGCAGGCAAAGTATTAGAACGTCTTCCTGAACAGTGGCAAGACATGAAAGGAAGCCATGCCAAATTAGTTCCACTACAGCCTACAGCAGCAGAATATAAGAGCGTTGAAAAAATATTCCGGATTGGCTGCCCTACGTTCAGAATTGAAAAGGTGATGATTGATCTGAGTTTAAGGAAGCAAATAAACCCAACATACTTTCCTTCTCCTTTCTTGCCTAAAACAACAACCCTGTGAGGGTTGGATTTGGCTGAGAGAGAATGACTGGCCAAAATCAGCCAACTAAAAAGGGCCAGTGTTGTGTTCTACTGCTTTATATCCTGTAGAACATCAGTAGGGTTCTGTTTTGAGTTCTTGAGTGATGTTGAGCATCAGTGACTGGCTATAAGATTGGCTCAAGAGTTGGTAGTACAGTGGTGCCTGTACTTAAGAATGCCTCTACTTAAGAACTTTTCTAGATAAGAACCGGGTGTTCAAGATTTTTTTGCCTCTACTTAAGAACCATTTTCTACTTAAGAACCCGAGCTGGGAACTGCCTCCTGCCTTCCCCCGCTTTTTTGCTGGCCACGGGCGATGGGTGGGACAGAGGGGCGGGGTTAAGCCTCCTTCAGCGGCTGGGGAGCTGCCCGGCTTTGCCTTTTTGGCTGGGAGGGCAGGTGAAGCGCCGGACCTCCTGCCTTTCCCCCCCCCAGCCAAAAACCCAAATGTCTCCGCTGTAGCAGCTGCTGCAAGAGGCTTCCCCGACCGTTGCCCGTGGCCGGCAGAAGAGCGCTCTTGCCCAGTGGGGAAGCCTGTTGCAGCAGCTGCTACAGCGGAGACATTTAGGTTTTTGGCTGGGGGGGAAGGCAGGAGGTCTGGCGCTTCACCTGCCCTCCCAGCCAAAAACCTAAATGTCTCTGCTGTAGCAGCTGCTGCAACAGGCTTCCCCACTGGGCAAGAGCGCTTTTCTGCCATTCATTTGTCCCTATTTCTATTGTAGTTATCAAGTTTAGTAACTTTTTATTTGCCTACACCATGTCAATTCTTGACCAGGATTTGTGTGGACAAGAACAAAAAATCTTGTACCTCTGGATTATGCTCTCACCAGCAATCATCTAAATTAAGCTCATAACACATTTCATGGAAAGTTTTTGGTAAAGCGTTCCTTTTTTAAATAATTTTTTATTATCTGTTTTATAGTCTTTTATGGAAGACACAATCCCATTGAAATCTCTAATTAGGCACATATCCTGGTAAATTGTTTCTATTATTTTTTGGTGCAGGTTTTGAAAAAGTTTTTCCTGCTCTTTATTTGGAGCATATATTATTACCAGAAGTATGTGTGTGAAATGAATCTTTATTGAAATAATCAAAATCCTACCTTTATGATCCGCATAGATTTTTTTCCTGCTTCTATCTCTCTCTTAATATAGCTAGCAATTTTTTGTCCAAGGCAATAAACAATTGGCTCAGTTTTTCTTGTTTCAAAATTTTCTCACTTGGCGATTTATGTGGAGTTCCTGTAAACAAACAATGTCCAAATTTTGTTTCAAAATACATGGCAAATACATTTTTCCATTTTCTGTCCAAATTCAATCCATTAATGTTTATTGATATAAAATTTATGGATTGATCCATTATTGTTAGTGTTATTACTTGTGTAGCTGCCTACTATTTATTCTATTTTCTTTCTGAGCTTTTGTTCTAATGCCTTCTATCTCTTGTTCCTTTTCCTCAATATTTTCCCTTTTCTCTGTTTTGGTGTCCTCTGAAATTTGTTCTTCTTGACCTTTACTTTCCAATTCTTCCCATTCCTTTTATCTCTAACATAGGCTGTTCATAAAAGTCTTTTGCCATTTCTATGTTCTCAATCTTAAATCTTTTTCCCTGCCATGTAATCATCATTCCTTCCGGAATCAACCATCTGAACAGTATTTTTTGTTTATTAAGTTGGTTTGCTAATGGGCGGTAGTTCCTCCTGTTGTCTCGCAATCTTTTAGGTATTTGCATCAGAATCCTTATTTGCTTTCCTATATAGGTTATGTTATAGTCTCTTCTTTTGTTGCCTTAAGTATTTCATTACAAAATCCTTTTTGTGTGCATCTTACATGTACAGTGATACTTTATCTTACGAACTTAATTCTTTCCATGATGAGGTTCGTAAGTAGAAAAGTTTGTAAAATGAAACAATGTTTCCCATAGGAATCAATGTAAAAGCAAGTAATGCGTGCAAACCCATTAGGAAAATCATAACTTTAAGATTTTTTTAAAAAGTGGCAGGTGGACAAAGTGAGGGCTAATGGAGTGGAGACGGACAGCGAGGAGAAGCTAGGAATGAAGGTCCTAATGAAGGCTAATGCCACCCCAAATTGCTCCCAAAATCACCTCTGCAAAAGCTTCCTATGCACCAAATCACTTCTAAAATCACCTCTGCAAAAGCTTCCTATGCAGCAAATCGCTCCTAAAATCACCTCTCCAAAAGCTTCCTATGCACCAAATCGCTCCCAAAGTCATCTCTCCAAAAGCTTCCTATGCCACCTCAAATCGCTCCCAAAATCACCTCTCCAAAAGCTTCCTATGCCACCCCAAATCACTCGTTTATCTTTGCTGCCTTTCTTCACTCCATTTGCCTTTGTTAGGACTTCAATTTGGAGTGGCATAGGAAGCTTTTGGAGAGATGATTTTGGGAGCGATTTGGAGTGGCGTAGGAAGCTTTTGAAGGCATGATTTTGACAGAGATGGGGCGAAGTAACTGGAAGGCTAGGGGGGATTTTGGCAGCAGGATGGGGTGGCTGCAGGGAGCAGAGGAAGCGGAGGGCTAGAGGGGAAAGTGGCAGGGAAATGGGGCAGCTCCAGCGTTCCCCGCCTCAGGATTGCAGGTGCAAGCAAAAGGAGGCAGAGAATCCCAGCGGGGGCATCAAACAGTGGCAGTCACAAGGCAGGGGAATCCCTGCAGCAGTAAGAGAGCACATGTGCAGTAAGAGAACCCACACACCCGGGCTCAGGTTCGTAAGGTGAAAATGGTTCTTAAGAAGAGGCAAACAAATCTTAAACATCGGGTTCGTATCTCAAAAAGTTCATATGAAGATGCATTCGTAAGATGAGGTATCACTGTACCTCCCTTGGTAATTTGTTTCATCGTGCATAGTTTGTGTATATTCTGTACACTTCGTTCAGCCCATTCATTACCCCGTTTGTCCTTCTCTAATATGTTTGCTATTATCTCAGTCATATTATTTCACCCAGATTTTCTTCTTTGTTCTCTGTAATGTTCTAAAAACGTAGATAGAATGCCGCTCTATCTAATTCCAGGTTCAGAATTTATTCTTCCAGTTCGCGGTTTAGCATCATCACTTTTTGGTCTACTGCTACTACTGCCTTTTCAGTCTGTTGTGTCTTATTCTCCACTATTTCTATCCTTTGTTCATTTTTTTCCAAGATTTGTTGCAGGTTACTAATTCTACTGTCAACTTTCTGTATGTCCTCTCTCACATTTTCATAGTTTCGGTCCATTTTTTCTTGCATCTTCATAATTGTTTCCTGGATTGCCAATAGGGTCGCCTGCAGTGACTGAGTTTGACCTCCCGCCTTTTCTGCCGTCAGCATATTATCTAATGATCTTTGTGTTGAGGGGGAAGCTGTTGAAAAAACTGGGTTTTATGTTGTTTTCTTGGATAGTTTTTGAATGGTTGCCATGTTACACATCTTGAAGATATTAAAGAGGTCACTCAATTCTACCATTCAATTTACAATAATTTTTTTTCTTTTCTATAGCAAGGTCTACTTAAGTTTGTCTTTCTTGGGGGGGAAATTGGTTATGATGTTATGTTTGTACAAAGCTTAATAGTAATACAATAGGTTATCCAAAGGGAATATGAATTTCTTGAACAAAAACAATATCAACAATTAATATCAACAATTTATCTCCAAATATCTCTATATAACTCTATTACAGTGGTACCTGGAGATACGAGTTTAATTCGTTCCGGACCTGGGCTCTTAAGTCGAGCAGCTCTTATCTCAAACGACTTTTCCCCATAGGAATTAATGTAAATAATTTTAATTGGTTCCAGCCCTCAAAAAACTCACAAAGTTAGTCTAAATTATGCAGAAAGACATGTTTTTAATGAAGAAATGTACATGTAAATATAAATGAATAATGAAGTTTCTTTCACTTAACTTGTAAACTTTCTTAAACTTTTAAATTTACATATGTTCAACTTCTCTGCCACCCAATCCTGTAGGACAGAGGTCCCCAACCCTTTTTGCACCAGGGACCGGCTTTAAGCGATCAAGAGAGGAATGGGTGAATGAATGGACGGAGGGTGGGAAGGAAGGAAGGAAAGAGGGAAGGGACAGGAACAGAGGAAGGAAGCAAGGAAACTTATGAAAGGGGAGAGTAAGAGAGGAATGAGTGAAGGGAGGGAGGGAGGGAAGAAGGTGGGAAGGAGAAAGAAAAGAAGAAATAGAGGAAGGGAAGGTAAAAGAGAGAAAGAAAAAGAGCAAGAAAGAAAGCTGCAAGCACCCCCCCGAGCCCCCCAGGCCGGCTGCAACCTTTTAAAACACGTGCGCCGCTTCGCAGCTGTCTCCTGAAGCCGAACACGGAAGTTAGCGTTTGGCTTCAGGAGACAGCTCCTTGGCGCTTGTATCTCGAATTTGGGCTTGTAAGTAGAACAAAAATATCTCTCCCCTCCCAGCTCTTATCTCGAGTTGCTCTTAAGTAGAGCAGCTCTTATGTCGGGGTTCCACTGTATATCTAATAATATAATTATCTTATATAAAGTTTGCCTCACTAATGCTTCTAATAATAACCCTAATATACTGTTGTTACTATATTTTCTATATGGTCTTATTTTATAATGATATTTAAATAATATCTATCAGAGAGAGGAGAAAAGAATGAGGAAAAGTTAAAAAAAATTGGATTTCAAGGCCATCTATTAAATGTGTTCAAGTATAAATTAATCTAATTATGCAATCGAGTTATTCATATACTTATATGCTATTTAGTCTGGAAATCATATCTTAGATATCCACAAAATTTTTCTTCCAGTTGTTCCTTGGAAGTAGGAGAAGTTTAAATGCTTAAATAAGTCTAGTTAATTTACGTAGATCAAAGTCAAAGTAGGAAAGGTTTAAATGCTTAAACAACAAATCTAGTTAATTTATGTAGATCAAAGTCAAAGTAGTCCATTAAATTCTTCTTCCAGTTGTTGTTCTTCTTTAGAAGTAAGAAAAATTTGAATGCTTAAACGAGAAGTCTGGTTAATTTACATTACAATTTAACACTTACACTCTATTAAGTTTAAAACTGAGTCCATTGCATCAGCTGGATCTGACGTTATTTTAGGGAGGGGGAGTACTTTCTTCTTCTCCATTTTCCCTCAGTCTTAACTTTCACAATATACATCCCACTTTCACCAGCCAAAACAATCCAGTCTCTCTCCACTTCCCTGCTTTTGTTCTGCTTTATTCCGTCTTGCCTGTTGAAAGTCTTCCTTTTACTCCACTCTGCTCCACTCGTTCTCAGTTATTGTAGCTGTCAGATTTAACAATATGCACCTCCTTCCTCATCACTTCGCTCCAATCGCAGCCATTAGGCATACAGGTTGTGAATATTTTAATGACTAATATAGTTACGTTGTTTTTGTAGAAGCTTTTTTTTAATCTTAGCAAATACAGCAGTGATATAGACAGTTAATTTAATAAATAAACAATAAAAGTTAATATGATCCCACACTTCTTGAATAAAGGCAATGCAGGGGACAACAGGATCTTTGTGGGAAGTAGTATCACATAAGAGACTCTCCTTGCCAATTCTCCCTTGCGACCTTTTCTTCTCAGATTGTTTATTTTTAATCTCAGCATAGTTGCCAAGGGAAAATGTTAAAACTCACAACATATGAATATAGATATTGTACAGCAGGGAATGATACTGATAAACGAATAATAATGTTTTACATTTGCAATCTTTGTAGATTGAAAGGGTACAGAATCCTTACCTCTGGCAATCGTATCAAGTGAAGAAAAAGGAAATAGATACACAAAATGGCCATGAAAATAATGAGAAGATCCTCTTCCATGGGACTCCCCATTCCAAATTGGTGCCCATTTACCAGACTGGCTTTAACCGCAGTTATGCTGGCAAGAATGGTAAGATCCTTCAAAGCAGATGTTAAGGGAATATTAGATATACAGTGGTGGGGGGAAATATTTAGTCAGACACCGATTGTGCAAGTTCTCCCACTTAAAAAGATGAGAGGCCTGTAATTGACATCGTAGGTAGACCTCAACTATGAGAGACAACATGAGAAAACACATCCAGCAAATTACATTGTCTGATTTTTTACGAATTTATTTGAAAATTATGGTGGAAAATAAGTACAGTGATACCTTGTCTTACAAACCCCTCTTCATACAAACTTTTTGTGATACGAACCTGGTGTTTAAGATTTTTTTGCCTCTTCCGAATTATTTTCAATTTACGAACCCGAGCTGCCACTACTGGGATGGCCCGAAGTGCTGGGATTTCCCCTCGCCTCCCCTCACTGGGAATCCCCACCTCCAGACTTCCGTTGCCAGCTGAAGTACCTGTTCCTGCATTGCTGAGATTTCCCTGAGGCTCCCCTCACTGGGATTCTCTTCATTTTTGCTGGCGCTGCTTTGAATCACAGCGACAAACTCCCCCCTTCTAAACTGCATGGCCAAGTCTCTTTTTTCCCCCTTCCTTGGCTTGGGAGGCACTATAATAGCAGAATTTAAGGCAAGCAAAGGGGATATCCCGACAGTGGAAAGGATAGATCCAGGAGGATGGGGGGCGGTCGTTTGGATGCCGGTGAGGAAGAGAAAGAAAGGAGGAGGGGGAGAAGGAAGAGGAGGAAAAGAATCCCGTAATTGTTCTGTCGGGCTCTCTGATAGAAGCCTCCCGAAAATTCAAGGGTACAAATTTCAGACACACGCACGTTTGAAAGTTCAAAACAATGTTCTTTATCACAAAATTCAAAAGAAACAAAGCACCCTTTTTGTATTGCAAAGAGCACTCTTCCCCAAAACAACCTTGTAGGCTGTACAAGTCCCTTAATCAGTCCTTAAATACTTAGCTAGTAGCTGTAAAGAAACGTCACAGCCCTCCTTCTTCCAACAAAGTGAAACACTCACACACTTTACTCTGTTTTGGTGTCAAAGGCGTGAAAAATCCACAAAGTTCAGAAACAGCGAGGCACGATTCCTGAAGAACTGCGATCAGATAATCTTCCACAACGGCCAAAGTAGCACACTGCTATTTATAGCAGCAGCCCTAATTACTGGAGCCCCACCCAAACACAGGTGGTCTCTCTTATCTCCTGTAATATGTCCTCAATTGGTCTTTTCTACGCATAACTCTGTGCCTGCATGGGTCCAAGACTTCCTCATCCGAAGCGACCAAAGATAAGGAAGATTGGTTTCCTGGGCTGTGTGCCAAGCCCCCCTCTTCCAAGTCACCCCCACCTTCTTCATCCGAGGAAACTGCACTTCCTGACTCTGCCGGCAACAAAAAAGGCCAAGAACATGTTGATGGTTCCCCTGCCTCCACCTCCACATTCCCTGGGGCAGGAGCTGGGCCAGAGCCAACCACAACAGTAACCAACCCCTCCACCCCCTCCTAAAACCCCTTCCTTCCCCAAGCTGTGCCAGCGCTGCCCTACGGCGCTCCAGAAGACAAAGCGATTGCCTTCCCAGCCCTGCATGCCAGTGAACAAGTGGGGACAGCAGAGGGACAGGAAGAGGGGCGCAGTCATTTGAATGCTGATGAAGGAGGAAGAGAAAGAAAAGAGGGGGACAAGGGGGAGGAAGAGGAGAAGGAGGAGGAGAAAAGAAGGGGGTGGAAAAGGAGAACGAGGCAGCAGGGCTGTCAAGGAGGGCAGAAGCCAAAGTGGGACTGTCAAGGAGGGAGGAAGTCTCTCCCAGGGACCCAGAGAAAAGAAGCCCTCCCTTCCATCTGGGCAGCCTGGAATCAAGGAAGCGTTTTGCATTCTCTGGGCGCTGGGGGAAGGGATAAGTCTGTCCCAGCGCCCAGACAAATGGGAGGCACGGATTCCTGGAGCTCAAGAGGAAAGATGTGGGGGAAATGAGCACAGTGGGATGGACAGAAATGGGAGGCAAAGACTCATGGAGCTCAAGAGAGGAGAAAGATGTGGGGGAAATGAGCACAGTGGGATGGACAGAAATGGGAGGCAAAGAGTCATGGAGCTCAAGAGAAGCTCTTTTCGCCTTGCTTCGTTGGGACTGCCACCTCTTACCACCTCTTGCTGTCCCTCCCCCACTCCGTTCGGCTCAGCTTCGTCCACCCGCCGCTTTTTTTTAAAAAAGCCTTAATGTTTTGGATTTTCCTAATGGACTTGCACACATTATTCGCTTTTACATTGATTCCTATGGGAAACATTGTTTCATCTTACGAACTATTTTTCTTATAAATCTCGTCACAGAACGAATTAAGTTCGTAAGACAAGGTACCATTGTATTTGGTCACCTACAAACAAGCAAGATTTCTGGGTGTCATCGACCTGTAACATCTTCTTTAAGACACTCCCCTCTGTCTTGCACTCATCACCTGTAGTAATGGCACCTGTTTGAACTTGTTATCAGTATAAAAGACACCTGTCCACAATCTCAAACAGTTACGCTCCAAACTCCACTATGGTGAAGATCAAAGAGCTGTTGAAGGACACCAGAAACAAAATTGTAGCATTGCACCAGGCTGGGAAGGCTGAAGCTGCAATAGGCAAGCAGCTTGGTATGAAGAAATCAACTGTGGGAGCAATAATTAGAAAATGGAAGACATACAAGACCACTGATAATCTCCCTCAATCTGGGGCTCCACGCAAGATCTCACCCTGTGGGGTCAAAATGATCACAAGAATGATGAGCAAAAGGGGGGATCTAGTGAATGACTGGCAGAGAGCTGGGACCAACGTAACAAAGGCTGCCATCAGTAACGCACTATGCTGCCAGGGACTCAGATCCTGCAGTGCCAGATGTATTCCCCTGCTTAAGCAGTACATATCCAGGGCCATCTGAAGTTTACTAGACAGCATTTGGCTGATCCAGAAGAGTATTGGGAGAATGTCATATGGTTGGTACCTCTACGTAAGAACTTAATTTGTTCTATGATCAGGTTCTTAAGTAGAAACATTCTTAAGTAGAAGCAATTTTTCCCATAGGAATCAATGTAAAAGCAAATAATGTGTGCAAACCCATTAGGAAAAAAATTAAAGCTCTGAATTTGGGTGGGAGGAGGAGGAGGAAGAAGAGGAGGAGGACAGTCATTGCCGAAGGAAGAAGGTGAGGTGAGGGGAATAAAAAAAATCCAAAACTTTAAGGCTTTTTTAGAAAGGGGGGACTCTGAGGCGGCGAGGTGGAGCACGCATCTCCAATACACCTGGTGCGAGGCTGCCTCCCATACACTGCCTCCCATATGCTGGCTGCTGCTGCTGCTGCTACCTGCTGCCTCTTCCTTCCCATGCTGAAGGGCTCCCCTCTCTTGCTTGCTCGCTTTGTAGCTGGAGCCTTTCCTTCACTGTGGTGACTCCTCGGTTGCCCAGAGCGAAGGGAGCATTTCTTTTTTCTGGGTGCTGGAAAAGGTTTATTTCCTGTCCAAGCGCCCAGAGAAAAGAAAGTGCTTCGTTTGCTCTGGACTGTCAAAGCTTTCTTAAGCATCACCAAAAGGTTCCCCTGGCAGCCTAGATGGCTGGGGTTAAAGAGGGAATGGCAGGAAACTGGCCGGGCCTTTGTGCTGCTCTCAAATTTCCTGGGAAATTTTTCCCAGCTCAGGTTCTTAAGTAGAAAATGATTCTTAAGTAGAGGCAAAAAAATCTTGAACACCCGGTTCTTATCTAGAAAAGTTCTTAAGTAGAGGCATTCGTAAGTAGAGGTACCACTGTACTACCAACTCTTGAGCCAATCTTATAGCCAGTCACTGATGCGCAACATCACTCAAGAACTCAAAACTGAACCCCACTGATGTTCTACAGAATATAAAGCTGTAGAACACAACACTGGCCCTTTTTAGTTGGCTGATTTTGGCCAGTCATTCTCTCTCAGCCATATCCAATCCTTACAGGGTTGTTATTGTAGGCAAGAAAGGAGAAGGAAAGTATGTCTTACGAACGGTTCTTCTAACGAACCTTTCGAGATACGAACCTGCCTCCCTTCTAAAGTTTGGGATTTTCCTGAAGGATTTGCACGCATTATTCGCTCTTACATTGATTCCTATGGGAAACATTGTTTCGTCTTACGAACTTTTCACCTTAGGAACCTCATCCTGGAACCAATTAAGTTTGTAAGACAAGGTATCACTGTACTTATTTTCCATCATAATTTACAAATAAACTTGTTAAAAAATCAGACAATGTGATTTCCTGGATATGTTTTCTCATGTTGTCTCTCATAGTTGAGGTCTACCTATGATATCAATTTCAGGCCTCTTTCATCTTTTTAAGTGGGAGAACTTGCACAACTAGTGTCTGACTAAATACTTTTTCCCCCCACTGTAGCACTATGTTTCAAAAGTGCATAAAGATTTTTAAAAAGCAGCCTAACAGCATCCCCTCCTTTCTCCTTCTTTTTCCCTTCCCCTTCCCTTTCAGTGGCAGCTTGCAAGGTTTAGTGAAGAATCTGGCTTGGTTATTTATTTATTTTCAAATTCCTATAGGGAAAAAAATTCCTTTACTGATGTTCTGTCGGGCTCTCTGGTAGACTCCTCCCAAAAATTCACAGGTACAAAATTTAGACACACACACGTTCGAAAATTCAAAACAATGTTCTTTATAATGAAAATTCACTTAACCTAAGCCCTCTTTTGGTATAGCAAAGAGCACTCGTCTCCAAACAAACTGGTAATTTGTACAAGTCCCTAATCAGTTCTGTGATACTTAGCTTGCATATATGAGGCCATTCACAGTCCTTCTTCTTTCACAAAGTGAAACACACTTTGCTCTGGTTTAGTTTCAAAGCGGGGAAAAATCAGCACACAAAAGGTCAAAGTCAGTAAAGCAGTCATGAAACACAACGATCAGATAATCCTCCACAATGGCCAAACCCACAGGCTGCTATTTACCACAGCCCCACCCAACCACAGGTGGCCTTATTTTCTTTGATAATAATCTCTCAGTTGTTGTTGCCTATGCATCACTCTCTGCATGCGTGGCTGTATCATTAACTCTTGTTCTGAATCCAAGGAGGAGCTAGATAATTGATCTCCTGAGCTGTCTGCCACACTCTCCTCCTCCCTGTCACTCATGTCTTCTTGGTCAGAGGAGCCTTCATCATCAGATTCCACTGGGGGCAAAACAGGCCTGCAGAATGTGGATGTCTCCCCCACATCCACGGTCCTTGGGGCAGGAGCTGGGCCAGAGCTAACCACAACAACTGAAAGGAATACACTGTCAAAAATAGAGATTAAATCCTAAGAGAAGAGTTTTATACTATCACATTCTTCTTTAAAATGCAATCAAAGTGCATTTAGAATCCAAGTGGCTGATATACTGATAAAATAGATACTTCGTGAAAGTATTGAAACTGACATAAGAGAAAAAAGATACAAAGACTGTTATTAAACACACTGGGTTGGTTTGAGTGACTCCTTTCTGTGAACTGTGCAAACTCAACACACAGAGAGAAAGACTCGCACAATCAGCTGCATTTTCACACCAGCCAATCTGATGAGAAGAGTTTGTTTGTTTGTTTGTTTGTTTGTTCGTTCATTCATTCATTCATTCATTCATTCATTTTTTATGCCGCCCTTCTCCTTAGACTCAGGGCGGCTTACAACATGTTAGCAATAGCACTTTTTAACAGAGCCAGCCTATTGCCCCCACAATCTGGGTCCTCATTTTACCCACCTGGGAAGGATGGAAGGCTGAGTCAACCTTGAGCCGGTGGTGAGATTTGAACAGCTGACCTTCAGATCTACAGTCAGCTTCAGTGGCCTGCAGTACAGCACTCTACCTGCTGCGCCACCCCTTGGTTTTCTTTTCCCTCAAGGGAATCTTGGGTCCATCAGGTTGACAGCTCAGGGGAAAAAATAGTTTGACTTTTTTGTTCTCTTGAGTCAGTAGGATTATGGCTGCTGAGTGGATGGATTGTGGGAACAAAAGGCGGCAACATCTTTTTTCAGTTCAGTTATGTTAGCATTCCACACTGGGATTACAACCAATGTTAGAATCCTAGATTTAGAAACAGAGTATATGTGGCAGTGGTGGTTGTTCAGCCAATAACACAGACTAATAAGACTACTAAGTGGAGTATAAATATTATTTACAATATATACAATAGATTAATCAGTAAACAGTCAACTACATACATATCCAAGTCAGCCGTAGCCCTTAAAGTAACATACTAATTCCTCCAAACATACATTGCTGGTTAGTTCAGATATTGACAAATCCAACTGGTGAAGTATGTAGCACTGACGAGTTGAGGAGAATGGGAAAAAAACTAGGCTGTGGTGTTCTTTTTTTCACGAAAGTGATAGTGGTATCAACTCAATTTTATAACTTGCTGCTGACAATGTTTTGTTCACTCTTCATAAAATGAGGTTTCAGATTCCTTTCCACCAATGTGGTGTTACAGAATAAGCAACACAAGCAGTGGCTTTTTAAGAAATAGAACTGGCTAGATAATCTTACAATTCATCACTTAAAGCTGAAGTACCAATATTGGTGGTTTCCACTTTTTTTCTCGAATATATTTTAATGTTTAAACCCTTTTTTTCTTGATTTTCAGCTGCAATGATTGGTAACGGGACCTACTTCGCTGTCAACTCAAACTATTCTGCGCAGGACAGATACTCCACTCCAGACCAAAGTGGCAGAAAATATATGTATGTTGCCCGTGTTCTGACTGGAGATTATTGCCTTGGCCGATCAGGACAGATTACACCACAATCCAAAAATAAAGGTGGCTTTGATTTATATGACAGTGTAACTGACAACATGAATCGACCATCGATGTTTGTTATCTTTCATGATACTCAGGCGTACCCAGAATATCTAATTACTTTTAGAAGATAAAATAACAGGCAAAAGATTATTTATTTTCTTTCCTCTCATATTAACAGCAAGTAATTTGTATGAACCCTTTTAAAATAGTTGTTGCTTGAATCACAATTCAGTATTTAGGTCTTCTCTAGAGCAGCAAAGAATAAAATAAGAATAAATTCCAGTGGAGATCAGAAAATGATGTTCAAGAGAGAGCGGGAACCTGAAGACTTTCTCGATTGAGAATCTAGTTGAAGGAAATGGTAGAAACTAAGAATTCCAATCTTGGAAATACACTGCTAAAAAAAAAATAAAGGGAGCACTTAAAAAACAGAGTATAATTTCAAGTAAATCAAACTTCTTTGAAACCAAACTGTTCATTTAGGAAGCAACACTGATTGACAGTCAATTTCACATGCTGTTGTGCAAATGGAATGGTTGTGCAAATGAAATATTCAGTGAGAATATTTCATTCATTCAGATCTAGGATGTGTTATTGAGTGTTCCCTTTATTTTTTTTAGCATATGAACGTATATAGATAATCTTCAACTTAAGGAATAGTTTGAAATCTACTTAACTAACACTGATCAGATTTTCAAACTGTCCCTTTCAGTTTCAATGAAAGTCATTTTGCAAACCAAATAAAACAATGGGTGTTTTTTCTAAGGGAGACACTGATGCTTGAAACTGCCAAATCAGTATTTTCTCTTAATTTTTTTTCTGGTGGCTCTACCCATGCTTCTGAATTCTGCACTTTGCTTCATGTCACTTTCCCTGTACTCCATTAATTTATTTGCATTTGCTAGGAGCATTCAGCACCTATTTCTGCATGCTCAAAAACTGTGTTTCCCTCTGGTTATAAGCAAGTTATGAACAAGATTTTTAAAAATTATTTCTGGAGAAATGGTTAGCAATTACCCATCAATCAAATATGCCTATTATTACTTGACAAGGTAGTAAGAAACCAACACTCAACTTTAAAGCTGAGACAACATCTTGTTCTTAAATCTTAATTACTCATGTTATGCAGAAGAGAACCGCTTGTAATGTTACTATCAAAATGGTGTCAAAATAGAAGTTGTGCTTTATGACATTGTATCACCCTGAAAAACAGTGGAGTCACCCTACAGCCATAAATTGGTCACCTCAGTTGTAGAAAGTTGGTGGCCTTTTTGAAAGGACTTGGAGTTCACAAAGTAGCCATAGAACCTCAGTTGTTTTCAGAAATTGCCAGGTCTACCTGATGAACTTCACAAGTCAGAAAGTATTAGCCAAAAAGAGCCAGAAAAATCAGTTTCCCAACTTCAAAGGAGCTGCCAGCTCTGATTGATTTTCCTCACCATTTAGAAATATAACAAAGTGATGTCTGCTATCTCATCCTGCCAGATGATGCCACATCTTTATTAACTAGGATTATCTTATCCTATGTACTGAAGTGCCTGTATTTATAATATTTCTAAGAATTACCTCTTGTCATTTAGTCTAATAAACCTTTTCTGGAAAAAGGTGTGTTTGGTCTTCATGGTTATTCTTGGGCTACATATGACAGCTTCAGGGGAGCTTTAGGGGGTTAAACCAGAGTTTAGTTTGGATTCAGATTTTTCCGTTCCTTAATTGGCCATGCTGATACGAACTGGAATTCATTGGATTAGTGAGTTTGGGGAAGCTTACAGAAAACTTGAATGTGTTTCATCTTACACTTGTGCTAATGGTTCTTTTGCATGCAATGTAAACTATGCCTAATCTAATCTGATAATCAGCACAGCAGAAATGATTTTCCTGAAATCATGTAGTTTGAGTAGAAAAAAACATCAATTTGCCATGGAAATTAGAAATTGCCCTCATTGCCTTGTCAAATTCAGGTAGTCCTTGTTATGACAACTTGGGCCAGAATTTCAATTGAGCAAGGTGGTAGTTAGGCAAGAAATCATGCTAGATTTTACCACCTATTTTTTGCATTGTCATTGTGAATGCCGTAATTAAATGGCTCATTACTGTTAAGTGAATCTCTGGTTTCTCCAATGGACTTTGTTAAGCTGCTGGCTGGGAAGATTACAAACAGCACTCACGTGACCCCGTTACACTTTGCCAAGCACCTGAATTTTGATCATTTGAGCATGGGTGAGACTACAATGGTTTTACAGTGGTACCTCTACCTAAGAACGCCTCTACTTAAGAATTTTTCTAGATAAGATTTTTCAAGATTTTTTTGCCTCTTCTCAAGAACCATTTTCCACTTGCAAACCCGAGCCTCCGAAACTGTAACCAGAAAAGGCAGGGAGAAGCCTCCGTGGGGCCTCTCTAGGAATCTCCTGGGAGGAAACAGGGCCTCCACCCTCCCTGTGGTTTCCCCAATCGCACACATTATTTGTTTTTACATTGATTCCTATGGGGAAAATTGCTTCTTCTTACAAACATTTCTATTTAACTTGGTCATGGAACGAATTAAGTTTGTAACTAGAGGTACCACTGTATTAGGTCTAGTCATTTTATTTTTCAATGCCATTTTATTGTTAAAGGAGTGGTTGTAAGTTGAGGACTACCTGTACTTGGCAGTTCATGGTCAAAACAAGGCATGTTTTCTCTAAATCATTGCAAGAGAAAGTCAAAGTCTGAAAGCTGAAGGAGGAGAGTGGTGTAGTGTTTAAAGTGCTATATTAAATAAAGTTGGCAGACTGAGCCCACTGATGCTGGAGAACTTTGGATGCCCCTTAGTCTGAGCTACTGCACAATATTTGTGCTCATGGAGAAAGGCTTGTGATACCAATTTGTACATAATGGCCAAATCACTCCACACATAACCAGAATCAAGATTTTTATTGTTCCTTGATTATATTTCACAATAGGCCCTGGAACAGCCAAACTGGCTGAAAACAAATGAGCCATATAGGACATCATTGTCTGAAACTGGAAATCAATGATTTTGCTTTTGAAAGAAAAGCCTGCCTAACTTAACACAAGAAAAAAAAATCATTTTCTTCCAAATGGTGCTTTAAATGAGGGATTGAATTAGGAAATGCCTCTTCCTGCGTGCCTGTAAGAGAGCGCTATTCAAAATTGATTGCAACTGCAGTTGGCAACTTTAAACTGACTAGTTAGGGAAGCAAGGCATTGAGCAAGATTTTCAGCTGCCCCACTACTCTTTAAGTGGGAGAGAGGCAGGGCACTAATAATGCAAAGCTCTCCAGCCACCATCCCGTTTTAGTATATTATCATATTATAGGTCAGTGATGGTGAACCTTTTTCTTCTTGCGTGCCAAAATTGGGAGTGCACGCATGACTTGTGTACATGTGGGTGCACATCCCCTTCACGCATGCCACTGCGCATGTATGCATCCCCATGCATACACCCCCCCTCCCGGTTGGGCCATTTTTCACCCTCAGGCTTCCCCCTGAAGCCTCTGGAGTGTGAAAAATGCTCAACAGGCAAACCAGAAGTTTGGAAAAACAGATTTGCACTCAGGGAAGCCTCCTGAAACCTGGGGAGGGTGAAAACAGCCTTCCCCAAGGCCGAAAATCAGCTGGCCAGAGTGCATATGTGCGCTGGAGCTGACATGGGCCAATGAATGCCACAGGTTCACCATCACAGTTATAGGTACTCTATTGTAATCCAGTCTGCTGAAATTTAAGACTACACAACAGCTCTCTTTATTTTGAAGATTCTCAACATGGTAAAGATTTCAGATTTCATAAAAGGAAATTACAAGCTGAAATTCAAAACAACATCAAATGTAATCAAAGAGACTATCCCTGCATACAATCATATCTAGGCTTGACAATAACATAACTGCAATGAAGACAATGGAGTTTGTTTCTATTATAATATTTTTGGATTGCAGCTTTGATCAAAAGTATTAACAACTCTTTCAACTCGCATCTATAATTCTGAATACAACACCATTACATCCCTCTGCATACACTGCACATCCCTCCTGGCTTTGTCCCACCTGCCTCCACCTGGATGGCTGAGCCATCCAAATGATGGATAAAAGGATAACTTTGGATAATGAAACTGAATTGAAACAACTGATGGGACGGTGGGACAAAGTAAGAAGATATATGACGAGTAGAATCCGAGACCAAGCTACAAGAAATAAATTGGAATCACACTGTAATATGTAATTAGATATTTTACTCTTGGCTTATAGTGGTTTATATAAGAAACACCCCCAATATGGTGGTGGGGTATGTGTGTGTGTCGTCTGGAAAGATAATCCGGAACAATTTCTTCTGCTGCTTCTTTTTGGGATTGAGTGAAGAACAAAACTCATAGAAACACAGAATATTGACGGCAGAAAAAGACCTCATGGTCCATTTAGTCTGCCCTTATACTATTTCCTGTATTTTATCTTAGGATGGATATATGATTATCCCAGGCATGTTTAAATTCAGTTACTGTAGATTTACCAACCACGTCTGCTGGAAGTTTGTTCCAAGGATCTACTACTTTTTCAGTAAAATAATATTTTCTCATGTTGCTTTTGATCTTTTCCCCAACTAACTTCAGATTGTGTCCCCTTGTTCTTGTGTTCACTTTCCTATTAAAAACACTTCCCTCGTGAACCTTATTTAACCCTCTAACACAGAGGTCCCCAACCGCCGGTCCGCGGACCGGGCCCGGGCCGTTGGGGTTTTCCAGCCGGTCCGCGGCGCCGCTGCCCTCCCGGCAGAGGACATTATGCAGGACAGGGTGGGGCGTCGGGCAGGGCGGGGAGAATCAGGAGGCTCCTTTGGCGGCTGGGGGCTGCCTGGCTTTGTGATTTTGGCTGGGGGGGAGTTAGGAAGGTCCTACTTCTCCCCCCCCCAGCCAAAAACTCAAAGCCTATCTGCTGGATACGGGCGATGAGCGGGACGAGCGGCGCCGAAGCCGGTGGCTGTGGCAGCTGCTGCAAGAGGCTTCCGCGCCGCTCTGTCCCACTCATCGCCCGTATCCAGCAGATAGGCTTTGAGTTTTTGGCTGGGGGGGTGGGAGAAGTAGGACCTTCCTAAGTCCCCCCCCAGCCAAAAACTCAAAGCCTATCTGCTGGATACGGGCGATGAGTGGGACAGAGCGGCGCGGAAGCCTCTTGCAGCAGCTGCCACAGCCACCGGCTTCGGCGCCGCTCATCCCGCTCATTCCCCGTGTCTGGCAGAAGCTGCTTCCCGAGTGCTCTTGGCTGGCGGGATTCAAAGTGCTGGGGTGGGGGGTGTCCTGACAGCCCCCCCACCCGAGTGCTTCGCCTCCCGCTGGGACACCCCCCACCCCAGCACTTTGAATCCCGCCGGCCAAGAACACTCGGGCAGCAGCTTCTGCCAGACACGGACAATTAGCGGGACGAGCGGCGCCGAAGCCGGTGGCTGTGGCAGCTGCTGCAAGAGGCTTCCGCGCCGCTCGTCCCACCCATTGCCCTTGGCCGGTGGGATTCAAAGTGCTAGGGTGGGGGGTGTCCCAGCAGGAGGCGAAGCACTGGGGTGGGGGGGCTGTCGGGACACCCCCCCACCCCAGCACTTTCAATCCCGCCGGCCAAGAGCACTCAGGCAGCAGCTTCTGCTGGATACGGGCGATGGGTGGGACGAGCGGCGCGGAAGCCGGTGGCTGTAGCAGCTGCTGCAAGAGGCTTCCGCGCCGCTCTGTCCCACTCATCGCCCGTATCCAGCAGATAGGCTTTGAATTTTTGGCTGGGGGGTGGAGAAGTAGGACCTTCCTAACTCCCCCCCCAGCCAAAATCACAAAGCCAGGCAGCCCCCAGCCGCCAAAGGAGCCTCCTGATTCTCCCCGTCCTGTGGAGAAGTGTGGAGGGCTGCGTCACTAAGCTCCACCCCTCCATAACCCCACCCCCATATGACCAAAGCCCCGCCCCCCGGGCCGTGGAAAATTGATCTAGCTTAAAGCCGGTCCCTGGTGCAAAAAAGGTTGGGGACCTCTGCTCTAACATATTTAAATGTTTCGATCATGTCCCCCCTTTTCATTCTGTCCTCCAGACTGATTGAGTTCATTAAGTCTTTCCTGATACGTTTTATGCTTAAGACCTTCCACCATTCTTGTAGCCCGTCTTTGGACCTGTTCAATTTTGTCAATATCTTTTTGTAGGTGAGGTCTCCAGAACTGAACACAGTATTCCAAATGTGGTCTCGCCAGTGCTCTATATAGCGGGATCACAATCTCCCTCTTCCTGCTTGTTATATCTCTAGCTATGCAGCCAAGCATCCTACTTGCTTTTCCTACCGCCCGACCACACTGTTCATCCATTTTTGAGACTGTCAGAAATCACTACCCCTAAATCCTTCTCTTCTGAAGTTTTTGCTAACACAGAATTGCCAATACAATACTCAGATTGAGAATTCCTTTGCCCCCAAGTGCATTATTTTACGTTTGGAAACATTAAACTGCAGTTTCCATTGCTTTGACCATTTATCTAGTAAAGCTAAATCATTTACCATATTACAGACGCCTCCAGGAATATCAACCCTATTGCACACTTTAGAATCATCAGCAAATAGGCAAATTTCCCCTACCAAACCTCCCCCTATATCACTCACAAACATATTAAAAAGAATAGGACCCAGAACATACCCTTGTGGCTCACCGCTTGTAACCTGCTCAGAATACTCACCATTAACAACAACTATCTGATGTCTATGCTTCAGCCAGCTGCAAATCCACTGAACTATCCAGGGATTAAGTCCAATCTTCACTAATTGATCTATCAACTCTTTATGTGGAACCATATCAAAGGCTTTGCTGAAGTCCAGATAGGCAATATCCACAGCACCACCTTCATCCAACACCTTTGTGACCTTGTCAAAGAAATCAATGAGATTAGTCTGACATGATTTGCCTTCAGTAAAGCCATGCTGATTTGGGTCCAAATCAGCATGGCTCAGAAGAATTCAGTTGAGCAGTTTCTGATCAAGACATTAACCAGGAGGAAAAGAAAGGGGAGGGGTATAATTGGAAGCAAGCCACAGAGAGAGAAATGGAATAGAATAGAGTAGAACAGAACAGAATTCTTTATTGGCCAAGTGTGGTTGGACACACAAAGAACTTGTCTTTAGTGCATATGCTCTCAGTGTACATAAAAGAAAATATACATTTGTCAAGAATCATTAGGTACCACACTTAATGATTGTCATAAGGGTCAAATAAGCAATCAATTAATGTTAATAAAAAGGAAACAATCAATGTTAATAAAAATCTTGAGACAAGCAACAAGTTATAGTCATAAATGGGAGGAGATGGGTGATAGGAATGATAAACAAAATCTAGTATTAATAGTAGTGGTTTTCTTTGAATCGGTGCGCCTACCCGATTTTTTTAAAAGCCTTTTTTTCAAACCTCCCCAATGTCAAAGGCAGGGGAATGATCTCAGGCTTGCAAAACCTGGTTAGGAAGAGAGGGAAAAAAACGTGCGAGGACCACGCCCGATCTGACTGGGAAAAAATAGGATTATCCAGCGACTCGGGGGTGGTATGTGCACCCCTGCAGGGAAGCCAAATCCCCAGTTGCCGCCTCTGTTGGTCGCGAAGTGTCCAAGAAAGAAATTCGGGGAATCGCGTCTGTCGTGCGAAAATGAAAGCGAAAATGCTGCGCGGTCGAGCCGGGCTGCTGGAAGGGTTTTGCCATAATCCCGCAGGATGGCAGAGGGAGTGGGGGCGCCCTCTTTTCCTGTGCTGCTGCAGGGAGCTTGGGGGAACCCCGATCCCCCCAAAAGCGTGAGAAACAAAATTCTCCGCTACTTCCAAAGCCGGAAAAAGTCGGGAGGGGGAGAATGCGAGATCCAGAAGCAAGGCGGGCAGATCTTGATCTGCTTTGTCCAGGAGGAAGGTAAGCGGATACCCCCCCTCAATTCGCGATGCGATTCCTTGGGAATTTTCACCTCTCCCCCTCCATTTCTGCTCTGCTGGTTTTAAAGGCGCCGTGAGCGGGGAGGAGAGGAAGCTGGGGTGCTAGTTTTCCGGATCACGGTGCCGGGTTTGCTGAGTTAAATACTGTTCTTCTGACCACTGTAGTAAGTCAGCACCCACCCTCCTAGAGAATGAAATATTTTGGGAAATATTTTTAAAAAGGCAGGTAAAATAATATTTCCCCTAAAGGAGAAATGTGGAAAAACATTTTTAATGTTTGGGATTGGGCGGCATAGAAGTAGAAAGAAGAGAGAGACATAAGACACGTGCTAAGCAACTACAGTATAACAAAAAACTAAACAAGCAACCCTAAAAGAAAAAAACCCTGAACACTTTAAAAAGAGAGAAATATCCCGTTTCTCTCATGACTACCATACATTTAACATATTTCATTGCATATCTTATGCAGTTATTCTGTATCTTTAAGCATGTTAAAGTTATAGAATAGAATAGAATTATTTATTGCCTAAGTGTGATTGGACACACAAGGAATTTGTCATTGGTGCATATGCTCTCAGTGTACATAAAAGAAAAGATACATTTGTCAAGAATCATGAGGTAAAACATTTAATGATTGTCATAGGGGTCAAAGAAGCAACGAAGAAATGATCAATATTAATAAAAATCTTAAGGATACAAACAACAAGTTACAGTCATAGGTGGGAGGAAATGGGTGATAGGAATGATGAGAAAAAACTAGTAGTAATAGCGCAGACTTAGTAAATAGTTTTACAGTGTTGTGGGAATTTGTTTAGCAGAGTGATGGCATTCTGGGAAAATCTGTTCTTGTGTCTAGTTGTCTTGTTGCGCAATGCTCTAGCAATGTTTTGAGGGTAGGAGTTCTAATAGTGATTGATGGTAAAGTTATTTAATTAAATAATAAGACAAGTTCTCTTCACATTCACACAATAGTCAGTTTTCAGTTTCTTTGTCACCCTTCTTTACTTATCACACACTTATCTACAAATTGTTCTACATATCTATATATTTTAATTGCTACCTCCTCTATACCACTTATTTTATTTTATTCTTCTTATCCAACCATTTATACTGTTTGTCCCAGCTTTTGTGGTAGTCTGTTTCTTCTTTTTCTTTTATTGGCATTGTTAAGGAAGGTAGAAACCAACCCAGTCTCCCTGACCCAAGCAGAAACTGAGGCTGCCAGCTGTTAGAAATGCAGATTTGGTCATGCATTCAGAAAGACTGGGTTAAGACAGGAACTCAGATAAGCAACAGACAAGGTTGACAAAATTAGCTCAGACAAACACCTAGGATTTGCATTTTCACTTTTGCCTTGTAGAGCCAGTCATGACTCCTACATGACTCCATAGGAATCCAAAAGACATTAAAAAACCCCCACCCACTCTCAATTCCATTAGGCCAGCTGTCCAAGAACTGCATAAACCTTGTTGGTTCTGTTCATCAGTAAACCAATATTTCTTTACAATCATCCTCCATTTTATTTGTGGCTTGGAACGGGGCCTGGATTTTTTATCCAACACTATTTAGGGAATTGCTAGAAAAGTTGTAAGAAAAACTAAGTTTTTGGTCCTCGCAGTCTTTTGCACGCTCTCTGCCTCTTCCACATTTCCAATCTTTCCAAAGCAGTTTAAAAACTTTGTATCTTCAGACCCACAAATTTTGGAATCCCGAGAAAAGAGATCTAAACATTAGTACTTTTTTGGGCATTGTACAAATAGTTTTAAAGTCCAGATCTATAAGTACCATCCTGATCAAGTTTAATATTTAACTGGTTGTTTAAAATTTGGAAAATTGTTTAAAGTAATTAAACTAAAATGCTAACCTTAGATTAAAAATGCACCTCTTAATTTGTACTGATGTAGGAAAACTATGGAGAGAAAGGATTGCTGAACTAATCTATATTAAGCATGATGGTAAAAAGGTTGCATTGCTGCCTGTTTGTTTTTGGAAGTAGAAATGTTCTAATGATTCCTGTAATATATTTATTTTTGTGACACAGTAAGGCAAAGAGTTCTCTCCCAGAAGATCCATGAGCTTGACTTGACAGGAAAAGGAACAGTAAAGCTGGAAGTCTCCCTGTATGAAACCAGAGACCCAGATAAAGATAAAGAGACCCATCCTTCCGAGGTGGGTAAAATGAGGACCCAGATTGTGGGGGCAATATGCTGGCTCTATTAAAAAGTGCTACTGCTAACATGTTGTAAGCCGCCCTGGGTAAGGAGAAGGGTGGCATACAAATCAAATAGATAGATAGATAGATAGATAGATAGATAGATAGATAGATAGATAGATAGATAGATAGATAGATAGATAGAGCAAGCACCTAAGAAGGAAATAATTTATTAAAAGATAACAATAACAATACAGTTGGTAGGGACCTTGAAGGTCTTCTAGTCCAGCCCCCTGCCTAGGCAGGAAACTTATACTACTTCAAACAGATGGCCCGGAGATGGACGGTATACAAATCCAATAAATAAATAAATCTTAAAAACTCACAACTTCTGGAGGTAAGCTGTTCCACTGATTAATTGTCAGGAAATTTCTCCTTAGTTCTAAGTTGCTTCTCTCCTTGTTCAGCTTCCACCCATTGCTTCTTGTTCTACCCTCAGGTGTTTTGGAGAATAGGGTGACTCTTTCTTCTTTGTGGCAACCCCTGAGATATTGGAACACTGCTATCATGTCTCCCCAGTCCTTCTTTTCATTAAATTAGCCATGCAACCACTCTTTATATGTTTTAGCCTCCAGTCCCCTAATCATCTTTGTCGCTCTTCTCTGCACTTTTTCTAGAGTCTCAACATCCTTTTGGCAACCAAAACTGAATGCAGTATTCTAAGTGTGGCCTTACCAAGGCCTTATAAAGTGGTATTAACACTTCATGTGATCTTGATTCTATCCCTCTGTTTATACAGCCTAGAACTGTGTTGGCTTTTTGGGCAGCTGCTGCACACTGCTGGCTCATATTTCAATGGTTGTCCACTAGGACTCCAAGGTCCCTCTCACAGTTACTACTGTTGAGCAATGTACCACGTATACGGTACCAGTGCATTTTGTTTTTCTTGCCTAAATGTAGAACCTTACTTTTTTTCATTAATTAAGGTAACATTAATTCTCATACATTTCATACCTTCAAAGAGAGATCCACTGAAGTTCCAGACACCCTATTGGCATGCTAATGTTCTCCTCTGCTTTTTATTTTTAGGCTCCGAGAGAAGAAAGTCAAACAAGTGAGATGGGTAAATCCAACTTTTAAACATAGAGAAAATGTTACTTTGACACCAAGGGGAATTTTGGAGATTTTTAACAGGCCAAGAAGCAGATGATCCACCAGAATTTACAGTTATCTACACTGGATTGGATTGCTTTAAAGGAGAGTCAACAAATTCAGAATTTACTTTGATGACTTGTTGTGGATTGCGTGTAGATGTAGCTTTTTATGTAGCATGGGTAGAATTGAGTTAATATCCCCTACATCAATACTGTATATTATTTATTTTAAACCAAGAGATTGATAATTAAGCTGGAATGCTTGAAAAAGCATTTTAAAATAAAAAATAAATAAATGTAACTTCAGTAACGTGAATAAATTTTAAAGTACTGTGGGTTTTTAATGCTGCCTTTTTAGATACAATTCAGGAGTGCAAACAAATCAGGACCAGTCCATCTGTCCATCCATTACTTGGGGGGAGGGGGGGAATTTTGATGCCCTCAGAGCGGGTCCACAACTTGGAGTCTTCCTAGATCCACAGCTGAGGCTAGAACATCATCTCTCGGCTGTGGCTAGGAGGACTTTTGCACAGGTTTGCCTGATGTGCCAGTTGCAGCCCTATTTGAATAGAAAGTTTCTTCTCATAGTCTCTCACACCCTCATCACCTCGAGGCTTGATTACTGGAATGCACTCCACATGGGGCTATGTTTGAAGAATGTTTGGAGACTTCAACGTATCCAGAGTGGAGCCGCAAAAGCAGTCATGGATGTATCTAGATAAACCCATGTAACTCCAGCACTCTGTAGGCTTCCGATTGGTCTACAAATGCAATTCAAGGTCTTGGTTATTACCTATAAAGCCCTACATGGCTTAGGACCATATTACCTGTAGGACCGTCTTCTGCCTCATACATCCCAGTCGGCCTTCTCCAGGTCCCGTCAGCCAAGGAATGTCCTGTGGCGGGGCCCCAGGGAAGGGCCTTCTCTGTGGCAGCTCTGGTCCTATGAAACCAACCTCCCTGGGGATTTGTATGGCCCCACCCTTATGGCCTTTTGAAAGGCCTTAAAACATGGCTCTGCCAGAAGGCTTGTAGTGATTGAGCGTTACACTCTGCTCTGGGCAGTAGCTATGAATGCATGAAGTATGAATGTTTATTGGGGGTTTTATATTGTATTTTTATAATTGCATTTATCTGTGTTTTTTATTTTTGTAAGCCACCTTGAGTTCACTCGGAGAAGGGCGACCTATAAATTTAATAAAATAAATAAATTTAATTAAGCAATTGTGCCCCCTATTTTTCCCCCCAGAACGGCAATCCTGTGTAGTGGGCTGGGCTGGGAAAGAAGGCCCAAAGTCACCCCATCAACTTTCAAGCCTAAGAGAGAGTTAGGACTCACAATCTTTATTGGCTTCTGGGCCAGCCACTTCGCCACTATGCTAAACTGGCTCCCTGGTATATTTTAAGTAACTTAAAAATATAAATCAATCTTGTGCAGCTCGATTTTCTTTTTATTTTGTCCTTTTTGAAATTAGAAGTACAAGAAGACTGCCAAACAAAAAATATTACACCGACAAGTGAGGTAACTGGGGAAGTTCCTCCACATGCTGAGAAGAATATTCTTGACTATCCTCAAAAGTTTTCACAAGTAGTTCTTGAAAATGTTGAAGAACATATCCACTTGGACACATTAATGCTCCTGGTAGATAACATCAGTGCTCTTTCGGGAGATAGCACCTTCCATATTGAACGCATAAACGAGAAGAAGGCTGCAGTAGTAACCTTTCAGCAAAGCACTGGTAAGATCTCTAAGCTTATTGCTCAGATATTTAATATTTGGAGAATTCTATGGTATACAATATGCTTTCCTACTCAAGTATGTTTCTGATATGTTGAACTGCAGTCCCTGTCATTTATAGTCACCGGGGGGGATCACAAGATTTTGAATCCTACAAATCAGCATTCTGATTCCTATATTGAAATGGCTGAAATAAAGGACATGTCTCCTGAGTGTGGGGAAGTTTTTTTAGGAAAATCACAAAACGTCTTAACTAAAACTTGCTAAAATGCTTATTTCTATAAGAATGTGGCCATGATTAGTTTGGTACTTTCTTTATCTGCTGTTTAACAACTTTGCTTCCTGCTTATCGAACCCAGTAAAGTATAAAAGCATGCTGAAGAATCCCCATCCCAATTGCTTAAAAATAGATAGTGTATTGTGTCATGTCCATAGCAAGAGCAGGGGGCAATATTCAGCAGGAAAAGAGTACCATCCTGATTGGTTAGCAGGGCAGTATAAACCTGCCATTTTGTAAGTTGTTCTCTTTCTGTGGTAATTGTTCTCCCAATAAAGTTGGTTATTGCATTGGCTGTCTGCCTCTCTTGAATACACTACATTGGGGACGAGGATGTTCTTTGATATCGAGGCTCAGTTTTACAATCAGCATTTCTGAAATAGAAGAGAACTGTGGGGTAAATAACAATGTCTACTCAAATTATGTTTCCCCCATTTGACCCTCAGGCCAAGTCATGGGAGGCATACCTCACCTGTTTTGAAAGTTTTTTGATTTCTAATGAATATAAAGACCTATCGGGGGGGATCGCAAGAGGAGCTATTTTCTAAGTTTCTGTGGCTCTGATATGTTGGAGAATGCTCTCTTCCTTTTTGCCCCTCGCTGCATCCATGATATTCCTTGGGAAGAATTCCTTTCCACATTAGAAAATCACTATGCCCCCCCCCCCTTCTAAATGTGCTAAACAGTATGCGTTTTATCACCGGAATAAGGCAGAAGGATAAACAATTAATCAATATGTGACAGCCCTCCGCCGGGCTGCAAAATCCTGTGAATTCCAGAACTTAGATGATTACCTCTTGGACAGGCTTGTTTTTGGAGTCAGAGACACCCGCCTCCGTCGCCGGCTTTTGACAATGTCAAATTTAACGTTTTCGGCAGCACTGAATGAGGCGAGAGCTGTTGAAATGTCTATTCAATCACTGCTGAAATGGATCTACCAGTTGCTACAGTCTCCACCCACAATACAGCAGCCACAGCCGTTTTGCCAGCAGACATAGAGCAAAGTTTGCGGCGTGAGGAAGAAGAAATCAATAGAGTGGCCAATGCAGTAAAGACAAAACAATAGGCAGCATACAGAGACGCCCGTCCTATTGAAGACAGCCTTTCGGCATGCGGGGGTTGTGGTGACGACCACCCCTGGTTGGCATGCGGGTTCCGGAATGCGTATTGCCGCCATTGTGGGAGGTAAGGGCATATCGCCTGGGTTTGCAGATCCCGCAGGAATTCCTCTACCTTTCAACAGCCTTTCCAAAGGGACCAAGCCGCCCCGCAGCAGAGGGGTTGGCAACGAGATGTTTCTGCCTGACGAGATTACTGCAACACTCCGTCATCCACCAGACTTCGCCTGGCCAGCAGGGGGAGCTAGCTTCAAAGATTTCTGTATTCATTCATTTGGGAGGTTCCTAATGCTCCATGGAGATTGACACTGGGTTGTCAGTCTCCCTCGTGTCATGGAGCACCATCAAAAGGCTGTTTCCAAGTTTTATCTAAAAAGCGTTTGGGGCCGTGTCCTCTATTCCTTAAGGACTACCAGGGACAATTGATTCCAACTGTTGGCAAGGGTTATTTCCCGGTACAATACAAACAATTTCAGGGACGTTTGCCGCTGATTATTGTGGATGGCCCAGTTACGAGTCTATTAGGATTAGACTGGTTTTCTGCTCTGGGGTTTACTATCACAGGTATTAATGCTATAAGTGATGACGATATGTGTGCACAATTAGCTAAAGAATTCCCCTCAGTTTTTGACGGTACTTTAGGGAAATACAGGGGCACTCCAGTGTCTTTAGCTCTTGACCCCTTGGTGCCACCAGTCTGCCTGAAGCCACGCCGCGTACCATTGGCCATAAAACACAACGTAGATGCTGAGCTAGATAGACTGCTCAGCCTGGGCATTCTGGAACCGGTGGACCAGGCGAAATGGGAAACCCCTTTGGTCACGGCCATCAAATATGATCGGTCCATGCGTTTGTGCGGGGATTACAAATGCACCGTCAACAGGGCACTTGCCCACAACTCATATCCTGTGCCCATGGTCTCTCATCTTCTACATTCTGTGGAAGGGGGAAAACTATTTGCAAAAATATATTTATCTAGGGTGTACCAGCAGTTGCCCGTTGACTCTGAGACTGCCGATATTCAAACCATTATTACCCATCGGGGAGCTTTTCGCTGTACCCGCTTACAGTTCGGAATTAGCTTTCTCCCGGGCATTTTCCAAGGGCTTATGGAGCGATTGCTATATGGAATTCCAGGAACCTTGCCATACTTTGATGATGTCATTATAGCTGCATCATTCCACCCCAAATTATTAGATAGGGTCAGGGCCATATTGAAGAAATTTAAAGAAGTGGGGTTAAGAATCAAAACGGAAAAATGCATGGTTGCTTCACCTAGTGTAGAATTTTTAGGGTACTTGATAGATGGAAAGGGGATCCATCTAACCCCAACAAAAATCCAGGCAATCACCGAAGCCCCTGCAGCTAGGTCCAGGGCGGAATTACAATCCTTTTTGGGCCTTTTAAACTTTTATGCAATGCTCCTGCCACATAAAGCCTCTATAGTTGAACCACTACACAGGTTACTCGCCAAGGGAGTTGCATCGTGTTGAGGAAAGATTGAGGCAGGCGCTTTTATGGCCATAAAATAATTGCTAGTCTCCCTTGATGTTTTGATATAATATAGCCCAAGTTCACCATTGACCTTAACATGTGATGCATACCCATACAGGGTTGGGGCCTTTTTGGCCCACCGCCTGCCATCAGGAAAGGAGGCGCCTGTCGCTTATTCAAGAACCCTTGGGCGTCCGGAACGTAATTACAGCCAACTGGACAAGGAGGCTCTAGCATTGGTCACTGGGGTTAAGCATTTCCACCATTACCTGTATGTTCGGAAGTTCCAGTTGGTCACGGATCACCAACCCTTATTAGGCCTCCTCGCGGGGGACAGACAAATTCCTGAAATTCTGTCCCCTAGGTTAACCTGCTGGATAATGTTCCTGTCAAACTACTCCTATGAGTTGGTTTATCAACCTGGGCGAGCTATTCCGCATGCAGATGCACTTAGCCGCTGCCACTGCCCATTGCACTGATTGACCCGGGACCTGTATCTACAGTCTTGGCAATCGATAGTTCCCCTTTTAATATATCAGCAGTTACAATAGCCCAAGAAACGTCAAGGGACTCTCTCCTTTCTTTAATAGCATCCTGGATAATGCGGGGATGGCCATCTGAATGTACTGATCCAGCTGCATCCCCTTATTGGGTTCGCCAGAAGGAACTCACAGTAATGCAGGGTTGTATAGTTTGGGGGTCAAGGGTGGTGATTCCAGCCTCTTTGCAAAGGAGGGTTCTAGCAATGATTCATGTCGCCCATCCAGGAATTGTACATATGAAAGCTTTGGCTAGGGGGTACGTTTGGTGGCCAGGGTTGGACAAGGCAATAGAAGTTAAAGTTGCCAATTGCCAGTTATGCCAAGTGATTAGGGCCGCCCCGCCAGCTGAAAGCCCATCACAGTAGGAAAGCCCCAGTGGACCATGGTCACATATACATATCAACCTTGTGGGGCCGGTCTCTGGAAAAATGCTGTTCATAGTGGTCAATGCGTTTTCTAAATGGCTTGAGGTAAGGGTTATGCGTTCAACAACAACCGCTGATATAATCCAAGTTTAATCACCTCTTTTTGCAACCCAAGGATACCCTGATATTGTGGTGTCTGACAATGGGCCTCAATTTGTTTCCGGGAGATTCGAGGCCTACCTGACAGGGTTGGGAATAAGACATGCAAGGACAGCCCCCTGTCACCCTGCCAGTAATGGAATGGCCGAATGAATGGTGCACAGTACAAAGGAAACGTTATGCCTCCCAAGGACAATTCCATCTGTCCGTCCATTACCCTGGGGGGGGGGAACTACTGACCCCCTCAGAGAGGGTGCGCAACTTGGGCGTCCTCCTCGACCCACAGCTGACATTGGAACATCATCTTTCGGCTGTGGCGAGGAGGGCGTTTGCCCAGGTTCGCCTGGTGCACCAGTTGCGGCCCTATTTGGACAGGGAGTCATTGCTCACAGTCACTCATGCCCTTATCACCTTGAGGTTCGATTACTGCAACGCTCTCTACATGGGGCTACCTCTGAAAAGTGTTCGGAAACTTCAGATCGTGCAGAACGCAGCCGCGAGAGCCATCGTGGGGCTTCCCAGATTCGGCCACGTTTCTACAACACTCCGTGGCCTGCATTGGCTGCCGATCAGTTTCCGGTCACAATTCAAAGTGTTGGTCATGACCTTTAAAGCCCTACATGGCATTGGACCAGAATACCTCCGGAACCGCCTACTACAGCACGAATCCCAGCGGCCAATAAGGTCCCACAGAGTTGGCCTTCTCCGGGTCCCGTCGACTAAACAATGTCGTCTGGCGGGCCCCAGGGGAAGAGCCTTCTCTGTGGCAGCCCCGGCCCTCTGGAATCAACTCCCCCCGGAGATTAGAACTGCTCCCACCCTCCTTGTCTTCCGTAAACTACTTAAGACCCATCTATACCGCCAGGCATGGGGGATTTGAGACACCTTTCCCCCAGGCTTATTATAATTTATGTTTGGTATGTATGTGCTGTTTAGTTTTTAAATTGATAGAGTTTTTAGTTTTTTCTTAATATTAGATTTGTGCCTGTACAATATTGTTTTATCGCTTGTTGTGAGCCGCCCCGAGTCTTCGGAGAGGGGCGGCATACAAATCTAATAAATTATTATTATTATTATTATTATTATTATTATTATTATTATTATTATGCAAAATTACACAGGGAACCTTGCAGGAGAGGGTGGACAAGTTACTGTTAGCACAGCACTCTACTCCATGCGTAACAACAATGAAGGCCCCTTCAGAGTTACTAATGGGCCAGAAATTAAGAATTGCACTGGATAGGCTCCATCAGCTATATTCCACCCCCGTGCTAAGCCTTCCAGAACCAACTACATGTAGTTTTAAGATAGGAGACAATGTGTATGCCCAAAACTTTGTAAGTTCCCCTCGATGGATAGCAGGTACTATTGTTAACACCCGGTGGCCCCTCGCATATACTGTACTGTTACCCGACGGTAGAGTGTGGCATCGCCGCATAGATCATTTAAGGGCCAGGGTTTCTGCATCCGTGAAAACAGAGAAACCTAGCCATGAGTCTAGTTCCGTTGATAACGAATCCAAGGTTGACCCCGCAGGCCTGCTACCAGGATTTTATCAACCACAATTTCTGAATAGCCCGCCGGAAAGTAGTTACCCAAGCAACGAGGCCGGAATTACAGGGTTGCCAGTGCCTTGCGGAGAGGCCTCACCTGGTGGAAATGGACTTAAAGAGGGAGGGGTCCCGACTGGCTCTGCTGTTGGTTGTGATGGGTCGCCCCGCCGTTCGGGGCATGACCGCCAGAGACCAACGTATTTAGAAGACTACGTATGCGCCCCGTATGATAAATGGGTGTCATGTCCCTAGCAACAGCAGGGGGCTATATTCGCCACGAAAAGTGTATGATCCTGATTGGATAGCAGGGCAGTATAAATAACCTGCAATTTTTTAAGTTGTTCTCTTTCTGTGGTAATTGTTCTCACAATAAAGTTGGTTATTGCATTGGCTGTCTGCCTCTCTTGAATACACTACATATTGCAGTTTGAATTATGATCACATGTAAAAGTTAATTTATTTTAGCTTGAGAAAAATTAGTGTACTTAACTAAATTTCCTGTAGTCTTTTTCATTTTATTACTATATTCATTTAACTTAAATGAAAGCCATAATTTGTGCCTTAAAAAAGAAAAAGAAAAGATGACATCTTTTTGAACCACAAAGATTAAAGATAAATAAGGCAATGGGTCCAGATGGCATCCACCCCAGAGTTCTTAAAGAACTCAGATTTGTCATTGCTACCCCCCTGACTGATTTCTTCCTGAGGATTGGAGAATGGCCAGTGTTGTGCCTATCCACAAGAAGGGCAGTAGAGAAGAAGCTGGTAACTACAGGCCAGTTAGCTTGACATCAGTTATAGTTAAAATGATGGAGACTCTACTCAAAAAGAGGATAAATCAGCACCTAAAAAACAATAACTTATTGGACCCAAATCAGCATGGTTTTACTGAAGGCAAATCATGTCAGACTAATCTCATCGATTTCTTTGACTAGGTCATAAAGGTGTTGGATGAAGGTGGTGTGGTGGATATTGCCTATCTGGACTTCAGCAAAGCCTTTGATATGGTTCCACATAAAGAGCTGATAGATAAATTAGTGAAGATTGGACTTAATCCCTGGATAGTTCAGTGGATTTGCAGCTGGCTGAAGCGTAAACATCAGAGAGTTATTGTTAATGGCAAGTATTCTGAGCTGAGACAGGTTACAAGCGGTGTGCCACAAGGGTCTGTTCGGGGTCCTATTCTTTTTAATATGTTTGTGAGTGACATAGGGGAAGGTTTGGTAGGGAAGGTTTGCCTATTTGCCGATGACTCTAAAGTGTGCAATAGGATTGATATTCCTGGAGGTGTCTGTAATATAGTAAGTGATTTAACCTTACTAGATAAATGGTCAAATCAATGGAAACTGCAGTTTAATGTTTCCAAATGTAAAATAATGCACTTGGGGAAAAGGAATCCTCAATCTAAGTATTGTATTGGCAGTTCTGTGTTAGCACAAACTTCAGAAGAGAAGGATTTAGGGGTAGTGATTTCTGACAGTCTCAAAATGGGTGAGCAGTGTGGTTGGGCGGTAGGAAAAGCAAGTAGGATGCTTGGCTGCATAACTAGAGGTATAATAAGCAGGAAGAGGGAGATTGTGATCCCGCTATATAGAGCGCTGGTGAGACCACATTTGGAATATTGTGTTCAGTTCTGGAGACCTCACCTACAAAAAGTGACAAAATTGAACGGGTCCAAAGATGGGCTACAAGAATGGTGGAAGGTCTTAAGCATAAAATGTATCAGGAAAGACTTAATGAACTCAATCTGTATAGTCTGGAGGACAGAAGGAAAAGCGGGGACATGATCGAAACATTTAAATATGTTAAAAGGTTAAATAAGGTTCAGAAGGGAAGTGTTTTTAATAGGAAAGTGAACACAAGAAAAAGGGGACACAATCTGAAGTTAGTTGGGGGAAAGATCAAAAGCAACATGAGAAAATATTATTTTACTGAAAGAGTAGTAGATCTTTGGAACAAACTTCCAGCAGACGTGGTTGGTAAATCCACTGTAACTGAATTTAAACATGCCTGGGATAAACATATATCCATCCTAAGATAAAATACAGGAAATAGTATAAGGGCAGACTAGATGGATCATGAGGTCTTTTTCTGCCATCAGTCTTCTATGTTTCTATGTTTCTAATTTGAATAAAGATTGGAGTTTCTGTAAATGCTGCATGTATGAATGTTTTAATAAATACTTTCTTGAATATTTATGTATGTATTTATTATTTGATTTGATTTCTATATTTTTAAAAACTACATGTTGCACTAATAAAAGAGATTATGCCACCAAAAAAAAACACGGTGAAGAAGTTGTTCAAGTTTTCTTTCTAACCTTATGGGCGGACCCATCTTTGTCTAGATCTGAATAACATGTGACTCAGAGAGAGTTGGACTCTGCCTATTTGTCTGTGCTGGACCAGACCTAGTGCTCCTGTTTAACAGGAGCACCATCACCCTTAGATCTGTGTCGTTTAATATTTTTGTCTTTGTTCTTCTCAGATCTGTGTCCCTGAACTTTTTTGTCTTTTTTTTTTTCAATTTTTTTATTATTTTTCATAAAAACAAATACATACAAACAATAAACATAAAGTGGGGGTGTGTTTCCCCCGCTTCTTATGAAAGTATACATTCAAATATAGAAAAAGAATACATAATTAAATATATGTTAACTATTATAAAAAAAAAAAAAGTTAATAAGTTTGAGTTAAAGTTTTGCAAATCTTAATATGGGTGTTAGGTAGGGTTAGTGTAACATAATTACCAAAAAAAAAAATACCTTTAATATAATCCTAATTGCTATAGTAAAATAGTATCAAACCTTCAATCCGAACAATAAAACTAAATTCAACTATTATGCTTCGAAAATCTTGGTATGTTGCTTATACTTATACATACACTACTATATCATAATCATCAAAAAGTCCTTTTAAACTAATATTAATATTATTATCACCTAGGTAAAAACTAATACAAAAAAAAAACAACAACTAAAGATATATCTTATTTTTTCTTATCTATCCATTTATAAACATTGTTCCATGTTTCATAAAATTTAGTATCCTCTTGATTGTTTAATCTTCTTGTCATCATATCCATTTCGGCGCAATCTAATATCTTAGCTATAACCTCTTCTTCCTTGGGGAT
The DNA here is from genome assembly GCF_031021105.1 of Erythrolamprus reginae. Lineage (NCBI taxonomy): Eukaryota > Metazoa > Chordata > Lepidosauria > Squamata > Dipsadidae > Erythrolamprus > Erythrolamprus reginae. The sequence continues at coordinate 161,262,088 of NC_091950.1, forward strand.
TTCCTCTCCTTTCCAGTTTTGCGCATATATTATTCTAGCCGCAGTTAATATGTGTATAATTAAATAAAAAATTTCTTTCTTATAGGTCTGGTTTGTGACACCTAATAAGTAAAATTTCGGGGTATTATCTATATCTTGCTTTATTATTTCTTTTAATATTTTTTCAATCATCTTCCAATATATTTTTGCTTTGCCACATGTCCACCATTGATGATAATAAGTTCCTATATCCTTCTTACATTTCCAGCATATTGGGGATGTTTTGGGAAACATTTTTGCTATCCTATTTGGTGGGAGATGCCATCTATAGAACATTTTGATTTGGTTTTCTTTTAGGGAAACTGATTTAGTCATTTTCCAATTGTTAATCCACACTTTCTCCCATGTGTCTATATCTATTTCCTTACCAATATTTCTACACCATCTTATCATAGTATCTTTTAAAGTCAACTCTATATTTTTATGAGCGATAAGTAATTTATATATTTTCCCTATCATTTTTGTTGAATTAGTGGTAATTAAAGTAGTTAAAGGATTCTTACTTTTATTAAAAATGTAAAGAGTTTTATCCTTCTGATATCTAGATCGGATCTGGGCGTAGTGCCACCAATCTATTATTATCCCTTCTTCTTGTAGTTCAATTCTAGATTTAAGCTTCATCTGATCATTTAATAGTTCTTTATATCTATAAGTTATTTTCTTGTCCTTTATAGACTTTGGATGCGTTATTGCTTCTAAAGGAGCTAACCAATCTGGGATGCTTAAGAAATGATTCTTCTTTATGTCTTTCCATACTTCTAATAAGTATTTCCTTAATGTATGCCTTTTAAAATATGAATGGTTTTTGTCCTTATCATACCATAGAAATGCATGCCATCCAAGCATTAAATCATGTCCTTCTAGGTCAAGTGTTCTTTTATTATCTAAGATTATCCAATCTCTAAGCCATGTTAATGCAGCGGCCTGATAATATAGTTTCCAATTTGGAAGGCCAAATCCTCCTCTTTCTTTAATATCTTCTAAACAATTCATTTTTATCCTTGCTTTTTTACCTTGCCATATAAATTTTTTAACTAAGTTTGTTAAAGTTTTTAAAAAGATACCCCCTGGGTTTATTGGTATTACCTGAAAAAGAAATAAAACCTTGGGTAAAATGTTCATCTTAATTGTTGCAATTCTTCCTAAGAAAGATATTTTCAAATTATTCCACATTGCTAAGTCTTTTTTAATTTCTACTAGTAATTTCATATAATTATCATTTTTTAATGTTATTGTTTTCGCTGTTAAATTTATTCCTAAATATTTTACCTTTTTTACAGTCTTTATTCCAGAAATACTTTCTAATTTAGTTTCTAGTGTTTTATTCATATTTTTGGTCAAGTAATGTGTTTTGCTTTTATTTATCTTTAGACCTGCTACGTTTCCATATTGTTTAATGGTTTGTAGTAAAGTAGGAACTGTTGTAGTCGGTTCTTCAATTATAAACATTAGATCATCTGCAAAGGCCTGGAGTTTGTAGGTTTCATCTCCTACGGTTAAACCTTTTATTTTGGGGTCCGCTCTTATTTTAATTAATAAGGTTTCAAGGGTCATAATAAATAACAATGGTGATATAGGGCATCCTTGGCGAACTCCCTTGTTTATGTCAAGTATTGGTAATTGACTGTTATTCAGTATTATATTCGTTGTTTGTTTTGAATATATGGTATCTATTAGGTTAACAAATTTTGGACCAAATCTCATTTTATTTAATTGCATTTTTATAAATATCCAATTAACGTTGTCGAAGGCCTTTTGAGCGTCCAGAAACATTAGAGATGCCGTCTTGTCTGGGTGTTGTTCATAGTACTCTAGTATATTTATTACAGTTCTAATATTATTTTTAATTTGTCTCCCTGGAAGAAACCCATTTTGGTCTTGGTGTATTATTCCATTTATAACTCTTTTGAGTCTCTCTGCGTAAATGGCAATAAAAATCTTATAGTCTACATTTAATAATGATATAGGCCTATAGTTTTTAATTTTTTCTGGTTCTGTACCCTGTTTATGTATTAAAGTTGTCAATGATTCTGACCAAGATTTGGGGATTTTTCCCTCAAGTCTACATAAATTAAAAGTTTCTAACATATGGTTTCTTATTGTTTCATTGTCTATCTTGTACCATTCTGCAGGTATGGCATCTGGGCCTGTGGCCTTGTTGCTTTTCTGTTTTTTAATTGTTATTAGGAGTTCCTCCATTGTTATTGGTCCATCCATGGTGGCCTGTTGATCTTCTGTTATTTGTGGTAAATTTGAAGCCTCTAAATAGTTAAAAACTTCATCTTCAATAACATGATCTTTAGCATATAACTCTTTATAAAAATTATACACAATGTCTGCCTTACCTTCTGTATCATATTTTATTTTACCGTCTTTATCTTCTAATTTTTGGATTAATTTTGATTGACTCTGTTTTCTAAGTTTATACGCTAGCCATCTGCCAGGTTTATTTGCGTGTTCAAAATATTGTTGCTTTGCTCTTTTGATCTTTTCAGTTAATTGGTTTTGTTCTATAACTCTAATTTTATGTTTAATTACATTTATTTCTGTCTTTAGATCTCTGTTCTTAATGTGTTGCTGCGATAAGGATTCTAATTGTTTTAGTTCGTTTGTTAATTGTAAGTACTCTAATTTCTTTTCCTTATTATGTTTTGCTGTATAGGATATTGTTAAACCTCTTATATACGCTTTAACTGTATCCCATAAATTCTGTGGAGTAGTGTCTGATGTTTTATTAATTTCAAAAAATATTTTTAATTCCTTTTCAATCCAATCCTTATATTTCTTATCATTTAATATATACCTATTCATCCGCCAGTTGTTCTGTTTATTATTCATCGTCATATAGACCACTATTGGGTTGTGATCAGCCCATGTATTAACGTCTATCTCGACCTCTCTTATTTGTTCTGCCACCGTTTTTGGTGCCCATAACATGTCAATTCTCGTCCAAATTTTGTGAGGATTGGAGTAGAAGGTAAATTGCCTTTTGTGAGGGTGTCTTTCCCTCCAAATGTCACTTAGTAATAATTCCGCTTTCATTTTTTGAAAAGTGCTAGGTAGCAAATTTCTTCTTGTTTTTTAACCTTTTCCCCTTTTTTTATTACCTCCCCCTCCTGAGTGGTCTAATTGTCTATTCGCGATAGCATTGAAGTCACCTATTATCAATACATTGTCAATAGCTAAATCTATTATTATTTGGTGTAAATTTTTATAAAATGTCATTTGGTCTTCATTGGGAGCATAAATAGAAACAACCACTAGAGGTCTAGGTTCAATATCAACTTGTACAATCAGTATCCTACCCTCTTTATCCTTATATATTTGTTTGGAATTTATAGAATTCTTAACATACATCACTACACCTCTCTTTTTTTGGTCTGCTAATGCAGCGTACATTTTTCCAATTTTGGGATTCAACAGTAATTTTTGGTTATCTTTTTTAATATGAACTTCTTGTAGTATTGCAATCTGAACATTTTGATTTCTAATTTTAGAAAAAATTTGCTTCCTTTTTCTTGGTTCGTTAAGTCCATTAACATTTACGGAAAAGATTTTTAAGTCTTTATTCGTTGTCATTTAATGGGTTTTTTGGTTTCTCGCTGAGGTTGAACTCTTCTAGCACCTTGGTCCTGCTCTATTACTTGAGCAATTGCCCCCAAGTCTTCTTCTTGCTGAGTTGGTAATTTTTCCCCTGGTTGCTGTTGAGCTGGTTGTAGTTGGACCACTTGTTGCTTACTTGCGTAGTCGGAGTGGCCAATACCACTCTGTTCGAGAAAGTACATGGCTTGTTCTACGTTTTCCAATTTGTACCTTGTAGAACGCCATGTCAGAGAAAGTCCTTGTGGAATAAGCCAACGGTAAGTGATGTTTTCTTTGATCAAAATTTTAGTTAGAAAGTGATAATCTCTTCTGTTTTCTCTGACACTTCTTGGAACTTGTTTTAGTATCTTTATTTCTACTCCCTGTCGTTGGGGCGGGGAGTTTCTTGAATAATGAAGTATCTCATCTCGCAACGCCTTTCTTGTAAACTTAATATGTATCTCTCTTGGGAGGTTGTGCCGACGGATATAGCTATTCGAGATTCTGTATACTTCATCGATTTCTCTCTGTAAAGCTATAGGGTCCTCTTGGAGTATAGCTCCAATAATTTCCGCCATAGTCACTTTTAAGTCTTCATCTTTTTCCTCTTTTATATTCTGAAATCGAAGTCCGTACGAAGCTCGTTGCATCTCCAGCTGGATGATGGATTCATCATATCTTCTGTATCTCTCATCGGCTCTCCCTTCAAGATAATCCATTCTTTTCTCATTTTTATCAGATTGCTCTTCAACTTTTTTAACTCGGTCATCACTTTCTTGGAGTGTTTGTTGGATCTGCTTTATCTGGTCTTTCATCTCGCCCATATCAGCTTTCATTTGGGCCATATCCACTTTAAATTCTGCCAAGTCAGCTTTTATGGCTTCTCTTTGTTGCGTTGCCTCCTCCTTTATGGCTTCTCTTTGTTGTGTTGCCTCCTCCTTTATGGCCTCTCTTTGTTGAGTGGCGTCTTCTTGTGATTTGACCATGAAGTCCTTCAAAGTATTCAAAGTCTCATGTATAGTTGCAAGATTGGACTGCATTGTTTTGTCTTTGTCTTTGTCTTTGGTAGACATGGTTAACACCTGATGCGAGGGAGAAGAATGCGGTGACACTTGTGGAGAGAGGGTAGTTGGTGTAGTTTGTTTTTTTGTTGTTTTAACAAGGGTTGAGGTATGGGACATTATCAAATTAGAATCCACTATTTCAAATTTTAAAATTAGTTTCAATTTTATATGTAGTGAAAAGGAAAAAAATTATTATAAATTCCAAATCTGTTCAATATATTTTGTTTCCCTTATAATATAACTATACCAATTCAATAGCAATTCAATTAATAACAGAATTCAAAAAAGAAGAAGGGAAAAAAAAAAGAAATATTATTATTTAATGCCACAGGAAAAAAGAACAGGTATTAGCCTTTTCAAGTAAAAGAAAGGCAAAAAATAAAGGAAGGGAAGGAATATCAACTATATGTAGAAAACAAAAGAAAAAGAATTGGAGGAGAAACTTTAGGAGGAGGGAAGGAAAAGGAGAAGGGAAAAAAAATAAAGTGAAAAGAGTTGTTCAAAAGGGAAAAGAAGGAGGGTAATATTTTAGTTCAACTATTTAAAATAGAGCAGGAACCCAAGGGTTATTAACAATGCATATAGTTCAAATCAAACTTCTTCTTATAATAGAAATGTCCAAGAGTAGGGAAGAAAGTCAAAGAAGAATCAGGAAGAAAACAAATAATTATTCAAAGACACAATAACAGTATTATATACTTAAGTTCTTCTTATAAATCCTGTAATTTTGCTAGGAAGTAGAGATGAAAATCCAAGTCTCAAAGGGTAAAGTTATATTTGATTTCAATTCAAAATTCAAAGAGTAAGACAAATCCAAGGCTTGCTTGTATTCAAAATGAAGTCAGTTTATTTTCCAAATTCAAGACAGGAACAAAGGAACAGATCCCAAGATGGAGTCAAGTTAATTTCCGTGCAGCAGGCAGATGTTAAACAAAAGAATTCTCAGCAAATAATCCAAAAGGTGTCAGCAAATAATCCAAAAGGCTCAGCAAGTAATCCAAATAGGTTAATCCAACAATAAGTAATCCAAAAAAGAAGTGATTTCAATCTCTTCTAGATTCCATTTAGTTCATAATTATTAAGTTATTTCATGTTATGAAAAAGAGCAGCAGGAAAAAAAAGGCAGCAAGACTGTGTTCCTCCGCTTCAAAAATTAAGTCCAGAACATTATGATTTTAAGAGTCTATTAACAACAAATTCTGATCATCACTAGGAATTTCCTTTAGCAGTTAAAATTTTCTAAATAGTCATGTCAAATTTAAGCTATTTTGTTAAACCATAAAGTCAGAAAATTATTTTATAGGTTCCAAAGTTCACGTTCAAGATGGAAAAGTAAAAGTGAAAAAAGAATTAGGTCCGGCTGTTATTTGCGGATGAGTTTAAACAAGAGAAAACTTTCACTTTCGCCCTGGAGAAAAAAAAAACTTTTACTTAGAACTTTTACGATCTTCTGGTTTTAAACACGAAACACAATGGAAATTTTTACCTTAGGTCCTTTCTCTGCTATATTCTTTTTCAATGTAGATATTTATACTTTCACTTCTTTGATTTTTGTTCTTCCCGCTGAGTGAGGGGAGAAAGCGCTGGCCGGTCCTCTTAAGCAAAGAGGAGCGGTTCTCCCGTCTCCGAAGCTGCGGGGCGAACCGCTGCCTCCGGAGTCCTGGCGATGGGTCCTCGGGCAGAGGAGAGCCCCCTGTTTATGGATCGGGCCATCCGGGCCCGATCCGATCGCAGATGCGACCTTCGGAGGGGGTAGAAGGGATCGCCTGGCAGAGCCCTGCCAGACACGTCCCGCCACGATCTCCACCAAACCGGAAGCCCCCACTTTTTTGTCTTTTAATGCCCATGTTTGCTAACCATTTTCTACCCTGACAAGTACCAATGAAAATCTTCTGCAGGCACTGAAACTGAAGAACATTTCCATGTTATCTATGGATTTGTTCATATCTCAATTGTTTCTCGAAACTTTGTAAAACGTGAGCTCTTCTGCTCCCATACTTGCAGATTCTGAAATGCTGCTTAATCCACTCTTTCTCATTTCAAAATGTCACTTCAAACGGTTTTCTTCTTTCATTTGTGTACCAGCAGTTCAATAGTCCTGCATAACGTTTGTTTATACTTTATATAGGGGAGGAGAGGGCCATGTTATAGATTCTTTTTACATTGCTAAGCCATCTGAGTGACGGCTAAAGGAAAATGTCAAAGGTAACCTGCTGCCCCATGACATCATTTGGCCCTCTACTTAGTAGATGTGTTTCTCATAGGTAGTTATGAAAATGAGCTGCCTTTTTCTACCAGAAAACTACCTAGCTAATTCAACATTCTAATTGTAAAGGAGAAGAATTTATGGTGGATGCTCTTTCACTCTTTTTTAGAAGACATCCATAATTAGGGAGATACTGTTCATCACTACTTTTTTCCACTTGGTGGTCAAAAGTTTGACAGCCAAGGGGCCCCTTGTAGTCACATGACTGTATATTGGGTAACTGGCCCGCATTTTATTGTTTTTGTATTTACAGTAATCCCTCGCTACATCACAGTTCATCTTTCACGAATTCGCTATTTCATTTTTTCCCCCAAAGGGGCTGATTGCCGCTATATCGCGGATAATAAAGGAAAACCTCAGAAAACTGTGAAAGATGAATATCAGAAAAAAATTTTCCACACCATCGGATGCGACGCCATAGTGTAAAGTGCGTTGTAACGGGCTGTGATTGGTGCGAAAATGATGAATCATAGACTCCCATTTTGAATTCTGGCCTGTGATTGGTTATTGGTGATTGGTGGTCGTATTCACTGTGCAATGGCTCCCAAGCATCCTTGTTTATCGAAGGCTGGTAATGAGGCTAAATGCAAACTAAAAATGATGACGATTGCTGAGAAGATTCAACTTTTAGATATGTTGAAGGGAGGGAGAAGCTGCGCAGCCATGGGGTGCCACTTTGGTGTTAATTAATCCACCGTATACTCCATCAAGAAGTATGAGGCTAGCATCAGGAAGATTGCTACTGTCTCCTTTAATAAGACAGCAAAGAGGGTGGTTACAGCTCGTAATAAAACCATCATCCGTATGGAAGGTGCTTTGGCTTTATGGATAAACAATTGCCAAAAGAAGGGCATAGCCTTGAATTCGAACATCATTCGGAGAGGGGTGGCATACAAATCTAATAAATTATTATTAAATTGTTATCCAAACCAAGGCTAGGCGCCTGTACGAGAGTTTGGCAGGTAGCAAGCCTGAAGAGATCGATGACAACGAGGAGGAAGAAGACGATGAACCGCAACCAGGAACGTCCAGTGAGTCTCAATATTGTCATAAAAAAACTTTCACTGCTAGCAAAGGGTGGTTTGCAAAGTTTCATCGACGCTACGGCCTGAAAAATGGTATGGAGAGGCTTCCTCTGCTGACAAGGAAGCTGCTGAAGCATACATGAATGAAAAGTTCAAGAAGATTATATCAGATGATGTTTATAAGCCTGAACAAGTTTTTAATATGGATGAGACTGGCTTATTTTGGAAAAGAATGCCATCAAGAACTTTCCTGTTTAAAGAAGAAGCAAAAGCATCTGGCTTTAAAGCCTTTAAAGATCGTGTAACCCTCGTGATGTGGGGCAATGCTGCGGGATATTTGTTAAACCCAGCGCTTATTTTCAAGTCTAAAAATCCAAGGGCCTTGAAGAATAAAAACAAGAATTTGCTATCTGTACATTGGATGTACAATCCCAAGGCATGGATGACAAGGATGCTGACCTCAGACTGGTTCCACTAGTGTTTCATCCCACAAGTGAAGGTTTATCTATTAGAGAAGGGTTTGCCTTTCAAAGTTCTTCTCCTTATGGATATAATGCTGGTGGCCACGCTACTGATTTACAGTATGAAGGTGTACAGATTGAGTTTCTGCTGCCCAACACTACATCGCTTATTCAGCCAATGGACCAAGGGGTTATCAGGGCAGTGAAGACCTTATACACAAGGAATGCCATGGACAACATTGCTGCCTATGTCGATGCCGCTCAAGTAAACGAGGAAAAGGAAGAGGAAAACATACAATGTCAAAGCGGTACACAATTGCTACATGCCTTCAAAATATCCAGAAGGCATTAAAAGACATGAAGTGTGCTACCATTAATGCGAGCTGGAAGAAGTTGTGGCCGGATATTGTTGACAACGACAAGGACTTTACACCTGCCGAAATCCAACACTCTGCCTTTCAGAAAGCTGTGCAATTGTCATTTATATTGCAGATGCTGGATTTTTGGACATGACAACGCAAGACCTTGATGAGTTGTTGGACTGCCATTCCCAACTGCTAACTGACATAGAACTTGAAGAATTGACCAATTCAGCGAGAAAGAAGAGCAGCAAGAGACCGAAGTTGTCGAGCAACCTGGCTTGACATTGAAGCAACTCTCTGAGATCTTCAGTCATATTCAAAGAGCAAAAGTGGCTAGCCAGGAATGGGACAAGGATATGACTCATTCGTTGCAATTTGCAACAAGCTTGATGAGGTCTTGCAACCCGACAAGGTGCTCTTTGAGCGCAAAAAGCTACAACAACTTCTGATCACAATGTTTTCCATCCTCGCAAATAAGATTTTTAAAAATGTTATATGGCTTAGACTAAAGTTTTTTGTGGTGCGTAAATGAAAAGTGTTTTTTCTTTACTGTATTACTGTAAATAAAAACAGTTTTTTCTTATGAGGTGTAAATTAAAAGTATTTTTATTATTATTTTTTTATTATTTGCATATACAGTGATACATCATCTTACGAACCCCTCGTCATACAAACTTTTCGAGATATGAACCCGGGGTTTAAGATTTCTTTGCCTCGTCTTAAAAACCCTTTCTGTCCTACGAACCTGAGCCCAGGTCCGTGGGCTCTCTTACTGTGCCTGCGCTCTCTGACTGCCGAAGGGATTCCCCTGCCTTGTGACTGCACTGCAGGGATTTCCCATTTGCTTGCATGGGAATTCCCCGCCCCCTTTTGCTTGCACCTGAGGCAGGGAACGCCGGAGCTGCCCCATTTCTCTGCCACTTTCCCCTCTAGCCCTCCGCTTCCTCTGCTCCCCGCAGCCATCCCATCCCGCTGCCAAAATCCCCCCATGCCTGCCACTTCCTTTGCTCCATCTCGCTGCTAAAATCACCCCTCCAAAAGCTTCCTACACCGCTCCAAATTGCCCCCAAAATCACTCTTCCAAAAGCTTCCTATCCCGCCCCAAATTCCCCCAAAATTGCCATTCCAAAAGCTTCTTATCTTGCCCCAAATTCCCCCAAAAATCACCACTCCAAAAGCTTCCTATCTTGCCCAAATTCCCCCAAAATCACCATTCCAAAAGTTTCCTAAGCCACCCCAAATCACTTCCAAAATCTTCCAAACACACCCCTCCTGTCATAATGCCTTGTTTCTCCTTGCTGCCTCGCCCGCTGCCTGAGCCTGTTTACAAGGGGCTGGTGGAAGATCCGATGTTACTTTTGCTCTTTTTTTTGCCTACCTTTAGCAAAAGCGACATCGGGTCTTCCACCAGCCCCTTGTAAATGGGCTCAGGCAGCGGGGCGGTGGAAGAGGAGGCGATGGAGGCAAGGGGCTTGCAAGCACCCCCCCCCCATGGCACAAGGCAAGCATGGTGGTCAGGGCAGCTGGGGCCCCTTGATGTCAAGCCCTGCGATGGCCAGCAAAGCCGCCCGCCCAGGGAAGCAGTGCGCTTTTCAAACATGTGGCTTCCCTGGGCAGCTGGCTTTGCTTGCCGCCGCTGGGCTTGATGTCGGGCCCCCTGCTGACAGCAACCACCCAACTGCTGTGCTTGCTTTGTGCCGGGGGGGGGGCTCAGACCGTCCCCAGGAACAGCGCTTTTCGCTGTGAAGGAGTCTAAAAAGCCTCCTGAGGGGATTTAAAGCAGGGCCTGGAAGATTGCCCCTCTCCCCCGCATTTTGAAATGGGGAATCCAGCAGTCAAAAGATACGTGAGCTGTTCAATGTGAGTGTTGAGACAATGGGAGGAGTTGTGAAATTTTGGAGAGGGGTGTTGGAGAGGGAGGGCAAAGCTTCAGAGAGGGAGGGTAAAAAGGCAGGAAGGGCTGGAGCTGAGTGCCTGGCAGTACGTCTCTTCCCCACCCCATTTCCCTCCAACACGGCCGGGTCCGTCCCCCCTTTGGAGCCAATGGAATCTGCTCCGGGACGATCCTTCCTTTATTTCTTTATTGGCCAAGTGTGATTGGACACACAAGGGAGGAGAGAGAAACAAATGAGAGAGTGAAGGGGGGAGAGAGGGAGGGGACGCAGAAATGAGAGACCTGGAAGGAGAGAATGAGAGAGAGGGAAAAAAGAGAGAAAGAAAAGGGAAAGAGAAGTATAGAGGAAGGAAGCAAGGAAGGAAGCAAGGAAGGAGGGAGGGAGAAATGGAGGGAGGAAGGAGGAAGAATGAAATGAATGGAGGGAAAGAGGGTGAAGGACATTTTTTGGGGGTATTTTTTTTTCTTTCAACATACATTCAAACAATACAGTGTACCATCTAATTTTCCATGAATAAAATGCAGTATTATTTTAGTAACTAATATCAATCATCCCAAAAGTTTTTTTTTCTAATTTTGTCATCCAGTTACATACATTTTCTTTTAGTTAAATTCCCTCCTTAATATTCCTTCAAAAAGTGCACCAATTATATTTCTAACTTATTTATTTATTTATTATTATTATTATTTATTATTTAGATTTGTATGCCGCCCCTCTCTTATTAACCATTATGCCAAAGTGCTAAATTCAATTCCATTTATGCATTAATCCAAATCAGTATCACCTACTGCATATCTTATTATAATCAATACTTCTAACTTTATTAAAACAGATCAGCAATTCCTAAATTCATATACAGTGATCCCTCGATTTTCGCGATCTTGATCTTCGCGAAACGCTATATCGCGATTTTTCAAAAAATATTAATTAAAAATATTTTCCCACCCGATGACGTCACTCTCTTCCTTTCTCATCTTCCTTTCTCTCTCTCTTTCTCTATCTTGCTTCTTCCTCTCTCACACTCTCTTCCTCCCTCTCTCATCTCTTTCTTTCCTTCTCTCTCTTTCTCTATCTCTCCCCCTCTTGCTGGCGGGCGGCGGGCGAGCGGGGGCATCAGCGAGGAAGACCCAGGGAAGGTTCCTTTGGCCGCCCAGCAGCTGATCTGCTCGGCAGCGCAGCGAGGAGCGGAATCGGGGTTTCCCCTTTGCGTGGGCGGCGGGGAAACCCCGATCTTCGTCTGCTTGCTGCTGCTGCGCTGCCGAGCAGATCAGCTGCTGGGCGGCCGCAGCAGCAGCGAGCAGACAAAGATCGGGGTTTCCCCGCCACCCACACAAAGGGGAAACCCCAATTCGGCTCCTCGCTGCGCTGCCGAGCAGATCAGCTGCTGGGCGGCGGAAGGAACATTCCCTGGGTCTTCCCCGGGTCTTCCCTGCCGCCCACGCAAACTCCACCATCTGCGCATGCGCGGCCATGAAAAAAGGGCGCGCATGTGCAGATGGTGTTTTTACTTCCGCAACCCTACATCGCAAAAAATCAATTATTGCGAGGGGCCTTGGAACGGAACCCTCGCGATAATCGAGGGATCACTGTATCTAAATAGAAAAAATAATTGAAGTTTAAAAAGAGCAAACAAAACAATACTCCAAGCTTAATCAACCCTTCTCAAACTCCAATTCCTTTAATCTGAGCAGAACTTGGAACCAAACCCTTTTCTTTTTTATTTTTTGTATCCTTTTAATCCCCTTTTTCATTTTATTCTTTCTATTCTTCCTTCTAGGAAGAAAGGATTTTGTTAGAAAAATAAAGGGGTTATTGGATCAAACTTTGGACACTTGACAAGTTAGTTATGATGGTGGCCATGTCCCAGGGACAGGGTTATGTGAACATCTTTTGGGATCTTCTGACAAGCAGCTGCAGGAATTCACTTAATGACTGTGGCAAGAAAGGTGGTAAAGTGAGGCAGATCTCACTTAATAACCATCTTACTCAGGAGATAGAAACGTTGGCCTCCATTGGGGTCAGAACAGAAGTCGAGGATTACCTGTCTGACCAGTGCACTCTTTTAGAAGCAGATCAGCAGATCAGGAGTCCATTTTGAAGCTCCACAGAAAACATCTAGGGGGGAAGGCAGGTTGTCCTCGACTTACAATGGTTCATTTACTGACCGTTCAAAGTCACAACGGCTCTGAAAAAAGTGACTTATGCCCCTTTTTCATACCGATGATCACAGGATCAAAACTTGGCTGCTGTTTCATTTTTATGAGCGTTGCTATGTGTCCTGAGGTCACGTGACCCCCTTTTGTTTCTAACCGATCCACGCCCAGGCATGGAAATGTGCCGCTCAGACATTATACTTTTCTGCTCACACCGAAAAAAAATTAGAGTCAACTCTGGATTTGGGGCGGCGTTAGCCTTCGTTAGGACTTCCATTCCTTGCTTCTCCTTGCTGTCCGTTTCCACTCTGTTAGCCTTCACTTTATATGCCTGGCGCTTTTTTCTTTAAGCCTCAAAGTTTGGATTTTCCTAATGGGTTTGCACGCATTATTTACTTTTACATTGATTCCTATGGGAAACAATGTTTTGTCTTACGGACTTTTCACCTTACGAACCTCGTCCCAGAACCAATTAAGTTTGTAAGACAAGGCCTGTAGGTGACAAAATATATCATTTACAAGTATTTCTTACATACAGCATGTTTTAAAGGGTTTTAAAAGTCCACATACTTGTTAAATACATTAAAAAATAAATTAAAAGTATTTTTAATTATTTTTTATTATTTGCATGTATTAGACTAGGCCTGTAGGTGACAAAATATATCACTTACAAGTATTTTTACATACAGTACAAGTTTTAAAGGGTTTTAAAAGTCCAAATACTCGTAAAATACATTAAAAAATACATTAAAATATCTTTCCTCTACTTTGTGGAAATTTGTTTTTTCGTGGATGGTCTTGGAACGCATCCCGCACAAAAAACAAGGGATTACTGTATATTGTTATTGTAAGCCGCCCTGAGTCCTTCGGGATTGGGCGGCATAGAAGTTGAATTGAATGAATGAATGAATGAATGAATGAATGAATGAATTGCAGAATCCCGTGGGGACGTGACCGCAGTCTATGACATTTTTGCTGAAAACCAGCTTTTACTTTTCAATTTTGTCAAAAAATGCTAGTGAACAATGGGTTTACGTAATAACTGCAGCATTTGCTTAAAAAGTTCAGCAATCAGTTGACAAATCATGATGATTCTCTTAATGGCCATTAAAAATGGATTGCAAAATTGGGTCAGTTATGACTTATAACCATTATGGGGAGACTTATAAATGGTTAGAAGTTGAGGACTACCTATACCATCTGCTAATTTATTCAATTTCTCCAGCCTTTTTCTCAAAAGAGCATTCAGTTTCAAACTCCTGATCTAAGCATTCAGACTGCTTTTAATGTGCTGTGAAATTCCCGGTGAAGGTTAGGTTGTTGGTTTGAGACCAATCCCTGAATACAGCTCATCTGTCTGGAACCCACACCGCATTTCTAAATACTTTAGAAAATGTCCAGAGATACTTTACTCCTCCACTAGCAACAGAGTACAACAGAATATGCAACTAGATTTATAATCCTGGGTTTAGAAAGGTTAGAACTATGCCGTCTTAAATACGACCTAAGCATAGCCCATAAAATCATCTGCTACAATTTCCTTCCTGTCAATGACTACTTCAGCTTCAGCCTCAACAACACATGAGCACACAACAGATACAAACTTAAAGTAAACTGCTCCAAACTCAACTGCAGGAAATACGATTTTAGTAATCAAGTAGTTAATGCCTGGAACTCACTATCTGACTCTGTAGTATTATCACCTAACCCCCGAAGCTTTACCTTTAGAATATCCACTGTTGACTTCCGGTTTGGACCGGGGCTGCTGCGGAGGCTTCGGGACAGGGCTCTGTCTCCAAGGCCCTCTTTATCCCTCCAAAGGTTGCCCCCAGCGATCGGATCGGGCCCGGATGGACCGATTCTAGAAAAGGGGGTTCTCCTGTACCCGAGAGGTCATCGACGTGGTCCCGAAAGGGACAGGACCATCCTGTGGCTTTGGAGTGCGGAAAACCGATCCTCTATCCAGGAGGTATCGGCCATAGAAGCCTGACCTCACCAGTGGGAAGTGAAGAAGATAAAAGAAGGAGAAATAAATCTAATCTCATCATTGCAGGAAAAGGAGACATCTGGAAAGAAGAATTCAAGGTATAAATTTACTTACATGATAAATCTTTTGTGGAAAGAAAGAATAAGATAAACTTTAAAATAAAAGGTGAAAAGAAAAGTTTGTAAGGAAAGGAAATCATATCCTTACGCTGACAAGGTTTTGCGGCCGGATCTAGTTTTCTACACTTTCATTTCTTTGAATATCACAGTAGAAACTAAGACCTAAAGATTTAAAGACCGGAAAAAAAAGAATCTCACCCCTGAAGAGGCTTCGAGGGGGTGAGAGCGTAAGGCGTTAAGATTTTGGAACTTTTAAATTGGCTGTGAGAAGAAAACGAAGCTAGAAATCTAGGCTCTCTTTTTCTGATTCTGCAGTGGAAGGATTATGATCTACGTCTTTACTTTTGGAGATAATTAAGGGGAAAAAATCAATCGAAATTGGTGGTTTACAACAGTAAAGGGAATAAAAGAATTTTGCACTGATTGATTTCTTCGTTTCCTGCACCTCTTTTCTCAATTAATTGGTGTATTTGTGATATTACCGGCATTTTTAGCAAAAAAAAAAAAAGGGGGGAAGGTTTCTCTCTTTGCCATTTATGTCACTCGGGGGGTTATACTTTTAAAATGGATCAATTGGATTACAACTTGGAACTGGATCATAAGTAATTATTTCATCACAGATTAATTATTGGATTATAATTACAAACATTATACCTGAACTTTGATGGATTAATTGCCTTTAATTTTTTGCTTTGGAATTTGGAATATTTTTTTTCCAGGACTAATTTGCAGTATCACAGACTGGAGAATTGATGGATCCTAGAAGAGAATTTCATACTTAACCTGCAATTAACAAGAGACTCGCTTCATTTGGAAATTATAAGTATAATCTACAAGTATAATATTGATATATTGGTTTCCCTTTTTTGGTTTCCTTTAATATACTGATTGGAGGATTTTATTACAGTATTATTATTAATATAATGAATTGCTAATTTTTTCTTTTACTTCCCCCCTCCCCTTGGTGTGGTGATTTTACGGTTTTTAATTGTATTTTGAATATATTCCTTAATTAAGGGTGTGATAGAGTGAATAATCTCCTTTTCCTTTTCTAAACTTTATTCTGTACCTAAGATATATTGGCTCTTCTTTTTCTCTTCTTTTCTTTTTTCTCTTTTCCTTTCCTAATTATTATTACAAATATAATCTATTGAGTATTTAGTATTAAGTTTAAAAATTCCTTTAAAGTATATATTATATCATACACTTAAAGTATATTGATTGATAATTATAAAATAAGCTGTCTTTTTTTTAATAGTTTAAATACCACATTTATAGATTTTAAAATTAGAAGTTAAATTTTTACTTTGGATGAATTACTGTTGATGAATTTTTCTAAAATTAAGGTGATTTAATAATTAATTTAGTATTAATTACGAAATTTTCGATTGATTCAGAGTTTATTGGGTTTTAGTAAATTTTTAAAACAAGATTTATAATATTGGTGAATTTTTGAGAAAAGGATACACGTATTTGATTTCTATACACAATTAAAACAACATCAAACAGATATCAATCACTTTTAAAATAGGATGTCGAATACTTCTACATACACAAAGACAATTAAAAAACAAACTTTAACTTCATCAACATCTCCACAAGTTTCTCCCTTGCCATCACCTGTACATCAAAGTGTAACTGCAAGCATGTCTGCTAAAGAAAAAGAGAGAGAGAAGGCACAAGCACAACCATCACTTCAGACGATACAAGAAACACTAAACGCAATGAAGGATTTTATGTTAAAGTCCCAAAATGATGCCAATCAACAGCGTGAAGAACTAAAGGCCGAAATTGCAGAATTAAAAGTAGATACTGGAGAGATGAAAGCAGATACAGGTGAGATGAAAGCGAAGATGAAAGAAGTTGATGAGAAAATTGCCAAAATACAACAGACTTTGAAAGAAAATGAACAAAGAATTAAGACCGCTGAAGCGAAAATCGACAAAGTAGAACAAAGAATGGACGACTATGAAGACAGATCAGACTTTTTCAACAAAAGATATGATGAATCCATCACACATCTAGAAATACAACGGGCTTCCTATGGTTTGAGATTCCAGAATATAACAGAAGAAAAAGATGAAGATTTACAAACAAAGATGGCGGAAATAATTGGAGGCATTCTACAGATGGATCCTACAGAACTAGCAAAAGAGATAGACGAAGTCTTCAGAGTGCAAACAAGCTATGTACGAAGGAATAATCTACCGAGAGAAGTCCATATCAAATTTGTAAGGAAGACCATAAGAGATAATATTCTGAAATGGACAAGAAATGAAAAACTACAAGACAAAGGAAAAGAAATTACGATGTTGAAGCAAGTCCCAAGGAGAGTGAGAGAAAGCAGGAGGGATTACTACTTCTTAACCAAAATTTTAATTAAAGAAAATATAACCTTCCGTTGGCTTATCCCAGAGGGACTTTCTCTGTACTGGCAGACACAAAAGTTAAAATAGAAAATATTGAACAAGCCAGAAAATTTTATGAAACAAGTGGAATTCGCAATTTTGAGCAACCAATGAAGGAAATATCTATAAGGAAAGAAGAGGAGGCGAGCAGCGCCGCCCAGTGGAGGGAGGAAGAACAAGGAGCAAGAAGGAAACAACCGCAGCGCGAATCCAAGGATCCCAAGAAATATTATAAATGACAGTACCAAGAAATTTGAAAATCTTCTCAGTAAACGTAAATGGAATTAATGAATGTCTTACCAAAGATATTGTTTTTGTTTCAAGTATTACCGATAAACCCAGGGGGGAATTTTTTTTAAAGATTTAACAATAATCGTCAAAAAATTTCTGTGGCAGGGTAAGAAGGCGAGAATAAAGTTAAGTATACTAGAAGATATAAAGGAAAGAGGTGGGTTTGCTCTACCTAATTGGAAATTGTATTATAAAGCAGCCACATTAACTTGGATTAAGGAGTGGGTTACTTTAGAAAATAGAAGAATATTAATTCTGGAAGGGCATGACCTGATGCTTGGATGGCATGCCTTCCTCTGGTATGATAAAGAAAAAACACACTCTTATTTCAAAAGACATACAATAAGAAAGTATTTACTAGAGGCTTCCCACCTTCCCACTCACCCTTTAGCCTAGCCTTGCTTCTTCCACCCGCCCCCTTTAGCTGCTCCTCCCTGCCCTCTGTTCGCCTCCCTTCTAAAGTTTGGGATTTTCCTGAAGGATTTGCACGCATTATTTGCTTTTACATTGATTCCTAAGGGGAAACATTGTTTCATCTTACGAACTTTTCATCTTACGAACCTCCTCCTGGAACCAATTAAGTTCGTATGATGAGGTACCACTGTATTTAATAAGAGCAAAAAAATTTGAGTAGTTTATTGACCACAAACTCAAAGAAATTAATAGGGAAAGCATATAAATACATGATTGAACATAAAAATATAGATTTGACTTTTAAAGATAATATGATAATTTGGTGTAAAAATTTAGGCAAAGTGTTTGATGTAGAGACATGGGAGAAAGTTTGGATTACAAATTGGAAAATGACGAAATCAGTCTCTTTAAAAGAAAACCAAATTAAGATGTTTTACAGATGGCATCTCCCTCCGAATAGAATTGCCAAGATGTTCCCAAATACCTCCCCACATTTTTGGAAATGTAAAAATGAAATAGGTTCCTATTACCCTCAATGGTGGACCTGCAATAAAGTTAGGACATATTGGAGAATGATAGAAAAAATGATAAAAGAGATTACATTACATGAAATAGAAAAATCCCCAGAATTTTATCTTTTAGGTATAGCTAAACAGAAATATAAAAAATATATTTTTTATCTAGTTGTACATATCTTAACAGCGGCCAGGATAGTTTATGCACAAAACTGGAAAGGGGGAAGATGTTCCCAAAAAAGAAGATGTAGTTAAAAAAATCTTGGATTATGCAGAGATGGATATGATGACAAGAAGGCTGAATGATCAAGAAGAATCTGACTTTTATATTATCTGGAATAAAGTTTATACATGGATAGACAAAAATAAAATTAAAATTAAGGTTACGAAAATTGCATGGATATATCAAAATGTTATTGAATTTTTTTTTGTTGTTGTTGGTTTTTCTTTTTTATTAACTTAATCCTAGGTTTATTAGAATATGTAAACAAAATTCTTCTTTTCACTTAGAATACTATGTTGATTTAAAGATTTAAGAATTTATCCTTTTTTCTGTATTAAAAATTGACTTCAAGAAAAGAGGGGTAATTGTAACCCCTACTATGTGTTTAAAGATTTGTGAGTTTGTATGCCCTTTTATGGAAAAATTAATAAAGTATATTTAAAAAAAAAAGAATATCCACTGTTGACCTTTTTCGATTCCTAAGAGGTCAGTAAGGGGCATGCATAAGTGCACCAGCGTGCCTACCGTCCCCTGTTCTCATCTTTCTCTCTTACTAGTATCATGTATATAAGCATTGTTATATATTTGTATACTACCAATACATACTTGACAAAATAAATAAATAAATTAAATAAATAAGTTGTCAATAACTGTCGTAATTCTATTAACCACTGTGGCAAGAAAGATTGTAACCTGGGGGAAAATTCACTTCACAATCATCGCAATGGAGATTTGCGCATGCGTCGATCCAGATAGACGCACCGAAAGAAAGCTCCCTCATGTGAAGGAAGAAAAGTGAAAGTTAACCCCCGACAACCCTCTCTAGCTTGGTGAATAGCGGATTGAGAGGAAGCGAGTTGAACAGAGCTGTTGAAAACTTTACAAGAAAGAGTGTAAGAAGAAGCAATTAACAGTTTTAAACGTGAGTAAGGGGGAAAAGTGAGAACAAAGGAAAAGATGGCATCTACTTCGGAGCTGGAAGGAAAGATGGATTCATTGCTAACGGCATTTGCCAGTATGGGACAGCTACTCCAAGATATGAAAAAGCAGATAGCGGCTGTCGGAGCTGGGGTGTCGGAATTGAAAGAGCAGTCCAAAACACACGATCAAAGAATTGGGAAACTGGAGGAGGGAAAGTCTCGCCAGGAACTACGATAATTAACTTGGAGGACAGACAAAGGAGGCCCAATCTTCGCCTGAGGGGATTTTCTAAAGATTTCGCGGAGAGTAAACATCTTATTCAAGCAATTTACCAGTGGTTCAGTGACAACAATGTTAAATGTGACCCAGAAGAATTTGAAAGAACGCACTGGGCTTTTGGATCTCGGAACCGAGGTGATCAAAAAGATATTATTGTAAGGTTTACCTCGGAAAGGAGAGCGGCAGAAATATTCAGAGAGTTGAAGCAGATTCCAAACTTACGTTACAAGGCTATTCCAATACGCGTTTTAAAAGATTTGTCTGCTGAAACCCTCAAGATGAGAAATCAGATGAGAGAAGTGACCTCCCAACTTTACGAAAATGGAATCAGGTTCTCATGGCGTTATCCAGCTACAGTATTTGTTTTTAAAGACTCCAAAGTTTTCCAGGCGAGATCTTTGCAGGAGGGAAGAAATTTGCTTCATCAGCTGGGGATAACTCCGGAGGGAACGTCCCAGGCATCGATATCGAAAAGCCAGCCAGAAGCAGGAAACGGTGAGGCGAGACATGAAAGAGGGGAGGATGAGTTGTTTACACTCCAACCGATCCGTGCAGCAGAACAAAGCAAGGAAGAAAAAATTGCAGCTCTCCAGAAGGAACTGGAAATTCTCCAGGAGAAAGAGAAAAAGAAAAGAGACGAGCCAAGAGTTACGCACCAGAAGAAGAAATAATGAACTGAACTGAGCTGATTTGCTAATATGGTACTATGGCTTTTAACTAATTAATCTCTTTTTTGTGTATTTTTTTGTCTTATTTCGCTATCTAATAAGGGGAGAAGAGGGAAGGAGGGAGGAATCTTTTGATATGGTATTAAATGGGGAGAGACGGGGGAGCTTTCTGGTGGAACGCAAATCCAGGGGTGCCTCTCGATAACGAAAGGTTTTTTCATTGCCCCCCCCTGGGGGGGGGTCAGGGAAGAGGCACTAGGGTGGGGATTCATGGTAATTAAAAAGCATTTTTCCGGTAGGCTCTGTTTTGCAGGAGGGGGAAATGTATTTAAAATTATGTAAATGGGTGATATAGGGTTATTGTCGTTGAATGTAAATGGTCTCTCATCACAGAAAAAACGTTATAGAATCATGAAGCTGGCTAGCGGTAATCTATGCCCCCAATGTAAATGCAAAACAATTTATAATGAATGTAAAACGGAAACTAGATACTTTTGCGGAAGGTACAGTGATTTTAGCAGGCGATTTCAACTTGGAATTAACAGCAGGGAGGGGGGAAAAGAAAAAATTACATTTAAATAAAATCAATATGACGGATTTACATGAAAATACAGTAAATAGGGACACCTTTTATTCTGCAAGACATAATAAATTTAGTTGTATTGATTATATGTTAATTAATAAGACAGCTGAGGCAAAGCTCAAGAAAGTGGAAGTGAAAAGTATTTGGTTATCAGACCATGCGCCTTTACTAGCAGTGATTGAGTTAGAGGCTGGCAGGAAACAAAGGATTTGGAGATATAACCCTGTGGTTTCAGCTAATGAGGAAAATAGAATTAAATTACAAAAGGAACTGAATGGATTCTTTTGTATTAATGCAACAGGTGAAATTAAGCAAACAATAGTTTGGGATACACACAAGGCTGTTATGAGGGGTAATTGTATCAGTACTGAAACTTTTATTAGGAAATCCTGGGAAGCTGAAAGGAAAAATTTATTAAGAGAAATAGATTTAATCCAAGAAACTTTAAAAATTACAAGAAATAGAGATTGGAATTCACTATTATTATTTAAGAAAAAGAAATTACAATTACTTGATGAAGAAAGATGGAATAAAATGAAGATGATTATAAAACATAGAATTAGGGGATGGGGGAACAAATCAATGAAGCAAATGGTACACTATTTGAAAAAAAGAAAAGAGAAATCCCACATCTCTGCTTTAAAGGATAAGGAAGGTGTAATTAAACGTAGTAATGTAGAAATGGAAAAAATAATGAGTGACTTTTATGGGAATTTATACAAAAAAGAACATATTACTTTGCAAACCATAGAGGTCAAAGAGAAATTAACGGAAGAAGATAGACAAATGCTAAATGCAAAAATCACAAATGATGTGATATCTAGAGTTATTAAAGGGTTGAAACCTGCTAAAGCCCCAGGTCCAGATGGTTTTACTGCTGAATATTATAAGACGTATATGAATGAATTATTACCGCATATGGAAAAATTGTTTAATGATGTAATTAAGACTTCTGAAACTCCACAGACGTGGAAAATATCAGAAATTATAACTATCCCAAAACCAGATCGTGATTTAACTGATCCAAGTTCTTATTGCCCTATCAGCTTATTAAATCAGGATTACAAAATATTTATGAAAATATTGGCAAACAGGGTGGAGAATATTTTACCAAAAGTAATTGGAGAAGACCAATATGGATTTGTTAAAGGAAGAAAGATTTACGAACCAATAAGAAACATGGTCAATGTTATACACCATGCTACCAATACCAAAAGAAAACTAAGTATTCTAAAGTTAGATGTCTACAAAGCCTTTGATAATGTTAATCATGATTACCTATTTCAACTATGTAAAGATTTAAATATGGGAGATTCATTCTGTAGAATTATAGAAACAATATATAAGGATAATATAGCTCAAATCAGAGTAAATGGTAACAGAACAGAAATGATTAAAATTCAGAATGGAACTAAGCAGGGTTGCCCACTATCCCCAATGTTATTTGTATTAGCAATTGAGACTTTAGCAAACAAAATTAGAAGCGATAAGGAATGGAGAGGTTATCAAATAGGGAAATTTGAATTGAAATTAAATTTGTTTGCAGATGACGCTATAGTGATGTCTGAAACCCCAATCGAAATGATGAAAAGAACAATGATATTGCTCCAGGAATTTAAAGATCAATCGGGACTTATGGTTAATATAGAGAAATCAGAGATAATATGTTTAAATACTGGCCCTAAAGAGCAAATTGAGATACAAAAAATATCAGGATTGAAGTTAGGTTGTAAAAAAATGAAATACCTGGGAATTTGGTTGTTCAAGAATCCAATAAAAATAGTAACGGCCAACTATAATTTAATATGGAAAAAAATTCAGAAGCAGATAAAAAACTGGAAGGGAAAAAAGTTTGGAAGAATTGCCAAGATTAGGGCCCTTAAAATGATGATAATACCAAAAATGATGTATCTATTTCAGGTTCTACCGGGTATCTTTCCTGAGGCAAAACTAAGAGAATGGGACAGCAAATTAAATTTTTGGATTGAAGGAAACAAAAAGCTTAGAATAAGAAAACATTGGTAGTTTGCACAAGAGAAAGAGGGGGGTTGGGGCAGCCCGTGCTTAATACTGTATAGAGAAGCATTTCAAATAGAAAGGTTAATGGAATTACAGTTATGGGGGGGAAAGAAATGGGTAAAGTTAGAAAAGGAAATTAATAATATAAATAATAAAGAGTTATTATTTAAAAATTGGAGTAGAACAGAAATTAGCAATTTAAGTGATCCTCTCAAAGCATGTTTAGAAATATGGTCTAAATGGCAGAGGAAAAGTGGAATTAGGATCTCCAGGCTATCAACGTTATATGTATTGAATATAGGGGATGATGTTAACTTAAGCAGAATTATCAAAGTATTAAATAGTAAAGGGATAACAAGAATTGAACAATTATATGAGAAAGATGGAAGAGTTAGTAGAACTCGATTGGAATGGTGGATTGGTAAACAGAAATGGCTGCAGATTAATGCAATAAGCACATATTTAAATAAAAGTGAGAATAAAGAAGCTCTCTTACGAGAAGAAAATTGCTTAGAAAAAATAATAAGAGAAAAGATAAATGAGAGTAAAGCACAAGCCGGCAATATATATAGAATGCTATTGCAGATGGAAGAGGAAGTAATAAAAAGTTTGACGATGCTGGCAAAATGACATACAAATAGATGAAAGTGAAATGAAAGAAATAATAGAAAATATATATAAGATTAAAAACACAAGAGTTGGAGAGATGAGAAGGAAAATTTTACATAAATGGTACTATACACCAGTACAAATTGCACACTTCCAGGGGAAAGAGAAGGGTAATTGTTGGCATGGGTGCCAAGAAAAGGGAATCTTTATGCATATGTTCTGGGAGTGTGCAGAAATTCAGAAATTCTGGAATGAAGTACAGAATGAAATTAATAAAATGTTAAACATTAACTGGACAATTACAAAAGAAATAGAAATTTTAATTAAATATAGGGAACTAGGAGAATTCAAGGAAATTAAAGCTGCAGCATTGGAAAGTGCTCAAGCGGTAATGGTATTAGGTTGGAAAGACTCTACAAAATGGACACTACAAAATTGGTACTGGTACATGGTGGACCACATACACTTCGAAATTATGGAAATAAGATTAAATAATTTTGACGAGAACAAATTGGAGAAGCTGATGGTACGATGGAATAAGGTAAAAGATTATATGTTGAGTAGAATCTGTGATGTAAATGTGAAAAATAAACTGCAATCACTCTTTTAGTAATATTCGATGCAAGATAGAGCCAAGGAACAATAGATAAACAATTTAAATTCTTTGAATCCTCTCATATGGGTGGTGGGGGTGATGGGGGGTGTCTTGTTGTTAGGTGATGGGCACATGCACTGTGCACTGTTGTATGTTTGTTTTATGTAACTATTTTATAAAATCAATAAAAAAATTTATTAAAAAAAACAATCATCGCATTTAGCAACAGAAATTTTGGGCTCAATTGTATTCGTAAATTGAAGATTACCTTGTATTTCAATCTTTAAATTCAATATTCACATATGTGCACAGAATTGGTGAGCACATATTTAAGAGCTTCTGATTTCTATTTTTAGCAGCTGCAAATTTTCTCAAGCAATGTTCCACGAACTACAGATTCCAGCAGTATAGACTTACAGCCAGACCTCTCGAACTGACTCATGAAATCAAAGTGGAGAACATCCCAGCTGCAACATCCATCGAATACCTAACACTCTACTTTGAAAGTCCAAAACATGGAGGAGGACATGTGTCTGATATTCAGCTGTTACCCACAGAAGATTCAGCTCTCATTACATTTGGTGACTCTCAAGGTAATGGTTCTATTTTTACACAAAAAGTGTTTGCTACTGCTTGGCTAGAAATAAAAAAAACGGATGTGGGAAATTTGGGGACATAACAGCATTGGCCTTGGTGTACGCATAACAATAGAATTTCGAATGGCCTAATTGGCAGACAAGACAGAGTAGCTGCAGCCCAAAACTGATTATTAAATGACAGGAGAAAAATTGGAGTTTGTGAGACAGGCGGTGTGCATTTTGTTGGATTCTGCTTTACTCCACGAATGTGGTTTGCAGTGTAAAGAAATATGGGTTCATTTATGGAACATTGATTGCAGAGATGGAATTGAAAGTTGTTTGCTGAAAGATATAAGGGTAATATGTGGTGAAGGTAAAGTGATAAAAGATAGAAATAAGCATAAATATTCCCAAATCTAGGTTAGTATCTTTGTGGAGCCCCATCATGTTTTACTGTGATGGTTAAGTCTGGACTGTCAAGTTTTGTTTCATGTTTTTAACTTTTTTAAATTGTGTATTTGGATTTTGTAAATTTCATTAGTAATTATAAATGGTTCTACTTTGATCAGATAATAAATCAAACATGTATAATGTGAATGAAATACGAAGAGTACTTGCGACAATTAATCTATCAAAGATATATTAAGTAGTTGTGTTTGATGAGAAAATGGACTGAATAATTGCCTTTGTCATGGTCAGATCATTTTCTATTGCGCCTTGATTTTAAGGCTCCAATCCTTCCCCGCAGGGAGGCGGAACTGATTAGGAGGTTCTGTCCCAGACGCCTGATGGATCCAGAAGGTTTTCAAAGGGCGCTTGGGGCTTTGCGCAATTTGCTTGTACACAGTTTGCCAGAGTCTCTTGCTGCAGCATGGAATATGGCTGCGATGGACACTCTAGACCGAATTGTGCCTTTGTGACCTCTCTCTGTGTGGCAACAGACCCTGGAGATCTCCTTGGTTTACTGAGGCACTCTGGGGAATGAAACTCCAGAAGAGAGGTCTAGAGAAGCGTTGGAGGAAAACCAGATCTGAATTTGACCGAATACTTGTAAAAGCTCATATAGAGATTTACAAAGTGGCGATCAGGTCGACAAGACATGCATACAATGTCGGCCTGATTGCGTCTGTGGAATCCCACCCAGCCGCCCTGTTTAGGGTGACTCATTCCCTCCTTAACCAGGGAGGAGTTGAGGAACCCTTGCAGGCTAGTGCAGAGAAAATCACTCAGATCCGGACTGATCTTGACTCCAATTGGAATGCAATGTCGGCTGACAACGAATCAGTCGAGGGGACAGGGGCTTGTCTTAGTCCACCTGTTTGGAGCGAGTTTGACCTGGTGACACCTGATGAAGTGAACAAGGCCCTCCTTGCCTTCCGTAGGAGTCTGAAGACTCACTTATGACACTAGGCCTGGGACCATTAGATCTTTGCCCCCTGCCCAATGAATGTGTGAGAGAATGTGGAGTGAATGGAATGATTGTTTTTTATGGTTTT
The DNA here is from genome assembly GCF_031021105.1 of Erythrolamprus reginae. Taxonomy (NCBI): domain Eukaryota; kingdom Metazoa; phylum Chordata; class Lepidosauria; order Squamata; family Dipsadidae; genus Erythrolamprus; species Erythrolamprus reginae. Next base: position 161,288,640 of record NC_091950.1, read on the forward strand.
GGGTTTTTTTTTAGATTTTTAATCAGTTGATTTGATTAAAATATTATGTATTGTATATTTATATGTTGTGAGCCGCCCCAAGTCCTCAGAGAGGGATGGCATAGAAATCCAATAAAGAGAGAGAGAGAGAGAGAGAGAGAGAGAGAGAGAGAGAGATAATGCACGCTTTGCACGAATGGCTAAAACCTGGAAAAGGTAGATGATTCTGTGGAAAGAGAAAATGTTCACAGATATGTATAAGATGTACAAATGCTGGTAGAGAAATTAGTTTATTATGAGAAATATGGTATATCAACAATGAGGAAATGAATAAGATTAGATTGTTAAAAAAATGTTGGTGAGGAATCGTTACCATATTTTTCAGAATACAAGACGCACCGGAATATATGATGCCCCTTAGTTTTGGGGAAGGAAAATAGGGAAAAAATAATCTGCCTACCAGGTATTCATCTGGCTAGTCTTTAGTCTGACCAGCTTCAAAACATTTTCCAAAACACTTCAAGAGAGAAAGAAACAATGAGAAAATTAAGCAAAGAGACAATCACTTCATTAGCAAACCAGCAATGTGATCACTTTTAGCCCTTGTTAGGGCTAAAAATAGCTTAGTAAAAGCTACATTAGGAGTATAAGACGCACCCGAAATTTCAGCCTCTCTTAGGGAGGAAAAAGGTGCATCTTATACTCTGAAAGATACAATAATCGATTGTCCCTGCTGTGCTACATAAAATTCAAAAATCTGTATTTCTTTAGTAAATAGTATATATGATTTGACTGTTCACTGCATGGAATCTGAATTGTATTTGCTTTTATTCAACTTTTGATACAAATTTTTAGTATATTCTATTTGTGTTTCTTTGGTTTTAGCTGTCCTGACAGCATTGAAAAAGCAACACTCATTAAATGGTCAGTCAGTCCTGGTTTATCCCTTCTACAGTTCATTGGAAACTGTTTTGTATGGAAAGGAGAAACCACAAATAAAGATGCCAGAATCTATCAGTTTTCCTTTAGATCCTTATATATGGCAGTTTCTACAAGAAAAGTGTAAATTAATTCAAGAAGTAGAGAAAGAAATGGCCAATTGTTTCTGTGAACTAATATGGCCCCAGGCAACTTGTGAGCAACCAAAAGTTGTACTGTCTCCCTCAGTTATCTTAGCTAAACAAGGAACCTCTATAAAAAAATTGGTTAGGTCTTGGAAAGATAAAGTTTCTCAGGAGTTTGAATGCATTATGTCAAAATTCAGAACAGCTGAATGCAAAATCATTCCAGAAGCATGGGAGACCATTGAAAACAATTTGTTAGAAAATGTGTTGGCTGTGCCGGATGACTCCAAAAATTGTGTTACTCTAGCTGGTGTTGCATTCACTGTGGATAGTGTGGCGAAAAAATTGAGGGAACACGTAGAACATTTGATGAAGGATGCTGAAATAGCCGGGCAAACATTACAGGAAACATTATCAATTTCCCCAGTGAAGTATAAAGTTTTGCAGCAGATCTTGCGAGAAGAGAATATCCATGAAGAAAGCACTGGGCAAAAATGGTGCTACGATACTTCAGAAAAGAAGTTGAAACTGAATGGAACAGCTACAGAGGTTTACAAAATGAAAGGTGACTTACTAGAGAAGATGTTCAATATAGAGGAGAAAATTATCAACATTCATCCTTCCATTTTTCAATTCCTACAATGTGTAGATTCTGACAAGGTATCAGAGAGCCTGTTTAGGGCAAATAAAATTAATGCTGCCTATGAACTTACACATGATTCTGTAGCATTGGTAGGATATTGTCCTGAAGGTCTCTTAAAAGCAGAAGAACAAATAAAGAAATGCTTGACTCATGAACGCATTATATCGAAGGACCGGGAACTCATCCACAAAAAGCAATGGAAAGAATTAACTAAGCATCTGAAGAAGCGAAACAATTCTGTTGAAGAAAGTGTAATAATTGAGGACTGGGTTGATTCGGATGGAGATGCTGAAATTATTGTGGCAGGTTATACAAAGGTTGTAGCAGATGTCTTCCAGCAACTTTCTGATTTTGTTGAAAAAAATACTCACATGCACACGGTAATTTCTGCTAAGTCAATGGCTATGGTGCAATTTATAAAGGAGGAAAAACAGGATTTTTTTTGTGATTTGAACAAGAAAGGCCTGCAAATTGATTTTGGGCTCCTGCCAAAACAGAGCATTGTCTTGAGTGGACCCAAAGTAGTAGTGACAGAGGCAGCGGTGATGGTGGAACAAATGCTGTCTTTGCTGTACTCTGTGAATGTAGTATTCGATAAACCTGGAGTGAAAGACTTTTTCGAAAACCAGAAACATGACTATGTTAACCTAGTAAAAATGGAATTTGGCTGTTTGATCAGATTGCAAAGAGATGATGAGCAAAGTAGAGGTTCTGCAGAAAATGTAAGACACCTTCAAACCAAGGTAAACTTTAAAAATGGTGTAGTGATAGAGGTCTGTATGGGAGATCTGACCATTTATAAAGCTGATGTTGTGGTCAATGCCTCAAATGAAACACTGAAGCACATTGGTGGCCTTGCCAATGCTTTGTTAAAAGCAGCGGGCCCACAGTTACAAGATGAATGTGATGATTTCATAAAGAAACATGGAGATTTAAAACCTGGCTGCGCAGTAATCACAGGAGCTTGGAACCTGCCGTGTAAACAAGTGATTCATGCTGTTGGGCCAAGGTGGACCAGTTCCAGCAAAGAAAACTGTATACAACTATTAAAGAAAGCTGTAAGAGAAAGCTTAAAACTTGCAGAAAAATCCAGTCATCGCTCCATAGCTATCCCCACCATAAGCGCTGGCATTTTTGGATTCCCAATAAAAGAGTGCACTCATTCCATTGTAACAGCCATTAAGGAAACCTTAGAAGAATCTTCTGAGAATGGCAGCCTGAAACAAATTTGCCTGGTAGATATGACCCCCCCAAACAGTTCAGGCTTTTTCTGATGCTTTACACAAAGTATTTAAAAGTGGACCACCCCAGCCCACACCGCTCCCTTCTCCATCAGTCCGTCAACTTTTGGAGAGTGAAGAAGATCTTGTAATGACTTCTGATGAAGGTCTGAAAATTATCATAGAAGAAAAAAGCATCGAAGATGCTACGGTAAGCATTTAAGTTAGAAGAGAAATTTAAATTTTCTTTTTAAAAAATTATTCAATTTATTTTATTACATTCCTCTTTTTTATTTTTTATTAAATACGCATTAAAACATTGGACACAGTTTAACCGCCCTGGCAATTATCTTTGCCATACATACTAAATTATAAGATAAATATCATATATACCTTACTACTTATATACATTTGCCCTATTCAGTATTTACACATACAGTGGTACCTCTACCTAAGAACACCTCTACTTAAGAACTTTTCTAGATAAGAACCAGGTGTTCAAGATTGTTTTGCCTCTTCTTAAGAACCATTTTCTATTTAAGAACCTGAGCCCGGAAAAAATTCCCAAGAAATTTGAGAGTGGCACGAAGGTCCGGCCAGTTTATTGCCATTCCCCCTGGGTTTCTCTCTCTGGCGCATTGTATGGGAGGCAGCCTCGTGGCCGGTGTATGGGAGGTGCGTGCTCTTCCTCAACACCTCATAGTGTCCCTTTTTTTTAAGCATTAAAGTCTTGGATTTTTTTTTATTCCCCTCACCTCATCTTCTTCCTTTGGCAGCGACTGTCTTCTTCGTCCTCCTCCTCCTCCCACCCAAATTCTGATCTTTTATTTCTTTCCTAATGGCTTTGCACACATTATTTGCTTTTACATTGATACCTATGGAAAAATTGCTTCTACTTAAGAACTTTTCTACTTAAGAACCTGGTCACAAAACGAATTAAGTTCTTAAGTAGAGGTACCACTGTATACAGATTTCATTCCATTAACATACCGTATTTTTCGCATTATAAGACGCACCGAAATATAAGCTATGTCTTTGTTTTGGGGGAGGAAAACAGGCAAAAATCTGCTTCTGAAATCTACCTCCCAGCAAACGTCACAGATGAGGTACACTGCTTGCATGTGTGCCTGACCCATAGAAATAGCAAAGTACAGTAATACCTCATCTTATGAACTTAATTGGTTCTGGAAGGAGGTTCGTAAGGCGAAAAGTTCATAAGACGAAACAATGTTTCCCATAGGAAACAATGTAAAAGTGATTAATGCATGCAAGGGGGAAAAATAGCAAAATGGCGCTCTGCTGGGCGCCGCCACCTGGCTGTCACCTTTTAAAACAGCCGGGGGTCTTCTCAGCATTCTCCCGAATGCTGAACCTGCAGGTTCGGCAAAAGTTCAGGTTCGGGTTCCGCCGAGAAACGCCTGGCTGTTTCAGAAGGTTACAGTCGAGCGCCACCGCCCAGTGGAGCACCATTTTTGCGATCGGCAGCGGCGTTTTTGCCTGATCTGGATGCTGAAACGGAGGTGGGGAATCCCAATAGGGAATTCCATGGGCGGAGCTTTGACATCACGAAGACGTCCTTCCTGGAGGCGAACCCGAACCCAAAAAGTTTGGCAAAAGTTTGGGTTCAGGTTCGGGAGAACGCCGAGAAGCCCCCCGGCTGTTTCAAAAGGTGACAGCTGGGCGGCGGCGCCCAGTGGAGCGCCATTTTGCGATCTGCAGTGGGTTCGTAAGTCGAAAAAAGTTTGTAAGAAGAGGCAAAAAATTTCCGAACCCCAGGTTCGTATCTCGAAATGTTCGTATCACGAGGGGTCATATCACGAGGTACCACTGTATTAGATAAATGTACATTATAGCAGTATATTAATGCCAGAAAGTTTTCTTAATGTAGTCAGATTAACTCCTTCCAATTATTTAAATAGATCTAAACATGACTAAATCAGGCTTTAACTCAGCTGCCTTATCTTAATACTAAAACGGGACACTTTGGCAGAAGCCAAAGGGTAGATGTGGCTGGGTGGGGCTACATTCGTTGTATAATATGCACCCAAGTTTTCACCCTCTTACCAATAAAAATAGTTCTGGTTGGAATTCTATTTTCTGTCCAGTTAACTCTTCCAGCCACACTTGAATTATTTGCCAATATTCCTTTGCTTTTTTACATGACTAGCACTTCCTATTTGCTTGGATTAATTCCCTGCTAATTCATCTACTCTTTTCCTCTTTCTCCATTCTTACTTCCATTTCTTGTAATTTTTGTTCATTTTGTTGCTGAAAAATTTCAAATTTTCCATCCTTCATTTGCATCTTCTCTTTTAGTTCACTTGTGTCATTTCTTACTTCTCCAATCTCTTTCTTTAGTTCATCGTAATTTCGTATCTTCATTTCCTGCATGCCATGTAGATTGGTTGTAAGTCTGTGAATGAGTTCGACCTCTCCCTTTATATGATTTCCTAAATAGAACCATGGCCTGATGGGCAGATGATAACCCCACTTCCTGCATGCCTGGTTTTCTCCCTGTTCCAATCTTCATTAAATTTGTAACATTCGTCATTTTTATTTATTTATTTATTTATTTATTTATTAGACTTCTATGCTTTCTCAAAGTGACTCAAGGTGGTGTACAACATTGTAAATGCAAACAATATGTATGAAGAAATCTAAGTATTTTTTGAAAGAATTTTTCGCCCAAAACACCCCACGCATACCCTTTTTTGAGGCCGCACAAGTAGTCGGGCATTGGAGTTGGGGCTGGGGAGCAACAAAAGTGCTCCCCAGGCCGGCTGCGACCTTTTAAAACACCCGCGCCGCTTCGCAGCTGTCTCCTGAAGCCGAACGCTAAAGCCGAACTTCCGCGTTCGGCTTCGGGAGACAGCTGCGAAGCGGCGCGGCTGTTTTAAAAGGTCGCAGCCGGCCTGGGGGGCTTGCCAGCACCCCCCAAACCCCGAACCCGGGTTCGGGGGGTGCTGGGAAGCTCCCCAGGCCGGCTGTCACCTTTTAAAACAGCCGCGCAGCTTCCCAGCAGTCGCCGAAAGCCATTTTTTTGCGGGGGTTTTTTGGTTGCACGGATTAATTGACTTTACATTGTTTCCTATGGGAAACAATGTTTCGTCTTACGAACCTTTCGTCTTACGAACCTCCTCCTTGCACCAATTAAGTTTGTATCATGAGGTATTACTGTACTTCTATGCCGCCCAGTCCCAAAGAGACTGCCGTTCAGACACTATACTTTCCCGCCCACACCGAAAAAAAATTAGAGGGAACATTGACTCACACACATTCATCCAATCCAATCATATCTTGTATTGGCTGGAGACAGTCTCATCACTCACAGCCCCCATGCCCACTAGGAAAGGGATGTTTGTAAAGTTTTACGAAAGATGAGGAGGAGGGGGCGGTATGTATCTTCCAAGGGAGTTCATTCCTGAGGGCTGGGGCCACCACAGACAACATTGTCTGTGCCCCACCAGACAACATTGACTGGCCGACAGGACCTGGAGAAGGCTGACTCTGTGGGACCTAACCAGCTGCTGGGGTGCATAAGCCGTGTAGGGCTTTGTAGGTCATAACCAGAACTTAGAATTGTGCCCGGAAACCAATTGGCAAGCAGTGCAGCTGGAGTGATGTTGAGATGTGGGCAGATCTTGGAAGCCCCATAATAGCTTGTGTGGCTGCATTTTGCACAATTTGCAGTCTCCGAACACTCTTCAAAGACAGCCCCATGTAGAGAACTTTTTAAGTTTCTTCACCAAATCACTTTTTAATAAACACTCCCACTTTTTCTTCCCACTAATATAAACTTCCACGTCTCTAGCAATATTAAATTATTAATATTATAATCTGTTTTTAAATATATATATAATTGTCTCTTATATAAACATATAACAAAGTTAAACAACAAAGTTAAACAACAATTTTTGAGAACAATAATAGATAACAATAACTTACAGCAATTACAATATTTCTGTACCGCTAACAACCTCAACACTATTACTATTGTTGTATTGTAATGATGTTGATTTTGATGCTATATTTTGTGAGTTCTGTTAATGGAAAAGGTAGGCTTGAACCTTGAAAATGGAAGAAAGCACTAGTGATCTGCCCCTCTTGAACTAATAATCAGAACCAATTCATTATGATACAAGTCACAGAGATGCAAGTTGCAAGGAATTAGCAACCCTTTCTCCATACCATACGCATTCCCAATTGGAATCTCCAGTGGATCAAAGATCAAGTGGGTCATTTGTTTAGGGACTGTTTTCTCCCTGTGTTAAAATAGCAACATTAGGTCAAAGAATACTCTGTAATATATATTTCCCGCTCCTAGGCAGTTGATCTTCTAATACAGTGATGGTGAACCTTTTTTTCCTTGGGTGCCGAAAGAGCGTACGTGCATGCTATCACACATTTGTGAATGCCCACACCCATAATTCAATGCCTAGGGAGAGCGAAAAGAGCATCCTCCATCCCCGGAGGCCCTCTGAAGGCCGGAAACAGCCTTTTCCTGATGAGCGCAGTAGGCTCATGTTTCACCCTCCCCAGGTTGCAAAGGCTTCCCTGGAGCCAGGGGAAGGTAAAAACGCCCTCCCTCTTCCTCCTGGAAGCCAAAATCGCTCCCCCAGAGCCTCTGTGCGAGCCAAAAATCAGCTGGCTGGCACACACATGCACGTTAGAGCTGAGCTAGGTAACAGCTTGTGTGCCAGCAGATATGGCTCTGCGTGCCACATTTGACACCTGTGCCAATACTGTTCTAATACATAAAATCATCTTGAAAGTAATTTTAACGTGGCTTTGATTCCAGACGGATGTTATCGTAAGCACTATTGGTGATGATCTAAAGCTTGGCGTCGGCCCACTTTCAAAAGCTGTGTTGCAGAAGGCTGGAGTTGAGCTTCAAAATGAGTTCCATCAAATGGTCCAAGATCAAGGATCCCAACAGAACTGTGTAATTCCAACCCATGGACATAACCTTGCCTGTGTTTTCTTGTTCCACGTCATAATTCCACAGTGGGATGATGGAAAAGGGAATGCAACCAAGGTACTGGTTCATTTTGCTGTAATTGTCTTGAAATGTAATGTTCATGAATTTAAAAAAAGATTGTTTATGACCTTTGTTTATAATCTTAGGCAGTTTCAATGGCTCTTATACATGGTTTTGGTTTTGACATTGGTCTTTGTGTGCCAGTTTATACTGAAGTTACAAAGCATGTATGCAAAATTGTCCATCTTACTCCTGAGTAACTGTATATACTTGCTAAGAATTTTAGACACAAAGGTCCTTTTTCTTTTCTTTTCTTTTTTCTTTTCTTTTCTTTTTTAATAAGTGCACATACATCAAAGACAGACATATAATGAACATTTGGGTTATTTACAACCCCGTTTCTGTCAGACGTTATTATCAGATATATATACACATTATACATTACTTTTTTAATATATTTTTTAAAAAGGTGCTTTTTCTTTTCTTTTTTTATTTTTTTTTATTTTTTAATAAGTACACATACATCAAAGACAGACATACAACGAACATTTGGGTTTCAGTCAGAAGTTATTATCGGATATATACGTATACACATTATACATTACTTTTTAAATGTTTAGATTGCACTTTCTTTATTTATACTGCAAATAAAATTACTTCTATTTGTTAAATTCCTAAACAATATCCTTGTATAATTTTACTTCAATTCTCGTTTCTTTCTTTTAAACAATTATAGAACTTATTCCATATTATGTAATAATCAGAATCCTCTTTTCCTTTCATTGTCCTAGTTAGCATGTCCATTTATGCGCAATCCATAATTTTTTAAATTATCATTCCCTCTTTCGGTGTCTCTTTGTTTTTCCATTGCTGCACATAAACCAACTAGAAAGTCCATTTGCCTCTTGAAAAAGGTGCAGAAATATACCTAAAAATTAGTTTGACTTATCTGCAGATGGATTAATTTACAAGGATTTATTTACAAGTTTTTAAATTACTTGTATATACTTGTGAATTAAATTCATCTATAAAGACCAACTCTCAAATTTTTAAAAGGTTGGCTTATCCCCCAACGGGCTGATACCAGAATATATAAATTATGTTGTCTAATTAAAAAAAAATGTTTTGTGTTAATATTGGGCCTTTTAAAACATAATAGTGAAATATTTCTTTATATTTTACAGAAACTTAGAAATATTATAAGACATTGTCTGGAAAGGACCGAAATGTTGTCATTAAAGTCTATCTCATTCCCAGCCATTGGGACTGGAGGTTTTAATTTTCCAAATTCTAAGGTGGCTAAATGTATATTTAACGAAATACTAATGTTCAGTAGAAAGAAGAATTTCAAGTCCCTTCAGAAAGTTCATGTTGTTATACATCCAAAAGATAAAGTTAATCTAAAGGTAATGTTACTTTTCGTCTAAATAAGAAACTGCCCTTTGTTTTTAAGAATCCTTGAACTTTAATTTTCAAAAAATAATTGTAAGTTTTGAAGTCAATTCTTACAAAATTAGCAGCTAAACTGTTGGATGGGCATCTACTTCCCCAGATAAAGTATATTCAACAGTGGGCAACATATATTTCGAAGCTACAATGTGATTTCTTGATTTGGCCTAAATTCATTCATTTACTATTTTAACGCATAACTTGAGGACACAAATAACCAACACAACTTCCTTGTCCTATTCCCCCCCAAAAAACAACCATGTGAGGTTAGTTGAACTGAGAGAGTGTGATTGGTCCAAAATAAGCAGGTTGGTTTTTCACGGCTAAGTTGGGACTTGAACTCATGACCTCCTGATCTCTAGCCATTACACAAAACTGGTTCTCTCAGGAAACTTAACATTCAAATCCAGCCAAATGTGGCTTATCCCTTTAACCATGTTTAAACATTCTATGAAGTAGTGCACATATGACTCTCATCGTATTTGGCAATATCTTCCATTCAATCATCTCTTCTCAAAGATGAGGATTAGTGATGTCTTCCAGGACAGTTAAATCAAGTAGTTTTATCCAGAGTCTCATGGTTTTTGGGAAGTAATAGTATGGGTAGCAATTTTGCCATAATGTTAGTAAATTTTAGTAAAAACAAAGTTAAAAGCTTATTGGCTTCCCCCTATTCTGGCAGCCATTATATTTTATTGAAGAAGTTGGATGCGCCTATTTTTAGTAGTGAAACTCATTGTTTCCAGGGGCATTTAATGACACTGTCCATCAGGATCCCCAAATGTGCAAGTTCACTACCCTCAGTGCCCTTATTGAAATGATTCCATAGTGCTATTGTTCCTTCTTTGCATAGTTTTGGAAATATGTGGATAACTTTTCTCTCTCCAGGCATTTACAAAGTTTTTTCGAACTTGGATTGATGATAATCTCAAGGCTGGGCCAAAGAGAGATGAAGAAAGAGCAGGTAATGGGTGGGCTTAATGGGTCAGAATTTTTTTCTCCACTTTTTTCTTATCATGAGTTTTAGAACTTTATTAGGTCCAACTGGGATGTAGCATGAGAGATATGTGGACAGGCCTTCCTTTAAATAATATTGGTAATATCTATTAGATGAATGGAAGGACTACATTTACAAAAGAAGTTTTATACCGGGGGTTCCCAACTCCTGGCCAACTACTGGGCCTTGGCCTATTTGGAACTGGACTGTGGGAGTGGGGTGAGTGTTTTCGCTTGCTTGCCACTCATGTGTAATCATTCTCCCTCCCCATTGTGCCATTTGGCAATGCCGGAAAGGTTGGGAAATCTGTTTTATTTCATTTCACATATGCTAAGCCAAAGCACGTTATATTTGGTTTTGGTAGTTAATGCAGCGTATAAATACATCCAATGTTGTTTGTGAATCATAGCTTAGTATGGTTTATTTGTTTGCATCCTGCCTTTATTAATAACCCAAGGAGGTGAACGCCTCTTTTCCCAACAACACCTACCCTGTGAGGTGAGTTGGGCTGAGAGAGAGCGATTGGGCCAAAATCACCCAGCTGGTCGTCAGGCCTAAGGTGGAACTTGAACTCACAATCTCCCACTTTGTATTGTGATGCCTTAACCATTAGACCAAACTTATGATTCACAAACGAGACTAGAATAATTTGTTCAACAAATCCTTGATTCTAATGTTTTATCTGAGTTATTTCAGGTGTGGGGGTTTTTTCTCCAAGAAATGTCCACTTCCTCACTGGCAAAGAACTGTTCCATTGTAGCATCTGCAGTTTAAATGGCCCTTTGTTTGATCATGATCATAAATCTTCTAATTTCACCCTTTGGTGGCCATAGAAAAATCAGCAGAGTTCAGTAGCATGTTCAAGGTGCCATGTTTAAGAGTAGCATTTCCGAGGTGTGCAGGCCTTATTTCCTTTAAATACACAATACGAAACTGAAGGTTTTTTTAAATGGATCTTGAAATAGGTATTTATATCTTTTACAAAGAATAGAAGGATAGTGCTCAGCCCAGGGATTCAATGCTACAACTCAGTCCTAGTGTTTCTTTTCTCAAACACAGGTTCCTCTGGATCCCTTTCTACCTCAGCTTTAGGGAGTAATGAAATGCAGTTTGGATCCATTACCTTCAAGTCAGTGACTGGAGATATTGTCATGGAAAACACAGACGTCATTGTCAATGTGACCAATGAAACCTTTACATCCAAAGCAGGTACTGAATTTCAAATGGACATCTACTGAACGTCCTAATAAGCTAAGTGCTCATTCTTGGCAAGACAAAAGGTTATTTGGATATATAAAAGTCTGTTTGCATGCGTGCAAATGAATAAGAGGCAGAAATGAAGCTACATTAATTTAAATATTTTCTTGTAACCAGAGACAGTATTTCAGAGTATTGTGGCTCAATTTGATCTAGTAATGCAATATCTAAATCAATCCCCACCTCACAAATTATTAGGAATTTTCTTACTATGTTTACAAGTAATCAAGGGTTTTATTTTAAATTCATTTACGTTCAAAATATTTCTCCTTACTTTTTCACTTCTTTACAGGTGTCTCCAAAGCAATTTTGGAAGCTGCTGGACCTGAAATTGAAGCAGAATGTGCAAGACTTGGTAAGATGCAACAAGAGGTCCCATTGGGTTAGGTAATGGAGGATTTGGGGAGTTTCAATTGCCAAATATAGTTTGGATGGTATTTTCTAAATTGCTCAATCATAGTTCTGAATACATTTGTCAGTACAATTCTGTAAACTGGCTGCTGCTGCTGTTCTAATAGAGTGTTGTTGAGTCAAGAAAGACAGGATATAATTAAGCAGTGGATAATTATTTCTAAATCTGACAAGCTTAGGAAAGATAGCAAATAATATACTAGCTAGAAAGTTAATGTAAAGTAAATGTGGCCTTGCCACTGTCAGTAAATCTAGAGACTGCTGAGGAACACTCAAGAAATATTTCTAGATTGCAAAGTTACCTCTTTTAAGCATTGCAGCTTCATCTCAATTAGTCTTAACCTCAACCACAAAGTCTAGTTTTCTAGCAATATCTCTTGTTTGGATTTAGTTCTTTCTTTCCGATCATCCCATTATTGGAAATAGGTTAAATTTAAGAGGATCGTGTTGTTTTTCAGTAGCCTGCGTTTTTCTTTTGATATTTGTTATTTTTCTTTTTAATTATAGCTACCAAAGATTTTTACACAGCTGAGAGTCATGAAAATTAAAGGATATTAAGAAATTGGATGATTGATATTGTTTTACTGATCTTAATCTGCAGTAAAGAAATTTTGGTTTTTAAAAAACCCACCATATTTTGCCTCAGAGAATTTCAAAATAAAATCAATATCAAAATGCCACATAAATAGTTGAACTAGTTTCAAACTAGATTTTGATTCTTTCTCTCTTCCTTACTCCCATTCTTTTTCTTTCTCTCTTTTCCTTCCCCTCTCTTTTTTCTATCTGTTTCTTTCTCTTCCTGTCTTCCTGTTTCACCCTCTCTTCTTTCTCTCTCCCTCCCTCCTTCCCTCTCACTCTTTCCCTCTCTTTCTCTTCCTCCTTTCCTCTGAATTTCTCTCTCTCCCTTTCCTTCTCTCTTCCGTCCTCTCTTTTTTATCTCTCTCTTCTCTCTTCTTTTTTTTCCTGCCCTGCAACACCACTCACGTGCACAAACACGTTTTCGGAGCCAAAAATGCGGGGGCTTCCTGGGAAACTTTCCCTTTTCCCACCCGGGACCGAGAGAAGGCAGCCGTTGGATTCGGGGCAAAAAGGCTGAGGCAGCAGCAGGAGCCCCACCATCAGCCCGAGCAATTTGCATGACAAAGTAGGAGTGGGAGGGTGCTGGGCACTAGGCAGTAGCCATGGGGTGGTCAGCTGCAAGCGGGAGCTCCAGGACAGAGGCACTGATGGCAGCTACAAATGCTACATTGCTGGCTCTGCGCTGAGCATGGGCCCAGTCTGCCTGCTGCAGATTGAGGCGGCAGAGTCGGCCCGGAAGATACCCTGCCAGCACCTCTTCCCCGCCGGCTGCCTCCTGCCCTGGCTTGGGAAGACCAACTCCTGCCCGCTCTGCCACCGTGAGCTGCCAAAAAAAGCCACGGAAGTGCAGGCAGCCAGCGCAAAGCATTTATGAGGAGGAGGAGGATAAAACCAGGCCGGAGCCAGAGCGCGTTCCTCCCATCAGCCAGGAAGGGAGCATGGCAATTGCCTCCCCAACAGGCGGCAGGAAACTTTTGCAGCCCCTGGAAGAATTGAAGCGGCGCCACCTCTCCAAATGGGGATGTAGCTGCTCTTCACTTGTCCTGCTCCGGCTTGTCCTGGCACCACCTCCGAGCGCTCGAGTCGGCGCACTCTTCAGACCTATCCAGGCACTTGATCTGGAAGCCTTCCACCCAGCCGCCCTGTCCCGCTTCCCTGCCCGCATCGTTGCTTTCTCACTGCGCTTCATCCCCGCCACCACAGGGGCTCAGCACTGATGTCAAGGCCAGCGGCGGCGAGCAAAGCTGGCTGCCCACGGAAGTGGTGCATTTGAAAAGCATGTGTTTGAAAAGCGCGCCGCTTCCCTGGGCAGCCGGCTTTGCTGGCCGGCACAGAGCTTGATGTCAGCGGGCCCTTGCTGCCCCGACGGGAACCTCCCGACCGCCATGCTCCCCTTGTGCCACATGGGGGGGGGGCGGCTGCAAGCCCCTCGCCTCCACCGCCTCCTCTTCCAGCACCCCATTGCCTGAACCTGTTTACAAGGTGCTGGTGGAAGATCCAGTGGGAGAACCTTTTGCAAAAGGTAGGCAATCTGCTTTTGCAAAAGGTTGGTGATCGGCTTCTGGGCACGTTTAAAAAACTCTGCGCTGATGACTATTTTTAAGTGCGCCATGGCACGCTGCTCAGCTTAGAGGGAACATTGGTCAGGGATGGGGTGGGGAATCTGAAAACCCCAGACCAAATTTTCCTTATTTTCTTTGCATGTGCCAAAGGACTTGTAGGAGGGCTATATTTCTATAATTTGACTTTAAAAAGAACACCCAATTTTTCAGGCAGGCATTGTGCCCAATATATCTGTGCAGTAGGCAACAAAGGGTGAGCAGTTGTCAGGCAGAATGTATAGTTGATGCTCTCCCATAAGAAATGTATTTGTAGATACTGTACCTCCAATGTCTGTAGTACACTGTATGCCAAAGACAGTTCATGGAGAAGTTATCATTTTCATTTTTACAGCCTCGCAGCCTCACAATGGATTTGTAACCACCCAGAATGGCAAACTAACCTGTAAAAAGATTATCCACTTGGCTCCTTATTCCAGCATCAAAGCTGGAGTCACCATAGTGCTTCAGGAATGTGAAGCGAAACAGTATGCCTCTGTAGCCTTCCCTGTAATTGGAACAGGTTTGTATTTCCCCCCCAGATAATCATTTGCACTTTTCTAGAATAAAGTTTTTATTAATGAGGAACATGTGTCCTGAATCCTAGTGATAGTTTATCTCATTGTTAGAAAATGATAGTTTAGCTCATTGTTAGAATTTATACATGGTATGCTTGTGTGTGTGTATGTTAGTACAGTATAGGGTTTTTTTAAAACTTTTAATATTTTAATTAATTGGATTATGTATTGGATTGTTTTTCACTTGTTGTGAGCCGCCCCGAGTCTTCGGAGAGGGGCGGCATACAAATCCAAATAATAAATAAATAATAAATAAAATGTGAACTGTTCCAATGGATTTGCCATGCTAAGCTAGCATATGGCCAAGTTCGAGTATTCTGCTGTGTGTGAACATGACAGAGGAGATGAAATTCTCCTGTATTCCATTCTCAAAACAAAGTAGGATCCATCTCTGACCTTCCATTTTTTAATTTCTCTTTCATGACTTCTGTTCATTTGCAGACATCAGCCCCCATGTGGGGAGGAGTTTGATCAGAGGCTTTTAGGGAATAACAGAGTTATACACTATGCTTAGAAGTAGAAATAATAACTTTTAAAAATGCAATGGCAAGCTCTTCATCCATTGATCTTAAGAAAAGTTCATGAAAGTGTTCATGAAATCTGTTGTAGGCAGCAAGGACAATCTTGCGTGAGGATGCTTGCACATGCAAGATTTTGGCAATTTTCAGGGGGGTGGGGTTGCTTCTGTGCATGTGTGTAAGCAAACAAATCAATGAAAATTGCCAAAATCTCACGTGTGCGAGCATCCTCATGTTAGATTTTGCTTCTGCCACGCATGCGCAGAAGCCAAATCTCATGCCGGGGGCGCACCCGTGCTTCCGTCTACCACCAGGAGTGTACCGGTAGTGCTGGCAGTGGGCACATCATGATTAGGGGTGATATGCGTTAGATATGTCATAACATCATGAAATATGTTGTCAACATTTCATGTCATTACATATTGATCTGGATCATGCTGGATCACACAGCCTTATTTGAGAAGTTTAATTGTTGAAAATCAGGGTCAGTCTTTGCGTGGACACCCCAGTATTGCAGCTGCACAAATCCTATACAGTACTGTAATTCACCTAACATGTTTAAGAAACAGTGGGGACTAAAACTAGCGTGGTAAACACATGCCCAAGCAAAGAAGTCCTCGGAGAAGAAAAAAGTATCACAGGCTTTGCATGTAGAATTTGTAAAGGTGTCTGTTGGCCTTGGAGATTTTGTTAGAATAACAAAAAAAACCTGTGCTGAGACTGACTCAGCTGGATTCATTCATTTATTTATAAACACAGTAATATATATATAGAACAAGGACAAGCACCAGTCTGAAGATGACGAGGGGATCTCGTCGAAACGTCACCAGAAATTTCTGAAGCCTACACGGGAAGAAACCCGAATATGCCAAGACCGTCATACCTGTACCCGTGAAAATCTACAAAAACATATGTGCGTGTGTGTATCACATGTTTTTGCTGAATATTTAAAATTAAGGGAGACTATTTTGGCCTTGTTCTGGCCTCATCAGCTAGCCATACCCTTACTGGGATTAGATCTTGTATGTATCTATGTATACATACTTACTTACATACATACATACACACACACACACACAATACCACCAGTAGATTATTTCTTCAAGTAAACATAAGCAGGAGAGTTAGTTTCATTTCAACAACAGACAAGCACAGAGTGAGCTAAAGAAAATGGAGTGGGCTGAGCCAAGCCCAGCCTTAAGCTTAAGTTTTCAGTTTCAATTCTCTGCACAGATTCAGAAGTGTTTAGCTCCCATTAGCTGACTTAGTTTTCTATGTCTATTCATTGGTTGACCTTGTTAACATGGACTCTCCCAGTTCATGAATATCTTAATAATGGGTTATTCATCCTTTTGTGTCCCTCAGTGTAATAGGTACTAACAAGTATATTTTGTTGGGTTTTCTCTGTTGCATCTCATACAGGTCAGAACGGAAAGAATCCTGACGAAGCAGCTAAAGAAATTATCAATGCAGTTGCTGACTTTGCAGGAAAAGTGATGCCTGGATACCTGAAACTAGTTAAAGTTATTGTTTTTCAGCCACATATGCAAAAATCCTTTTCAACCATTCTGGAAAATAAAAAGCCTCAGGCATTGTCCACTTCCGAATCTATGTTTTCTAAGGTTAAAGGCAAGTTTAAAGCATTGAGTTCATTTACTGTCAGTGTTCTTCATTTTTCTCCAGAGTGGGAGGAGCCAGCAGTCAGGATGGGTTGTCCTTGCACGTCAGCCAATAGAGACCGAGTCACAAAGCTTCCAATAGGATCCACTCTAGCCTGGCCATCCCAGTTAGTGTCTCAGTCCTCAGCTTTAAGACGTGGCGAAAAGACTCTAACTGCTGGCTTCATTGTGTAAATTTTTTTAAAAAAAATTAAAAAGAAGGAAAGGAAAAGAACAGCCTTTTAACCATTCAGACTGATGGCATAGATGGCAGGGCTCTCCAGCCAAGTCTGCCACTAGGAGAATAAAGGTTTCGAGCTTCCTCCAATCAGTCTCTCACTCCTGATCAGTGAGTGAGAGTCTTATCTTGCTAATTGCTTTCCTTTGTTTGTTTGAATAACTTTTTGCTCTCAGTTTCAGCCCTGGCTAATTAACTTGCTAGCCTTCTTTCTCCGAGGAGTTCTTTTCTATGAGCAGAAGCACCCTTGCTGAGAGCTGTTTACCAGAATCTTTTGTGTGTGTATGTGTGTTTTATTTTATTTTGGTGGAGACTCAGCTGAAATTCACCCAGGCAGTCTGCTGGCTTTATTTAAAGGGAAAGCTTGCAATTAGCATGCAAATTGCAAGAGAGGTTGCAGCCTGCCTTCACACATTTTCCTCCCCCCTCCCCCCCTTCACTCCCTTGTTTGCTGGATTGTGGGGGAGGAGCCGTTTTGCAGCCTGGTGCCTTTTTTGCATTCTTCTGGTGGCTGCTTCTCCATTGTTAGATTACACTGGGAGGATCCAGCCTTTAAATTGATTAATTTGTGTGTGTGTGTGTGTTTGTTTGTTTTGTTTTGTTTGTTATTTGCCAATGCATCCTGTGCACTATTTTTTCCTTTTTTTGCTTAATCTGGTTACATTGCAGCTGAAATCATGTCTGAACTGTCCATAGTCAAGGCTGCAGACAAACGCAAGGCTAAAACAAAGCATCTAAAATATAATTCTGTTACTAGACCCCCTAAGGCAGAGGTCCCCAACCTTTTTTGCACCAGGGACCGGCTTTAAGCTAGACCAGTTTTCCATGGCCCGGGGGGGGGGGGGTTGGTCATATGGGGGTGGGGTTATGGAGGGGTGGAGCCATGGCCGCCATCAGGAATTTTGGGGCTCCATACAGCCTAAGTGTCTGGGGGCCCCCCTCCCCGCCATTTTAAAACTACTTTATTTTGCGACATACCAATTATGTATGAAATTTACCTTCTTTGGGGAGGGGTGAAAGGGGAGAGTAAGAGAGGAAGGAGTGAAAGAAGGGAATGAGGGAGGAAAGAAGGGAGGAAGGAAAAGGAAAGCAAGAAATGGAGGGAGGAAAGGAAGGAAAGAAAGAAAGAAAGAAAGAAAGGGGGAAGGGACAGGAACAGGAAGGAAGCAAGGAAACTTATAGGGGAGAGTAAGAGAGGAAAGACTGAAGGAAGGGAGGGAGGGAAGAAGGTAGGAAGGAGAAAGAAAAGAAGAAATAGAGGAAGGGAAGGTAAAAGAGAAAGAAAAAGAGCAAGAAAGAAAGA
This sequence comes from Erythrolamprus reginae, assembly GCF_031021105.1. Classification (NCBI taxonomy): domain Eukaryota; kingdom Metazoa; phylum Chordata; class Lepidosauria; order Squamata; family Dipsadidae; genus Erythrolamprus; species Erythrolamprus reginae. The sequence goes on from NC_091950.1 coordinate 161,307,110, forward strand.
AAGCAAGAAAGAAAGAGAATGAAAGAGAAATAAAAATAGAGAGGGGGAATGAAAGAAATGGAAGGAGGGAAGGAAGGAAAGAAAGCAAGAGAAAGAAAGAAAGCAAGAGAGAGAAAAAAGAATGAAAGAGCAAGAGAGCAAAAGAAAGAGAGAAAGAAAAAGAAAGAAAGGCAATTTCAAAGAAAGGCTCACTGAGCATCTCTCACTCTCTTTCTATCCCTCTTTCTTTCTCTCTCTTCCTTTCTATCTCTCCTCTTCCTTTATCTCCTCTCTCTCTCTCCCTCTCTCTTTCTCTCCCCCCTCTCTCCCCCTCTTTCCCTCTCTTGCTATCTCTCCCCCCTCTCCCTCTCTCTTTCTCTCCCTCTCTCTCTTTCTCCCCCCTCTCTCCCTCTCTCTTTCTCCCCCTCTCCATCTCTCTTTCTCCCTCTCCCTCTCTCTCTCTCTCTCTCTCTCCCTCTCTCCCTCTCTTGCTATCTCTTTCTCTCTCTTTCTCCCCCCTCTCTCCCTCTCTCTTTCTCCCTCTCCCTCTCTTTCTCTCTCTCTCCGCCCTCTCTCCCTCTCTCTTTCTCTCTCTCCCTCTCTTGCTATCTCTTTCTCTCCCCCCCTCTCTCTCTTTCTCTCTCTCCCTCTCTTGCTATCTCTTTCTCTCTTTCTCCCCCCTCTCCCTCTCTCTTTCTCCCTCTCCCTCTTTCTCTCTCTCCCTCTCTCTTTCTCTCTCTCCCTCTCTTGCTATCTCTTTCTCTCTCTTTCTCCCCCCTCTCTCCCTCTCTCTTTCTCCCTCTCCCTCCACTCACCCATCCCGGGGGTCTTTTTCGGACTTCCCAATCCAAGTCACGCAGCCTTGCGGAGCTCCTGGTGGTCTCTCATCCCCGAATCAGCCAGGTAAACACGGCCCCCTCTTCCCTGGCCCGAAACCAGCGAAGGTTGGGGGAATTTCTGCGCAACCCCGGCCACTTTCGGGGTTAAATTCCTCTCCCCGCCCTCTCCGCACCTCCGAAGGGAGCAGGGCAGCATTGCTGGGCTGGCCAATTCTGGGCAGGGGGCGAATTCCTCCCGGGGGGGTGGAGGTGTGGATGTGTGCGTGCGCCCGGAAGGCGTCCGAACTTTGCCCGGCGGAGCTCTGCAAACACGAGGCAGGGAGGGAGGGAGGCCATTGCCCGGCCGGCGGGCACCAAACAGGGCAGGGCTCCATGGGAGGGGAGGGGGCACCTCGCGGCTGGGGGCTGCCTGGCTTTGTGATTTTGGCTGGGGGGGGGGGAAGTTAGGAAGGTCCTACTTCTTCCCCCCCAGCCAAAAATTCAAAGCCTATCTGCTGGATACGGGCGATGAGTGGGACAGAGCGGCGCGGAAGCCTCTTGCAGCAGCTGCCACAGCCACCGGCTTCGGCGCCGCTCGTCCCGCTCATCGCCCGTATCCAGCAGATAGGCTTTGAGTTTTTGGCTGGGGGGGGGAGAAGTAGGACCTTCCTAACTCCCCCCCAGCCAAAATCACAAAGCCAGGCAGCCACCAAAGGAGCCTCCTGATTCGCCCTGCCCAACGCCCCACCCTGTCCTGCATAATGTCCTCTGCCGGGAGGGCAGCGGCGCCGCGGACCGGCTGGAAAACCCCAACGGCCCGGGCCCGGTCCGCGGACTGGCGGTTGGGGACCTCTGCCCTAAGGTGCCAAAGACTCATTCTTCTGCCACTGCTGAATATAGAACAGACAGGGTTCTTCAGCAAATATGCCAAAGGGCCTCTGAAAACCTTAGCCTAGATCCAGCTGGTTCTAGCTCCCTTCCAGAGGATCCCTTGTCTCAGGGTGACACTGCTCTTCCTCTGCTACTTCTGTGGAGTTCAGGAACCCCTGGCTCTGCTATTATCCCAGATAGGGGCCAGTCAGGCACAGTTTCTCCTAGCGCCTAAGCATCTCCTCCTGGGGTGATAGATCCTTCCCCTTCCTACTTTCCCTTTGATCTGGCCAGTGTCCAATTTTGGATCACTGTGGCTATATACCAGAATATCTCTGATAACCTGCAGTCTCTGGCAACTTCTATGCCCCCCCCCCCAACAAAGGGAATCCAGTGCTGTTTCCAGGAGCCCTCATTTAGAAAGGGAAGTAGAGCTTGGAGAATTAACTGATTTCTCTGGAAGACGAAGGAGGGTGGCAGGGCGTCAGGTTCTCAGGATTCTGCCCCAACTAGTGAGGACCTTTGGGCCCTTTCAGAAGATGAGGATCCCCAGCCGGACCAGTCTCAATCTTCAGTTCTTTTTGACCAGGGTTGTTCAGGTCCTTACTAGCCAAAGCTAAGACAGCAACCGGTCTGGCTTCCCTAGCCTCTGAGGAGGCCCAGTCCTCGTCCCAGGTGACGTCTCTCTCTTTGGAGAAACTGCTCACTGAATCTAAAGACAAACATAAGATTCTTCCTCCGATCTCCCATAAGAGAACTCCTAAGCAAGTACAAACTTTCAAGTGGCCCTTTCATCAGGCTGATCGGGAATTTTCCTATGCCTGGTCTACAGGTCAGTATGCCTCATCAGGTAACTACAGTTCCTCGAACCAGTTCATTCCCCGCTCCCATTTCTCCTATGATGAGGCGGCTTGGGGGAGGGAGGCCACATTGAGGGTGGCTGTCAAACAAGCCATCATGGAGGAGGCTATCTTACATCCAAGTCATGGAGGAGGCTATCTTCGGGACATCCAAGTCATCCAGCGGGTATTCCGAAAACAGTGTTTTCAGGGATTTTATTCAGTCCTTTCTGTGGTGGCCAAACCCTTGGGGGACTGGAGAGCTATCCTAGACCTTAAGTTCCTCAATTCCTTTCTCCTTTTCCATAAATTCAAAATGCATTCCCTTCATTCCATCCTTGCCTTTATCCGTCGAGGAGACATTATGGTCTCCTTGGACCTAAAAGAAGAGTTATTGTTAAAGCCCTTCATGGCATCGGACCAGAATATCTCCGAGACCGCCTCCTGCCGCACGAATCCCAGCGACCAATTAGGTCCCACAGAGTGGGCCTTCTCTGGGTCTCGTCAACTAAACAATGTCGGTTGGCGGGTCCCAGGGGAAGAGCCTTCTCTGTGGTGGCACCGGCTCTCTGGAACCAACTCCCCCCGGAGATTAGAACTGCCCCTACTCTTCCTGCCTTCCGTAAACTCCTTAAGACCCACCTCTGCCGTCAGGCATGGGGAAATTAAACATCTCCCCTGGGCACGCTTAATTTATACATGGTATGCTTGTGTGTGTGTCTGTTATTACATGGGGTTTTTCTTAAATCTTTAATATTTTTAATTAATTGGATTTTGTGACTGTTTCACTTGTTGTGAGCCTCCCAGAGTCTTTGGAGAGGGGCGGCATACAAGTCCAAATAATAAAATAAATAAATAAATAAATAAATAAGCCTACCTGCATATACCCATTTACAAATAGCATCGCAAATACTTTAGGTTTTGCCATGCAGGCATGCATTACCAATATAGAGCTCTCCCATTTGGTCTCTTCAGCTCCCAGGGTTTTGACAAAGATTCTAGAGGCGGCTGCTTCTCATCTTCATTCTATCCCCATCAAAGTTCAGTGTTATTTCGAAGATATCTTGGTCCACGCGCCTTCTTATGTACAAACTCTCCATCATCTCAGGATAACAATGCATCTCTTGAGAGATCTTGGGTTTTCCATTAATGAAGAAAAGAACCAATTAGATCCCTGTACCAGCATTCTCCACTTAGGAACCATAGTTAATTCTCTGGAGTGTAGCATTAGTCTCTCCCAGGAGAGGCTGGATAGCCTGAGAGACCTGGCAGCTCAGGTACAGCGAGTTAGCTCCCCCGCTGTTTCCTCCTTGTCTTCCCTTCTGGGGAAATGGTCTCATGCTTTTGTATCGTTCCCTGGGCCTGGCTACACTCCAGGGAATTATAGTGGTTCCTTCTTCCTTCATAAAGGCAGGACTAGGCAGCTCAAATCCAAAAGTTTTCCTTCCTCCTCAGATCAGGCGTTCCCTTCGGTGGTCCCATACATTGATCTTGACAGACAATGTAACAGCAAAGGCCCATGTGAATTGCCGGGGGTAGCAGAGACTAGGCCTATGGGCAGAAAACCTCCTGGCGCTAACTGCAGATTTCATCTCTGGAGCAGCGAACACTCAAACAAAACAACTCAGCCGAACAACAATTAGGCACAGTGGCATCTGGATCCAACCATCTTCCAGGCCATATCCCATCCCTTTGGTCGGCCTGCAGTGGATCTCTTCGTGACCCGTGAAAACACCCAACTAACCAGGTTTTTTCTCCAGGTTCAAAACACCATCAGTGGAAGCAGTGAATGCCCTCAGAAGCCCCTGACCTCGGGGTTGCTGTATGCCTTCTCTCCATTACCCATCATTTCTCAGGTGTTACAGAAAATGTTGGAGGAATGGGCCCAACTCATCCTTGTTGCTCCATTCTGGCCCAGAATGGTTTGCAGAGCTCAGGGCCTTCTCGGTTCTGAACCCTGGAGACTCCCAGTGATTCCCACTTTGCTGTTTCAGGGGACTCTGCTACACCCAGACCCGCAATGGTGTCAGCCGCTTGGTGATTGAGCAGAGAACCATGACATAACAGGACTTTGATGACGGTGTAATCTTGACCATCTAAGCTTCAAGATGTCCTTCCATGAAGAGAATATATTCAGCCATGTGGAAGGCCTTTTGTTCATGGTGTTTCCAACAAAGACTCTCTCCATCTGTCATTCCTCTAGCCAAGGTGTTGAAATTCCTACAACCAGGGTCTTTCCAAGGCCCTGTCTCCCAACACCTTGCGGAGACAGATAGTGTCCTTGGCCACTGTGCTATCTTGTGGTTTTGCAGATTCCCTCTCGCATCTGCTTCTTGTGGGGCACCGCCAACCTTAGCCCACCAGTCATTCACCGGTATCCCACCTGGGATTTCACCGAGGTTCTTCTTTGAACCTCTCAGGGAAGTCTTGCTTTGACACCTATCTATAAAAGTGGCGTTTCTCATTGCCATCACCTTGGCGCAAAGGATTTCGGAGCTAGCAGCCTTATCAGTATGCAATGACCTCTGCATTTTTCATGATGATTAGGTGATGCTTCATCTTGACCCTTCCTTCATTCCCAAGGTTAACTCCACCTTCCATCGGGCACAAGAGCTGATTCTTCCTTCTTTTTGTGCCCGCCCCTCCCACCCCTCTGAACATCTATAGCATACCCTTGACATCTATAGTAAAGCCCTTAAAATCTATATACATAGAACCCGAGCTTTCCAGCAAACAGAAGCTCTATTAGTGAACTTTCACCCTAGATCCATGGGACTCAAGGCCTCAGCTGTGGTGATTGGAAGATGGATTAGAAGTGCCATTGCCATGGCCTACGAAATAGGTGGTCTCCCACACCCAGCTAGTATTACAGCTCATTTGATGTGCAGTGCCGCCACCTCGGCAGCCTGGGCTACTCAATGTCTTTTAGAAGAGCTTTGCTGGGCCGCCACTTGGTCCTCTCCATCCCAGTTTATTAAGCATTATAAAATTGATAAGTATACTTCAGCCTCCGCCGCCTTTGGGCACAGAGTGCTCCAGAGAGTTATTGTTCAGAATTAGTCTAGGTTACACAGTTTAGGAGTTGGGGTCTTCCCTCCCTTGGGACTTAGGGCTTTGGTAGGTCTCACCCTGACTGCTGGCTCCTCCCACTCTGGAGAAGAAGTACTTGCCATGAGACACTGCCTCCAAGAGGGAGGAGCCAGCAGTCAGTCCTGCCCTAGGGGTTTATTACTTTCTTCTTTAATTGAAGGGTTCCTGTAAATTCCTCCCTTAGAGTTTTTTTCTGCTCTGGTTAGCCGCCTTTATTGCCTTATGTGAACATCTAACTCTGCAGTTCATATATGGAATTTTTTTTTCTCTTCGCCACACTGGGTAAAGCTTCGGATTCACCACAAACTGGAATGGCCAGGCTGGAGTGGCCAGCGTGGCCATTGGAATGGCCAAGCTAGCTATTGGAAGCTTTGTGACTCGGTCTCTATTGGCTAACATGCAAGGACAACCCATCATGACTGCTGGCTCCTTGCTCTTAGCAGCAACGTCTCACGGTAAGCACTTACCAACGCCTCTTTTCCCCCATTGAGTGTGCACTTACAGAATTTCACTTTTGTTTGTAGGGCTTTTCACTGGTAGGAAGTCACCTGATAAAAATAAAAGTTTTCTAGCATTGGAGAAGAAGATCGAGACATCATCATTTGAGTTATGTGGTGAAAACCGAAAAAAGGTAGAAGAGGCTGAAGCCTGGCTAAGGAAATTGGTTTTCAAGGAACAGACAGAAAATCGCATTGTTGATGAGTTGATAGGCATGTTTGCGGATGCTGAAATCAAGAGACTGAATGATCTCCAGAAAAGATTGAATATTGTCATTCATCTGGACAAGATGGAGTCTCCTCCTTTTATTTTGGTATCTGGTATCCCGAGGGATGTCCTCACTGCTTTTACAGAAATTCAGAATCTCTTAAAAACACTTAAAGGTGAGCAGGAAAAAAAATCCAAGGCAGAGCTTGCTAAAGTTTTAGTTGCGTGGCAGTATTGTGCAAACAAAAATGTCTTTGTAGCTTTTGATGTATTAAGTAACCTTGATTTAGTAGATGCTAAAATCAGCAAAAAGAAACAAATTCAGGTCCAAATTCAGGGACAGAACTACGTGCGTACTGTAGATTGCCAAGGAAACAGTATGAAAATTAAAGGATGAAGGTAATGAACATCTTAAATTGAGATTTTAAATGGCTGGATTACTGTTTTCAAAAATGTCTTACGTAGGATTTAAAAAGTGTAAATGGGGTGAGGGGCAAGGGTACAAGACAAGTGAACATGAGTATATCACAAGGAACTTAAAAAAAATAATTAAGTGAACAGATCATTTATATGATTGGCATCAAAACATGACTCTCAATTCAATACTGGATGTGCAAGGCTTGTTCATGTGTAGAGCAAGTGTTCCATCTATTCATTTCCCAGCTAGAATATTAGGCCTGTTTCTACTTTTTAGTAGAAATTGCCCAAAAGTGGAAGAATAATTAATAAGTTGACGCAATGGTGGTGACTTCTATTATGTCTAGAAACATCTTTCCTGGCTCATATCGGGCTTCCTCCACCATCTGAATTTAGGATTTTTAAACTTTTTCTTCAACAAGAATAAGAATAAATAGGAAGGTGATTTGTCTTCCAGACTCTAGAATTGTCTTTATTTCTGAAAAAGCATTTTATTGTAAGCACTTTAGGTATATTTGTAGTATTTGAAAATGGGGACAAGAAGCAGTAGCTGAGAGCAGATGGCTGTTGAGTATATCTTTTGAAATTGAACATGTCTACTAAAATAGCCAATTTCTCAAAAAAATCTATAAAGTTTGCAGAAACATAAATTATCTTAATTGATCAGTATTTTAAGGACCAAAAACAATTTCTTACCCTAAAAGCATTCTAAAAACATTTGCAATTTGTAAACTGCTCTGCTGAGCAGAACAGAAACGTCCACGTTTACCAGTAAGTAGAAAGAAAGGGAAGATGGTCAGTTATTGGTGGAAAAGAGTCAAAGGTAATGTGGTTTATTGCGTGAACAAAATGAAAAGATGGAAATAGTTGTTTGGAAATAACACTTAAGATCAACGGTGGGCTACTAGCCAGAACGCTAAATTGCGCTCACTGCCGTGGCTCGTGCTTATGGGGCCAGCGCGATTTTGCTTCTGCACCTGTGGAGATAGCAAAATCATGCACAGAGCCACAGGTGCACCTATGTTTCGCAGAAGCAAAAAAACTTTGTGGCTCCATGCGTGGTTTTGCTACTTCCACAGGTGCAGAAGCAAAATTGTGCTGGCCCCGCAAGCACTTATGAGCCGCCGTGGCGAGCACAATTTAGCATTCCAGCTAATAGCCTACCTCTGCTTAAGACTCCTGCTATTTAGTTTGTGAGTGCTGACGGGACAGTTGTAATGATGAAAGAAAGTTATTCTGTTCAGAAATGCCAAACTGTGGTCAGATTTTAACAATAAATGTAATGCTTAAAGAAGAGGATTATGCACGGTTCTGTTTTCCGCAGGTTAAGTCACAACTTTTGTTTATTTTGCAGGCAAAGTATTAGAACGCCTTCCTGAACAGTGGGAAGATATGAAAGGAAGCCATGCTAAATTAGTTCCACTACAGCCTACAGCAGAAGAATATAAGAACGTTGAAAAAATATTTCGGATTGGATGCCCTACATTCAGAATTGAAAAGGTGATGATTGATCTGAGTTTAAGGAAGTAAATAAACCCAACATACTTTCCTTCTCCTTTTTTGCCAACAACATTGTGAGGGTTAGATTTGGCTGAGAGAGAGTGACTGACCAAAATCAGCCAACGAAAAACACTTTTGTGTTCTACATCTTTATATCCTTTTTTTGCCTCTTCTTAAGAACCATTTTCTACTTAAGAACCCGAGCCCAGAAAAAATTCACAGGAAATTTGAGAGGGGCACGAAGACCCAGCCAATTTCCTCCCACTTCCCCGTTAATCCTAGCCATCTCGGGCTTTTCTGGGCTAGCAGAGAAGCCTTTAGGTGGTGCTTAAGGAGGCTTTGACCGTCCAGAGAAAACAAAGCATTTTCCTTTCTCTGGGTGCTTGGAGAGGGAATAAACCTCTGCCAGCGCCCAGATAAAATAATTTCCTTTCTCTGGGCGCTTGGAGAGGGAATAAACCACTTCGCTGTGGTGACTCCCTTGCACTCGGCACGAGGTTGCCTCTCGGAGCGTCTGGGCATGAAAAGGCAAAAGGGGGCACTTTGCCCCGGCCGGATCAACTCAATTTAATCCAAACTCAGGTGTCACCACAGTGAAGGAAAGGCACCGGCTACAAAATGAGTGAGCGAGAGGAGAGGGGAGCACTTCAGCATGGGAAGGAAGAGGAAGCAGGTAGCAGCAGCAGCCGTCTTTCAGTCAAGGAAGCAGGAGGTTCCCCCCTCTTGCCCGCCTGGGTTTCTCTCTCTGGCACAGTGTATGGGAGGCGCGTGCTCCTCGCCACTTCAGAGTCCCTCTATTTTTTAAGCCTTAAAGTTTTGGATTTTTTTTATTCCCTTCACCTCACCTTCTTCCTTTGGCAGCGACTGTCTCCCTCCTCTTCTTCCTCCTCCTCCCCCCCCCCCAAATTCTGCACTTTTATTTCTTTCCTAATGGGTTTGCACACATTATTTGCTTTTACATTGATTTCTATTGGAAAAATTGTTTCTACTTAAGAACTTTTCTACTTAAGAACCTGGTCACGGAACGAATTCTTACATAGAGGTATCTACTTTCATGTGAAAAGGATTAAGCGGAATAATAGGTAATATCCTGAAAGTGAAAATTTTTAGATACACTCTGTATTTATATCACTGGAGTGTAAAAAAGAGGAAGAAGAAAAGAGCTAGAATAACTAAGAAATATGTCACTGAGTTAAAGTCAATGTCCATACTCCTTGACAATTTTACAATCTTAAAATTAGATTCAATCTTAAAAGCCTTTAATCTAGAGGTCAGGTAGTAACAATAACAGTTAGATTTAATATGGTGCGTTATAGCATTCTCTCTCTGAGCATATTGCCCTCCAAAATCTGAATCCTCATTTTACCAACCTTGGAAGGCTAGGTCAAGCTGCATTATTGCACTTCAACCACTGCACCATCAGGCCTCCTTAAGTTTGGAGTCTGCATTGCAGCCTCCCTGGTTCTTGGTCTGCTACATCTACCTATGAACTGGGTCATAATGCTTAACAGCCCTTGCTGACACATTCTTTCTCCACCATCTGGTGTCTTCTGATCATAAAGTACATCAATATTGACCATTGATACTGGTGCTGCTGTCTTAGTAATTCCATCTTCTATACTTCCAAATGGTGGGTGCAATAAATGTTTTTTCAGTGCAGTTGAACAATAAAAATTAATATGAACCCACACTTCTTGAATAAAGGCAATGCAAGGGACAACAGGACCTTTTTGGCAAGTATGTTAGTATGTCTCAGTGCAGCTCTGTGCAAAACCTTTGACATACACTCAGCAGAGTTATTGCAGTGGTGTAGATATGTGGGCTAGCCAGTTAAAGATTCAGACTTAGTATTAACAATATTATTATTTACAAATATACAAAAATATTAAAAGTAGATTACAAACAGCACACGGCTAGAATAATACAGACTCACAATCAAAGATATCTAAAAATAACTCCCCCCACAGGAAACGGTACTGGCGCCCTCTTATGGCCAAACCAGTCAAAGCTCTTAAAGACACAGTCTTTACATTCATAGACTAACATTGTTAGTTTACTATACGGCAACCCCAAAGTAGGTAAGTACCATGTACTAACAAAGTAGTAACACATAAGAGACTCTCCTTGCCAATTCTCCCTTGCAATCTTTTTTTCTCAGATTGCTTATTTCTAATCTCAGCATAGATGAAACTGCCAAGGAAGAATGTTAAAACTCACTGCAGATGAATATCGATATTGTACGGCAGGGAATGATACTTAGAAATGAATAATGTTTTATATTTGCAATCTTTGTAGATTGAAAGGGTACAGAATGCTTACCTCTGGCAAGCCTATCAAGTCAAGAAAAAGCAAATAGATACACAAAATGGCCATGAAAACAATGAGAGGATCCTTTTCCATGGGACTCCGCATTCCACACTTGTGCCAATTAACCAGACTGGCTTTAACCGCAGTTATGCTGGAAAAAATGGTAAGATCCTTCCAAGCAGATGCAAGGCAGTGTTTTTCAACCAGTGTGCCGCGGCACACTAGTATGTCATGGCACACTAGTATGCTGTGAGACATGGTCAGCTGTGCTGTGGGGAAATTAAACATGGGTCCCCAAACTATGGCCTGCGTGCCAGATACATCCCGTGAAGGGCATTTATCTGGCCCGCCGCCAGCCGCCTCTATCTGAACATAAACATTCCCCTCACAATCCCTCCAGCTATCAGCGACAGGAAGAGTGGAGGCACCGGGAACACTTACTAACCAATCACCTTCTAGGATTCATCCTGACCACTAGAAATGAACCAATAGCAGGCCACCTCTCATTCACACCCAGGAAGGTCCACGCTCAGGCTGCCGCACACTTCTGTGTCCGCGGCGAGTAGTTGAAGCTGCTACTCCTCCCCATGGTCCCGATTTCTAATCCTGGTCAGGACTAGAGGTAAATGTTGCCACCACTAGATGAAACTGCAGTGTTAGCTGGTTATGTCTATCCTGATGGTGTATAATATGTACTGTGTTACAGTGTCATTTTGGTTGGTGGTGTGCCCCAGGATTTTCTAAATGTAAAAAATGTGCCACGGCTCAAAAAAGGTTGAAAATCACTGATGTAAGGGAATATTAGATATAGCACTATGTTTCAAAAGTGCATTTTTTTAAAAAAGCAGCCTAGCAGCCTCCCCTCCTTTCTCCTTTCTCTTCCCTTCCCCTTCCCTACCAGTGACAACTTGCAAGGTTTAGTGAAGAATCTGGCTTGCTTGTCTTTTTTGCAAATTCCTATAGGGAAAAAAATCCTTTACTGAAAGGAATACACTGTCAAAAATAATTAAAATCCTAAGGGAAAAATAATTAAATCCCTTAGGATTTAATTATTTTTGACAGTGTCACATCCCTCTTTAAAATGCAACTAAAATTTATAAAATAAAATTTAGAATCAAAATGGCTACATTGCAATGGCATCCTTCAGTCTCGAAAGAACATTGGTATCATGCTCTGAATTCCCCTTCATGCTCTGGGGAATCGAAGTGGCTAATAAAAGTGGCTGATAAAAATAGATACTTCATGAAAGTATTAAAACTGCCATAAGAGAAAAAAGCTACAAAGATCTGCAAACATTAAACACACTGGGTTGGTTTGAGTGACTCCTTTCTGTGAGCTGTGCAAACTCAACACACAGAGAAGGACTTGCACAATCTGCTGCATTTTCACACCGGCCAATCTGATGGCAGAAAAAGACCTCATGATCCATCTAGTCTGCCCTTATACTATTTCCTGTATTTTATCTTAGGATGGATATATGTTTATCCCAGGCATGTTTAAATTCAGTTACTGTGGATTTACCAACCACGTCTGCTGGAAGTTTGTTCCAAGGATCTACTGCTCTTTCAGTAAAATAATATTTTCTCATGTTGCTTTTGATCTTTCCCCCAACTAACTTCAGATTGTGTCCCCTTGTTCTTGTGTTCACTTTCCTATTAAAAACACTTCCCTCCTGAACCTTATTTAACCCTTTAACATATTTAAATGTTTTGATCATGTCCCCCCTTTTCCTTCTGTCCTCCAGACTATATAGATTGAGTTCATTAAGTCTTTCCTGATAAGTTTTATGCTTCAGACCTTACACCATTCTTGTGGACTACAAGAATGCTCACCCATTTTGAGACTGTCAGAAATCACTACCCCTAAATCCTCCTCTTCTGAGGTTTTTGCTAACACAGAACTGGCAATACAATATTCAGATTGAGGATTCCTTTTCCCCAAGTGCATTATGTTACATTTGGAAACATTAAACTGCAGTTTCCATTGCTTTGACCGGTTATCTAGTAAAGCTAAATAATTTACCATATTACAGACGCCTCCAGGAATATGAATCCTATTGCACACTTTAGAGTCATCGGCAAATAGGCAAACCTTCCCTACCAAACCTTCCCCTATGTCACTCACAAACATATTAAAAAGAATAGGACCCAGAATAGACCCTTGTGGCACACCGCTTGTAACCTGTCTCTGCTCAGAATACTCGCCATTAACAATAACTCTCTGATGTCTATGCTTCAGCCAGCTTGAAATCCACTGAACTATCCAGGGATTAAGTCCAATCTTCACTAATTTATCTATCAGCTCTTTATGTAGAACCGTAGAAGCCCTTCTCCAATCCTCAGGAACATCTCCTATTAACAGGGATTGGTTAAACAAATCAGGGGGGTAGCAGTGACAAATCTGAGTTCTTTAAGAACTCTGGGGTGGATGCCATCTGGACCCATTGCCTTATTTATCGTTAATCGTTCAAGTTCTTCTAAGACATCGGCCTCTAAGATCACTAGAGCTGAATCCCTACAGCTGGAAGCCATGCTATATCCATCTATAGTATTATATTGTAAGGTGTCTTTTTAGAAAACTGAACAGAAGTAGCTATTGAAATGGTCAGCGATCTCCTTATTCCCATAAATGCATGTATTATTCCTGGTACTAAGCTTTGTGATGCTGCAGTTCTTCTTCTTCCTATCACTAATATATCTGAAGAAGGTTTTATCCCCCTTCTTTACAGATTTGGCAATTTCTTCCTCTTTTGAGGCTTTAGCAGCATATATTATCTGTTTCGCCTCCTTCTGTCTCATTTTATATACCTCTCTATCAGCTATACTTCCAGACTCTATACCTCCTATAGGCAGCATTTTTTTCATTGACTATAGCTCTTACATCATTGCTAAACTATAGCAGTTTCTTCTTCCTTTTACCTTTAATTATTTGCCTTATATACAGTCCAGTGGCTTTTAAGATGGCCTTTTTTAATACAGTCCACTGGGTGCTCGCTCCTGCTAGTTTATCCCTCCCCTTTAATTCATTATTTAAATATTCTCCCATTGCATTAAAATCTGTTTTTTTTTAAATCCAATACTTTGGTTGCAGTATAGGATTACTCACAGTTTTTACATCAAACTACAAACATAGATGGTCACTGCAACCTAAATTTTCTCCCACCTTAACCTCTGAAACCCAATTCCCATTCGTAAAAACTAAATCTAGAATATTCTCCCCTCCAGTCGGTGTCCAGCTGTGCCAGAGCTGCTCCTATAATGTCCTCTACTATATTCTTACTTTTGCGTGTAAGGGCACTGGGGATATTCCACTCAACATCAGGCATGTTAAAATCACCCATAACCACAATATTTCCCTTTACTGCCATTTGGGTAATTTCATCCACCATCTTGTTGTCATATTCCTCAGATTGCCCTGGAGGCCTATAGATCACCCCAATTCTAATGACAGAACCTTCTTTATTTTGCATGCAAACTCAGAGAGTCTCCAGATCTTTACATGTATTTTGAATTAGTGTTGTTTTTAGACTTTCCTTAACATAAATGGCTACTCCGCCTCCCCTTCTCTCTATTCTATCCTTCCTATACAATGTATATCCTGGTATGGATATTTCCCATTCATTAGAATCCTTAAACCATGTCTCAGTTATGGCAACCAGATCCAAATTAACTCTAGATATTATGGCCATTAACTCACAGAGTTTGTTGCTCAAGCTTCGAGCATTTGTGCACATTATCCGAAGAACAGTATTTTCATTATTAGTTTGCCCCTTATCATCAACAACTACATCTATTTTATTTACAGCTCCCTTTTCATAAGCTTCCAGAAACTGATTTATCCTCATTGGTCGGGGAGAGAAATCATCCACATCAGTTACATCTCTGTCCCCTTTACCTTGTTTAAATGCCTGTCCAAAAAAAGTTCTGAACTCCTCATCGAGCACCTGGGTACTGCAAACCATCCCTCTTAAACAACTCCCTATTAGACCACCTACTGACATCATGACTTACATAGCCAAAACCTTCAGCTTTACACCACTGCCTTAACCACACATTAAACTCTTTGATACAAGTTGTTTTATCCTCCTGGCCACAAACTGGTAACACCTCTGATAAAGTCACTGAATCAGTTATTCTGCCCAGCTCCATGCTTAGACATTGGAAATCTCTTTTTACTACATTAACATTTCTCTGGGACAAATCATTTGTGGCAAGATGCACTACCACATCAATGTTATTACCTTTACTTGCAGCCTTAACAATATTTGTAATCCACCTCCTGTCCCTGCTGGCAGTGGCCCCTGGGAGGCACCTCATCAGCTTCTCCACATCCTTACTCTGTCCTAAATCAACACCTCTAACAGTCGAGTCACCCACAAGAAAATGTCTCCACTTTTTATTTCTACTAACTGCACTTGATGGTTTGGTGACACTATGCACCTCACTTACAACAACTTCCCTTTGGAACATCCCCTCATTCTCCGCCTGAGGGGCCTCGCTAATATCTACAACATCCTTACCATTTAAATCTGCAAAAACATTATAGGAATTGCTCCACTGCACATAATCTTCCTGAACCAACAGTTGTCCACATAGCCCTCCTCCTCGGGGGCGCTATGGAAGTGGAGGCTGCACACATGGCTGCATTACAGCATGTGACTGGGACAATCTTTCCATTTCTGACTGCAAGCTACAAACTAAGGACTGCAATCTAGAGATCTCGCCATATAAACTAGATGTCTTTATGAAAAGAGGGCAAGCACGCCAAGTTCCACAAGGTACTATGGAACACAACAGCCAAACAAGTGTTACACTGCACCAAGCCAGACATCTTAACAATTTATTGAAATACAAGTACTTAGCAAGAAAATCAACAACCCCTATCGCTACTAAACTTTGCTGATTTTGGTTTATAGTTATATGGGCCACTACCTTTCTCTCCTCCTTCTCTGTGATCTGAAAGTGCGATTTAAAATGGTTTCCCCCTCCTTATCATCCTTCCCAGTCTAGTCCCACCCCAGCCTAATCTGTGAGTGGTCTGTGCCTGAACTCAAACTGCCAATAAAATTGTCACTTTCTTGCCTTTCTCCTTCTTACCAGCCAGTAATATCTGCCCAAGCTCTTTGAATTCAAAAAATAGAAAATATCTTAAAGAGCACTACCTTTCTCTCCTCCTTCTCTGTGATCTGAAAGTGCTGAAAGAAGACTTTATACGTGGATTTCTTTTCCCTCAAGGGATCTTGGGTCCATCAGGTTGATAGCTCAGGGGAAAAAATAGTTTGACTTTTCTATTCTCTTGAGTCAGTAGGATTGTGGCTGCTGAATGATCAGCATCTCATTTTGCTTAGTGGATGGATTGTGGGAACAAAAGGTGCCAACATCTTTTTTCAGTTGAGTTGAGTTGAGAATGGAAAAAAACTTGGCTGTAATGTTTTTATTTTTCATGAAAGTGGTAGCGGGAACAACTCAAATTTTATAACTTGCTTCTGACAGTGTTTTGTTCGCTCTTCCTAAAATGAGGTTTCAGATTCCTTTCCACCAATGTGGTGTGACAGAATAAGCAACACAAGCAGTGGCTTTTTAAGAAATAGAACTGGCTAGATAACCTTATAATTCATCACTTAAAGCTGAAGTACCAATATTGGTGGTTTCCACTGGGGCTTTTTTTCTTGAATATATTTTAATGTTTAAACCCTTTTTTTCTTGGTTTTCAGCTGCAGCGATTGGTAACGGGACCTACTTTGCTGTCAACTCAAGCTATTCTGCACATGACACATATGCCACTCCAGACCAAAGTGGCAGAAAATATATGTATGTTGCCCGTGTTCTGACTGGAGATTATTGCCTTGGCCGATCAGGACAGATTACACCACAATCCAAAAATAATGGTGGATTTGATTTATATGACAGTGTAACTGACAACATGAATCAACCATCGATGTTTGTTATCTTTCATGATGCTCAGGCTTATCCAGAATATCTAATTACTTTTAGAAAATAAGATTGCAGGCAAAAGATTATTTATTTTCTTTCCTCTCACATTAAAACAAGTAATTTGTATTAGCCTTTTTAAAATACTTGTTGCTTGAATCACAATTCAGTATTTAGGTCTTCTCTAGAGCGGTGAAGAATAAAATAAGAATAAAATCCAGTGGAGATCAGAAAATGATGTTCAAGAGAGAGCGGGAACCTGAAGACTTTCTAGATTGAGAATTTATTTGAAGGAAATGGTAGAAACTAAGAATTCCAATCTTGGAAATACACTGCTCAAAAAAATAAAGGGAACACTTAAAAAGCAGAATATAATTTCAAGTAAATCAAACTTCTTTGAATCCAAACTGTCCATTTAGAAAGCAACACTGATTGACAGTCAATTTCACATGCTGTTGTGCAAATGTAATAGTTAGGCAAATGAAATATTCAATGAGAATATTTCATTCATTCAGATCTAGCATGTGTTATTTGAGTGTTTCCTTTATTTTTTTGAGCAGTATACAATGAAGATATATAGATAATCTTCAACTTAAGGAATAGTTTGAAATCTACTTAACTAACACTGATCAGATTTTCAAACTGTCCCTTTCAGTTTCAATGAAAGTCATTTTGCAAACCAAATAAAACAATGGGTGTTTTTTCTAAGGGAGACACTGATGCTTGAAACTGCCAAATCAGTATTTTCTCTTAATTTTTTTTTCTGGTGGCTCTACCCATTCTTCTGAACTTTGCTTCATGTCACTTTCCCTGTCCTCCACTAATTTATTTGCATTTGCTAGGAGCATCATCACCTATTTCTGCATGCTCAAAAACTGCGTTTCCCTCTGGTTATAAAAGCAAGTTATGAATATGATTTTTTAAAAATTATTTCTGGAAAAATGGTTAGCAACACCCACCAATCAAATATGGCTATTATTACTTGACAAGGTAGTAAGAAACCAACACTCAATTTTAAAGCTGAGAAAACGTGTACTAGTTTCCATCTTGTCCTTAAATCTTAATTACTCATGGTATGCAGAAGAGAACAGCATGTAATATTACTACTATCAAAATGGTGTCAAAATAGAAGTTGTGTTTTATGACATTGTATCACCCTGAAAAATACTGGAGTCACCCTACAGCCATAAATTGGTTATCAATTGTAGAAAACTGGTGGCCTTTTTGAAAAGACTAGGAGTTCACAAAATAACCATAGAACAGCCATAGTTGTTTTCAGACATTGCCAAAAAAACCACATCTACCTGATGAACTTCACAAGTCAGAAAGTATTAGCCAAAAAGAGCCAGAGAAGTCAGTTTCCCAACTCCAAAGGAGCTGCCAGCTCTGGTTGATTTTCCTCAATATAACAAAGTGATGTCTGCTATCTCATCCTGCCAGATGATGCCACATCTTTATTAACTAGGATTATCTTGTCCTACGTACTGAAGTGTCTGCATTTATAATCTTTCTAAGAATTACCTCTTGTCATTTAGTCTAATAAACCTTTTCTGGAAAAAGGTGTGTTTGATCTTCATGGTTATTCTTGGGCTACATGTGACAGCTTCAGGGGAGCTTTAGGGGGTTAAACCAGAGTTTAGTTTGGATTCAGATTTTTCCGTTCCTTAATTGGCCATGCTGATACGAACTGGAATTCATTGGATTAGTGAGTTTGGGGAAGCTTGCAGAAAACTTGAATGTGTTTCATCTTACACTTGTGCTAATGGTTCTTTTGCATGCAATGTAAACTATGCCTAATCTAATCTGATAATCGGCACAGCAGAAATGATTTTCCTGAAATCATGTAGTTTGAGTAGAAAAAAACATCAATTTGCCATGGAAATTAGAAATTACCCTCATTGCCTTGTCAAATTCAGATAGTCCTTGTTATGACAACTTGGCCCAGAATTTCTATTGAGCAAGGTGGTAGTTAGGTAAGAAATCATGCTTGATTTTTGCCACCTATTTTGCCATTAAGTGGCTCATGATTGTTAAATGAATCTGGTTTCTCCAATGGCTTTTATTAAGAGCTGGCTGGGAAGATTACAAACAGCACTCACGTGACCCTGTTACACTTTGCCAAGGACCTGAATTTTGATCATTTGAGCATGGGGGAGACTACAATGGTTGTACAGTGGTACAAAACTCTACCTAAGAACACCTCTACTTAAGAACTTTTCTAGATCAGAACCAGGTGTTCAAGATTTTTTGGCCTCTTCTCAAGAATCATTTTCCACTTGCAAACCCAAGCCCCCAAAACTGTAACCAGAAAAGGCAGGGAGAAGCCTCCGTGGGGCCCCTCTATGAATCTCCTGGGAGGAGACAGGACCGGAAAAGGCAGGGAGAAACCTCTGTGGGGCCTCTCTAGGAATCTCCTAGGAGGAAACAGGTCCTCCACCCTCCCTGTGGTTTCTCCAATTGCACACATTACAGTAGTACCTGGTGATACAAATCCTTCGTCACACGAACTTTTCGAGATACGAACCCGGGGTTTGGAATTTTTTTGCCTCTTCTTACGAACTTTTTTCGCCTTATGAACCTGCCACCGTGAACACCGAACCCAGAGGTTCGGCAAAAGTTCGGGTTCAGGAGGCTGCTGAGACTCGCCGCCGCCTGTCTGTCACCTTCCGAAACAGCCGGGGGGCTTCTCGGCGTTCTGAACACCGAACTGGAAGTTCGGCAAAAGTTCGGGTTTGGCGTTTGGGTTCTGGAGAACGCCAAGAAGTGCCGCCGCCCAGCTGTCACCTTCGCAGAAGAGCTGTGGAGCTGTCTGCCGGTCGTGAGGCTCAAACGGAAGTGGGGAATCCCAATAGTGAATTCCAGGGGCGGAGCTTTGACATCACAGAGATGCCCTTCCTAGCCGGCCGAAACGTGGCCGACAGCTCCACGGCTCTTCTGCGAAGGTGACAGCCAGGCGGCGGCGCTTCTTGGCATTCTCCCAAACCCGAACGCCGAACCCTTGCTCAACTTCCGGGTTTGACGTTCAGTAGAATGCCGAGAAGCCCCCCGGCTGTTTCGGAAGGTGACAGACAGGCGGCGGCGCTTCTCTGTATGTCTTATTTTTCTGGAACACCAAAATAGCAGCTGGAAACCCCCAAGCAAACCTTTTTCCACTTTGATATTAACGGCTTGAAATTGGGTGTAAGGCAGCTCTCACTCTCAAGGTTTCCCAAGAGACATCCCTCAGAACTCTTATCTTGTTCCCATCTTGTTTAAGGCTGGCACAACTTTTCTAAGACTTATAAACTACTTTTTTTTCACTGGCCAAAGCCATAACAATGTCTCTTTGCCTCTCCCTGTTTCTGCGTGGGGCAGCCGAATGGACACGTATTATATCATCAGAACCAACTTGGACACCAGCTTGCTTATTAATCCAATCAGTTACTGCTTCATTTAAATTTAAACCTGAAGCAAAGTCTGATCTGAACCCACGCAGACGTAAATTTCTTCTCCTTTGACGGTCCTCCAAATTAGCAATTCTATAATTCATTTGTTTAATTATTTCTTCGTGATCCTTCGTTTGTTTTTCAACTTTCTGAATTTTTCCAGTAGGTACTTCAGCCTCTTTTTAAACCAATTTTTACATCTGAAGCCAGATTTCCCAGTGCTGACTCCATTGTAATAAATCTCTGCTCAAATCCTGAGATAATTTCTAACGATCTATCCAACTTTTCTTCGATTTTCCCGAGGCTTGAGTCACCACCTTCAGCCATTTAAAAATTTATTATACTCACTGTATCGCTCCTTCGTTATAGCAAAAGAATCCCGGTCTTTGCTTAAAACCATAAATCTTTTGATTCTCTTTGATGTCCTGTGGATTCTCTTTCCCTCTATTTTTCTTCAAGAAAGATTTATAGTATTTTGGGAGAGACATTTCCCCTTACATAATAAATCACCATGGAGCTCGAGGCAGAGTGCCTAGAAAAACCTTTGGCACATGCACAATTGGCGAGGAAAGGTCTCCACAAAAGGCTGGCGGCTCCTCTTCTTAAACAATGTTGGTCTCTGGCCCCTTGGAATCTGGCCACGCAGGTCAGGGCTCCCTGCCTTGCGACACCCTGTCATGAGGGCAGTACTGGTGCAGAGTAGAGGCCCTGACTGGGGTTTTTGTTGCAGGTTTAACCCACAGGGAAGGGACCTGAATCCTTTCATCAGGATAGGAGGGAATTTTCTTCTTAGCCTCCTGCTTCATCTGCAGAAAAAAAGGAGAGAAAAAGACAAGGTAAATTAAACACTTTATTTCTTTATTTTAGAGAGGAAAAAACTCATAGGCATCACACTATGATTGAATTTTTAAAACATTGGGACTCTCCACAGCAGTGCAGTGGAGAATATAATTCTTTATTGGCCAAGTGTGATTGAACACACAAGGAATTTGTCTTCGGTGCAAATGCTTTCAGTGTACATAAAAGAAAAAGATACATTTGTCACAATCCTGAGGTACAATACTTAATGATAATGAGGTATAATACTTAGTCATAAGGGTCAAATAAACAATCAGGAAACAATCAATATTAATAAAAATCTTAAGGATACATACAACTAATTACAGTCATAAATGGGAGATGGGTGATAGGAATGGTGAAAAACAATCTAGTAGTAATAGTAGTGGTTTTTCTTTGAATCGGCGGGCCTACCCGATTTTTAAAAAAGCATTTTTTCAAACCTCCTCAATGTCAATGGTAGGGGAATGATCTCAGGCTTGCAAAACCTGTTTCGGAAAGGGGGAAAAAAAGAAGAACGAAATCGGGCGAGGACTGCGCTCTAACTCTGTTTCCCAACCGTGGCAATTTGAAGAGATCTGGACTTCAACTCCTAGAATTCCCCAGCCCTGAGTGGAAAAAAATTAAGATAATCCAGCGACTCGGGGTGGTAGCGTGTTTGTGCAGGGAAGCCAAATCCCCAGTTGCCGCCTCGTCAACTTCCGTAGATCACGAAGATCACATGACCAAGAAAGAAACTCGGGAATCGCGTCTGTTGTGAGAAAACGAAAGCGAAAATGCCTCGCAGTCGAGGCGGGCTGAGGGAAGGGTTTTGCCACTATCCCGCAAGATGGCGGAGGGAGCGGGGACGCCCGCTTTTCCTGTGCTGCTGCAGGGAGCCTGGGGGAACCCCGATCCCCCCAAAAGTGTGAGGAACAAAATTCTCCGCTACTTCCAAAGCCGGAAAAAGTCGGGAGGGGGAGAATGCGAGATCCAGAAGCAAGGCGGGCAGATCTTGATCTGCTTTGCTCAGAAGGAAGGTAAGCGGAACCCACCCCCACCCCCAAATTCTCGATGCGATTCCTTGAGAATTTTCAACTCTCCCCCTCAATTTCTGCTCTGCTGGCTTTAAAGACGCGGTGAGCGGGAAGAAGAGGAAGCTGAGGTGCTAGTTTTCCGGATCACAGTGCCGGTTTTCCTGAATTAAATACTGTTCTTCTGATCACTGTACTAAGTCAGCACCCACCCTTCTAGACTAGAGAATGAAGTATTTGGGGAAATATGTTTTTTTTAAAGGCAGGAAAAAGAATATTTCCCCTGAAGAAGAAATGTGGAAAAACATTTTTCAAAATATTTTTAATTGAAAATCGTAAAAAAACATGTACAATAACAAAATGAGTCCTTTGGGATTGCGCGACATAAAAGTGGAAAGAAAGAAAAAGGGAGAGAGGGAGAGAGAAAGAAAGAGAAAGAAAGAATACACATGCTAAGCAACTATAACAAAAAACTAAACAAGGAACCCAAAAAGAAAACGAAAACTGAACACTTTAAAAAGAAAGAAATGGGATATTTCTCTCTTTTTAAAGTGTTCAGTTTTTGTTTTCAAATGTATGGCTACAAATCTTATGCAGTTATGCTGAATCTTTTAACATGTTAAAGTTATAGAATAGAATAAAATTCTTTATTTTATTGGCCAAGTGTGTTTGGTCACACAAGGAATTTGTCATTGGTGCATATATATATTTGCCAAGAATCATGAGGTAAAATACTTAATGATTGTCATAGGGGTCAAAGAAGGAACAAAGAAACAATCAATATTAATAAAAATCTTAAGGATACAAGCAGCAAATTACAGTCATAAGTGGGAGGAAATCGGTGTTAGGAATGATGAGAAAAAACTAGTAGCAATAGTGCAGATTTAGTAAATAGTTTGACAATGTTGTGGGAATTATTTGAGTGATGGCATTTGGGGGGGGAATCTGTTCTTGTGTCTAGTTGTCTTGGTGTGCAGTGCTCTGTAGGGCACTGAGGGTGGGAGTTCTAATAGTGATTGATGGTAAAGTTATTCATATCAAATAATAATAAGATTGTAGTTCTCTTCACATTCATACAATAGTCAGTTTTCAGTTTCTTTGTCACCCTTATCACACACTTTTGTCTACAAATTGTTCTACATATCTATATATTCTCATTGCTACCTCCTCTATACTATTTATATTATTTTATTTTCTTCTTATCCAACCATTTATACAGTTTGTCCCAGCTTTTGTAGTCTGTTTCTTTTTTTGCTTTTAGCTGCATTGTTAAGGAAGGTAGAAACCAGCCCAGTCTCCCAGGCCCAAGCAGAAACAGGCTGCCAGCTTTTAGAAATACAGATTTGGTAATCCATTCAGAAAGACTGGAGTCAAGACAGAAACTCAAATAAGCAACAGACAAAAGGTTGACAAAATTAGCTCAGACAAACACGTAGGATTTGCATTTTCACTTTTGCCTTGTAGAGCCAGTCATGACTCCATAGGAATCCAAAAGACAATAACCCCCCCCCACCCATTCTCAATTCCATTAGGTCAGCTGTCCCAGAACTGCACAAACCATGTGAGTGTTGGTTCAGTTCACCAATAAACAAATTCTTTCCAATCATCCTCCATTTTATTCCCGGCTTGGAAAGGGGCACGTACAAGTGCACTAGAGTGCCTTCCGTCCCCTGTCCTATTGCTCTCCTATATCTCCTATACCTTTCTTCTATTCCTATATCTCTTCTATTTCATTGATATGTTCTATTACTATATCTTCTTTTCTATTATTTCTTATATATATTTTAATATGAGTATCTCCTCTATAATCTTCATCATGTATTTTACTATGTGTATATAGATATATACCCACTAAAACCCTCATTATGTATTGGACAAAATAAATAAATAAACAATTTTTTAAATCCAGGGGATTGCTGGAAAAGTTTTTAAAAAAAATTACTGGTATGTTTTTGGTGGGGAAAAGTCACTTATTTCTCCTCCTCATGGTCTTTTGTCCCTTCCACATTTCCAATCTTTCCAAAGCAGTTTAAAAACTTTTTATCTTCAGACCCACAAATTTTGGAATGCTGAGAAAAGAGATGTAAAGATTACTACTTTTTTTTGGCATTGTACAAATAGTTTTAAACCCCAGATCTATAAGTACCATCCTCATCAAGTCTATTATTTAACTGGTTGTTTAAAATTTGGAAAATTGTTTAAAGTAATTACACCAAAATGCTAACCTTAGATTAAAAATGCACCTCTTAACTTGTACTGATGTAGGGAAACTATGGAGAGAAAGGATTGCTGAACTAATCTATATTAAGCATGATGGTACAAAGGTTGCATTGCTGCCTGTTTGTTTTTGGAAGTAGAAATGTTCTAATGATTCCTGTAATGTTTTTATTTTTATGACACAGTGAGGCAAAGAGTTCTCTCCCAGAAGATCCATGAGCTTGACTTGACAGGAAAAGGAACAGTAAAGCTGGAAGTCTCCCTGTATGAATCCAGAGACCCAGCAAAAGATAATGCACCCAAGAAGGAAATAATTTCTAAAAAGGTAACAATAACAATAGAGTTGGAAGGGACTTTGGAGGTCTTCTAGTCCAACCCCCTGCCTAGGCAGGAAACCCTACACTACTTCAAACAGATGGTTATCCAACATCTTCTTAAAAACTTCCAGTGTTGAAGCACTCACAACTTCTGGAGGCAAGCTGTTCCACTGATTAATTCTTCTAACTGTCAGGAAATATCTAAGTTACTTCTCTCCTGGTTCAGCTTCCACCCATTGCTTCTTGTTCTACCCTCAGGTGTTTTGGAGAATAGGTTGACTCCTTCTTTGTGGCAACCCCTGAGATATTGGAACACTGCTGTCATATCTCCCCAGTCCTTCTTTTCATTAAACTAGCTATGCCCATTTCCTGCAAACTTCTTCATATGTTTTAGCCTCCAGTCCCCTAATCATCTTTGTCGCTCTTCTCTGCACTTTTTCTAGAGTCCCAAAATCCTTTTTCCATCGTGGTGACCAGAATCGAATGCAGTATTCTAAGTGTGGCCTTACCATAAAGTGGTATTAACACTTTACATGATCTTGATTCTATCCCTCTGTTAGTCTAGAACTGTGTTGACTTTTTTGGCACCTGCTGCAGACTCCTGGCTCATATTTAAATGGTTGTCCACTAGGACTCCAAGATCCCTCTCACAGTTACTACTGCTGAGCAAAGTACTGCATATACTGTACCTGTGTACTTTGTTTTTCTTGTCTAAATATAGAACCTTGCCTTTTTCATTAATTAAGGTAACATTAATTCTCTTTTTTTAATTTTTTATTTATTTTAACAATAAACAAAACAGACAGACAGACACCCCCCCCTATATATATATATATAAATATAAATATAAATATATATATATATATATATATATATATACACACACACACACACACACACTGGTACCTCGAGATACGAGTTTAATTCGTTCCGGACCTGGGCTCTTAAGTCGAGCAGCTCTTATCTCGAACGACTTTTCCCCATAGGAATTAATGTAAATAATTTTAATTGGTTCCAGCCCTAAAAAAACTCACAAAGTTAGTCTAAATTATGCAGAAAGACATGTTTTTAATGAAGAAATGTACATGTACATATAAATGAATAATGAAGTTTCTTTCACTTAACTTGTAAACTTTCTTAAACTTTTAAATTTACATATGTTCAACTTCTCTGCCACCCAATCCTGTAGGACAGAGGTCCCCAACCCTTTTTGCACCAGGGACCGGCTTTAAGCGATCAAGAGAGGAATGGGTGAATGAATGGACGGAGGGTGGGAAGGAAGGAAGGAAAGAGGGAAGGGACAGGAACAGAGGAAGGAAGCAAGGAAACTTATGAAAGGGGAGAGTAAGAGAGGAATGAGTGAAGGGAGGGAGGGAGGGAAGAAGGTGGGAAGGAGAAAGAAAAGAAGAAATAGAGGAAGGGAAGGTAAAAGAGAGAAAGAAAAAGAGCAAGAAAGAAAGCTGCAAGCACCCCCCCGAGCCCCCCAGGCCGGCTGCAACCTTTTAAAACACGCGTGCCGCTTCGCAGCTGTCTCCTGAAGCCGAACGCGGAAGTTAGCGTTTGGCTTCAGGAGACAGCTCCTTGGCGCTTGTATCTCGAATTTGGGCTTGTAAGTAGAACAAAAATATCTCTCCCCTCCCAGCTCTTATCTCGAGTTGCTCTTAAGTAGAGCAGCTCTTATGTCGGGGTTCCACTGTGTATATATATATATATATATATATATATATATATATATATATATATATATATATATATATGTATGTTTTCGTAGATTTTCACGGGTACAGGTATGACGGTCTTGGTATATTCGGGTTTCTTCCCGTGTAGGATTTGGAAATTTCTGGCGACATTTCGACGAGGTCTCACTCGTCATCTTCAGGCTGGTGTTTCTGTTCTTGTTCTCAGGCAAACACTGCAAGACCTAAGCTGCCTTCCTTCCAGTATTTATAGAAGGAAGGCAGCTTAGGTCTCGCAGTGTTCGCCTGAGAACAAGGACAGAAACACCAGCCTGAAGATGACGAGTGAGACCTCGTCGAAACGTCGCCAGAAATTTCCAAATCCTACACGGGAAGAAACCCGAATAGAACAACACCGTCATATATATATACATATACATACATACATACATACATATATATATATATTTGTTTGTTTTCGTAGGTTTTCACGGGTATATGTATGTAGATTGTTCTGAGTTCGGGTTTTGCCCCGTGTAATATTTTGAGTGTCTATGCGACGTTTCGGTGAAATCACATTCACCATCATCAGGCTGAAGTTTTAAGCTTCGTGCTGTTGTAAATATGGAATGTTTGCAACTGCCATTTCTTCCTTATATATAGTGTTAGGAGTGGAGATTTGGTTTGAATGTAGCAAATAGAAAAAACCACCAAATCCAAAATAAAAGCCTCTCCCATCAGTGAAGAAATCCAACAAAGAATCATCCCGAGAGAAAAATCTTCCATATGTCCAAAACTCTATGGCCTTCCAAAAATACACAAAGAAGGAATACCTCTCAGGCCAATAGTCAGCTCCATAGGCTCCCCTCTACAAAATCTTGCCAAATTTTTAGCCAAATATCTTCAACCCTATACAGAAACTATCACCTCATATGTACAAAATTCATTCCACTTTATACAAATAATTAAAAAACAA
Organism: Erythrolamprus reginae; assembly: GCF_031021105.1. Classification (NCBI taxonomy): domain Eukaryota; kingdom Metazoa; phylum Chordata; class Lepidosauria; order Squamata; family Dipsadidae; genus Erythrolamprus; species Erythrolamprus reginae. Next base: position 161,334,026 of record NC_091950.1, read on the forward strand.
AACCTACAACCTGGTGACCTACTTGTGAGTTTTGATGTCGTATCCCTTTTCACCCAAATACCTATTAAAGAAGCCTTAACAGCTATCCAAAACAAACACAAGCCCCCCAAATATATCTTAGATCTAACCAACCACTGCCTGACTAATACATACTTCATCTATAATGAACAAAGATATAAACAGATAGAGGGAGCCCCCATGGGATCGCCCCTCTCACCTGTCATCGCCAACCTCTATATGGAATATTTTGAAAATAATGCATTAGAGCAATCTAAACACAAACCTAAACTTTGGCTGAGATATGTTGATGATACTTTTGTAATTTGGCCACATAGAAGGGAAAAACTAGACAATTTCCTCACACATCTCAATAGCCTACACCCCAAAATACAATTTACTATGGAAACAGAAGCCAATGATCAACTTCCCTTTCTGGATGTACTAATCTATAAAAAACCCAATGGCACCCTAGGACACACCATCTACCAAAAGAAAACCCATACCAACCGTTATTTAAATGCACACTCCCACCACCACCCCGCACAGATCACCTCAGTAGCCAAAACTCTCATCACCAGAACCAAACGCCTAGCTGACCATGAGCACTTAAAAACTGAATTGAACAAACTCAAAGATGTATTAATTTCTAATGGATTCGAAAGGAAAACAATCACAAACCTAATAAAAAAAGAGACACCCCCCAAAAATCAAGATCAAGAACAGGATAATGGTACCACCCTCCTCCCTTACATCAAGGCACCACAGACAAAATTAGTAAAATTCTGCACAAACATAATATCAAAACTTCAGTTAAAAAAGAAGAAAAGACTTCCTCCCTTGTCCAGCACATTAAAAAAACAGGGCACGAAATGGACTTTGAAAAAACTAAATTACTTTCCAAAACAGAAAATTTATACAGAAGAATTACTATGGAAGCAATAGAGATAGAAAAACACCCCCTCTGCATAAATAAAAGAGATGACACGTCCCGCCTAACAGAGATTTGGAAACCAGCCTTAAACAAAAAAACATTTCATAATAATCACCATGTCAATCCTTCAAGTAATTGTGATTCCACCAACCAATCAAATCACTAAAACATAGTCACCCAATCTATTTGCTACATTCAAACCAAATCTCCACCCCTAACACTATATACAGTGGTACCTCAAGATACGAACCCCTCGTCTTACGAACAACTCGTGATACGAACCCGGGGTTCAGAAAAATTTTGCCTCTTCTTACGAACTTTTTTCGAGTTACGAACCGGCATTCGGAGACTGCTGGGAAGCCGCGCGGCTGTTTTAAAAGGTGACAGCCGGGCAGCGGGGCTTCCCAGAAGCCTCCCGAACGCCGGTTCGTAACTCGAACAAAGTTCGTAAGAAGAGGCAAAATTTTGCTGAACCCTGGGTTCGGTTCGGGAGGTTGCTGGGAAGCCCCCCAGGCCAGCTGCGACCTTTTAAAACACCCGCGCCGCTTCCCAGCTGTCTCCCGAAGCCGAACGCGGAAGTTCGGCTTTAGCGTTCGGCTTCAGGAGACAGCTGGGAAGCGGCGCGGGTGTTTTAAAAGGTCGCAGCCGGCCTGGGGGGCTTGCCAGCAAGCCCCCCAGGCCGGCTGTCACCTTTTAAAACACCCGCGCCGCTTCCCAGCAGTCGCCGAAAGCCGTTTTTTTTTGCGGGGTTTTTTTTGGTTGCACGGATTAATTGACTTTACATTGTTTCCTATGGGAAACAATGTTTCGTCTTACGAACCTTTCGTCTTACGAACCTCCTCCTTGCACCAATTAAGTTCGTATCATGAGGTATTACTGTATAAGGAAGAAATGGCAGTTGCAAACATTCCATATTTACAACAGCACGAAGCTTAAAACTTCAGCCTGATGATGGTGAATGTGATTTCACCGAAACGTCGCATAGACACTCAAAATATTACACGGGGCAAAACCCGAACTCAGAACAATCTACACACACACACACACACACACACACACACAAAATGAATATGGTTAATACTTTACAATTCTGTTTCCATTGATTCATTCTTTTTCTTAAATGTTAGTTCAATTTTTTTTCTTTTCTATCCAGGTATATAATTTTCCCCAAACTGTATAGTAGTCTTTATTTTGTTTATTCTGTAATTCACATGTTAATTTGCTTAATTTAGCACAATCTAGCATTTTCCTAATCACCATTTCTTCATTTGGTATGCAGTGATCCCCCGGGTATTGCGACCCCGATCATTGCGAAATGGCTATATGGCGATTTTGCAACCCGGAAGTAAAAACACCATCTGCGCATGCGCACCCTTTTTTCTATGGGCACGCATGCGTAGATGGCGCCGGGCAGATCAGCTGCTTGGCGGCTTCCCCCTCTTGCTGGCGGGAGGGCGAACGGCGGGCATCAGCGAGGAGTTTCCCCACCGCCCACGCAAACTCCTCGCTGCCGCCCGCCCTTCGCCCGCCCACGCCGTTCATTCTCGCCGCTTCAGGACTCAGCTGGGAATTCGCTTCAGGACTCAGCTGGGAAGCGGAGCGAGCGAGCGTGAGCGAACGGCTTGTCCGCCGCCCGCTCGCGCATCGCCCACCCACGCCGTTCATTCTCGCCGCTTCCCAGCTGAGTCCTGAAGCGAATTCGCTTCAGGACTCAGCTGGGAAGCGGCGAGCGCGAGCGAACGGCTTGTCCGCCGCCCGCTCGCGCATCGCCCGCCCACGCCGTTCATTCTCGCCGCTTCCCAGCTGAGTCCTGAAGCGAATTCGCTTCAGGACTCAGCTGGGAAGCGGCGAGAATGAACGGCGTGGGCGGGCGATGCGTGAGCAGGCGGCGGACAAGCTGAGTCCCCTTCCCAGGAACCCCAATCTTCGGCTCCTCGCTAGCGCTGCGGAAGTAAAAACCCGATCATTGCTAGGGGTCCTGGAACGGAACCCTCGCAATGATCGGGGGATCACTGTATTTTCCTTTTTCCAGGTTTGTGCAAACACCAACCTTGCTGATGTTAATATATGTGTTATCAAGTAGTAGTCTTCCTTAGTATGCTGTCCTCTAATTATTCCCAAAATATACATTTCCGGTTTCATTTCCAATTGATAATTTAACATTTCTTTCAACCAGTTTTGAATCCCAGACCAAAATTTTACTGCTTCTGGACATAACCACCAAATATGATAATACGTACCTATGGCAGATTTGCATTTCCAGCACTTATTACTTATGTTTGGATGAATTTTGGCTAAACGTGCTGGAGCATAATGCCACCGATAAAACATCTTATGTAAATTTTCTTTATACGATACCGACAATGTCATCTTATAATTAATTTTCCATGATTTTTGCTAATCGTCTAACTGAATAGAATAACCCAAATTTGTCATCCATGCTATCATATTATGTTTAACTACTTCCTCTGTATTTTCATAATTTAGTAAATAATTGTACATTTTGGAAATAAATCTATTTTGTAAGGTAACATTAATTCTCATACCTTGAAAGAGAGATCAACTGACGTTCCAGACTGTCTATTGACATGCTAATTTTCTCCTCCGCTTTTTATTTTTAGGCTCCGAGAGAAGAAAGTCAAGCAAGTGAGATAGGTAAATCCAACTTTTAAACATAGAGAAAATTTTATTTTGACACCAAGGGGAATTTTGGAGATGGAAGCAGTTGCTGGTGATAGCAGGTTCTTGGGTTTTCACAGGCCAAGAAGCAGATGATCCACCAGGAATTTACAGTGATCTAGACTTTGAAAAGTATAGAAAACAGCAAATCGGAGGTTCAAATTCTTCTGAGTTTCATTGTTTGGAGCTTGTTGGCCTAAAGAAGAAATCAAGAAAAATGGGGCAGGGTGAAAGTCGGTGAAGTCCGGTGCTGGGGCCATGCAGAGCTGCTCATCCAAGGGGCCATGGACCGGCAAGCTGCCCTCCGCTCTCTCTCTCACTCTCTCTCTCTGTTGCTGGCGTGGTGTACGAGAGAGAAAGAAAAAGGAGGGGAGAGAGAAAGAAAGCAAGAGAGAGAGAAAGGGAGAGATAGAGAGGGAGAGAGAGGGGGAGAGATAGAAATAGAGTGAGAGAGAGAGAAAGAAAGCAAGAGAGAAAGGGAGAGAGGGAGAGAAAGAGGGAGAGATAGAAATAGAATGAGAGAGAAAGAAAGCAAGAGGGAGAGAGAAAGGAAGAGGGAGAGATAGAAAGGGAAAGAAAGAAAGGGAGATAGAGAGAGAGGGAGAGAGAAAGAGGGAGATACAAGGAGGGAGAGAAAGAGTGAGGGAGAGAGAAAGAGGGAGAGAAAGAGAGGGACAGAGAGAGGGAGAGAGGAAGAGAAAGGGGGATAGATGGAAAGAGAGAGAGAAGAAAGAGAAAAATGAGAAAATGAGGGAGGAAAATGAAACATGAGAGAAGGAAGAAAAGAGAAGAGAAGTGTAGAGGAAGGAGGGAAGGAAGGAAGGAGAAATGGAGTTTGCTGATTTAAATTTAAATTTACTTATTAATAACGAAGTATAAATTATTACTTAATTACTTCTTTATTTTAAATATTGTATTTGTTCCAATTTTGTTTTTTACTTTAAATAAGATATGTGCAGTATGCATAGGGATTTGTTCATAGTTTTTTTTAATAGTCCGGCCCTCCAACAGTCTGAGGAACAGTGAACTGGCCCCCTGTGTAAAAAGTTTGGGGACCCCTGATATAGATAGCCCTTGACTTACAACCACAATTGAGCCCAATGTTTCTGTTGCTAAGTGAGATATTTGTTAAGTGAGTTTTGCCCCATTTTGCAAACTTTCTTGCCACTGTAGTTCAGTGACTCACTGCAGTTGTCAAGTTTGTAACAAGAGTTTTTCAGTGGATCTGGATTTCTCATTGACTTTGCTTGTCAGAAGGTCGCAAAAGGTGATCACATTACTCTGGGATGTTGCAACTGTCAAAAATACAAGCCAGTTGCCAAACATCTAAATTTTCATTGCATGACTGGGGATGCAAAAATGGTCATAAATGGGTGGGAAATATTAATGTTGCTTTTTTCAGTGCCATTGTAAATTTGAATGGTCGCTAAACAAATTGATGTAAGTTGAGGACTACCTGTATATAATTTCCCGATAATAGTGAAAGATGTAAGAGAAAAGAAAAATCCTTTTGCAAAAAATGCACAGCCAACCTATAGAATTTTTCTATTTCCAAATGAGTGTGTTGCAGCCACTGGCTTGGGTTGCTTGAAAGGAAAGTCAACAAATTCAGCATTTACTTTAATGACCTGTTGTGGATTACCTGTAGATGTAGCTTTTTAGTTGTCAGTAAGCATGGGTAGAATTGAGTTAATATCTCCTACATCAATACTGTATCTGATTAATTTTAAACCAAGAGAATGATAATTAAGCTGGAATGCTTAAAAAAAGAGTGGCATTCTGGCATTTTTAAATAAAAAATAAATGTAACTTCAGTAAAGTGAACAGAATTTTAAAGTAATGTGGTTTTTTATGCTGTCTTAGATACAATTCAGGAGTGCAAACAAATGAGGACCAGTCCATCTGTCCATCCATTACTTGGGGGGGGGTTGACCCCTTCAGAGTGAGTCTGCAACTTGGGAGTGCTCCTAGATCCACAGCTGAGGCAAAACATCATCTCTCGGCTGTGGCTAGGAGGACTTTTGCACAGGTTCACCTGGTGCACAGTTGCGGCCAGTGTTCCCTCTATTTTTTCCCCGGTGTGGGCGGAAAAGTATAGTGCCTGAGCGGCAGTCCCTTCGGGACTGGGCGGCATAAAAGTCCAAATAAATATATATATACATATATATATATATATACATACATACATACATACATACATACATATATAAATATAAATATAAATAAATAAATAGGAAATTTCCCTTCTTTTTTATTAAAAGAAATTAATAATAAAACAAAACCAAAACCTATTACTATTAAAACTAAAACAACCAGCAAAACCAAAAACACAACTATCAATAAATCCATGCTTTAAAATCTTCATTTCTTAAATATTTATCATGGTATTATAGTAATCTAATTTCATTCAATATTTCTAAGCTCAATTAATTTTCAGGCACTTAGCATTTACTATTATTAACTATCATCACTGTTCTACATTTCCAAGTATATTTTAAATTCATAATGCAAACTCATAAAATCATACAGTTTATATCATAAACCCCTGATAAACATGTATTTCCCATTAATTTTACCTATGTAATTATATATAGTTCTAAAATTCTAATCCAATTTTACAATTTTACGATACATCCTAATATTAAACACCTAAATATATCTTTTACGATCATGCTCAATCCATATTTAATAATCAAACATGCCTCCTCAAATTTCTACCACTGTCTCATTCCTTCCCCCTCACCTCTCTTTTTCCATTCCTGCCCCCCCCCTGTGTGTGTGTTTGTGTGTGATTGTGAACTCTTGAACCATTTCCAAAAAGAGGTGAGGGCTGGGTCTTGGTTATTACCTATAAAGCCCTACATGGCTTAGGACCAGATTACCTGTAGGACCGTCTTCTGCCTCATACATCTCGGTTGGCCTTCTCCAGGTCCCGTTTGCCAAGCAATGTTTCCTGGCAGGGCCACGGGGAAGGTCTTTCTCTGTGGCGGCTCTGGTCCTATGGAACCAACTTCCCCTGGAGATTTGTATGGCCCCACCCTTATAGCCTTTCAAAAGGCCTTAAAAACATGGCTCTGCCGGCAGGCTTGTAGTCGTTGAGCATTACACTCTGCTCTGGGCAGTAGCTATGAATGCATGAAGTATGAATGTTTATTGGGGGTTTTATATTGTATTTTTATAATTGTATTTATCTCTGTTTTTTATTCCTGTAAGCCACCTTGAGTTCACTCGGAGAAGGGCGACCTATAAATTTAATTAAATAAATAAATTTAATTAAGCAATTGTGCCTCCTATTTTTTCCCCTTCAGAATAGCAATCCTGGGGGGGTGGGGGGCTGGGAAAGAAGGCCCAAAGTCACCCAGTAAACTTTCAAGCCTAAGAAAGAGTTAGGACTAACAGTCTTTATTGGCTTCTGGGCCAGCCACTTCGCCACTATGCTAAACTGGCTCCCTGGTATATTTTAAGTAACTTAAAAATATAAATCAATATTGCGCAGCTTGATCTTGATTTTATTTTGTCCTTTTTGAAATTAGAAGTACAAGAAGACTGCCAAACAAAAAATGTTACCCCAAGTGGGGCAGCTGGGGAAGTTCCTCCACAAGCTGAGACGAATATTTTTGACTATCCCCAAAAGTTTTCACAAGTAGTTCTTGAAAATGTTGAAGAACATATCCACTTGGACACATTAACGCTCCTGGTAGATAACATCAATCCTCTTTCGGGAGATAGCACCTTCCATATTGAACGCATAAACGAGAAGAAGGCTGCAGTAGTAACCTTTCAGCAAAGCACCGGTAAGATCTCTAAGCTTATTGCTCAGATATTTAATATTTGGAGAATTCTATGGTATACAATATGCTTTCCTACTCAAGTATGTTTCTGATATGTTGAACTGCAGTCCCTGTCACCTATAGTCACTGGGGGGGGGGGTCACAAGAGTTTGAACCCCACAAATCAGCATTCTGATTCCTATATTGAAATGGCTGAAATAAAGGACATGTCTCCTGAGTGTGGGGAAGTTTGATAGGAAAATGTCTTAACTAAAACTTGCTAAATTGCATACTTCTATAAGAATGTGGTCATGATTAGTTTGGTACTTTCTTTATCTGCTTCTTAACTGTGCTTCCTGCTTATGGAACCAAGTAAAGTATAAAAGCATGCTGAATAATCCCCATTCTAATCTCTTGAAAATTGATATTGTAGTTTGAATTATGATCACATGCAACGGTTAATTTTTTTTAGCTTGAGCAAATTTAGTGTACTTAAACTAATTTTCTTGTAGTCTATTTTTCATTTTATTACTATATTCATTTAACATAAATGAAAGCCATGATTTATTCCTGGCAAAAAGACAAAGAAAATATTACATCTTCTTGAACCACAAGAATTTGAATAAAGATTGGAGTTTCTGTAAATGTTGCGTGTATGAATCTTTTAATAAATACTTCCTTGAATATTTATTTATTTATTTATTTTATTTGTTTTCTATATTTTTTAAAACTACATGTTGCAGTAATAGATTATGCCACCAAAAAAATAAAGCACGGTGAAGAAGTTGTTCAAGTTTTTCCAACCTTATGGGAGGACCCATCTTTGTCTAGATCTGAATAAACATGTGACTCAGAGAGAGTTGGACTCTGCCTATTTGTCTGTGCTGGACCAGACCTAGTGCTCCTGTTTAACAGGAGCACCATCACCCTTAGATCTGTGTCTAGTGTCTTAACTTTTTTGTCTTTGTTTTTCTCAGATCTGTATTCTTTAACTTTTTTGTCTTTTAATGCCCACGCCTGCTAACCATTTTCTACCCTGACAAGTACCAATGGAAATCTTCTGGTGGCACTGAAACTGAAGAACATTTCCATATTATCTGTGGATTTGTTCATATCTCAGTTGTTTCTTGAAACTTTGTAAAACATGAGCTCTTCTGCTCCCATACTTGCAGATTCTGAAATGCTGCTTAATCCACTCTTTCTCATTGCAAAATGTCACTTCAAAAGGTTTTCTTCTTTCATTTGTGTACCAGCAGTTCAATAGTCCTGCATAACGTTTGTTTATACTTTACATGGGGGAGAAGAGGGCCATGTTATAGATTATTTTTACATTGCTAAGCCATCTGAGTGACGGCTAAAGGAAAATGTCAAAGGTAACCTGCTGCCCCATGACATCATTTGGCCATATACTTAGCAGATGTGTTTCTCATAGGTAGTTATGAAAATGAACTGCCTTTTTCTACCAGAAAACTACTTAGCCATTCAACATTCTAAAGGAGAAGAATTGATGGTGGATGCCTTTTCTCTCTTTTTTAAAAGGCATTCATAATTAGGGAGATACTATTCATCACTACTTTTTTCCAGTTCCACTATACAGGTAATCTTCAGTGTATGACTTGGTGATCAAAGGTTTGACAGCCAAGGGGCCCCCTGTAGTCACATGACTGTATTTTGGGCAACTGGTCCGCATTTTATTGTTTTTATATTTATATTGTTATTGTAAGCCGCCCTGAGTCCTTCGGGATTGGGCGGCACAGAAGTTGAATTGGATGGATGGATGGATGGATGGATGGATGGATGGATGGATGGATGAATTGCAGTATCCCGTGGGGACGTGACCGCAATCTATGACATTTTTGCTGAAAACCAGTGTTTACTTTTCAATTTTCTTAAAAAATGCTTCATAGTGAATAATGGGTTTACGTAATAACTGCAGCATTTGCTTAAAAAGTGCAGCAATCACTCGACAAATCATGATGAGACTTATATATGGTTATAAGTTTAGGACTACCTATACCATCTGCTAATTTATTCATTGCTCCAGCCTTTTTCTCAAAGGAGCATTCTGTTCCATACAAATACTCCTGATCTAAGAATTCAGGCTGCTTTTAATGTGCTGTGAAATTCCTGGTGAAACAGACGTATCTAGGTTGTTGGTTTGAGACCAGTACTTGAATACAACTCATCTGTCTCGAACCCATACTGCATTTTGGACATAAATACTTTAGAAAATGTCCACAAATACTTTACTAGAAGAGCCCTCCACTCCTCCACTAACAATAAAATATCCTACGCAATTAGATTTATAATCCTAGATTCAGAAAGCTTAGAACTATGCCGCCTTAAATACGGCCTAAGCATAGCCCATAAAATCATCTGCTACAACGTCCTTCCTGTCAATGACTACTTCATCTTCAACCTCAACAACACATGAGCACATAACAAATGCAAACTTAACCCTATACACTTGTTCTGTTCCCAGGTCTATTTGACCCGGACTAAAAAAAGGTTGATTATAGCTACTTAAGTGTTTTTTTGAATACCTATTACATTGGTATACTAATGTGAATATTCCTGATCATAAACAAATGAGAAATGAAATGAAAATTTAATGTTTATTTATTTATTTTGCTCAGACAATCCCCCCCCCCCGCTGTGTGCAATTGTGTTCATTTTATATAGAGATTAGGCTGCAAGTTCCAAATTTTTTGAATACCTATTGCATTGGTATACTAATGTGAACATTCCTGATCATAAACAAATGAAAAATGAAATGAAAAAATTAATGTTTATTTATTTATAGACCCAGGAACTGAACAAGTGTATAGTCTTTGCACCCAGCAAAAGCTAAGCAAGCACAAAAAAAACTCATAGAAAGAACCTCTCAAATGACGCAATGTTGTTTAATTTCAAGTTTCAGATATGCAGGGAAATTTTTTTACAGGGTCTCAACCTTCGTTTCGGGTCAAATAGACCCGAACAGAACAGCAGAGTTTTTAAAGTAAACCACTCCAAACCTGACTGCAGGAAATACGACTTTCATAACCGAGTAGTTAATGCACATATTTAAGAGCTTCTGATTTCTGTTTTTAGCAGCTGCAAATTTTCTCAAGCAATGTTCCACGAACTACAGATTCCAGCAGTTTAAACTTACAGCCAGACCTCTTGAACTGACTCATCAAATCAAAGTGGAGAACATCCCAGCTGCAACATCCATCGACTACCTAACACTCTACTTTGAAAGTCCAAAACATGGAGGAGGACATGTGTCTGATATTCAGATGTTACCCACAGAAGATTCAGCTCTCATTACATTTGGTGACTCTCAAGGTAATTGTTCTATTTTTTTTTTTTTAAGTTTGCTACTGCTTGGCTAGAAATTTAAAAAAACCTGATGTGGGAAGTTTGGGCACATAACAGCATTGGCCTTGGTGTACGCATAACAATAGAATTTCGAATGGCCCAATTGGCAGAGAAGACATAATAGCTGCAGCCCAGAACTGATTATTAAATCACAAGAGAAAAATTGGAGTTTGTGAGACAGGCGATGTACATTTTGTTGGGCTCTGCTTTACTCCACGAATGTGGTTTGCAGTGTAAAGAAATATGGGTTCAATTATGGAACATTGATCGCAGAGATGGAATTGAAAGTTGTTTGCTGAAAGATATAAGGGTAATACATGGTGAAGGTAAAGTGAGTTTGAGTAATAAAAGATGGAAATAAGTATAAATATTCCCAGATCTAGGTTAGTATCTTTTTGGAGCCCCATCATGTTTTACTGTGATGGTTAAGTCTGGACTGTCAAGTTTTGTTTTACGTTTTTAATTTTTTAAAATTCTGTATTTGGATTTTGTAAATTGCCCAGAGTAGGCAGCCATAATACATTTCATTAATAATTATAAATGTTTCTATTTTGATCAGAGAATAAATCGAACATGTATAATGTGAGCGAAATACGAAGAGTCTCGGGAGAAAGGCAGCATAGAAATCGACTTAATAAATAATAAATAAATAAAAGAATTTTTCAGAATATACGAATATATATGCTCTCTCTGAAGAGTGTTTGGAAACTTCAGATCGTGCTGAATGCGGCCGCGAGAGCAATCATGGACTTTCCTATATATGCCCATTTTTTTCCAACACTCCGCGGCCTACACTGGTTGCCAATTAGTTTCCGGTCACAATTCAAAGTGTTGGTAATGACCTATAAAGCCCTACATGGTATCGGACCAGAATACCTATGGGACCGCCTTCTGCCGCACGAATCCCAGTGGCCGATTAGGTCTCCGGGTCCCGTCCACTAAACAATGTCGACTGGCGGGACCCAGGGGGAGAGCCTTCTCTGTGGCAACTCTGGCCCTCTGGAATCAACCCCCCCCCAAAGATTTGAACTGCCCCCACCCTCCTCATCTTCCGCAAGACTCTGAAGACCGTTTTATGTCGCCAGGCATGGGGAGGCTAATGCGCCCCTTCCAACTAATAAGATTTGAGTATGTATGATTGTGTAGTATTGATTGTTTTTTAATGATGGTGGGATTTTAATTTTGGTTTTAACTATTAGATTTGTACTATACTGTTATTGTTGTGAGCTGCCCCGAGTCCGTGGAAAGGGGCGGCATACAAATCAAATATATTATTATTATTATCATCATTATTATCATCATTATCATCATTATTATCATTATTATTATACACACTGGAATATTAACTTTGGGGGAGGAAAATAGGGATAAAATAATCTGCCTATCTGGCTAGTCTTTTGTCTAGTCAGCTTCAGCACATTAGTTTGCTGCTTTTGAGCCCAGGTGCTTTTTAATCCCCCTGACTGGGGATAAAAGACATTTTCTAAAACACTTCACTTCTCTTTCTCTTCAGAGAGAAACAATGAGTAAATCAGGCAAAGGGAAGATCTCTTTGCTAGCAAAGCACAGAAGATTGCTTCACTTGTTAGTACCACGTTAGGGCTGAAAAAAAGGTGGAAGATCCCTTGTTAGCAAAGGAGGCAACACTTCACTTTTCTCTCTCTCCAGAGAAAAACATTGAGAAAATCAGGCAAATGGACGATCACTTCGCTAGCAAACTAGCGAAGTGATCACTTTTATCCCGTGTTAGGCCTAGAAAAAAGCTTAGTAAAAGCTACATTAAGAGTATAATATGCATCCAAATTTTCAGCCTCTTTTAGGGAGGAAAAAGGTGTGTCTTATACTTTGAAAGATACAATGATCGATTTTTCCAGCTGTGTCACAGGAAATTCAAAAAACTGTATTTGTTTTGTAAATAGTGTACATGGTTTGACTGTTCACTGCATGGAATCTGATTTGTATCTGCTTCTATTCAACTTCTGATACAAATTCTCACTATGTTCTATTTGTGTTTCTTTGGTTTTAGCTGTCCTGACAGTATTGAAAAAGCAACACTCATTAAATGGTCAGTCAGTCCTGGTTTATCCCTTCTACAGTTCATTGGAAACTATTTTGTATGGAAAGGAGAAACCACAAATCAAGATGCCAGAATCTATCAGTGTTCCTTTAGATCCTTATATATGGCAGTTTCTACAAGAAAAGTGTAAATTAATTGAAGAAGTAGAGAAAGAAATGGCCAATTGTTTCTGTGAACTAATATGGCCCCAGGCAGCTTGTGAGCAACCAAAAGTTGTACTGTCTCCCTCAGTTATCTTAGCTAAACAAGGAACCTCCATAAAAAAATTGGTTAGGTCTTGGAAAGATAAAGTTTCTCAGGAGTTTGAATGCATTATGTCAAAATTCAGAACAGCTGAATGCAAAATCATTCCAGAAGCATGGGAGACCATTGAAAACAATTTGTTAAAAAATGTGTTGGCTGTGCCGGATGACTCAAAAAATTGTGTTACTCTAGCTGGTTTTGCATTCACTGTGGATAGTGTGGCAAAAGAATTGAGGGAATACATAGAACATTTGATGAAGGATGCTGAAATAGCCGGGAAAACATTACAGGAAACATTGTCAATTTCCCCAGTGAAGTATGAAGTTTTGCAGCAGATCTTGCGAGAAGAGAATATCTATGAAGAAAGCACTGGGCAAAAATGGTGCTACGATACTTCAGAAAAGAAGTTGAAACTGAATGGAACAGCTACAGAGGTTTACAAAATGAAAGGTGACTTACTAGAGAAGATGTTCAGGATAGGGGAGAAAATTGTCAACATTCATCCTTCCATTTTTCAATTCCTACAATGTGTAGATTCTGACAAGGTGTCAGGGAGCCTGTTTAGGGCAAATAAAATTAATGCTGCCTATGAACTTACACATGATTCTGTAGCATTGGTAGGATATTGTCCTGAAGGTCTCTTAAAAGCAGAAGAACAAATAAAGAAATGCTTGACTCATGAACGCATTATATCGAAGGACCGGGAACTCATCCACAAAAAGCAATGGAAAGAATTAACTAAGCATCTGCAGAAGTTAAACAATTCTGTTGAAGAAAGTGTAATAATTGAGGACTGGGTTGATTCAGATGGAGATGCTGAAATTATTGTGGCTGGTTATACAAAAGTTGTAGCAGATGTCTTCCAGCAACTTTCTGATTTTGTTGAAAGAAACACCCACATGCACACAGTAATTCCTGCTAAGTCAATGGCTATGGTACAATTTATAAAGGAGGAAAAACAGGTTTTTTGGTGTGATTTGAGCAAGAAAGGCCTGCAAATTGATTTTGGGCTCCTGCCAAAACAGAACATTGTCTTGAGTGGACCCAAACTAGTAGTGACAGAGGCAGCGGCGATGGTGGAAGAAATGCTGTCTTCGCTGTACTCTGTGAATGTGGCATTCGATAAACCTGGAGTGAAAGACTTTTTCGAAAACCAGAAACATCATTATGTTAACCTAGTAAAAATGGAATTCAGCTGTTTGATCAGATTGCAAAGAGATGATGAGCAAAATGTAGGACATCTTCAAACCAAGGTAAACTTTAAAAATGGTGTAGTGATAGAAGTCTGTATGGGAGATCTGACCACTTATAAAGCTGATGTTGTGGTCAATGCCTCAAATGAAACACTGAAGCACATTGGTGGCCTTGCCAATGCTTTGCTAAAAGCAGCGGGCCCACAGTTACAAGATGAATGTGATGATTTCATAAAGAAACATGGAGAGTTAAAGCCTGGCCGCACAGTAATCACAGGAGCTTGGAACCTGCCATGTAAACAAGTGATTCATGCTGTTGGGCCAAGGTGGACCAGTTCCAGCAAAGAAAACTGTATACAACTATTAAAGAAAGCTGTAAGAGAAAGCTTAAAACTTGCAGAAAAATCCAGTCATCGCTCCATAGCTATCCCCGCCATAAGCTCTGGCATTTTTGGATTCCCAATAAAAGAGTGCACTCATTCCATTGTAACAGCCATTAAGGAAACCTTAGAAGAATCTTCTGAGAATGGCAGCCTGAAACAGATTTGCCTGGTAGATATGACCCCCCAAACAGTTCAGGCTTTTTCTGATGCTTTACACAAAGTGTTTAAAAGTGGACCACCCCAGCCCACACCGCTCCCTTCTCCATCAGTCAGTCAATTTTTGGAGAGTGAAGAAGATCTTGTAATGACTTCTGATGAAGGTCTGAAAATTATCGTAGAAGAAAAAAGCATCGAAGATGCTACGGTAAGCACTTAAGTTAGAAGAGAAATTTAAATTTTCTTTTTTTATTTATTCAATTTATTTCATTACATTCCTCTTTTTAAAATTTGTATTAAATATGCATTAAAACATTGGACACAGTTTAACCTTTCTGGCAATTATCTTTGCCATAACTACTAAATTATAAGATAAGTATCATATATACCTTACTACTTATATCCATTTAGCCTATTCAGTATTTACATATACAGTGGTACCTCAAGATACGAACCCCTCGTCTTACGAACAACTCGTGATACGAACCTGGGGTTCAGAAAAAATTTGCCTCTTACGAACTTTTTTCGAGTTACGAACGCCAAACCCGAACTTCCGGGTTCGGCGGCTCCTGGGAAGCCGCCCGGCTGTTTTAAAAGGTGACTGCCGGGCTGGGGGGCTTCCCAGCACCCCCCCCAACCCTGAACCCGGAAGTTCGGCAAAAGTTTGGGGTTCGGGGGGGTGCTGGGAAGCCCCCCAGCCCGGCGGTCACCTTTTAAAACAGCTGGGCGGCTTCCCAGGAGCCTCCGAACGCCGAACCCGGAAGTTCGGGTTTGGCGTTCGGCTTCGGGAGGCTCCTGGAAAGCCATGTCTTTAAGGCTCCCCCCATCTCTCGCAAGGGAGGGCAAGGGGTGGGCGGCTCTCCTACTCTCTCGGCTCTGCTACGTGCATTTTCCCTGCAGTTGATCCAAGCACTGGCAGGGAAGGAACGAACTGAAATGCGAGTCAGGAGTCCTGGAAACGTAACAATAAGGGGGCTGGTGGAATAATCATTGGGAATGGGGTGTCCTGGAAGTTGGGATACAGGCTCTCCCAGCCTCCTCATTCCCCCCCCCCCGTTTCTTTAAGTTTTCTTTATTAGATTTGTATGCCGCCCCTCTCCGTAGACTCCTTAAAGAAACGAGAGAGGGGGGAATGAGGAGGCTGGGAGAGCCTGTATCCCAACTTCCAGGACACCCCATTCCCAATGATTATTCCACCAGCCCCCTTATGGTTACGTTTCCAGGACTCCTGACTCGCATTTCAGTTCGTTCCTTCCCTGCCAGCGCTTGGATCAACTGCAGAGAAAATGTACGTAGCAGAGCCGAGAGAGTAGGAGAGCCGGCCACCCCTTGCCCTCCCTTGCGAGAGAGGGGGAGGCTTAAAGAAATGGGGGAGGGTGTAAATGAGGCTGTGAGAGCCTGTACAGGACAGCCCACTCCCAATGATTATTCTACCAGCCCCTTTTTGTTAGGTTTCCAGGACGCCTGAAATTTGTTCCTTCCCTGCCAGCGCTTGGATCAACTGCAGGGAAAATGTATTGTAGCAGAGATGAGAGGAGGGTAGGAGAGCCAGCCACCCCTTGCCCTCCCTTGCCAGAGAAGGGGGCAGCCTTAAAGAAACGGGATTAGGAGGCTGTGAGTGCCCGTATCTCAACTTCCTCGTGAAGTTTTCAGGGCACTAAACAATCACGCAGCCCCAAACCTGATGGAAGAAATGTGCCCCCCTGCCATCCTCAGAGCCCCCAGTGCTCCAGTTTTCCTCTTCTTTAGTTGGCAGATTGACCTCTCTCTACACCGCGTCTCCATTGCCTGCGCTTCGCTGAGGACCGGAGCTCAGAGGCTTGGTCCCCCTGAGCAAAGGGGAAGGAAAGGAGCCTCCCCCTGTTCTCTACCGGCATTCAGGGACCCATACACACACAGCAGAGTGAGAGCCAGGGAGCCTTGTCTGAAGCCGAAGCTCCGGATTCCCCTTTGCTGCCACCTCCGAAAACACTTTCAAGGAGGGTGTAAGCCCTGCCGGCTGACAAGCTGCGAGGCAGCTTCCCACGTGTGTTAATCACCCACAAAGCTCCCTACGCAGCCTCTGCTGTGTCCCCCTTCCCTCCTCCCCCTGTCCCCAAACAAGGATCAGAATGCCGGTTGTCATAAGGCAAAAGGGGCGAGTTTTGGACTTGTACGCATTATTCGCTTTTCCATTGATTCCTATGGGAAACATTGTTTCATCTTACGAACTTTTCACCTTACGAACCTTGTCCCAGAACTAATTAAGTTCGTAAGACGGGGTACCACTGTATACAGATTTCATTCTACTAACATATCCTTTCCCCATACCATTCCCATTCCCAACTGGAGTCTCCAGTGGATCAAAGATGTCTTATTTGTTTAGGAACTGTTTTATCCCTGTGTTACCTTAATAATAGCAATAATAGGTCAAAAATACTCTGTAATATGCATTTCCTGTTCCTAGGCAGCTAATCTTGTAATACATAAAATCATCTTCAAAGTAATTTTAACATGGCTTTGATTCCAGACGGATGTTATTGTAAGCACTATTGGTGAAGATCTAAAGCTGAGCTAGGTAATGGCTTGTGTGCCAGCAGATATGGCTCTGCGTGCCACCTTTGACACCTGTGCCATAGGTTCGCCATCACTGTTCTAATACATAAAATCATCTTGGAAGTAATTTTAACATGGCTTTGATTCCAGACGGATGTTATCGTAAGCACTATTGGTGATGATCTAAAGCTTGGTGTCGGCCCACTTTCAAAAGCTGTGTTGCAGAAGGCTGGAGTTGAGCTTCAAGATGAGTTCCATCAAATGGTCCAAGATCAAGGATACCAACAGAACTGTGTAATTCCAACCCGTGGGCATAACCTTGCCTGTGTTTACTTGTTCCACGTCATAGTTCCACAGTGGGATGATGGAAAAGGGAATGCAACCAAGGTACTGGTTCATTTTGCTGTAATTGTCTTGGAATGTAATGTTAATGAATTTAAAAAAAGATTGTTTATGACCTTTGTTTATAATCTTATGGTTCTACATGAGATTAACAATTCAGGTTAAAGAATAGTGGGAACCAATACTCCCTTTTATGCTCCTAGTGTGTAATCAAGGCAGTTTATTAAGCTCAATGGCTCTTCTACACTGTTAGTTTTAACATTGGTCTTTGTGTGCCAGTTTGTACTGGTTACAAACCATGTATGTAAAATTGTCCATCTTATTCCAGAGTACTTTGTATATTGCTAAGAATTTTAGTCACAAAGGTGCTTTTACTTTTCTTTTAAATTTTTTTTAAATAAGTACACATGCAACAAAGACAGACATACAACAAACATTTGGGTTATTTACAACCCCGTTTCTGGCAGAAGTTATTATCGGATATATAGATAGGCATACATTACTTTGATGTTTAGATTGCACTTTCTTTATTTATACTGTAAATAAAATTACTTTGTTAAATTACTAAACAATATCCCTGAATAATTTTCCTTCAATTCTCATTTCTTTCTTTTAACCAATTATAGAACTAATTCCATATTATGTAATAATCGGAATCCTCTTTTCCTTTCATTTTCCTAGTGATCATGTCCATTTATGTGCAATCCATAATTTTTTAAATGATCATTTCCTCTCTTGGTGTCTCTTTGTTTTTCCATTGCTGCACACAAACCATCCTCGCCACTATCAAAATGTGAAACGTCTTCAAAGAAAAACAAGAAAGTCCAGTTGCCTCTTGAAAAAGGTGCAGAAATGTACCTAAAATTAGTTTGGCTTACCTGTGGATGGATTTATTTACAAGGATATATGATCATAGTTTTTAAATTATTTGTATATACTTGTGAATTAAGTTTATTTGTAAAGGCCAACCGTCAAATTTTTATTTAAAATACCACGACAAATTTGGAATAGTTTATCTATGGGTAGCATGTTTTTCATCGTACTTTTGTTAAAAATGTTGAGGGTTGGTTTATCCCACAATGGGTTGATACCAGAATATATAATATTATGTTGTCTTATTTACAAAAACGTATTGTGTTAATATTGTGCCTTTTAAAGCGTAACTGAAATATTTCTTTATATTTTACAGAAACTTAAAAATATTATAAGACATTGTCTGGAGAGGACCGAAATGTTGTCGTTAAAGTCTATCTCATTCCCAGCCATTGGGACTGGAGGTTTTAATTTTCCAAATTCTGTGGTAGCCAAATGTATATTTAAGGAAATACTAATGTTCAGTAGAAAGAAGAACTTCAAGTCCCTTCAGAAAGTTCATGTTGTCATACATCCAAAAGATAAAGTTAATATAAAGGTAATGTTACTTTTCTTCCAAATAAGAAACTGTCCTTGTTTTTAAGAATCCTTGAACTTTAATAATTGTAAATTTTGAAGTCAATTCTTACAAAAACAGCAGCAGCATAGCTAGACTGTTGGATGGGCACCTACTTCCCCAGATATATTCAAATGTAAACAACATATATTTCGAAGCTACAATGTGATTTGCTTGATTTGGGCTAAATTCGTTCATTTACTATTTTAACAAATAACTTGAGACAACAAATAACCAACACAACTTTCTTGTCCTATTTCCCCCACAAAAACAACCCTGTGAGGTTGGTTGGACTGAGAGAGAGTGATTGGTCCAAAATAAGCAGGTTGGTTTTTCACGGCTAAAATGGGACTTGAACTCATGATCTCCTGATCTCTAGCCATTACACCAAACTGGCTCTCTCAGCAAACTTAATGTTTCATTTTGTTAGGGTTTGTGACATATGTTCAAATCCAGCCAAATGTGGCTTATCCCCTTAACCATGTTTAAACATTCTATGGAATAATGCACATATGACTCTCATCGTATCTTCCATTAAATCATCTCTTTCTCCAATGCACTTGCAAGGAGAGTCCAAGGTGGCTAATACTCTAGTCTGATTGGTAGGGACTGAGTTTAATTTTAATATTAGGTAGGCACCGCCCCCTAGCCCTCCAGTCTAAAAAAACTCAGTTGCAGTAAAGGGACTATGAGTTTCTCCTCTTAAACTTTCAATAGTTTAAAACAAGGAATTTTTTAAGTAAGTTTATTCTAACGTTTCATTTGTTTTTATTACAGGAAGAAAACGACAGTTACAGGCCCCCTCCTTCGCAGCGCAGGGTCACTACCCTCAGAGGGTGACACCCTCAGAGCTGCTGTTCCCCGCAACCCCCCCCCTCGTTCCACAAAAAGGGGGCAATATTTATTGGATAAAGGGAGCTACCGGGTCACTGACCTCTGCAGTCACACCCGGGAAAGAGGAGGCGGTTGACGCTGGGTGGGTTCGGCACCCCCAGTGAACATACCGGGCTGGAACGGAAGGATCCCAAGGACTCCAAAATCGCCATCAAGGGCCGATCCTATTTGGGATGTAAGGATCCAACCAGAGTGAGGGGGAGTCTTTGGTGCCATAACGAGGCGGGAAACCTTGGGAGCAACGGTTGCCTTGGCGACTGGGCGTCGGCCATTTTGGAAGCTCCAAAAGGGGGCGCATCAGCTCACGGCCCATTTTGGAACGCCTGCGGTTGCCTTGGCAACAAGAAAGCCGGACGTGTTAAAAATGCCAAAGAACGGAGGCTGTTTTGAGGGAGGTGGAGCAGAGTACCTCCTCATTAACACGTCACTTGGAGGACACTGAAACCTGCCCTGGAAACACACAGGTGTAGTAACGAGCCATTTACTCTTCCCCACAATGTGCATGCAGCAAGTGGAGGTGCCACGGACTGCTAACACGTTGAATTGCCACCGTGAGTGTTTTAAAGGGAAGAATTATGGCAGATCAAGTGGGGGAGGAATCTACCACCACTGCTAGACCTAACACCCCGAGGGAGAAACCTAAATCAGACAAGCCAAAGTCCAAATCTTCTCAAGGTTCCTCTCTTAGAGAGGCAGAAAAGAGAATCAAGGCACTTGAGAAACAACTAGAGGCAACCCAGAGACAGCTGATACCAGTAAATTCACCATCACAGGCTAGCCTCTCTTTGGGACTTATCCCACCACCTGCCTCCCCCATGATTACAACAGGGGTAGCAGGCTCGGCAACTGATAAGGACTGGTCACCGGATCGCCCTCTCCTACCAGCCCCTCTCCCAGTACCAGAGGCCTGCACCCCTCTTAGACAGACCTCCGTTTGGCCTAACATTCCACCGCTTCCACAAACATCTCATGTAACGCAGTATGGCCAAATTCCAACCGCCACATTTACGCCAACAGTGGCGGGACTGCGCACCTCGCAGGACACATGGCAGAACATGCCCACAGCCCTGCAGGATATCATTGCCAACACTTATTCATATGGCCTGGCAACAGGGGCACAACAATATGTAGCAGCCCCTGCTCCCCACCCAAGAGCTAGAGATCCTTGGATAGTTCAAGCCCCTCCATCCTTACCTGAATCTATGGAGGAGGATGTAGCACCAAGGTGCAGGAACAGCGATGCGGAAGAAGACCTGTCTGTTGAGGAAGATATCCCAGAGCCCCCGGCCTTTATGTGACTTTTTAAACAATCCCTGTTTCGGGTCTTACTGAACAAGGAAAAACAGACCATTAAGGAAGCAGGTGAGGGAAAGCAGGCCGGGACATCAGCCATGACTGTCACAACAGGTGGCCTGTTTAAAGTGCACCAGAGGGAGACAGAACACATCCCCTCATCTGAACTGTTCATAGAAAACATAAAACGACCACGGCAGCACCCGACAGCAGCACATGGTTCCTCTATAGTGGAACAAAAGTTTTACACGTTCGACCATGAGGTTGAAGCCTTATTGGGCTCTCCGACAGTTGACAAACCAGTGGCCAGTCTTGTATACAATGCCTTGGTCCCCTCAGAAATGGCAGACAGTCTGAAGCCCGAGGATAGGAAGACGGAAAATTTAGTGTGCACCAAATGGCGGCATGAGCCCTCCGCATGGCTTCCACAGCCTCGTTCTTTAATCGGGCCACCATTTTATGGATTCAAGAAATGCAGACTAGAGTCAACCCGGAGGACGGGCGCCTTCGACAGGATCTGAACAAACTCCTAGCAGCTATGGAGTTTTCGGCAGACGCCACAGTGATGCAGCAAAGTTCTCCTCCAGAGCCATGGCGGTATCAGTGTCATCACGAAGGATGATGTGGCTCTGAAGTTGGCAAGCAGATGCCAAATCAAAATGGCGCCTGGCGGCCACACCCTTTCAATTATAGACACACAACTATGCATAGTTTACCTATCACTGGAAAGACAAACCAATATACGAACTCTGTTGGACTCACTGAGGACTTATGAAAGGATCCCACTTTCCTTTCTATCAAAGCTATTAGGCACACTGGTGTCTTGTATAGATATAGTACCATGAGCTCGACACCATCTGTGTTCACTCCAGTGGTTTCTACTAGCCTTTCAAAAGAGGAAGTCCAGCCAAACACACAAGAAAGTCACCCTCAACCCCTAGCTGAGAAGATCTCTTCAATGGTGGGCCTCACCAGCGATTCAAGAGGGCTCATCTTTCCGTGGACACACCCTAATAACGATAACAACAGATGGCAGCCTGACAGGCTGGGGAGCCCAGGCCTCTGGCCAAGTGGCCCAGTGCCTTTGGATGCCACAAGACCTGCAAGTGGTGAACACCAATTATCTAGAACTCAAGGCAGTATCCTTAGCTCTACACAGCTTTGTCCACCTAGTCCAAGGACAGCATGTCTTAGTCCTTACGGACAATGTTTCAACATGCTCACACATCAACCACCAAGGAGGCATGAGATCCCAAAGGTTGATGCGGGAATCAGAGGCACTTTTCAGGTGGGCCGACGTTCACCTTGCATCCCTCACAGCAGAACACATCTCCGGTCAGGAGAATGCTCAAGCGGATTGGCTAACCGCACGATCATAGATCCGGCGGAATGGTGACTAGAACCCAGAATTTTCCAGGAAATAACCCGTCGGTTCAGCCACCCGTGATTTTTGTCAACATCAGGGAGTGGACCCCCAAAGGGCTTCTCCGCGCACTGTATTGATTTTCCTTCAGGCAGGTTTGGATAAGGGTCTCGCTCCAAACACTCTGTGCAGTCATGTAGCAGCCTTATCCACCATACTCGCTCAGGACTACTACCGCCCCCTAACTCGTCATCCGTGGATCAAGGGTTTCCTGAGAGGGGCCTCTAATGTCCGACCAGCAAGACTGCCTTCCTGGTAGCAATCACGTCAGCAAGACATGTCTCAGAGATATAGGCTCTGTCGGTAAGATCGGACCTTTGCCAGTTCCATCCAGACTGGGTCGTCTTACGATGGGACCCGGCCTTGGTACCAAAGGTAAACTCCTGGTTCCACCGAGCCCAGGAGGTAGTTCTACCAGACTTTTGCATACACGGGACTCATCCTTCTGAGTTAAGGTGGCACAAGTTAGACGTGCGCCGAGCTCTAAAAATTTACATACGTAGGACACAGTCATTCAGGACTTCAGAGGCCTTATTTGTGTCATTTTCGCAGAGTTCTAGGGGAAACAAGTTTCATCTCAAACAGTTAGCCGCTGGTTGCGTGACTGTATTGCTGAGGCATATAAAGCGAAGGGACACCAGGTTTCACAGGGAGTGACTGGACACTCCACATGTAGCGCAGCCGCCTCGGCAGTTTGGACCACGCAAGCATCCCTCAAAGACATCTGCAGGGCAACTACATGGGCGGCGCCATCTACGTTTATTAAACACTATCACATAGATGCCTTTGCCTCATTGGAGGCAGACTTTGGGAGGCGGGTGTTACAAGTGGTATGCTCTACTACAGCGCCCCTGGTCCAGCCTATCCCTCCCTCTAACAGGCTTAGGCATATCCCACGTTGGACTCTCCTTGCAAGTGCATTGGAGAAGGACCGTTGAACTTACCTGAACAGTCTTCTCAATGCACTGCAAGGAGAGTCCAAACCCTCCCGGCTTTGGGACCAGGGTTGTGGTATTCAGCTAAATCATTATGGGTTGACAAGTTAATATTTGCTGTCTAGTTATTTAATAAAAAATTCAATGGTTTGCTGCTCCTTTGTTTTGTTATGGACTGGAAGGCTAGGGTGCGGTGCCTACCTAATATTAAAATTAAACTCAGTCCCTACCAATCAGACTAGAGTATTACTCACGTTGGACTCTCCTTGCAGTGCATCGAGAAGACCGTTCAGGTAAGTTCAACGGTCCTTTTCTGAAAGATGAGAATCAGTGATGTCTTTCAGGACAGTCAAATCAAGTAGTTTTATCTAGAACCTCATGGTTTTTGGGGGTAATGGTGTGTGTAGCAATTTTGCCATAGTGTTTTAACAGAGTTAAAAGCTTACTGGCTTCCCCCTATTCTGGCAGCTGTTATATTTTATTGATGTTGGATGCATCTAGTAGTAGCGGCACTCATTGTATCCAGGGGTATTCAGTGACATTGTCCCTCAGGATCCCCAAATGTGCAAGTTCACTACCATCCGTGCCCTTACTGAAACATTAAAAGAATGGTTCCATAGTGCTATTGTTCCTTCTTTGCATAGTTTTGGAAACATGTGGATAACTTTCCCCACTAGGC
Organism: Erythrolamprus reginae; assembly: GCF_031021105.1. Lineage (NCBI taxonomy): Eukaryota > Metazoa > Chordata > Lepidosauria > Squamata > Dipsadidae > Erythrolamprus > Erythrolamprus reginae. The sequence goes on from NC_091950.1 coordinate 161,358,351, forward strand.
ATTTACAAAGTTTTTTCGAACTGGGATTGAAGATCTTCTCAAGGTTGTGCCAATGAACGATGAAGAAACAGCAGGTAATGGGTGGGCTCAATGGGTCAGACTTTTTTCTCCACCTTTTTCTTATGAGTTTTAGAAATTTACAGTATTAGGTTCAACTGGGATGTAGCATGAGAGATATGTGGACAGACCTTCCTTTAAATAATATTGGTAATAGCTACTAGATGAATGGAAGGACTACATTTACAGAAGATGTTTTATATCAGGGGTCCCCAACTCCTGGCCCACTAGTGGGCCTTGGCCTGTTTGGAATCAGGCTGTGGGAGTGGGGTGAGTGTATGTGCTCGCCCACTACTCACATGTAATCATTCTCTCTCCCTCCCCCCTTGTGCCATTCAGCAATGCTGGAAAGGTTGCGTAAATCTCTGTTTCAGACTTCATTTCAGAATGCCTCTGACCACATATGCTAAGCAATAGTGTGTTATGTTTGGTTTTGGTAATGCAGTATATAAATACATCTAATGTTGTTTGTGAATCGTAGCTTAGTATGGTTTATTTATTTGTTTGCATCCTGCCTTTATTATTTTTGCAAATAATCAAAGGAGGTAAACTCCTCTTTTCCCAACAACGCCAACCCTGTGAGGTGGAGTTGGACTGAGAGAGAGTGACTGGATCAAAATCACCCAGCTGGCTTTCAGGCCTAAGGTGGAAGTTGAACTCACAGTCTCCCACTTTGTAGTGTGGTACCTTAACCACTAGACCAAACTTATGATTCACAAACTAGACTAGAATGACTTGTTCAACAAATCCTTGATGATTATAATATTTATCTGAGTTATTTCAGGCGTGTTTATTTCTGCAGTATTTCTGCAGTATAAGTGGCTCTTTTGGAGGCACCTCTATTAAAATTTGAGGGATATTTGTTTGATCTTGATCATAAATCTTCTAATTTCACCCTTTGGTGGCCATAGAAAAATCAGCAGAGTTCAGTAGCATGTTCAAGGTGCCACGTTTAGGAGTACCATTTCCTAGGTTTGCAGGCCTTATTTCCTTTAGATACAGAATATGAAATTGAAGGGTTTTTTCAGTGGATCTTGAAATAGGTATTTATATCTTTTACAAGGAGGATAGTGCTCAGCCCAGGGATTCAATGCTACAACTCAGTCCTAGTGTTTCTTTTCTCAAACACAGTTTCTTTTTGATCCCTTTCTACCTCAGCTTTAGGGAGTAATGAAATGCAGTTTGGATCCATTACCTTCCAGTCAGTGACTGGAGATATTGTCATGGAAAACACAGATGTCATTGTGAATGTGACCAATGAAACCTTTACATCCAAAGCAGGTATTGAATTTCAAATGGACATCTTCTGAATGTTCTAATAAGCTAAGTGCTCATTCTTGGCGAGACAAAAGGCTATTTGGATATATAAAAGTCTGTTTCCATATGTGCGAATGAATGAGAGGCAGAAATGAAGATGTGTTAATTTAAATATTTTCTTGTAACCGGAGACAGTATTTCAGAGTATTGTGGCTCGATTCTGTTCGATATCATTATTATTATTTATTAGATTTGTATGCCGCCCCTCTCCATAGACTTGGGGCAGCTCACAGCAATAGTAAAAACAATATACAATGGCAAATCTAATAATTAAAATATCTAAAAACATTAAAAGTTATTTAACATTTAAAGTTATTTAAAAACAAGACATATACACAAACACATCATGCATAAACTATATAGGCCAGGGGAGATGTCTCAATTCCCCCATGCCTGACGGCAGAGGTGGTTTTAAGGGGTTTACGAAAGGCAAGGAAGGTGGGGGCAATCCTAATCTCTGGGGGGGAGCTGGTTCCAGAGGGTCGGGGCCGCCACAGAGAAGGCTCTTCCCCTGGGTCTCGTCAAACGACATTGTTTAGTCAACGGGACCCGGAGAAGGCCAACTCTGTGGGACCTAATGCAGTATCTATCCCCATCTCACAAATTCTTAGTAATTTTCTTACTATGAAATGTTTACAAGCAAGCAAGGGTAATGTTTTAAGTTCATTTACGTTCATACATGTTCCTCCTTCCTTTTTCACTTCTTTACAGGTGTCTCCAAAGCAATTTTGGAAGCTGCTGGACCTGAAATTGAAGCAGAATGTGCAAGACTTGGTAAGATGCAACAAGAGGTCCCATTGGGTTAAGTAATGGAGGATTTGGGGGATTTCAATTGCCAAATATAGTTTGGATGGTATTTTCTAAATTCTTCAATCATAGTTCTGAATACATTTGTCAGTACAATTCTGTAAACTGGCTGCTGCTGCTGTTGTTGTAGTAGAGTATTGTTGAGTCAAGGAAGACAGGATATAATCAAGCAGTGGACAATTATTTCTAAATCTGACAAGCTTAGGAAATGTAGCAAATAATATACTAGCTAGAAAGTTAATGTAAAATAAATGTGGCCTTGCCACTATCAGTAAATCTAGAGACTGCTGAGGAACACTCAATAAATATTTCTAGATTGCAAAGTTACCTCTTAAGCATTGCAGCTTCATCTCAAATAGTCTTAACCTCAACCTCAAAGTCTGGTTTTCTAGCAATATCTCTTGTTTGGATTTAATTTCAGTTCTTTCTTTCCGATCAGCCCATTATTGGACATAGGTTAAATTTAAGAGGATCCTCTGGTTTCTTACATGACAAGGAAGGGAATGTTGGTGCCAGAATAAACATTCCGATGGCACCATTTCCCAAATGCCAGATACCTTCTTGCAGCTTCTGAAGGTAACTTCCCACCAGAACGCCAGAATAGAAAAGAGCCGGGGTGGCGCAGCAGGTAGAGTGCTGTACTGCAGGCCACTGAAGCTGACTGTAGATCTGCAGGCCAGCGGTTCAAATCTCATCACCGGCTCAAGGTTGACTCAGCCTTCCATCCTTCCGAGGTGGGTAAAATGAGGATCCGGATTGTGGGGGCAATATGTTGGCTCTGTTAAAAAGTGCTGTTGCTAACATATTGTAAACCGCCCTGAGTCTAAGGATAAGGGCGGCATAAACAAACAAACAAACAAATATTTATGAAGATGGAGAAGCAGATTTTAGAAAGAGTCAGAAACTGCTTATCAAGCTGGCACTTCTGATGTATCACAGTCTTTAACCTTCACTATGAAAAAGAGAGGAAAACATAAGAATTTTCCTTATTTTCTCTGTAAGTGCCAAAGTACTCATGAGAGGGCTATATTTCTACAAGTTGACTTTAAAAAGAACACCCAATTTTTCAGGCATTGTGCCAAATATATCTGTGCAGTAGGCATCAAAGGATAAGCAGTTGTCAGAAATAATGTATAGTTGATGCTCTCCCATAAGAAATGTATTTGTAGATTCTGTACCTCCAATGATTGTAGTACACAGTATGCCAAAGACAGCTCACAGAGAAGTTACCATTTTCATTTTTACAGCCTCGCAGCCTCACAATGGATTTGTAACCACCCAGAATGGCAAACTAACCTGTAAAAAAATTATCCACCTGGCTCCTTACTCCAGCATCAAAGCTGGGGTCACCATAGTGCTTCAGGAATGTGAAGCGAAACAGTATGCCTCTGTAGCCTTCCCTGCAATTGGAACAGGTTTGTATTTTTCCTCCAGATAATCATTTGTACTTTTCTAGATTAAAATTTTCATTAACGAGGAACATGTGTCCTGAATTCTAGTGATAGTTTAGCTCATTGTTAGAAAATGTGAACTGTTCCAATGGATTTGCCATGCTAAGCTAGCATATGGCCAAGTTCTAGTATTCTGCTGTGTGTGAACATGACAAAGGAGATGAAATTCTCCTGTATTCCATGCACAAAACAAAGTAGGATCCATCTCTGACCTTCCATTTTTTAATATATCTTTCATGACTTCTGTTCATTAGCAGACATCGGCCCCCAGTGTGGTGAGGAGTTTGATCAGAGGCTCTTAGGGCATAACAGAGCTATAGACTCTATAAGCTCTTCGTCTATTGTTCTTAAGAAAACTTCATGAAGGTGTCCATGAAGTCAGTGGTAGGCTACAACCAGTTTAACAACTGGTTCGCATAGCGTTCCAAATATAGCAATTTAAAGCTCAGCTACTTACATTCTAAGGCAGCCCCGATAAGTAGAACAGCAGAGGCACAGAAATCAGCAAATCAGCTAAGCCAGAAAAAAGGAAATATAGGACAGGATAGGGCAGGGGCCAGTGGGAGAGGCCAGCTGATAATCGGAACTACTGGTTTGCCCGAACTGGCAAAAGCCCACCACTGCAGGAAGTCCTTGGCAGTTCAACCTTGACTTGGAAGAGATTTGACTTGACTTTGCTGTTGCCTTTGTCCTGCTTTCAGGCTTTTATCTTAGATCTAGAGTTAATCACTGGGGGTCTATTACTTCTTTTCTTGTAATCTTTTGAACCCATATCCAGTAATGGGCCGCAGCCAGTACGACTGGGATCACCGATTAGTTAATAAAAATGGCGATGTGTGCGCAGCTGTGTGCTCCTGACGCATCCGCTTCCGCGTGAGATTTGGCTGCTGAACATGTGCAGCAAGTGAAATCTCACACGAGGACACTCGCATGTGCAAGATTTTAGCAATTTTGGGGCTTTTTTCACTTTTACACATGTGCGCCAGCAAAGAAATTGATGAAAATTGCCAAAATCTTGCACGTGCAAGTGTCCTCGTGCGAGATTTCACTTTGTGCATGCGCAGAAGCCGAATCTTCCAACAAGGGGATACACTCGTGCTAGATGCGCACACCTGTCCATGCCCGCCGCTGAGAGTACCAGTAGCGCTGGCGGTGGGCGGCTCTCAGTGAGTACATCATAGGCAAACTGAAGGGGCAAGAGGACAAAATGATGATACATCATGATACAAAGGTGTGACTTGCATTAGGTCATAATATGAAGTGTGTTGTCAATATTTCATGTTATTACATATTGATCTGGATCATGCATTGTTGAAAATCAGAGTCATTCTTTGCATGGACAGCCCAGTATTGCAGCTGCACAAATCCTATACTGTACCATGCTAGTTTTAGTCCCCCATCGTTTCTTAAACATGTTATAAGAAATGATGGGGGACTAAAACTAGCGTGGTAAACACATGCCCAAGCAAAGAAATCCTCGGAGAAGAAAAAATTATCACAGGCTTTGCATGGAGAATTTGTAAAGGTGCCTGTTGGCCTTGGAGATTTTGTTAGAATAACAAAAACAATCTGTGCAGAGACTGACTCAGCTGGATTCATTCATTTATTTATGAACATAGTAATATATATACAGTGATACCTTGTCTTAGTTTAGTTTAGTTTATTAGATTTGTATGCCGCCCCTCTCCGAAGACTCGGGGTGGCTCACAACATAATAGTGATACAATACATTACAAATCTAATAGTAAAAGTTAAATCAGTTAAAAACATTAATACATATTAAAAACCCTAACTATACAATCATACACATTGAACCTAATCCATCTTACAGTGAGGCCGAAAACATAATAAAAAGGGGGAGAAGGTGGTAATTATCCCCACACCTGGTGAGAAAGGTGGGTCTTCAGCATTTTACGGAAGGCAAGAAGTGTGGGAGCTATTCGAATCTCTGGAGGGAGTTGATTCCAGAGGGCCAGGGCCACCACAGAGAAGGCTCTTCCTCAGGGTCCCGCCAGCCGACATTGTTTGGTCGACAGGACCCGGAGAAGGCCAACTCTGGGACCTAACCGATCGCTGGGATTCGTGCGGCAGAAGGCGGTCTCAGAGATATTCTGGTCTGATGTCATGCAAGGCTTTATAGGTCATAACCAACACTTTGAATTCTGTCTGAAAACTAATTGGCAGCCAGTGCAGGCCGCGGAGTGTTGGTGAAACGTGGGCAGATCTTGGAAGCCCCACGATGGCTTTCGCGGCCGCGTTTTGCATGATCTGAAGTTTCCGAACACTTTTCAAATGCAGCCCCATGTAGAGAGCGTTGCAGTAGTCGAACCTAGTGGTGATGAGGGCATGAGTGACTGTGAGCAGTGGGCAAACGCCCTCTTCGCCACAGCTGAAAGATGGTGCTCTAATGTTAGCTGTGAATTGACGAGGACGCCCAAGTTGCGAACTCTCTCTGAGGGGGTCAGTAATTCCCCCCCCAGGGTAATGGACGGACAGATGGAATTGTCCTTGGGAGGCAAAACCCACAGCCACTCCGTCTTGTCAGGGTTGAGTTTGAGCCTGTTGACACCCATCCAGACCCTCACAGCCTCCAAGCACCAGCACATCACTTCCACTGCTTTGTTGACTGGACATGGGGTGGAGATATATAACTGGGTACCATCCGCATAATGATGATACCTCATCCCATGCCCTTGGATGATCTCACCCAGCGGTTTCATGTAGATATTAAATAGCAGGGGAGAAGACCGACCCCTGACGCACCCCACAAGGGAGCAACCTAGAGGTCGACCTCTGACCCCCCACTAACACCGACTGCGACCGACCGGAGAGGTAGGAGGAGAACCACTGCAGAACAGTGCTTCCCACTCCCAACCCCTCCAGCCGGCGCAGAAGGATACCATGGTCGATGGTATCGAAATCCGCTGAGAGGTCAAGAAGCACCAGGACAGAGGATAAACCCCTGTCCCGGGCCCGCCAGAGACCATCCATCAGTGCGACCAAAGCAGTTTCCGTGCTGTAGCGGGGCCCGAATCTAGTCTTACGAACTTAATTGGTTCCGGGAGGAGGTTCGTAAGGTGAAAAGTTCATAAGATGAAAAAATGTTTCCCATAGGAAACAATGGAAAACCGATTAATGTGTACAATCCCCCCCCCAAAAATCGCAAAAATGGCGCTCCGCTGGGCACCGCTGCCCGGCTGTCACCTTCTGAAACAGCCGGGCGCTTCTCGGCATTCTCCCAAACGCTGAACCCGAAAAGTTTGGCAAAAGTTCGGGTTTGGGAGAATGGTGAGAAGCGCCGCCTCCCGGCTGTCACCTCTGAAACAGCCGGGGGAGGGGGGCTTCCCGAATGCCGAACCTGAATTTTTCCCGAACGCCGAGAAGTGCCCCGGCTGTTTTGGAAGGTGACAGCCGGGCAGCGGCGCCCAACAGAGCGCCCGTTTTTGCGATCCTTGGAGGTGGGGTTTCCCATGGAGGGGGGCCTCAGGGGAATCCCAGGATTGCAAAAACGGGCGCTTTGCTTGCAACGGAAGTCCGGCGGCGGGGGTGGCAGGTTCGTAAGGCGAAAAAAGTTCGTAAGAAGAGGCAAAAAAATTCTGAACCCCGGGTTCGTATCTCAAAAAGTTTGTATGACGAAGGGTTCATATCACGAGGTACTGTACAATACCACCAGTAGATTATTTCTTCAAGTAAACATAAGCAGGAGAGTTAGTTTCATTTCAACAACAGACAAGCACAGAGTGAGCTAAAGAAAATGGAGTGGGCTGAGCCAAGCCCAGCCTTAAGCTTAAGTTTTCAGTTTCAATTCTCTGCACAGATTCAGAAGTGTTTAGCTCCCATTAGCTGACTTAATTTCCTATGTCTATTCATTGGTTGACCTTGTTAACATGGACTCTCCCAGTTCATGAATATCTTAGCAATGGGTTGTCCATCCTTTTAAGTCCCTCAGTGTAATAGGTACTATCAAGTATATTTTGTTGGGTTTTCTCTGTTGCATCTCATACAGGTCAGAAAGGAAGGAGTCCTGACGAAGCAGCTGAAGAAATTATCGATGCAGTTGCTGACTTTGCAGGAAAAGTGATGCCTGGATACCTGAAACTAGTTAAAGTTGTTGTTTTTCAGCCACATATGCAAAAATCCTTTTCAACCATTTTGGAAAATAAAAAAGGCCGGGCATTGCCCACCTCCGAATCTATATTTTCTAAGGTTAAAGGCAAGTTTAAAGTATTGAGTTCATTTGCTGTCAATGTTCTTCATTCCCCCCCCCCCGCCCAAAATTGGGTGTGCACTTACAGAATTTCTCTTTTGTTTCTAGGGTTTCTAACTGGTAGGAAATCACCTGCTAAAAAGAAAAGTTATATAGCATTGGAGAAGAAGATCGAGACATCATCATTTGAGTTATGTGGCAAAAACAGAAAAAATGTAGAAGAGGCTGAAGCCTGGCTAAGGAAATTGGTTTTCAAGGAACAGACAGAAAATCGCATTGTTGATGACTTGATAGGCATGTTTGCTGATGCTGAAATCAAGAGACTGAATGATCTCCAGAAAAGATTGCATATTGTCATTCATCTGGACAAGATGGAGTCTCCTCCTTTTATTTTGGTATCTGGTATCCCGAGGGATGTCCTCACTGCTTTCACAGAAATTCAGAACCTCTTAAAAACACTTAAAGCTGACCAGGAAAAAAAATCCAAGGCAGAACTTGCTAAAGTTTTAGTTGAATGGCAGTATTGTACAAACGGAAATGTCTTTGTAGCTTTTGATACATTAAGTAACCTTGATTTAGAAGATGCTAAAATCAGCAAAAAGAAACAAATTCAGGTCCAAATTCAGGGACAGAACTACATAGCTGACCTGAGCAAGATGTATATTGTAGATAGTCAAGGAAACAGTATGAAAATTAAACGTGTTGTAAAGGATGAAGGTAATGAACTTCTTAAATAATTGAGGTTGGAAGTGGCTAGATTACTGTTTTGGTCTCAAAAATGCCTTAGCTTGGATTTTAAATGTGTTTAAATGAAGTAAGGGCAAGGGTACAAGACAGATGAATGTGAGTGTATCACAAGGAACTTTTAAAAAAATTAAGTGAATAGACCATTTGTATGATTGGCATCAAAACATGAATCTTTTGAAATTGAACATGTCTACTAAAATAGCCAATTTCTGGGGGGGGAAATCTGTTTGCAAAAACATAAATTATCTTAATTGATCAGTATTTTAAGAATCAAAAACAATTTTTTACCCTAGCACTCTAAAAACATTTGCAATTTGTAAATTGTTCTGCTGAGCAGAACAGAAACTTCCAAGTTTACCAGTAAGTAGAAAGAAAGGGAAGATGGTCAGTTATTGATGGAAAAGAGTCAAAAGTAATGTTGTTTATTGAATGAAAAAAATGAAAAGATGGAAATAGGTGTTTGCAAATAACACTTAAGATTCGTGCTATTTACCGTATTTTCCGGCGTATAAGACGACTTTTTAACCCCTGAAAATCTTTTCCAAAGTGGGGGGTCGTCTTATAGGCCGGATACTGCGCCCATTCCACAGCCGCGGGCGGGAGGAGGCCGGGAGTGGGATTGGGGGGGGGGGAGCGGACCCGCGCTCACTTTCGGCTCCGGGGACTGCGGGTGGCTATGGCGCCGAAAGGAAAAAGCGCTGCTGTTGCTGCTGTCGCTGCCGCCTGAGGCGGCGGCACTCGAATCTGGCGTGGTGGAAAATCTGGAGGCAGGCAAAGATTTTCCACCACGCCAGATTCGAGTGCCGCCGCCTCAGGCGGCAGCGACAGCAACAACAGCAGCAACAGCAGCGCGTTGATGAAGCCGGCGAGGGAGCTCCGGAATCGGTTGGTGCTCGCCCGACGCCTTGTTTTTTTATTTCCCCCTTTGGTTTCTCTTCACAGGCGGGAGTTCGGGAGGCAAGGGAGCGCTCGAGGAGACAGCGTCTTGCGGCATCACGCAGCAACTTCTTTTTCCTTTCGGCGCCATAGCCATCCGCAGTCCCCGGAGCCGAAAGTGAGCGGTTTGCAAGCGGCGGAGATCCCGGAGCGAGGCTTCCATTCAGGACGGGGGCAGGAGGGAGGGAGGGAAGGGAAACGCAGCCCTTTGCCTCAACCCACCGGCTCTGGGGACTGCGGGTGGCTATGGCGCCGAAAGGAAAAAGAAGTTGCTGAGCGTCCCTTCGTCGTAAACCCGATGGGAGGCGATGCCACAAGACGCTGTCTCCTCGAGCGCTCCCTTGCCAAAGGGGGAAATAAAAAAACAAGGCGTCGGGCGAGCACCAACCAATTCCGGAGCTCCCTCGCCGGCTTTGCTGGGGTGGAGCGCCACTCCCGGCGGCAGGAACTGCGGGGGGTAGCCGGCATAACGAGCCCTTGCTGCAGTTATCCGCGGCTTCTTTCTTCTCCGCCTTGCCTCCGCTACCTTTGCCTCTTGCCCGGCGGGGAGAGCAAAGGCGGCGGCGGGAGTAGCGGAGGCGAGGCGTTCCTGCCGCCGGGAAGCAGCCCCTTTACATTAGCGGTGGCTGCAACGGCACTGGCGATGTGGCCGCTAGCCGCTCCGAGCGGTGTGGGGGCTGCTTCCCATCCTCCTGCCAGCTTGCTCAGAAGGAAACCTTCTGAGAAGGAGGATGGGAAGCTCGGGACCGGACTGCGAGAGAGGTGGGCGTTCCCACAGCGCTCGGAGCGGCTAGCGGCCGGATCGCCAGCGCCGCTGTAGCCACCGTTGTGGGAGGAGCCTCAGAAAGAAAATAAGAGAGAACAAGAGAGAGGGAGAGAGGTGATTCTTGAAGCATATGGTAAAAAGCACCCAAATAATAAGAAACACCCCCCCCCCAGCCCACACCTGTGTTTGAAAAGAATAAAAGAGAAAAAAAACCCAGCCCTCAACTGGTTTTGGAAATGGTTCGAGTGTGTATACACACACACACACACACACGTAAGGGGGGGGGGGGAGAGACAGGGATGGAAAAAGAGGAGAAGTGAGAGGGAGAAGGAATGAGGGAAAAAGGGAGGAAGAGAGAGAAATGAGAAACATAAGAGAGAAAAGGGGGAAAGACAGGAGAAGAACCCAGAAATGAGACAGTGGTATAAATTTGAGGAGGGATGATTGATGATTGACTGTATTTATAAGGGGATGTTACATGGGATTGTATATATGAGGGGGTTATTTATGTGTGTGTGTGTGTGTGTGTGTGTATGTATGTATGTATTTATTTATTAGATTTGTGTAATTTTGGTTGGTGATGTGCCCCAGGATTTTGTAAATGTAAAAAATGTGCTGCACCTCAAAAAAGGTTGAAAATCACTGCTCTAGCAGGTGGTAAATCAGCACTCCTTTTAACTGACAAGGGACCCATTTCTCAGACTTTGATAATTTCCCCAGGTATTTTTGTACCTACTTGACCAACATTATTAGTGGTTGCAAAATTGAATGTTAAACTGGATGCATTTATTTCTGCCTGTTTGTATTTGTTCTTATGTTTAACCATTGAAAATGTACTTTTCCTCCAAAAAGAATCATCTTTCCATATTTCTTAGGCAACATTTTAAAATAACTTTAAAAGCTGAGGTCATATTATTCACCCTGCTCTGTATCATAGCACACTGCACAGTACTGAAAATTGGCAGGGTCACTAATTAAACCCGACAAGTTAAAATCTGTTTAAGTGACATTGCAAGAGGATAAAGACAGAAAGTGCGGAAAGAGGAAAAAATGGATGGGCTGTTTGGATTGCCATATCATGATATCACATACAGATTCTCATTCCATAATAGATTCTCACATAGGTGTCAGCATGCTGCATGTTAGACTGAAAGATACCTGCAGAATAGATGGTAGGAGAAAGAAAAATAGCCAGGTTCACCTTTTTGTGTTGACAAATTATGATGAGTTATAATAATAAACTTAATTGTGGTGAGGAGAAATATGAGAGGCAGACAAGACAGATAGACAGAGACATATGGAGAGATAGACAGAAGAGTGTTCCCACTTGGCTCTCTCTCTCTAAATAATTCATTCATAATTTTAACAATAAGATCTTCATCATTAGTAATTAAAATATTGTGTTATCATGTTCAGAAATGATTTTTTTCTCAATGCAAGTACATCATAGACCTAGACTCAGTCAGGTCTATGATGTACAGAAGAGGGGTAGTCTTATACGGCGAGTATATCTCAAATTCTATATTTTAACTGGAAAAGTTAGGGGGTCGTCTTATACGCCCAGTCGTCTTATACGCCGGAAAATACGGTAGTTTGTGAGTGCTGACGGGACAGTTGTAATGATGAAAGAAAGTTAAGTTATTCTGTTCAGAAATGCTAAACTGTGGTGAGGATTTTAACAATAAATGTAATGTTTAAAGAAGAGGATTATGCATGATTCTGTTTTCTGCGGGTTATGTCACAACTTTTGTTTATTTTGCAGGCAAAGTATCAGAACGCCTTCCTGAACAGTGGGAAGATATGAAAGGAAGCCATGCCAAATTAGTTCCACTACAGCCTACAGCAGAAGAATATAAGAACGTTGAAAAAATATTCCGGATTGGCTGCCCTACGTTCAGAATTGAAAAGGTGACGTTTGATCTGAGTTTAAGGAAGCAAATAAACCCAACATACTTTCCTTCTCCGTTTCTGCCTACAACAACTCTGTGAGGGTTGGATTTGGCTGAGAGAGTGACTGGCTAAAATCAGCCATCTAAAAAGGGCCACTTTTGGGTTCCACAATTTTATATCCTGTGTAGAACATCAGTGGGGTTCTCTTTTGAGTTCTTGAGTGATGTTGAGCATCAGTGACTGGCTATAAGATTGGCTCAAGAGTTGGTAGTACTTTCATGTGATAAGAATTAAGTGGAATAATAGGTAATATCCTGAAAGTAAAAATATCCAGATTCACCCTGTATTTATATCACTGGAGTGTAAAAGAGGAAGGAGAAAAGAGCTAGAATAGCTAAGAAATATGTCACTGAATTGAAGTCAATGTCCATACACCTTCTCAATTTTATAATCTTAAAAAATAGATTCAGTCTTTAAAAAGCCTTTAATCTAGAGGTCAGGTGGTAACAATAACACTTAGACTTAATATAGTGCGTTACAGCACTCTCTGAACAATTTACAATGTCAGCATATTGCCCCCCAAAATCTGAGACCTCATTTTATCAGCCTTGGAAGGTTGAGTCAACCTTGATCACATCAGGATCAAACTCCAGGCTGTGGGCTGAGATAGCTTGCATTATTCCACTTCAACCACTGCACCACCAGACCTCTTTAAGTTTGGAGTCTGTATTGCATTTATAGTGTTCAAATCCTCTCCATGCCCTCCCTGGTTCTTGGTCTGCTACATGTACCTATGAACTGGATCATAATGCTTAACAGCCCCTGCTGACAAATTCTTTCTCCACCATCAGATGTTTTCTGATCATAAAGTACACCAATATTGACCACTGATACTGGTGCTGCTATCTTAGTAATTCCATCTTCTGTACTTCCAAATGGTGGGTGTAATAAACCTAGTTGTACAGTGGTCACTTTTTTCAGTGCAGTTTAACTTTGGTCACTAAATGAACTGTTGTAAGTCGAAGACTATCTGTATTTTGCTTGCAGTGAACGACAGGATATTAGGCATACAGCTTGTGAATATTTTAATGACTAACATAATTGCATTGTTTTTGTAGAAACTTTTTAATTTTTTTTTTAGCAAATACAGCAGTGATATGGACAGTTAATTTAATCAACAAACAATAAAAATTAATATGATCCCACACTTCTTGAATAAAGGAGACAACAGGACCTTTTTGGCAAATAGTAACATATAAGAGATTCTCCTTGCCAATTCTCCCATGCGACCTTTTCTTCTTAGACTGTTTATTTCTAATCTCAGCATAGTTGCCAAGGGAGAATGGTCAAACTCATGGCAGATGAATATTGATATTGTATGGCGGGAAATGATACTGATAAATGAATAATAACGCTTTAAATTTGCAATCTTTGTAGATTGAAAGGGTACAGAATCCTTACCTCTGGCAATCCTACCAAGTCAAGAAAAAGCAAATAGATACACAAAATGGCCATGAAAACAATGAGAAGATCCTTTTCCATGGGACTCCCCATTCCACACTTGTGCCAATTAACCAGACTGGCTTTAACCGCAGTTATGCTGGAAAGAATGGTAAGATCCTTCCAAGCAAATATAAGGGGATATTATATATAGAACTATGTTTCAAAAATGCATAAATATTTTTAAAAAGCACCCTAACAGCCTCCCCTCCTTTCTCTTTCCTCTTCCCTTTTCCTTCTCTTCCAGTGGCAGCTTGCAAGGTTTAGTGAAGAATCTGGCTTGGTTGTCTTTTTTTCAAATTACTATAGGGGGAAAAGTTCTTTACTGAAAGGAATACACTGTCAAAAATAGAGATTAAGTCCTAAGGGAAGAGCTTTATACTGTCACATCCTTCTTTAAAATGCAACTAAAACTTTTAAAATAGCATTTAGAATCAAAGTGGCTATATTGCATTGGCATCCTTCAGTCTCAAAAGAACATTGGTATCATGCTCTGGATTCTCCATCATGCTCTAGGGCAGCGTTTCCCAACAGGTGTGCCGCAGCACACTAGTGTGCCGCGAGACACGGCCAGGTGTGCCGCAACAGCTCCAGCTGGGCGGGGCGCTGCCGGTGCCTCCGACCTCCCGGCTCCTGCCCGATGCCGCGGTTTCTGGCGCTCTCCTGCTGGGCCCCAAAGAAGGAAGGCAGGAAGAAGGAGAGCTTCATTCTTCGCGCCTTTTTCCCGCCTTCCCTGGCGTGAGGGCACTGGCAGCGGAAACAGGCTGCCGGCTGCAGCGGCCCCGGGCACCGTTCCCTGTAGGCTGCGCATGCCAACGCACCCCAAAATGCCCCCCCGCGCACCCTTTTCCAGGGGCGCGCAGGGAGCCGCGGCCGCCCGCCTGCCCGATTTCCCTCCGCGCGGCTGGGGACGCGGATCCACCGCCCTCGCCAGCCCGATCTCCCTCCACCATGGTGGGGAGGTGGATTCGCCGCCCCCGCCAGCCCAATTTCCCTCCAGTGGCTGATCTCCCTCCGTGTGGGGGGGGGGGGGGGACGAACCGACGACCGGGGGCTGTCCGTCCGTGTTGGGTGGTGCAGGGCAGGCACAGGCAATCCCAGGGGAGAACAAGGGAGGGAGAGAAAGGAAAGAGAGAGAAAGGGAGGGAGAGAAAATTGAATGAAGGAGGGAGAGAAAGAAAGAGTAAGAAGTAGAAAGGATAGAGAAAAAGGAAGAGAAAGGGAGGGGGAGAAAGGAAAGAGGGAGGAAGGGGGGAGAGAAAGAAGATATGAAGGAGGGAGAAAAAGAAAGAGAGATAGAAAGGAAAGAGGGAGAGAAAGGAATGAGAGAGAAAGAAAGGGAATGAAAGAGGGAGAAGGGGTGAGATAGAAAGGATAGACAGAAAGGGAGAGAAAGGAAAGAGAGAAAGGGAGGGAGAGGAAGGAAAGAGAGATGAGAGAGGAAGGAGGAGACAGAAAGAGAGGAAGGAAGGAAGAGAGAAAGAAAGGGATGGAGAGAGAAAGGAAGAGAGAAAGAGGGAGGGAGAGAGAAATAGAGCGAAAGGGAGGAAGAGAGATTTTTTTTGTCCAAACTTTTTTTAGCGCCCCCCCCCCTCAATGTTCCCCAGGGTTTTGAAAATATGTAAAATGTGCCGCTGCTCCAAAAAGGTTGGGAAACACTGCTCTAGGGAATCAAAGTGGCTAATAAAAGTGGCTGATAAAAATAGATACTTCGTGAAAGCATTAAAACTGTCATAAGAGAAAAAAAGCTACAAAGATCTGCAAACACTTTATTAAACACACTGGGTTGGTTTGAGTGACTCCTTTCTGTGAGCTGTGCAAACTCAATACACAGAGAAGGACTCGCACAATCAGCTGCATTTTCACACCGGCCAATCTGATGAGAAAAGTTCATACATGGTTTTCTTTTTCCTCAAGGGAATCTTGGGTCCATCAGGTTGACAGCTCAGGGGAAAAAATGGTTTGACTTTTCTGTTCTCTTGAGTCAGTAGGATTGTGGCTGCTGAATGATCAGCATCTCATTCTGCTTAGTGGATGGATTGTAGGAACAAAAGGCACCAACATCTTTTTTCAGTTCAGTTGAATTGAGAATGGAAAAAACTAGGCTGTGATGTTTTTATTTTTAACGAAAGTGATAGTGGTGTCAACTCAATTTTATAACTTGCTGCTGACAATGTTTTGTTCACTCTTCCTAAAATGAGGTTTCAGATTCCTTTCCACCAATGTGGTGTGACAGAATAAGCAACACAAGCAGTGGTTTTTTAAGAAATAGAACTGGTTTGATAACCTTATAATTCATCACTTAAAGGTGAAGTACCAATATTGGTGGTTTCCACTGGGGCTTTTTTTCTTGAATATATTTTAATGTTTAAACCCTTTTTTTCTTGGTTTTCAGCTGCAGTGATTGGCAACGGGACCTACTTTGCTGTCAACTCAAGCTATTCTGCGCTTGACACGTATGCCACTCCAGACCAAAGTGGTAGAAAATATATGTATGTTGCCCGTGTTCTGACCGGAGATTATTGTATTGGCAGATCAGGACAGATTACACCACAATCCAAAAATAATGGTGGATTTGATTTATATGACAGTGTAACTGACAACATGAATCAACCATCGATGTTTGTTATTTTTCATGATGCTCAGGCTTACCCAGAATATCTAATTACTTTTAGAAAATAACAGCAAAAGATGATTTGTTTTCCTTTCCTCTCATATTAAAAGCAAGTAATTTGTATAAACCTTTTTTAAAATACTTGTTGCTTGAATCACAATTCAGTATTTAGGTCTTCTCTAGAGCGGCAAAGAATAAAATAAGTATAAAATCCAGTAGAGATCAGAAAACGATGTTTAAGAGCGACGTGGAATCTGAAGACTTTCTGGAATGAGATTCTACTTGAAGGAAATGGTAGAAACTAAGAATTCCAATTTTGTAAATACAATGAAGATATATAGATAATTTTCGACTTAAGGAATAGCATGAAGTCTACTTAACTCACACTGATCAGATTTTCAAACTGTCCCTTTCAGTTCCAGTTTTTGAAACTGCCAAATCATTGTTTTCTCTCATTTTTTTTTCCTGGTGGTACCCATTCTTCTGAATTCTACACTTCACTTCATGTCACTTTCCCTGTCCTCCACTGGTTTATTTGTATTTGCTAGGAGCATTCTGCGCCTCTTTCTGCGTGCTCAAAAACTGCATTTCCCTCTGGTTAGAAGCAAGTTATGAACAAGATAAATTATTTCTGGAAAAATGGTTAGCAACACCCATCAATCAAATATGCCTATTATTTGACAAGGTAGTAAGAAATCAACACTCAACTGCAAAGCTGAGAAAATGCACTAGTTTCCATCTTGTCCTTAAATCTAAATTGCTTACGGCAGGGGTCCCCAACCACCGGGCCGCGGACCAGTACCGGGCCGCGGGGCATGTTGCACCGGTCCGTGGAGTCAGCAGCTGCCGGCCCTCATGCCGCCACCCCCTCCCTCCAGCGCTTCGCCTCCCGCCGGGCAAGAGGCCTCGGGAGGCAGGTTCTGCCGGCCACAGGACGATGGACGGGACAGAGGGGCGGGAAGGACCGAGAGGCTCAAGCCTCTTTTGGCTTCTGCCGCGGGGCGCTTTTGTGTTTTTGGCTGGGGGGAGGCAGGAGGGCCAGCCTGACCCCCTCTCCAGTGCTTAGCTCCCGCTGGGCAAGAGGGCTTGGGAGGCAGGTTCTGCCGGCCACAGGGCGATGGCGGGAAAGGGGCGGGGAGGACCAGCACCCCCATGCTTAATCCCACCCCCAACCACACCCCTTTCCGCCCCCACCGGGCCATAGAAAAATTGTCTTGCTGAAACTGGTCCCTGGTGGAAAAAACGTTGGGGACCACTGGCTTACGGTATGCAGAAGAGAACAGCTTGTAATGTTACTATCAAATGGTGTTAAAATCAAAGTTGTGCTTTATAACATTGTATGACACTAAAAAACAGTGGAGTCACCCTACAGCCATAAATTGGTCACCTCAATTGTAGAAAGCTGGTGGCCTTTTGAAAGGACTTGGAGTTCACAAAGTAGCCATAGAACTTCAGTTGTTTTCAGACATGAAAATATTTACTGACCTCTCACATGCTGGACACAAAGTGTTTCAACGCCTACCCGCAAAACGTCGCTAGAGCACTGCACGCCAAGACAGCTAGACACAAGAACAGTTTTAACCCCAAATGCCAACATTTTACTAAACAATTCCCTCAACACTCAAACTTTTTACTAAGTCTGCACTTCTATTTCTACTAGTTTTTTCTCATCATTCCTATCATCCTTTTCCTCCCACTTAGGACTTTTTGACTGTAACTTGTTGCTTGTATCCTAAAATTTTTATTAATATTGTTTCTTCATTGCTTATTTGACCCCATGACAATCATTAAGTGTTGTACCACATGATTCTTGATAAATGTATCTTTTCTTTTATGTACACTGAGAGTATATGCACCAAAGACAAATTCCTTGTGTGTCCAATCACACTTGGCCAATAAAGAATTCTACATTGCCAGAAAAAGCCACATCTACCTGATGAACTTTACAAATCAGAAAGTATTAGCCAAAAAAAGCCAGAAAGGTCAGTCTCCCAACTTCACAGAGGATCAACCTCTGATTGATTTTTCTCACCATTTAGAAATATAAGTGATGTCTGCTATCTCATTCTGCCAGATGATGCCATGTCTTTATTAACTGGGATTATCTTGTCCTTCGTACTGAAGTGCCTGCATTTATAATCTTTCTAAGAATTACCTCTTGTCATATATAGTCTAATAAACCTTTTCTTGAAAAAGGTGTGTTTGATCTTCATGGTTATTCTTGGGCTACATAAGTGACAGCTTCAGGGGAGATTTAGAGGTTAAACCAGAGTTTAGTTTGGATTCATATTTTTCAGTTCCTTAATTGGCCATGCTGATGCAAACTGGAACTCATTGGATCAGTGAGTTTGGGAAAGTTTACAGAAAACCTGAATCTGTTTCACCTTGCACTTGTGCTAATGGTTCTTTTGCATGCAATGTAAACTATGCCTAATCTAATAATATAATCGGCACAGCAGAAATGATTTTCCTGAATCATGTAGAGTAGGAAAAAACATCAATTTGCCATGGAAATTACCCTCATTGCTTTGTCAAATTCAGATAGTCCTTGTTATGACAACTTGGGCCAGAATTTCTATTGAGCAAGGTGTTAGGTAAGAAATCATGCTTGATTTTTGCCACCTATTTTGCCAGTCATTAAGTGAATGCTGTAATTAAGTGGCTCATGATTGTTAAATGAATCTGGCTTCTCCAATGGACTTTGTTAAGACTCTGGCTGGGAAGATTGCAATAGCACTCACATGACCCTGTTACACTGCAGTTTCTGTAAATATATGAAGTTTGCCAAGCACCTGGATTTTGATCATTTGGGCATGGGGGAGGCTAATGATGGTTGTGTTAGAACTAGTCATCTTATTTTTCAATGCCATTTGATTGTTAAATGAGTGGTTGTATGTTGAGGGCTACCTGTACTGGCATGTTTTCTCTAAATCATTGCAAGAGAAAGTCAAAGGTCTGAAAGTTGAAGGAGGAGAGAGGTATGATGCTTAAAGTGCTACATTAAACAAAGTTGGCAGACTCAGGTTCAAGCCCACTGATGCTGGAGAACTCTGGATGCCCCTTAGTTTCAGCTATGTTTGTAAGAATAAAAGTCATCTTTGTGCTCATGGAGAAAGGCTTGTGATCCCGATTTGTACATAAGGTCAAATCACTCCACACAGAACCAGAATCAAAATTTTTATTGTTCCTTGATTATATTTCTCAATAGGCCCCGGAAGAGCCAAGCTGGCTGAAAACAAGGACATCATTGCCTGAAACTGGAAATCAATGATTGCCTAAGAAAAAAAAATCATTTTCTTCCAAATGGTGCTTTAAATGATGGATTGAATTAGGAAATGCCTCTTCCTGTGTGCCTGCAACACAGTGCTATCCAAAATTGACTGCAGCTGCAGTTGGCAACTTTATACTGACTAGTTAGGGAAGCAAGGCATTGAGCAAGATTTTCAGCTGCTCTGACTACTCTTTAAGTGGGGGAGAGGCAGGGCACTAATAATGCAAAGCTCTCCAGCCACCATCCCGTTTTAGTATATTATCGTATTATAGGTCAGTGATGGCGAACCTTTTTCTTCTTGCGTGCCAAAAATGGTGCACACATGACTTGTGCACATGTGGGTGCACATCCCCTTCATGCACATCACTGCACATGTATGCATCCCCATGTATGTGCCCTCCCCATTGGGCCATTTTTCACCCTCAGGCTTCCCCCTGAAGCCTCTGGAGTGTGGAAAATGCTCAATGGGCAAACCAGAAGTTTGGAAAAACAGATTCTGGTTTGCCCATTGGGTTGTATTTTACACTCGGGGAAGCCTCCTGAAACCTGGGGAGGGTGAAAACAGCCTTCCCCAAGGCCAAAAATCAGCTGGCCAGGGTGCAGATGTGCACTAGAGCTGACATGGGCCAACACATGCCATAAGTTCTCCATCACAGTTATAGGTTACTGTAATCCATTCTGCTAAAATGTAAGACTACATAGCAGCTCTCTTAATTGTGAAGATTCGCAACATGGTAAGGATTTCAGATTTCATAAAAGGAAATTACAAGCTGAAATTCAAAACATCAAATGTAATCACAGAGACTATCCCTGCATACAATCATATCTAGGCTTGACAATAACGTAATTGCAATGAAGACATTTTTGGATTGCAGCTTTGATCAAAAGTATTCACAATTCTTTCAACTCGCATGTATAATTCTGAATACACCACCATTAATTTAACAATTGTTCTGAAATTCTAGAAAATAATACTGCCAAAGCTATTTTTATTAATCCTTCTCCACTAAATTAAAGTGATATATATGTAGGCAAGCTAGATGTTCTGGATTGCTCACAGAAATAAAAATAATCATTCAATTCCTTTTGCCTTCAGCTCTTCTCTAACACGTTTCAGATAATTAGGATCAGGGTAACCAAAACTGAAAAGGAGACAAGAAAGAGATTTGTTTTAATCAAGGAAGCACTAAATCCAAATGTTTGATAATACTATCCAATGCTGAATTGAGCTATTTTTAAAATGATTTGCAAAGATAAACTAATTTACCTTTTAAATTATATTTGAGAAAAAAATAATCTAATTTAACTGATGAATGAGTAAGGAATAAGTTTATCTACATAATAATGTTGGTACAAAGATATAATAGAAGAGAAAATTGTAGCCCAGGGTTGATTTGTGGGGTTCTTGATGCTGAGTTTGGTTCTTTTCTTGCAGATGTTTGCAAGAAAACAACCAAGTTCAGAGACCACCAAGGGCCCCACAACACAAGAGCCCCTGATGTTTACAGTTTCTACTGAAAATATCTTATCATTATAATTCCTTAAGAAACACACATAGTGTACTTGGTGAACTTCAATGATTGCTTTAAGATTGCTTTTAAAAATATACTTATATTTTAAAACAGATTCTATCCCAATGAAGATAGTTTTAAAGAGAGAAGCTTGGATTCAGTGTCCTCTTTTTCAAAAATCAGTGGTCCTACACTCCGGAAAGTTTTCAATGTACAGTAGTCCCTCGCTATACCGCGCTTCACCTACTGCGGCTTCACTTCATCGCGGGTTTCTGAGGAAGTCGATCGGCAGATTTAAACAGCCCGCCGAACTCAATTGGCAGGTTTTTCAACAAAAAATATATATCTAAAATTGTAAATACTGTATTTAAATACTGTATCTAAAATAAATACTGTGTGGGAAGGGTTTATAAACACTTAAAACAATGGAAAACTTACCAAACAATTACAATATAAATACTTAAATAAGTACTATCAGTCGATAAATTCCCCATCGCGGATTTCACCTATCGCGGCCAGGTCTGGAACGTAACACCAGCGATAGGTGAGGGACTACTGTAGTACATTTTCTTCCTCTAGCCCAGGAATGTCAAAACTCAAGGCCCACGGGCTGGAACAGGCTCAGTGCTTAGATCTAACCTGCATGGCTACCCTGGAAACAGTGAAGAATTAGCCTGCAGTGCCTCTGAAAGCGAAAATGGAGATTGGGAGGGCTGCATGCGGATATCCTGAGCTCGGTTTTCACTGGCAGAAGGTTGCAGGAGGCCACTGCAGATGAAAACAGAGGTCGGGAGCCCATTTTTGCTGATAGAGCAATCAGGCTACCACAGGCATGCCCAACACCATTAACATTGAGCTACGCCTACCCTGGCCACACTCACCCCAGCCCCATGAGGTCCAACACAACCCTGGTGCGGCCCACAATGAAATCGAATTTGACACTTTTCTTCTAACCCAATATTGGCTGAACGAGCCAATGGAGAGCTTGGATTTTTAAGGATGGTTAAGAAACCACATGGAAGGAAAGCACCCCCACATTCTTCCAGGCCTACACTTCATGCGTGGGTTCTAACTTACCTCGCTGCCAGTTCCCTTTCTTCCGTGCCACGTGGTTGCGCCTCATGGGCGCACACTTCCCAGCCAACGTGCTTCTTACTGCTTACCACGTTTTCCTCTGGTCCTCCCTGGGGGAGGTTGCCTCCCTGCCAGAGGCTCTCCTGCTGGCTGCATACACACATACACAGTGATAGGCTCCTACAGGATTTTTTCCCTTCTGGGCTCTGGGTATATTTTCCTATCGCAGTAAATGAGGTTGAATGTGTATAATTTTAGAAGTTCACCATCACGGTCTTAGAGTCTGCTCAAGGCAGGCTGAGAAATTCTCGGAGTTGAAGTCCACAAGTCTTAAATGTTGCCAAGTTTGGAGACTCCCTGTATTAAATCAACCATTCCTAGCATACGCTGGATTATACATCTCATGTTCCTAGAACATGGGTATTATAATCCTATATACCTAAAAGGCCCCCAACAGGAAACTACTGTTTTATACTATTTCGCTGACAGCAAAATATCTCTTTGTAATGAAAACCAAGGTATGTTTGCTTCACTCGGTTACCACTTGGTAGCAACATGGATTTTATCAACACTTGACAAGTTCCAGAACAATAAAAATTGCATGCAAAATTATATCGGGAAATCTATACTTCTTTATCTGAAAAAATGTTTTTTTGAACTTACTTTTTTTCACCTCCATGAGTACTAGTTTTGTGATGAATGTCATTCCAAGTAACGACATCATTGGCGCCTGTTGTTCGCGACTGGCCCACTGTGAAAATCAAACCTTGGTCAAACGCCCGTTCCAGTAATTTCAGAATTTCTCTTCCTTCTTTGTTGTCAGGTAGGTATGCATAGCGGCTCGTTCCATGAAACTTTTTCCCTGGGTGAGGATGCCTTTCCTGGTTTGGAAAGAGTCAGAAATATTAACGTATTCAACTTGTTTCAGATTCCATTTCAAGAGGCTAACTATTGTTTACTTTTTCTGATCTAAGGTTGAAAAGATACAGCAGAAGAAACAGGGCCATCCATATCTGTTGCACTGTTACTGCATTCTTTAATAAGCATTAGCTCTCCCTGTCAATGACAGGGCAGAACTGCATTTCTGGGAAACCCTGTGCTTGAGTTACAGAAATAGTAAGGAGGCACCATAATCTGGGTGCATGCTGCCATCCTCTTCTTGAATTGGACACATATTTTCCTGGAGCTGAAATCTTTCTGTAAACCTAGGACAGTGACAGTGAATCTAAAAAATGCATGTCAAAAGTAACATGTCACAACATCTTGGGGGAACACTTAACTCCTGACAATAACTACAGTGGTACCTTGCTAACTCAACTGCTTGGAAACGCATAGAATTTGGTATTCAACGCATTTTTATGTGGAAATTTCATCCTGGTACTCATCATTTGTTTGGTACTCAATACACAGGCTAGAACCTATCTATGTCTGATGCCTTGTGACTCACTACATTATTCCTTATGGGAAAAATCTGTTTGGTACTCATCATTTTTGATACCGATAGTGCTTCCTGGAACCAATTAATGGAGTACTGTACCACTGTACCTTGGTACTCATTGTTAATTATCAAAGCCTTGACTTGTTCTCATGTGATTTCTGAAGGCTGTGCAAGAAAGGGTTACGGTTAGGATTATCTCTTTGGTCAATCTCAGTCAGTATTAGTAGGAGGACAGAGATCGACCCCTAGACCCATTTGTGGGGTACCTCAGGGTTCAGTTCCCCCCCCCCATTTAATATCTACATGAAACCACTGGGTGAAATCGTCTGACGATTTGGGGTGAGGCATCAGCAATATGTGAATGATACCCAGTTATATATCTCCACCCCACATCAATTCAGTGAAGGAGTGGATGTGATGTCCTGGTGCCTTGAGGCTGTGAGGATCTAGATGGGAGTCACAGGCTTAGACTTAACCCAGACAAGACTGTAAATATTGCCTCCTAAAGACTATGTCAACTGTCCCTCCTTGGCTCTTGGGAGAGGGGAGAAATTGTCCCCCTCAGAATGGCTTTGAAATTTGGGTATCCTCCTAGACTCAAAGCTAAAACTAGATCAATATTTGACAGCTGTTGCTAGACCTTTGCACAAGTTTGTCTAGTGTACCAACTGCAACCCTACTTGGATCAAGAGACACTCCTCGCAGTCAATTATGTCCTTGTCACCTCACAATTAGATTATTGCAATGTGCTCTACATGGGACTACCCTTGAAGAGTACTCGGAGACTACAACTTATCCAGAATGTAGCTGCACGAGCTATTGTGGGTGCACCTAGGTACATCCATATTACACCAATCCTCCGTGAATTGCACTGGATTCCCATGGGTCTTGGGCATAGTTCCCTCTAAGCTGTGCTGTGGGCTGGAGCGCACTAAAAAAATGATGCCTGGCGCATGCTTTTCTATGGCTGCTCAGAGAAGAGGATGGTGGAGGGCCCCCCTCGCCCCCGCCGCCACCACCAGGTCTTTGCCTGGACCGGCAAAGCGGTGTTTCACTCTTCCTCCTCTGCCTCCTCCTCAGCAGCAGCTCTGCAGGGCTTAACGGCACATTTTTCAAATGCCACGTCGTCCTGGATTGCGGGGAGGAGAGCTTTTCCCCGGCCAGGTGATGGCGAGGCCCTCCCGATGCTCACCAGCCGCCCAGGCCCTGCGCTGGGGGCTGCCCCTTGGAGCCGGGGGCGACAGGCCTAGCCTCGGCTTACTTGGCCCCGGTGCGGCCGAAGCGCAGGGCGGAGTAGGTGGCAGCTGCTGCTGCTCTGAGCCCGCCCCCGAGCTGACCTTCCTTTGGCTTCCTTGGAGGCAAAGCTGCCTCCCACCCCCTCATGCCCCTGGCCTCTTCCCATTGCCCCCGGCCGCCCCATCCACCCCTCTCCCCGGTTTTCTCCTCCTCTGCCTGCCACCTTGGGGTGTGGCTCCTCCCGCAGCGGTGGTGGTAGCTTCTCCTCCTCCTCATCCGCGCGCCCAGCAAGGGGGCTGAGAGAGCGCTTTCTCGGGGCGCTTCGGGAACGCCCCCCCCCCCGACAGCCCCTTTGCTGGGAGCACTTTTGTCCCGGGCTGTCAGCGAAGAGGCTGCAGGAGAGGCTGGGCAGGCTTTTCTGAAGCGTTCTCACAGCCGCTTCGCTGACAGAGAAAGAGAGAGAGCAACAGACAGAGCGAGATAAAGGAAGAGAGAGGAAGAAAGTGAGAAAGAGAGATAGGAAGAGGGGGACAGAAAGAGAGAGAACAAGAGAGCTAGCAAGAGAGAAAGAAAACAAGAGAAAGAGTGAGAGAGAGAGAAGAGAGGAAGGGAGAGAGAGAAAGCAAGAGGGAGGGAGAGAAAGAGAGAACGAAAGAGAAGAGAGGAAGAGAGAAATAATAGAAAAAAGAGGAGGAAAAAAGAGAAATGTTTAGTTTTAATAGTAATAGATTTTGGTTTTGTTTTATTTTGAATTTCCTTTAATAAAAAGACGGGATTTCCCTTTATTTATTTATTTATATTTCTATGCTACCCAGTCCCAAAGGGACTGCCGCTCAGACACTATACTTTTCCGCCCACACAGAAAAAAAATTAGAGGAAACATTGGTCTTGGGTATTCAAGGTATTGGTCATTACTTTTAAAGTCCTACATGGCTTAGGTCCGGGTTATCTTCAAGACCATGTATTGCCACACAACTGCCAGTGACTAGTGAGATCTCAGAGTTAGTCTCCTCCAGGTCCCGTCAGCTAAACAGTGTCGGCTGAGAGGACCTTCTCTATGGCTGCTCCAGATCTTTGGAAGCAGTTACCTCAGGAGGTCAGGACTGCCCCCACCCTATTAGCCTTCCAAAAAGCAGTTAAGACCTGGCTTTTCTGGAAGGCCTGGGGCCGTTGATCTTGTGGTTGCAATTGGCAAGATCCAGCCATGGAATGATGTGTATGAGTTTTAATTGTTTTAACGTTCAAGATGTTTTTAATACTGTATTTTATTCTATTGTTAAGCTGCCAGGAGTCCTTTGGGAGTTGGGTGACACATACATGTACATTTAATAAATTAAATAAATAAAAATAAAATAACCACTGCGCCACCATGCAGACGTTTTCTACAAATAAACCTGTGTTCCCAACATGTCATTAAGGACTCTAGTGCAGCAAATTATCTCATAATATTCTAACCAGCACTGTTACCTCTAAGCTGTGCGGGTGCCCGCCCACATAGCCATTAAACCCCCCCACATGCAGAAACCTTTGAAGTGGCGCAAAGCCACGCAGTCCTGGATCGCTCGCTTCTCTGGCCAGCAAAGTCGGCTGCCCGGGAAAGCGGCATGTTTGAAAAGCGCGCCACTTTCCCAGGCAGCCGGCTTTGCTGGCTGGAGAAGCGAGCGATCCAGGACTGCGTGGCTTTGCGCCGTGACGACAATAACAGTGGCGCCGTGGCGGCCTTCAAGCGCAGCCCTTTGCGGCGCCCCACCACCCATTCCTGCAGATAGACGTTGGGCGCGCTATGTGGAGGCAGCGCGGGGCCAGGCACCGTGGATGCCTGGCAAGGCGAAGGGGTGGACCTGGCTGCTCCCTCTTAGCTGCAGAGCTGGATGGGGCGGAGGCGACGCCGGAGTCCGGCGCTGGGGCCATGTGGGGCCACTCATCCAGGGGGCCGCGGACCGGCAAGCCGCCCTCCGCTCTCTCCGCTTTCACTCTTTCTCTCTATGTTGCCGGTGTGGTGTATGAGAGAGAATGAGAGAGAAATTGAGAGAGAAAGCAAGCAAGAGAGAAAGAGTTTGAAAGAGAGAAAGAGAGAAAAAAGGAGACGAAGAGAGAGAGGAGAAAGAGAACAAGAGAGAAAGCAAGAGAGACAGAGAGCAAGAGACAGAGCAAGAGAGAAAGAGAGAAGGAGAGGAGAGAGAGGAGAGAGAAAAAGAGAAAGAGTGAGAGCAAGAGGGGGAGAAAGATAGCTAGAGAAAGAAAGAAAAAGAGTGAGTGAGAAAGAAAATGAGAAAGAGAGAGAAGGAAATGAAAGCAAAAAGGGGAGAAAAAAGAGAAATGAGAAATATTTATTTATATTTTTTTGATTTCTGTGCCGCCCAGTCCCAAAGGGACTGCCGCTCAGACACTATACTTTTCCGCCCACACCGAAAAAAATTTAGAGGGAACATTGCTCACCAGGCTCTTGATTTTGTTTCTGTAACATTTATTTTAATTCATAATGAGCAAGAAACCTGCCTGTCAAAAATAGAAAACCAGCCTCTCACAGAACTCAATAAAATATCTGGAACCCATATATACCCTTGCCATTTCAAGCATGTGGCAAATACGGTGAGGTGGTTGCAACCAGACTTTTTCTCCTATCCAGAACCGAAGACCTCCTTCCCATAAAAAAAGAAAGACCTTTGGTACAAAAGGCAGATTATTAGGTGAAGTGAGTTGAAAGGAAGTAGTGGGTAATCTGAATTGGGAAATGAACCCAGGGAGAGAAATTTACCTCCATCTACCACATGCGTCACCACTTTCCTAGGATAATCATGGTTCAAAATATTCATTTTCAACTCTTGAGGGGACCTAATGACAGATCAGTATGCATGTCATTCTAGCCTCTGCATTGATGTTTAGACAACTTCTAAAGATTTCTATATCTCTTGCTTTTACACTCCCAACTGAATTGGTATTAACATCATTTCATTGGAATGTAAATATTTTTTTAAAAAACCCTGAAACACAAGAGGGCGACTAATTATGGCACGGAAACGTCATACTGTTGCTCCAACTTACCGTCTGAATGCCGTCAAATATACAGTAAGTAATATTGATGGTTCCAGAATTGTTATAACCAGGCAGGGAACTTCTAGTTTTCAAAACGTCCATTTTTCCCGGGGGCTGATTTCCTTTTACATCCCCATAGACAACATTGCACAGAGGGCAGACCGGTTTGTAATTCATTGCTGTTCCTATGCAGGCGGCACAAAATGCGTGCTTGCATTTGGGCAGCACTTCTTTCTTCTGGATCGTATTAAGGCAGATGGGACAGCAGTCCTCTGGTTGGACTTCTGTTGCCTTCCCCCCTAGCGGCTCTTGAGAAGAGGCACGCTGCATTTTGTGATATCTTTGGGACTCAAAAGATGTGCTGGTGGCAGCCCCAACACTGGAATCAGGAATGGCTGTTTTTTCACTATTTATAGGTACAAATTCCTGACTATTCAGAATATCCATGATGTGCATCTCAGCAAACAATATGTTTTCAGGAGGACCCGTAATGTACAGGCAGTTTTCCTTTAGAGACAGTTTTACTTTGGGATGTTGACATTCTATATATGCAAAAAAAATCCTCCGGTTTACTTTTCAAAACTTCCAGGGATTTCAAAGGAATTCCTTTTGTTAGTGGATAGTCTAAATACATCAGGTACTCATACTGAAAAACCTCAGAAGCTTGTGAAGACTGATCTATAGGTGCATACCTCTGGGATATAAAAATGATGCGTGTTAAGCGACCATCAGGATAATGTTGCTCCTCCATTCTAGTACAATATTTGTTGTTTATTAATTCAATTTTCGGATTTAACACTGGTTTGAGTAATGCAAATACAGCAGCATCAACTTCAATAACAGATGGAGGCATGTCAATTTTTTTTTTATACCAGTTCTTTGCTGTCATTCCGTCTAACAATGCCTTTGCATCAGAAACTTCCTTTGTGGGGCCTTGAAGAACAGTTGTGTCATTGCATTCTTTAGTAATAATGTGTTTGCATTTGCTTTTTATCATCTCACATGTGTAGCTGTCAATGAAAGGAACTGTTTCCTGTTTTAGACCTCCTGCTACTTTCTGGAAAAGCAGGACAAAATCCTCCTGAGCTTTTTTAGTCAAGTTTGGCACTCCCATTGAAGAAAACCAGATAGAAGTAATTCCATTCTCAGTGTTGCCCGTTACTAATTTTACATTGAACATCTCCTCCTTTTTTTTAATTTCTTCCTTGTAGGCTTGTCTAAAATATTCAAAGATCCCTGAAGGAACTTCCATCTTGGCCAGTTCTTCTACATCACCCCTGTATTTTCTGTTGTGATCTTCCTTTCTTTCAACACAATTGTCCTGTTTTTTAGATTGCAAAAATTCACTATCGCGGTGGTCTCTAAGGAGCTTCTCAAAATGGCAGTGTAACTTTTCAATATCCTCATAGTGTCCCGTTACCTTTTCAATACCAAGATGACTTGATGCTCTGTATATTTTTAAGTTGGGACATGCAAGGATCACCTGATTTCTCTGCTCTTTAGTGAACAAGTCAGTATTCAAGGTGGCAGAAACCTCAAGAAATATCTAAAAGTAAACAAACAGGAGGAGTACACAAGAAACGTGAGCCAGTACAATAAAAATGATACACAAGATTTAACATAAGAGTTCATTTTCTACAATGGAGAATTTCACTAAGATAGCGCTTTCCTAGTTTAATCATTTTGTGTATCAATCTATTCCTTCTAACAAGGTTTTCCATCATGGCAAATATACTCTCCTACACTTTGGCCTTTAAGGAGGCCTAACTGTTTATAAATATTGCAGATTAGCAGTTACATAAAAAGGAGGAAATCAGAAACTTAGTACAGTGTTCCCTCGATTTCCGCGGGGGATGCGTTCCGAGACCGCCCGCGAAAGTCGAATTTCCGCAAAGTAGAGATGCGGAAGTAAATACACCATTTTTGGCTATGGACAATATCACAAGCCAACCCTTAACACTTTAAACCCCTAAATTACCATTTCCCATTCCTTTAACAATCATTTACTCATCATTATTACTGGTACTCACCATTGAATAGTGATCCTGATATTTATAAACATAATTATTTATTAACAATAATTATTTTTTTTGTTATTTATTTGCAAAAATTATTAGTTTGGCGATGACATATGACATCATCGGATGGAAAAAACGTGGTATAGGAAAAAAACCGCAAAGTATTTTTAAATTAATATTTTTTGAAAAACCGTGGTATAGGCTATCCGCGAAGTTCGAACCTGCGAAAATCGAGGGAACACTGTAGTTGTAATAAAGATGATTTTTAAAAAGTTTTAAAAACTTTTTGGTATTTTGAATTTCTTACATTTTGTTCATCTGTATTTTCTCCTATCAATATTTATGAACACATAGATGTGCACATTAACGCACATGTACACATACACTTGTAACAAATAACAATATCAAACAAATAACAACTCTGGGGCTTGATTTTGCTAATTGGTAGGATGGAAGCATCATTAGTATGTAAAATTAATTTATAGAACATACAATTTCTCACAAAATTGAAGATTCAGGATTTGCTATGGTCGCTTGTAATGTGGAGACAGTTGGGAGCTAATATAAGCAATCTAAGTTAAATAGAAACTTACCTTTTTTCTACCACTTTCATGACCAGTTGCATAGATGTTCTCATGCTTGTTTTTAGAATCATTGTGAAGGGGCAAAATGTTTGAAGAAAGTGAGGCTGCATTGTTCGTAAATACTGTTTCTGCAGCATCAACTTCAGGCAAATTTGTAATAAACTTTATGTACAAATTTTTCCCCCCAACTTCTATAGTATGTCCAGGATGAGCCTTCACACGCTTCTTCACTATATCATGTTAAGAAAAAAAACCAGAATTATTAAAATACATGTTTGTCTTGCTTATATTTTTAGTTAACACCATAATAGGATGAACACATCGCGCAAAGGCCCTCTTTGAAGGAGATGAACAATTTAGAAATATAAACAAACAATAAGAAATTATTCAGTTAGTAATTAGCATATGGTATCAACTCAATCACAGAGACACAGAATTTATAGAAATGTTATAGAAATAGTTTATAGAAATCTAACTTGCACATCTAAAGCAAAGTACTCCTTAGGCCCCAGAAATACGACATCCTACATCAGTGATGGCGAACTTTTTTTGGCTCAGGTGCCAAAAGGATGGGTGAGAGATAGCATGTGTGGGCGTGCCCAAACCCACAATGCAACACCCCACCCATACATGTGCACAATCCCTACACTGCCCTGCAACTTATGCGCACAACCCCACTCACTGTCTCTCCCGTGTATGTGCACAGGCCTCGTTGAAGCCTCTGGATTTCTGTTAGGTTTTAGGACATTTTTTGCCATCCCCAGGGTTCAGGAGGCTTTCCTGAAGTTTCCTGAGAGCGAAAATGACCA
Source organism: Erythrolamprus reginae (assembly GCF_031021105.1). NCBI lineage: Eukaryota > Metazoa > Chordata > Lepidosauria > Squamata > Dipsadidae > Erythrolamprus > Erythrolamprus reginae. The sequence continues at coordinate 161,389,620 of NC_091950.1, forward strand.
AAAAGAAGGCTGAAAATCAGCTGGCCAGTATGCGTATGTATACTGGAGCTGACATAGGACAATACCTCGTGTGCCCTGAGATATAACTCCACATACCACCTGTGGCATGTGTGCCACAGGTTCACCATCACGTCCTACATGATTCATATCGAGGACAGTTTTGAAACCTATATAAGGTGAAACTCAATTTAGTTTGATAACGGAATACTGTATGTAACAATTTGGCCAGGCGTCCTGGAATTTCTTATAAGCCCATTTTTGAAATTTTGTGATAAAAGCGGATAAGATTGGTCTCTCTGCCCTGATGATTTCAGGGCCCCCATGGAATAAGTCCCTGTCTCTTTGACCACTGCAGGAATTGGTCATGGAGGCAAAAGATAAATAGACCATTGCAACCTTCCCTAACATTGCTTATATTAACTTTGCAAATGACTATCTTGGTTTGCCCCTCCCCCCCCCTTCCTGGCTTTCTGGCTTCTATGCACTTTACAGAAGATCCATGCCCCCTAATGGACCGGCTGGAAAAAGCAACAGCAACTTTTTAAGACTTTTTAAGATCTAAGTTATATTGAAGACCTACAAAGACACTACACCTGGGCCGACTGATTAACCGATGATTAGCTAATAATTAATATTAAGAACTGATTTTATACCATTTTTACCATTTTATACTATTTTATACTATTAATTATTAACCTTGTGAAATTTTCTATTTTATTTATATGTATTTATACTATGTCATATTTTATCAGTATTTTTATCTATTATTAATTTAATCCTTTTTTAACATTGGGGGGGTTCTAATTAATGGATGATTGGAGCAGATTCAATGTTGTGCATGGAATGAATGATTGGTATGAGTGTGATGGTTGGGGTGGGTGGGAGTATGGTATGGATGGGATGAGCGACAGTAGTATGAGTGATAGATTTGGCCCACCTGACGCTCGGGAGACAGGAGAGGAAGGGGCATTGATCTCTGGGGTGGCAGAGGGCCGGAATATCCCTGTGTTGCTGGGGAGAGGCAGATATGGCGGGGGTCACAGAGCTAGCCGTTCCAGGGGAACGAGAGACCGTTGCTTAATAACGGTCCCTTGTTCCGGCTCTGTGAGCCCAATCTTGGGTACTGGTGATGAGTGTAACTCTGGCCCTGGACTCAGGTTGCTGCTGCTTAATGCCAGGTCGGTGGTCAATAAAGCTCTCCTCATCCGGGATCTGATCCTGGATGAGGAGGCCGACCTGGCATGTATTACTGAAACCTGGCTGGGCCCAGAGGGAGGTGTTCCTCTCTCTGAAATTTGCCCAGCTGGGTTTCAGATATGGCACCAACCTCGACCCCAGGGAAGGGGGGGAGGAGTGGCTATTATAGCCAGGGAGAGCCTTTGCCTACGTGGACTCATTGCTCCGGAAATTGCGGGTTGCGAGTCACTCTTGATGAAGTTGGACTTAGGGGTTCAGGTGGGCTTATTTCTCACGTACCTGCCTCCCAGCTGCGTGTCAAAAGCCCTGCCTGTGCTACTCGAGGAGGTAGCCGGGTTGGCGGTGGAGTTCCCCAGACTTATTGTCTTGGGGGACTTCAACCTGCCGTCACTCGGCGAAACCTCTGGGTTGGCACAGGAGTTCATGGCCACCATGACAGCCATGGACCTGACTCAAGTAGTACGGGGTCCGACTCATGAGGGGGGGCACGCACCTGACATGGTATTCCTTTCCGAGCAATTGAGCAATGGTCTGAGACTAAGGGGCTTAGAAGCAGTGCCTTTGTCATGGTCAGACCATTTTCTACTACGGCTTGACTTCCTGGCCCCAATCCTTCCCCGCAGGGAGGCGGAACCAATGAAGATGTTCCGCCCCAGACGCCTGATGGACCCAGAGGGCTTTCAGACGGCGCTTGGGGTTATTCCAGATGCACTCATCCACAGTTCAGCGGAGTCTCTTGCGGAGGCCTGGAATACGGCTGCTGCGGAGGCTCTCGACCGGATTGCGCCTTTGCGACCTCTCCGTGGCGCTAGACCCCGTAGAGCCCCATGGTTCAACGAGGAGCTCCGGGAGTTGAAACGCCAAAAGAGACGTCTAGAGAAGCGATGGAGGAAGAGCAGGTCTGAATCTGATCGAACACTTGTAAGAGCTTTTATTAAGACTTACAAAGTGGCGCTCAAGGCGGCAAGATGCGCATACCATGCCGCCTTGATTGCATCAGCGGAATCCCGCCCGGCCGCTCTGTTTAGGGTGACCCGCTCCCTTCTTAACCAGGGGGGAGTTGGGGAGCACTTGCAGAGTAGTGCCGAGGAGTTTAACACGTTTTTCGCTGATAAAGTCGCTCAGATCCGGGCTGACCTCGACTCCAATTGTAAAACAGAGTCGACTGACAATGAGTCAGTCGAGGTGACTGGGGCACGTACTTGTCCACCTGTCTGGGAAGAGTTTGATCTGGTGACACCTGATGAAGTGGACAAGGCCATTGGAGCTGTGAGTTCCGCCACCTGTTTACTGGATCCGTGTCCCTCCTGGTTGGTCTCGGCCAGCAGGGAGGTGACACGGAGCTGGGCCCAGGAGATTACCAACGCTTCCTTGGGGAGGGGAGTTTTTCCATCACTCTATAAAGAAGCGCTTGTGCGCCCCCTCCTCAAGAAGCCTTCCCTGGACCCAGCCGTACTCAACAACTATCGTCCAGTCTCCAACCTTCCCTTCATGGGGAAGGTTGTCGAGAAGGTGGTGGCACTCCAGCTCCAGCGGTCCTTGGAAGAAGCCGATTATCTAGGTCCCCAGCAGTCGGGCTTCAGGCCCGGTTACAGCACGGAAACCGCTTTGGTCGCGTTGATGGATGATCTCTGGCGGGCCCGGGACAGGGGTTTATCCTCTGTCCTGGTGCTCCTCGATCTCTCAGCGGCTTTCGATACCATCGACCATGGTATCCTTCTGCACCGGTTGGAGGGGGTGGGAGGCACTGTGCTTCAGTGGTTCTCCTCCTACCTCTCTGGCCGGTCGCAGTCGGTGTTAGTGGGGGGTCAGAGGTCGACTCCGAGGTCTCTCCCTTGTGGAGTACCTCAGGGGTCGGTCCTCTCCCCCTTGCTATTTAACATCTACATGAAACCGCTGGGTGAGATCATCCAAGGACATGGGGTGAGGTATCATCAATATGCCGATGATACCCAGCTTTACATCTCCACCCCATGCCCAGTCAACGAAGCGGTGGAAGTGATGTGCCGGTGCCTGGAGGCTGTTGGGGCCTGGATGGGTGTCAACAGACTCAAGCTCAACCCGGATAAGACGGAGTGGCTGTGGGTTTTGCCTCCCAAGGACAATCCCATCTGTCCGTCCATTACCCTGGGGGGGGAATTACTGACCCCCTCAGAGAGGGTCCGCAACTTGGGCGTCCTCCTCGATCCACAGCTCACATTAGAGAACCATCTTTCAGCTGTGGCGAGGGGGGCGTTTGCCCAGGTCCGCCTGGTGCACCAGTTGCGGCCCTATCTGGACCGGGACTCATTGCTCACAGTCACTCATGCCCTCATCACCTCGCGGTTCGACTCCTGTAATGCTCTCTACATGGGGCTACCTTTGAAAAGTGTTCGGAAACTTCAGATCGTGCAGAATGCAGCTGCAAGAGCAGTCATGGGCCTACCCAGGTATGCCCATGTTTCACCATCACTCCGCAGTCTGCATTGGCTGCCGATCAGTTTCCGGTCACAATTCAAAGTGTTGGTTATGACCTTTAAAGCCCTTCATGGCACTGGACCAGAATATCTCCGAGACCGCCTTCTGTCGCACGAATCCCAGCGACCGATTAGGTCCCACAGAGTGGGCCTCCTCCGGGTCCCGTCAACTAAACAATGTCGGTTGGTGGGCCCCAGGGGGAGAGCCTTCTCTGTGGCGGCACCGACTCTCTGGAACCAACTCCCCCCGGAGATCAGAACTGCCCCTACTCTTCCTGCCTTCCGTAAACTCAAAACCCACCTTTGCCGTCAGGCATGGGGAAACTAAACATCTTCCCCTGGGCACGTTGAATTTATATATGGTATGCTTGTGTGTGTGTATGTTAGTATAGGGGTTTTTCTTAAATTTATAATATTTTAATTAATTGGATTATGTATTGGATTGTCTTTTCACTTGTTGTGAGCCGCCCCGAGTTTTCGGAGAGGGGCGGCATACAAATCCAAATAATAAATAAATAAATAATAAATAAACCTGATGATTCTCCACTTCAAGACCCAAAATTCTCAGGAGCAACCACGCTGGCTGGGAATTTGAGAAGTCCAAGGATTTGGAGAGGAGCTTGGCTGATTATTCCAGCTTCACCACCATAAATGCACTTGGGTGATGGATTTATTTGGGAAGTTAGTTGCAATCCATAGTTTTCTCATTCTCCATGTCTAGCATGAAAATGCAAGCAACTTTCCCCTGGATAATAAATGCATGTTGAAATTTGCAGCAATCGTAAGGCAACATCACATAAAAGGTTTTGTGATTACTGCCATATTGCAAGTCTCAATCTAATCTAAAGATCTTAAAAATTCCTAATACAATTTGTTTCCATTTCCATTTTTTTTTTGGGGGGGGGGGGAAGACATAAGATAGTTTAACCTTGACTGGTGATCAGCATCTACAATCTCTATCAATATTTTTTTAATTTGTTTGGGACCTCCCACAATTTTTCTCTTAGCTCAATGATTCCCAAAGTTAGCAGCTTCCAAGGTGGCCTCCCAAAGTTCCTCAGGCAGCAGGGCCATTTTTGAGAAGTTTGGGAGTTGACATCCAAATCTTGGGAAGTTGCCACAGTCGAGAAACATGGCTAGTTCAGTGACTTCTTTTTCGGTGATTTCTTCTTAGAAAGAAGCTCCCTAGTCTGTAGCTTCTGGAAAACACATGAAACACATTGGCAAAACACACTGGCTCCTTCCTTACTCCTAGCAGCTGTGTACTTTCAAAATTAATGCAGTTGTTTGAAGGTCATCCCCGCTGCCTGCTCCTATCTAGGTATTCAGGAACACACGTTTCAGCCGGGGATATCGCCAGGCACGGGGGAACTGAGACACCTTCCCCAGGCTTTTATACTTTATCTTTGGTATGTATGTATGATAGGGTTTTATATGTCTTTTTCTCTTTTAATATTAGATTTGTTCCACTGTAACATTGTTTTTATTATTGTTGTGAGCCGCCCCAGTCTTCGGAGAGGGGTGGCATACAAATCTAATAAATTATTATAAATTATTATTATTATTATTAATAATGCATAAATACACCTACGCAAATTCCTGAAGAAAGCCTTTGAAGCAACTTTGCTGCTGAGTCCAGAGGATGTGTCGGTGTTAAAGCTCCAAGGGATGTTTCTCTCACACAATAAACACTGTGCAAAGGCCCCTTCTAAAATGCCAGCCTTATCATACCACAAGGCAGCTGATTATAAAGATCATCCATTCCACAGTAATGCAAAAAGCTCATTACCACTCCCTTGACAAAAAAAATTTTCATGGGAATTCAGGGAGCTGCAAGCTCTAGGCCTAACCCCCCAATATAAACCAAGTATGCTTCCTGCAGCTGTAGGGTGGTGTCTCAGAAGAAGACTGAGTTTGATCAGAAGTGTTTTATACTGAAAACAATCACACAATTTAAAGGGAATTGTGCTATTTTGGCTCTGAATGTGCCTGTACATCATGATTTAACTAGACTTATGATATCTCAGCATGTCCTGACTTGCTTGTAACCTGGATTATCTTAATCACAAACTTAAGTGTATCACAACAATCAATAGGGGCAAATATTGGGATTGGAATCAAATGATGTGTGGTCACCCCCCCCCCCCCCCAAACACCTCAAGGGAAAGGAGAAAATGGCATTGCCCTAAAATGCTCCTTTATAAAATCCAGAACTGGGAGGCTGTGAAGCCTCTCTACTACATTTAAAAAAAAAACAAAGATGACAGGCATAATTTCTACCCAGAGATCAGGTTCCAATGGGGTGTGTGTGTGTGTTTCCTCCCTCTCTTCCAGGCTTAATTTCCCACAGGTCACATTGAGAAGAAATAAAAAATACTCTTTTGAAAGGGGGGTCCTGAGGACAATCAGGGTTTGCAATTACCCATAATTGGGGTGTGGAACAATTCTGCAAGCTGATTGGCTAGCTAAGTTAGGTGGGGCTGGGTTACACAGATATAAGCAGCCAGTCTGACCAGCCCGGAGTTCGTTCTTCTTTGTATACCTGTTACCTGTTTTTAACCTGCAATAAAGAACTGTCAACTGCTCCCAGGTCTGGGTTTTATCTGTATGCGGATCTAACAATAACAACAATAACAATAATATTCACGAAAAACCAGTAATATTTATATGCTGGATTTTGCATTATTAAATAATAATAATAATTATTATTAAAACTACTACTACCACTACTGCTACATTATGATTATTTATTTATATATTTTCACCAAAAAACCCCAGTAATACACAGCAAATGAGATTTATATGCTGGATTTTGTATTATTAAATAATAACAATTATTATTATTATTATTATTATTAAAACTACTACTACCACTATTACATTATATTTATTTATTTATATATTGTCACCAAAAAAACCCCAGTAATACACAGCAAATGAGATTTATATGCTGGATTTCGTATTATTAAATAATAATAATAACAACAAATTATTATTATTACAACTACTACTACCACTACATTATAATTATTTATTTATATATTTTCACCCAAAAAAACCCCCAGTAATGCACAGCAAATGAGATTTATATGCTGGATTTCCTATTATTAAATAATAATAATAAATTATTATTATTAAAACTACTACCACCACTATATTATAATTATTTATTTATATATTTTCACAAAAAAAAAAACCAGTAATACACAGCAAATGAGATTTATATGCTGGATTTCGTATTATTAAATAATAATAAGAATGAATTATTATTATTACAACTACAGTACTACTACCACTACCATTATATTTATTTATTTATTTATTTATTTATATTATTATTATTATTACAACTACTACTACCACCACTACATTATAATTTTTATTTTTTTATTTATGTATGTCAAACAATTATAGGGTGGTAATTTGTATAATTTGTATTTAGAAAAGTAATGATAAAAGACAGTAGGACAGGGACGGTAGGCACAGTGGTGCGCTTATGCACGCCCCCTACAGACCTCTTAGTAAGGAGGAAAGAATAATAAGTATTATTAAGTCTTAACGGAGCTTATCCTTCACAAACTATCATGATATTTATCGCCATTAGCTACAAGAGGTGGGGAAAAAATCCCCGCCGAAGCCCATGGATTCCCCTCCCTATCGCTCCCTTCTCGCTGCGCAGGATTACCTTCTTCCGAGCAGAACTGCACCGAATAGACGCCCCATTCGCGGTTGTACACTCTCACGTTGCATTCGCCGCCGCCCGACTTCTTCGCCGACTGGAAATAAATCTCCAACTTTGTCTCCAGTTTCTCTGCGCTGGTGTCCAGAGGATAAACCTCGATATACAGCGGACGAATGTTGCTCACCGCCGCCATAGCTCCCCTCTCTCCCCCCACCCAGCTTCGACGAAGGGTTTCGCTTTCGTTTCTTTCTGGTCCGAGAGTGAGAGCAAGGCGCAGCTCCACCCTCCTTTGCACGGCGCGACGTAAGTCAGCCTCGCCCGCTGATTGGCCGACAGAGAGCGCGAGCGAGTGGGCGCGAGAGAGAGGCAACCAACTGGGGGGTAAGTTCGCCGCAGAGATTTCTCAGAGAAGAGTCTCGTAGAGCAGTGTTTCCCAACTTTGGCAACTTGTATCTGGACTTGAAGTCCCAGAGCTGGCTGGGGAATTCTGGGAATTGAAGTCCAGATATCTCCAAATTGCCAAGGTAGGGAAACACTGCCGTAGAGAGGAACAACGAGTGAGCGAACTTTCCCCGCTTCAGTTCTCTTTCAGATCTCTCCGGTCCTCCACAAAGAGTGAGACGTGTTCCTTTTTTTTTGGGGGGGGGGGCTCTCTGTGGGAAGTCCCCCCTCCCAACAATGAAATATTTTGGACAATATTAAAAAAGGCTGAATATTTATATCACTAAGTCTACATTCCTATTACTATTAGTCTTCTCATCGTTGCTATCACCCATCTCCTCTCACTTAGGACTGTATGACTCGAACTTGTTACTTATATCCTTAAGATTTTTATTAATATTGTTTCCTGATTGCTTATTTGAACTGTATGATAATCATTAAGTGTGGTAGCTAATGATTCTTGACAAATGTATCTTTTCTTTTATGTACACTGAGAGCATATGCACCAAAGACAATTTCCCTGTGTGTCCAATCACACTTGGCCAATAAAGAATTCTATTCTATTCTGTTCTATTCTAAAATTGAATACAGTATTCTGTTCTCTACTGTACTCTACTCGAGAAACATGCTCCAGCCCCAATTTCTTCCATAGTAAAATAGCTTCCAACAGAAATCTTTAGAATCCAAGATTTTGATCCCATTAGAAATCCTGGCCAATTGGTTCTTCAGCAAAATATCTTCAGCTCCAGGGTGATGGGATTAAGGACAGGACGTCACATGACCTTTTAAGATATTTATTTTATATTAATGATATTATATTCTATATTTTAGGATATACCATTCCAAGGTGGTATAGGGTCTCCTGCTCGAGCAGGGGTTTAGACTAGATGACCTACAAAGTCCCTTCCAACTCAAACAAACAAACAAATGATAGGATTAACTCATCACCATTTAGCAAAATATGCCCCTTCATTGCAAAATCTCCAGAACAGTTCAAACTTCAGAGTCACAGAAAACCTATCAAGTTCCATCCATTCATTAAACCATTTTTTTGGTGTGGGGTGTGTGTGATTTTTTTCCCCCCTCCAATCACGTGTACAGAAAAAAGATACCATTACTTTCAAATTAATTTACAATATATCATTTTTGCAATTTTGGTATACACAGATTAACCAATGCCACCTCCTTACCATTTAACATCTGGATCAAAAAATAATTATTCCAATTCCTCATATAGTAAAAAAAGTTTTTTTTAAAAAGGCTGTATACATAACAAGCTGTTACTACTACAAGTGTTCCCTCGATTTTTGTGGGTTCGAACTTCGCGGAACGTCTATACCACGGTTTTTCAAAAATATTAATTAAAAAATACTTTGCGGTTCCCCCCCCCCATACCATGGTTTTTCCCGCCCCGATGACATCATATGTCATTGCCAAACTTTCATCTGCCTTTAAAAAATATTTTTTTAATAAACTTTAATAAATAAACATGGTGAGTAATAATCTAAATGGTTGCTAAGAGAATGGGAAATTGTAATTTAGGAATTTAAAGTGTTAAGGGAAGGCTTGGGATACTGTTCATGGTCAAAAATACTGTATTTACTTCTGCATCTCTACTTTGCGGAAATTCGACTTTCGCGGGAAGTCTCGGAACGCATCCCCCGCGAAAATCGAGGGAACACTGTATTCTTAATCACATCGAATTAATTAGATCAAAATGTTTCAATTTTTTCAAACATCTCCATATCAATTTTCATATATACTTTAAACCCTCTTTCATAATAAATACCCTTTAAAATAAAAGAGAAAAGCAAAAGAAACTTAAGGGGAAAGAAAAGGAGCAAATATCTCCAACACAGTATTTAAATTACTAAAAAAAAAAGCTAAAATATATATAGAAGGGGCAAAAAAAAAGGAGCTCACCATATAGTATATCCCAAATATCACCAAATTAATAAACCAAATTTAAAAAGAACCTAATAAAAAATAATTACCTTTCATGAATAGAAATACAGAATAATAATAAAGATGAAAGAAAATTAGATAAAAACGGAGAAAATAAGAGAAGAGGGAAAAAAAGAGAAAGATAAGAAAAAGGAAGGATAAAAATAGAACTAAATACTCCATACATTCATCATACCCTGTTCTGGTTATAAAGCTTTCAATCCATAACACTTTCAATCCAATAATGTCATCCTACCCTATTCTACAAAAAGAAAAAAAGTCACTGTATAGTCAGTGTAATCATCTTCCCTATACTAATTATAACACTTTCAATCCATCATCATACCCTATTCTGGGGACATTATTAGGATAATGAAATAATACTACTGAATATGAAATTGAATTGAAAATGTTTAGGTTCGCTTAGGTTTGGTAGGATGATTAATATTAATGATTAATGTGTAATGATTAATTTGGTTAATGTTGTCGATTCAAATATATAGATGAGAAGGACTATGGACTACAGTATAAGCAGATAAACTATGATGAATATAAAAAGAAAAAGCATGGAAATAGAAAATATTTTAATGATATTTGCTGATATTTTTTAAAAAGTTAAAGAAAAGGGAATAATGACATACTACAAATGTTGACTATATTTTTAATATAATTTGAAATATGATTATTAAAACTAATTTAATGATCTTCTTTCCCCCCTCTTTTTTCTTTTTCTTTCTCCTTTTTTCAGAATGGAATATGTTGATTTTACTGGATTGAAAGTGTTATAATTAGAGTATTTATTTATGTCATGTTTAGAGTGGACCTATTTAAATAATTGGGAGGAGTTAGTGTGACTACATTTAAGATAACTTTGTGGCATTAATATACTGCCATAGTGTACATTTCTCCATTTCTTTACTATTCCAATGGGTCAGGCACATATGCACAGAAATACAGAGCAAACAGTGTATATCATCTGTGAGGCCTTTTTTCCTTGTTTTCCTCCCGCAAAACTAAGGTGCATCTTATACTATGGTGCATCTTATACTCCAAAAAATATGGTAATTAAAGTACAGTTGTCCTTGATTTATGACCACAATGGACCCCAGAATTTATGTTGCTAAGTGAGAAATTTGTTCAGTGAGTTTTGCCTCATTTTACGACTTTTCTTGTCCCTTTGCAGTTCACTGCAGTTCTTAAATGAGTAACCTGGTTGTTAAGTGAATCTGGCTTTCCCCATTGACTTTGTTTGTCAAAAGATGGCAAAATTTGATCATATGACCCTGGAATACTGTAACTTTAATAACTGTGAACCAGTTGCCAAGCATCTGAATTCAAATCACATAAACGTTGGGTTGATGTAACTGTCGTGTGAAAAGTGGTCACAGGCCACTATTTTTTCAGTGCCATTGTAACTTCTGATGGTCACTAAATGAACTGTTGTAAGTCAAGGACTACCTGTATATTGATTGAGAGAATTGGCAGACACCCAAGTATCCCTAGTATTTTCCCCCCCTGCCAGATTGGAGATCTTCAGTTGTCCATAATTTGTTTGTTTATTTATTTGTTTATTTGTTTATTTATTTATTTCATTTATTTGTTTGTTTATTTATTTATTTCATTTGTTTGTTTATTTATTTATTTAGTAGACTTCTATGCCATCCTTCTCAAACGACTCAGTGCAGTGTACAACCTAATAAATACAAAATACTACAAAATACTACAAAAAAATACTACAAAACTAATAAATTTCTTTAAAAAACCATCTATCCCAACACAAACATCCAATCCTCATCCAATCCAGTGACTCACAGCATCAGCCGGAGGCAATCTCAATGCTTACAGCCCCCATGCCTGATGGGGGGAAAAAAAACCAGGAAGGAGGGGGAGGTACATATCTCCAGAGGGAGTTCGGTCCAAAGGCCCGGGGCCACCACAGAAAAGGCTCTTCCCCTAGGTCCCGCCAGATGACATTGTCTAGCCGACAGGACCTGGGGAGGGCCGACTGTAGAACCTAACCAGTTGCTGGGTTGAATTGTGATCCCCCTTATCTTTGATCAATAGCCTGATGGGAACTGGCCCAGCATTTCCTCACCCCTGAATTAGTGCTAAGTGCTAAGAAGCAACTTGACAATGGCATGGAGTTCCTGGCAGGGATCTCCATAGTAACCGAGCCACAAGATTCTAAGGGAGGTAGCTGGTGAGTTGAAGGCAGTTCCTAGCTCTCAACCCGGGGAAATGGAAGAAGAAAATAAGGACAACTAAGAGGCTACCAGGAAGAACAGGATCAAAATGGGGAACATGATGAAATTACTAGTAAGTGAATAGAAAGAAAGATTCAAACAGAGCTTTCCCAGCCTATATTGGAAGGAGAGCCAGTGGACATAGGCTTGGAAAAGGCAGAGGCTTAAGCAAAATTGGTGTGAAAGGACCAAACTGACAGATCTAACAGATTAACAGAGTTGGAAGGGACCTTGCTGCAGGTCATCTAGAAATCTAACCCTCTGCCCAAGCAGGAGACCCTACATCTGCCTTTTCCTAGGATCAAACTCACAATCTCCTGATTGTGAGGCAAGAGCTCCACCTCTAGGCCTTAAAATGTTCCAAAATATTTTTCCCCCCACTGAAGAGGCCCAATTACACATTTAGATTAGATTTCTCCTTGGAATTAAATGTCCAAACAGAAAAACTGAAGTTTATCGGCATTTGTAATCACTGACATATCCAGCTACCTATAGTAACTAGCATAAATATTAGTGCTATCAGATGGTAAAATTTCACGCTGATATATGTGGATGGGTGAAGGAGTTCCTAAGTCCTGAAGCGGTTATTAAAACTCAGTCATGGAGAAGGAATTTGAAGAATTTGCTTCTTGGTATTGCTTTTCCATGGCTGAGTTTTAATAACCTCTTCAGGCTCAATAACCTCTTCAGGACTATAGCCTTTGGGAGCAAATATGGAGGATGCTTTTTGCAGTGTTGCCAAATTGCTTAAAGGAACCTGTAATCCTCTTTCAAAACATATATTCTCTCTCTCTTCCCCTCTCACCTAACTTTTAGTTATTTTTTAAATCTCTTGTAAGTTTCAGTGTTGTTGAAATGAGTGTAATTTTTTTCTGATTGTATTTTATACTATTGTATGATAGAAATGAAGATTAAAAGTAGGTAGGTAGGTAGGTAAGTAGGTAGGTAGGTAGGTAGATAGGTAGATAGGTAGATAGGTAGATAGGTAGGTAGATAGATAGATAGATAGATAGGATAGATAGATAGATAGATAGATAGATAGATAGATAGATAGATAGATAGATAGATAGGTAGATAAATAGATAGGATAGATAGATAGATAGATAGATAGATAGATAGATAGATAGATAGATAGATAGATAGATAGATAGATAGATAGATCTAAAATATATTGTTAACTTTGTCAAGCTTATATGGTCACCCATCTCAAAGTAACCCTGGATGGGAAAGGAAGGAAGGAAGGAAGGAAGGAAGGAAGAGGGAGGGAGGGATAATGAATGAATAAACCTATGTTCATTAAAAAAAGAAATCTCATTAAATTCAATCAGGGTTACTTATAAATAAATACTGTTACTTTGGCATATGGTTTTTACAGCATAATGGATTAAAACCTTTGCCTCTTTTTCATGTGTAGTTTCAGAAGAGAGACGATTAAACTAAGGATTTGCAACTAAGGATCACATTCATAAACATTAATGTCATTGGCTCTAGTTTATACATTAGGAAAGACTATTCTGATTGCTCTGCTATTATTTTCACAGACTTCCAGTTCTGAGACGACTAAAAAAGCCAATGCAGGTAAATAGTCTTTGTGTCTTTTAGTCATACAATTTTCATTGAGGCTCCTTGTAATTTCTCTCAGGATTTCTATGCTCCCCGTACTAAAAATTTCCATCCTGTATCATCAGGTTGTATGTACAAGATCATGCATGTACTGCGAAATATAAGCAGAGCCCTGAATGTATCCATAATTGCTTTTCTTCTAGCTCTCTAATTCACTTGCGATGTAATTCTAATATACGAGCTGTTCAACAGTTTTGAAACCATTTTGTTATGGCAGTGATGAAGAACCTTTTTGGGATTCACGTGCCAAAAGGGGGGAATGTGGGGCAGTTTGCAGGTGTGCGTGCCCACACCCATAATTCCACGTGGGGGGGCCCACGCATGCACACGTGACCCCCCCACTCCTAGCACACAATGGCATGACCATTTTTTGCTCTCCCTAGGCTTCAGAGCCTTTGTAGGTGCCTGGAAAGGGTGAAAACAGCCTTCTCCAACCTTCTCTGGAAGCCAGAAATAACCTAACTTGATAGGGGCCATTTCTAGCCTCCGGCAGGCATCCGGAGAGGTGAGGAAAGCCATTTTCGCTCCTATAAAGGCTCTGAAGCTTGAGTAGAGGAAAAAAAACAGGACACCTGGTCCAACCAGAAGTCAGCAAACGGGCCATTTCCAGCCTCCAGAGGACCTCTGGGGTGGCATTTTTGTCTTCCCTAGGCTCCTAGAAAGGCTCTTGAGGTTGGGGAGAGCAAAAAAATGGCCCTTCACTCGGGAGGCTGGAAATAGCCTGTTTTCCAACTTCGAGTGGGCCCAGAAGGCCTGAAAATCTGAGCTTGGGTGCCCACTGATATGGCTCGGTGCCATAGGTTCACCATCACTGTGTTAGGGTGTCTAAATCTCTAACAATAATCAAGAAAGCTACAGTAAGATTTCACAAAGTGTCAATAGGAGGAAAAGGGGGATAGGTTACAGAATCTTTGCAATCTAAAACATCTGTATTTTTGTCCCCATTTTATCAGCAAATACATTAAGGTTGATTCTTCTTGATATTTTTGACCCTCTTTTTGACTGTGGATTTGAGGGATAAACAGCTCCCTGTTTATGAGAACGGAGTATCCACCTGCTCTTGGCATTACAAACATCCCTTCTCATTCCAGGCGCAAATCCCATTGTTGGCATTCAGCTGACTTCCTTTGTATTCATAGCAAACGAGTGGGAATGCTTAATGTCACAAGATCGCTACATAATTTATGTTAGGGAAAGATGGCATTCTGCAGAAATGATATACAGTACTGGCAAGTTGTTTTATTTCCTGGAGTCAGAAAGGAGTAAAATCTTCAAAAATGAGAATCTATGTACATATTCACACAACCCAACCAAAGGTTAATTTCCATTTTCCTAGAAATTAGGATCCCGATGGACGAGGAAATGCTGTCGATTCCCATCAGTAGCAGCATTTATGCAGTTCTTAAGAGGAGAGAGAATTACTTGTCCACTCTGCTTCAGAAGAAGTTTGGATGTATCTGTGTCCTTAAGAGCATCAGGAATCCCATGGAAGTGTACAGGAAAAGCCTGAAGGAAGGAGTGGAGGTTTCTGTCTGGGTAGATGATCTCACGAGACATGAGGCCGATGCTTTGGTGAATGCAGCCAATGAATACCTACACCATTTTGGCGGTCTGGCATTTGCTCTCCTGAAAGCTGGTGGGCCAGAAATCGAAGAGCAGTGCAAACTTTTTATTGAAAAGAACGGTCCACTCAGTGCTGGCCAGATTGTGATCACCAGCGGAGGAAGACTGCCCTGTAGGCAGATTATCCATGCAGTAGGTCCAAGGTGGTCAGAACATCAGAAGGAGGAATGTTGCCTCAAGTTGGAAGCTGCCATAATAAATGTTCTGAAATATGTGAACGCTCCAGAAAACAATATCAAGTCTGTGGCCATTCCCGCGCTGGGTTCAGGGATCTTCAATTTTCCACAGGAGTGGTGTGCTCGAGTGATCGTACAGACAATCAGGAACTTTGTTCAACTTGCTCCACTATTTGGCTACTTGCAAGAAATCCACCTTGTAAACATCGATGAGACCACAGCTGAGGTCATGAAAAGGGTTTGCGAAGATCTTCTGGGGGCTAATGATATTGTGCCTCAATCAGGTATTACTGATTCTGTCACAGTCAATGAACTCTGCCTGCAGATCAAAAAAGGAGATATAGAAACACAGCAAGTAAGTCTTTTGGCTTATAATGTTGTATCTGTATTGGCATGCCAAGAATATTTTAATTTTAATTTATTTATTTTAGTTGTCGAGCACATATTGGTAGTATACATAGATATAACGCTGTCTATCTACATGAAATGGGTACTAATAAGAGAGAAACATTAGGACAGGAACGGTAGGCACGCTGGTGCACTTATGCATGCCCCTTACTCACCACTTAGGAATCGGGTGAGGTCAACAGTAGATAGTCTAAGGGTAAAGTTTGGGGGTTTGGTGAGTTCCAGGCATTAACTACTCGATTGCTGAAGTTGTATTTTCTACAGTCAAGTTTGAAGTGGTTTACTTTGGGTTTGTATCTGCTGTGTGCTTGTGTATTGTTGTAGTTGAAGCTGAAGTAGTCGTGGACAGGAAGGACGTTGTTAGCAGATGATTTTATGAGCTATGTTTAGGTCATGTCAAAGGTGACGTAGTTCTACGCTTTTGAAGCCTAGGATTTCAAGTCTGGTTGCGTAAATTATTCTGTTGAGAGTAGAGGAGTTGAGGGCTCTTCTCGTAAAGTATCTCTGGACACTTTCTAATGTCTAAAATGAGGTGTGGGTTCTAGACAGATGAGCTGTATTTAAGGATTGGTCTGGCGAAGATTTTGTATGCTCTGGTTAGCAGTGTGATATTACTGGAGCAGAAGCTAGGTAAGATTAGCTTAACAATTCTTGAAGCCTTTTTGGCGATGATGTTGCAGTGGGCTTTGGCACTTAGGTCATTTGATATGAGTACTGTATTCCAAGACCTTTGACAGAGAGAGGGTCATCTGTAAGGTCTTGTGTACAGTATTTGGCTTGTATTTGGTGTTCTGATTCTTTTTGCCAATGTGTAGGGCAGAGCATTTGTTAGTTGAGATTTGAAGTTGCCAGATGTTTGACCATTCTGACAGAAAATCAAGGTCTTTTAGGAGGGTAGCAATGTTATTGGTGTGGAAAACCACTAGACATGGTGTAGCTCTATTAAAAATTGTGTGATGTGGAAGATATGTGGGCCACATCCAGTGAAGGGCTACCAAAATTTTTACTACCACACTGTGGGTGTGGCTTATGCAGGACGCCCTGCATTTTCTTTCAACATCTTTCAGTGCAGATTGGGTGCTCTGGGGTGGAGCTACCGCACTGCGTACCCCCCTTCCCATCTGGACAGCAGCCCATCCCTGGCCACATCCAACATTAAATTTGTTGCTAATTATTCAATAGGATATTCTGTTTGAACATATCCTGGGATTCGCTCTGTGCATGCCTCAAATTACTGCTAGAAGTCCCTGAACCTTACAGAACCTTTCTTGCAGATATACATCCTGAAAGTCTAAAATGGGGAAATTATTAAGATTTCTTGCCCCTGATGGAATAGTATAGAATTTCTTGTTTGTAGAAACTTAGCATGAAAACGGCATGAAAAGATTCACATTTAAATTGCTCTCTTCCAGGCTGCTATAATTATTAATTCTGTGACTGTGCAAGATGATCTTTTTCAAGGAGTGGTTTCAAGAGCAATTTTGGAAAAGGCAGGCCCAGCTATGCAGGAACAATTTATCTCCGAGTTACAAAAACTTCCATCAGAGAGGCCCAATTTCATATACACAAAAGGATTCAATCTCGATTGTGAACATGTGCTCCATGTGGTTTGGCCATCTTACATTGAAGGCAGCAGGCAAGAGGTGATGTTATTTCCTATTCGCTTTACAGCGTTTCGTTTGTATACATTTGGGAGAAAACCAGCTTATATATAATTGAATTTCTTTCTGGCAGCTATTAAAAACAGCCATTTCCAAAGGGCTTTCCAAGGCTCGGGAACGGCACTTGTCATCCATTGCTTTTCCTGCTCTTGGAATTAAAGACTTACATTTACCAAATAAGGAGGTGGCCGAAATTATGGTGGAAGAAATCATGTACTTTGCAGCAGAACAAACTGGGAAGAAGCTGGATGTATTCATTGTGATATCTCTGGACAACATTGATGTTTATGAAGTAAGCCATTAAATATTTCATGCAAGTAGATTACAGGGGCCCAAGGAAAGCGTGCGGTATTATGTAGTTAGTATAGTACCCATGAGTTACTCTCCTTGCAATATTATGAGTGAAACCATTATGAGATAGAGAGTTGCTTTTTGATGCTCTAGAAAATGTAGATATTGGCATTATTTGATGATTATTTAATGAGCCATGGTGGCACAGTGGTTAGAATGCAGTACTGCAGGCTACCTCTGCCAACTGCTGACAATTCGATTCTCACCGTCAGTTTGACTCAGCCTTCCATCCTTCTCTGGTTGGTAAAATGAGGACCCAGATTATTGGAGGCAAGAAGCCCACTCTGTAAATTGCTTGGAGAGTCTCCAAATATACATCTAAGCATTATTGCTATTTGCATAGCCTTTGAAAATATTGATATCTGCTAATATTTTGTCCTTTGTAAGAATTTTTTAAAAACACACTTAAATCCTATGAATATCGTAGAATCAGAGGCTTAGGTCTGCAAACACAAATAGAGTTAATTAAATTAGGTCTCTCTGCAGAACTGTATGTTCACAACAATTCATACCTACACAGACTCATGCCCCTCACGTGTCACCCTAGAATCAGCATGCAAACACTTCCCTACCCTGGATAAGCTCCCCCTATAAAAATCTGCTGTTCTACCACATTTCTCTGAAGCCTTATTTAGGAATAAATATATTTATTCTTTCCTCACAGCTGTCTGGATCTCATTTTTATTTATTCTTGGAGTTGGAACCCCAAATTATTTTTCTGATAGCTTGTTGACTGCAAAATACCTTGCTTTAGAAAGTGAAGATCCTTTCTTCGCTGGCAGCATTCACTAAAAAAGCTGATTAAGAATTTATCAATTTGTAATAGAGGATTTCCTTCATTGGCCAGAAACTGGATTAGATAGTTTTAGAGATCCTTTAGATTCTTTGATATAAGAACAATCAAGAAGTTAATAGACCAAGCATGGAGAAAAGTCTTAATGACAAAAAGGCTCCCTGCCCAAAGAAAATAGCTTCCTGAACATCATTTTACATGTTTGTTTGTTTGTTTGTTTGTTTGTTTGTTTGTTTGTTCGTTCGTTCGTTCGTTCATTCATTCATTCATTCATTCATTCATTCATTCATTCAACTTCTGTGCCACCCAATCCTGAAGGACTCAGGGCCGCTAAAGAAGTGCAATTTCAAAAGACATTGTCAATATACATTGTTGTGACCAGAATCCTTTGAAGTCGGCATAAGTTCTAGACTTTTCCCTACTAGTTGAATTTCTTGGTGGGTTATCCAAAAATCCCAGTCAAGGAAACAGTGGTAAAAGTCCTCTGAGAGTAACTATTTCATTTACTAGTTAGTATGAATGACATATCACATATCTTCTGGAACCTTAAATCAGTCTTATATTCTAAATGTCAACTAAACTGTTGACATCAGATGTATCTTCTTAGTCTTTATGTTTGTGTCTGTCAACATGATTTCACCAACTGAATTTCCAAACTATTCCAAACATTCAATAAATATTGGGGAGAAACATCCTATCTAATTGCCATTTGTTGTAATGTCCATGACATTATATGAGCAAAAAAATTAAAATAAAAACATCCAAACTAGTAAGTATGCTGATTTATTATTATGTCTCCCTTTTTAAAGGCTTTCTGTGCCAAGCTTATGTCGGTGAAGAACAAACTAGAAGAAAAGATGGATTGCAGCAATATTGACACAATGGGTAAAAAAATAAACCGGAGGCTTAAAATTTATAGGAACTCTTGGCTTAATTAGGTTCAACAACCTGAAATAGATTCTTTGTCAAGAGATTGAAAGATTAAGAGTAGGGAGCAACTCTTGAAATGATTGAAAATTTAAATGATTGAAAGATTAAGAGTAGGGAGCTCAACAACTTTGAATTAAACAATTCTGTTGATAGTGACTTATGATTAAATATATCCCACTTACTCATTATCAATGCCATTGCTTTTGACAATGATGGTGATCCTGTATATTGTGTTTGCAAATGCTGGGTTTTGGTTTAATATGGAAGGTGAACCCTGCTAACAGTAGCTTAGTCAACAACCAATGATCTAAGAAGTTGTGTATTGGTATGCTGTGAGAACCCAGCCATAGAAGGAGAAGCTGAAAGGTGGGTAGGATAAAAGAAGGGGTGGTGGGGGAGGGAATTAGTCAAGATAGGAGGGAGGAATCATTTCAGGGAGGGGAAATTTCCTTTAGTTTTTAAAGGCTGGAAAACCTTAAAAACTCTCAATTCTTAGTCTTATATAAACGTGTCTAAAAGCAAGATTTTACTCAGTGAAAGCTCCGAATTGTAATTGTCTCTTAAAAACTGCAAAAGTTGTACAACATGTATTGTATAAAACCATATTAAATATCTCAAAATTATGACAACACATCCACTTCATATATTGTTCTTTAAACTTTTCACTTGTTTTTGAGAATTTCATCTACTTCATCTAAAGAGTTCCCTTACCTCTTGACCAATTTTTTTTTCTCCCTATATCTGTTTTGCAATTGATTCTTAGTCATTCTTGCCACATGCCTCCCAGAGACCTATAAACACACAGAGTTGGCCTCCTCTAGGTCCCATCAACTAAGCAATGCAGGTTGGCGGGACCGCAGGGGAGGGCCTTCTCTGTTGCTGCCCCCGGCTCTATGGAATCAACTCCCCCACCCCGATGTCCATACTGCTCCCACCCTATTGGCTTTCTGTAAGACCATGAAGACCTGGTCAAATCATGGTCAAATTGTATGAATGTCAAGTATGCATGTTGGGTTAGTTTACTATAGCTTTTGATTAAGGTTTTATAGCTCAGATTTTATATTTGACCTATTTTTACCGTTTTGTATTTATATTGTTGTAAACCGCCCTGTGTCCTTCGGGATTGGGTGGCATAGAAGTTGAATTAAATAATAATAAATAAAATTCTCCCTTTATGACCAAATTATCTCAATGTTCTGGTCATTTTCATTCCTTTTTGAGTCTCCAAATGGACACCACTTTTTTGGAACACTCCAGTCTTATTCCTAGCTATCCTTTCCTGTCACCTACCAGCATAATTCCCCCCCCCCCATGTATTGCACCCATTTGGATGCAATCATTCAGCAGTGCAAATTTTTCTTTCTTTTTTTTAAAGCAGAGCTACAGACTGACGTCCAAGCCAGTCCAGATTTTGAAAGAAATGGGCCTTTTGTGGAACTGATAGGACGCAGCCATGATATTTTGGAGAAAGCAGGACAGTGGCTCAGAGATATGATACTGGTTGAGGAAACTGGACGGATTGTTATAAGAAACCACAACGTTTTAAATTTGAGTAGTGTCCAGCCTCTTGAGCTGTCTCATCTCCAGCAGCATTTTGGCATCACTATTCTGGAGAGTGTAAGTGAAGCAGGGACAGCACTAGAGATTGAAGGGTCCCCCCGAGCTGTGATTGATGCAGCCTTTGCAATTGAATTCATGCTGCAGTCAACAGCCAAGCAAGAACCTCTTAAGATGGAAGGTACGTAGAGTTATATAAGCATATTCCATTGATAACAGATATTAATCTAAGCTTTTAACAATTGACAGAATAATTCACTTGGTTTAATTAACCTTTTAAAGGCAGACTTGTAGTTCTTAGAAACAGCAATTTTTCAAAAAATTATGCAATCATCATTAAACTTAAAATGAGCTTTGTTTTAGCATCTCACTCTGAATTGGCCAATACTTGAAAAGAATGGGATGTACATATACCCTCAAGTTTTATTCTCTATATTCTCTTTTCTACAGTTGCTGTTGGTATTAGTTTGGTTATTTATTTTTAAAATGTATTTTAATTATATTTTTATTTTAGCACAAAATGTTTAAGGGCAAGTTATAGCAGATCATTATTCTATGTTTAATTCCCCCCCCCCTTTTAATAGAACAAATGGAATTAAAGGACATCATTCCATTCCTTTTACATTTTCAGTTTATTTTTCAGTCTGTTTTAAAGCTTTGTTTAATTTTTATTTTTTATTAAGCAATGTATTATTTGCATCCAGGACCTTTGGAGAGCCATCCTCATCAGGAAGGGGATCTGGAAATGGCAAACAGATGCTTTTATCAAATCACCCCAATAGAGTCTTACCTTCAAGAATTCAAGGACAAAGAAAAACAGCTCGAAAAAGTGGGCCTCCAGGTTCTAAAGGTGAATGGCAAAGTAATGCTAGGAGCCGATTGTGTTGCGTTACAGATGTACCAAATTAACCGAAACATAAACAAGATTGAAATCAATCTAATGATTAGCAGTTTCATTGACACAAAGTTTCTGGATGACCCAAACTGCAAGTTAAACTGGACATTAACTGCTTGTTAACTTCTCCCTTTCTTTGTCAGCGGAGAGGGGCGGCATACAAATCCAATAAATTATTATTATTATTTGAAGTAGCTGACTGTTCAATGCTAACAATGTCAACTTTGGATATTGGGTTAGCCTTCCATGAAGGGGAGGGGGAGATTATTTAATCCATTTGGCTTGCTGATTTCCCATTTTGCAACTCCAAACCTGATCTTCCCTATAGCTCTGGAGGGATACCAGAGCTTTCTTGAGTCATGTTGGTCTGTATGAGTTAGCATAACTTGTTTTTTTTCTCTCTTATCAAGAGCATCTTAGAATCTGAGATTCCTTGCTCCTGGAAACTTGGGAACTAATTTTAAACCCAATACAAACATAGCTTATGTGTGTATGTATGTGTGTGTTCAATCAAACACCAACCTTGGGAGGAATTGAAAATGTATCACTCAGAGCAAATCCTAAGATGACATCAGTCTCCTATAAATCATAAACTCAGGCTAGACTTCATAAGAGGCTACCGAATTCCAATATATGCATCTAAATAAAACTAATATATTTATGACAAACTTGAAAAAGGATAACAACTAACAATGACCTAATTCCTATTGTGAATGGAAAAATAAACATGTTTAATATTTCACAGAAAGCAAATCCATATTCTGGAACAAAATCTTAGTTGAACATTGATTTATTTGTACAGAAAACAGATAATCCTTGAATGAGATGTTTCTTTGATTCAAATACTTGGATTTCCTCCAGGATCCTGGAGACACATACCAGGCAGCATCACTCATGTGAGGAAAGGTTTGCTGGAATAGGCAGTTTCTGCTGGTTGGCAGGTGAATTACACTTATAGTCATTATGCTACCGTAATAAACAGGGCACATCCTTGTTCATTTTTATTGCAGATAGAGAAAATACATAACCCTCTTTTAGAATCTACTTTCCAAAGGGTGAAAAGAAAAATAGAAGGAAGAAATACTGGAATGCCTGTATGTCATAGATTATACCATCATGTCCCGGCTCAATATTGTAGCCTAGTGTGCAAAACTGGATTTCAGAAAACGTACTCATCACAAGGTAAAGCATATACATTTCTGTAATGTTGCAAGGAAATATTTTCAGCCATGTTAAATGCCCTATTCATGTGCAAATTGAATACCCTTGAAACAGCACAAAGATGTTTTAAAAGTTGGCATTTTACAAGTGGTTCTTAAATTTTAATTTCTATGCTGGTGAGAAACAAGACTGGAGTTTTCATTCTTACGTGTAAGGAACCCAAACTAAAAGGGCTAGATTGTGGTGCCTCTCCTGTGTCCTCTTGGGCTTTATATTCAGACTAAGCAATGAATTACCGACTAGCAGACATATAACTCTTAATTCACTTCTCAGCTATTCTAGGTAGAAGATTCCCAGAAAGATTAGAAAGGTAAGCAAGAATTCAGCCTCAAACATAGTAGCCAATTCCCCATTGCAAACCATATATCTATATACCAGAGTACCATATAAATTTTATGCTTCTTCCTCTTGTCAGAGGTGGGTTGCTACTGGTAGAGTATGGTTCTATGAACCGGACCGGTAGCAGCTGGAGGCTCTGGCCACCTGCCCCAGATACCGTGTTTCCCCGAAAGTAAGACAGTGTCTTACTTTCTTTTTATCCCCAAAAGCCCCACTATGTCTTACTTTCGGGGTATGTCTTATATTGGGAAAAAATTGTCGAATTTTTTGTTTTAACCATAAAATTAACATTTATTAACAACCTGAACAGACGGAGGCGGCAGATGCGGTGACGTATGGAGGAGGGGCGGTGCGGAAGTGGGCAGGAGGCGGCGCACAGCTAGATGAGAGGGAGGCGGCAATACCCCCGTGTTTCCCCGAAAGTAAGACATATGTCTTACTTTCGGGGTACGGCTTATATTAGCCGACCCCCCTGAAACCCCCGATATGTCTTACAATTGGGGGTGTCTTACTATCGGGGAAACAGGGTACTTCTGTGCGTGCTCAGAAGCATTGTGTGCAGGTGCGAGTGTGCAAATGGGTAGCGATGGTATTTAAAACCCATCACTGCCTCTTGCCTATCTGTATTAACTGATTAGCTTGTTGTTTGTTTGCTGTGGTATACCAAAATACAATTACATAATGCCTCCCACCTAGAATTAATGACACTCACCTCTCCAACCTCAGCTTTAATGACTTTATTTCTAATTATTATGTGTGATTATTTTAGTGGCTATTTTTAGCATGATTCCTACATTTTTTTACTGTAGTCAAATTAGTCCTTCCAATTCTACCTAGTATAGGGCTGAAATCTGAAAGGTACTGTAGTCAGAGACTCATTTAAATTGCTATAATAATAATTTAAAAAATGGTAAAACTGGCACACATTTATTTGGTATGGAGGAAATAAAATACATAGCTGCTTCCAGAGACATAGCATAAGGACCTCGTTACTCTTAGTTTGGGGAAAAAATCAAAGCTAAATACTACCTAAAATATCTTGTTGGATATCTGTAATAGAAACATTGATGCTCACAAGTGGAATGAATTGGGATAAGATGCCAAGATATAACAATATCTTGACAAAGGAAGGCAAGTTCAAGTCTGCATCAGAGCTTGAAAAACAGGATATAAAAATGGACTGATATATGAGGATGCAATTATAAGCAGGATACGAAAAGGACAGTAAAAGATAAAGAGGGCTCACAGTTTTACAAAGCTTGGGTGAAATTTTATGAATGGTTTAAAAAAGAATATAAAGTTTTTCATGTTAACTTTATATAAATAAAGAAATGAGAAATATGATTGCTGTAACCCAGATGACAAAAATAGATAAGGAAGCAGCATTAAATACAGTAACATATCCTGAAAATTAAATTATAATAGAATGGAAATAGAAATAAAGATTTAGGATTATGATTAAAAGAAGTAAAAATTGAGAAAAGTCTTCTAGTCTGTCGCTTAATATAAGCACAATTAGCCATTTGAAATAAATAGTTGGACAGACTGAACTGTTGGGAACTTAATATGTAATTCGGGTTATTTTATTACTCTTTATAAGAGATGATATAAACATATGGATTGGTATTGAAGGTATATATGTTGTTATGCATGGTTTTCAATGTGGAGAAAAATAAAGAACCTTTTCAAAAAATATATGGTAAAACAGCCTGCATTTTGTGTTGTTTTTCAGATCAGAAATATGGAGCTGGCATATATTTTAAAAAGAACCCCAGGAAACTTATAGCAGATACCAAAGAAAAATGTGAAATGGACCATTTGATCTGTATGTTTGAAGCAGAAGTTGTAACAGGGTCATACACAAGGGGAAATCGGAGTTATGTAGCACCACCACTAATTAACGCAAGCAGTATGAAACTCTACGACAGCGTGGTTGATGATATTCACAACCCTGAAATCTTCGTCATTTTTAATAAGGAACAAGCTCTACCGCTGTACTTATTGACATGTTCTCTGCTGTGGAGCCCTGATCAGAAGGCAAGTTTGGAACCATCATCCTAGAATATCTGAAGCCTTAATGTTAATTGAAACACAGACACTAGTTCTGTGTTAGATTAGATAATAAACATATGGCAGTTCTGTAATGCAATGAAAAAAGAAATCCCTGCAACATGATATTCTTGAAGTCTCCTTATTCTTTAATGTTATTTCAACAAAAGGTAGTTAAAAATCAAGCCTTTGTTTTATTTAAAACAGAACTATAGCTACAAGTCCTTATGTTAAAGTATTAATTTTAAATCTTAACACCTATGGGAGGGGAAGGAGGTTTATATTTACTTTATATTTACTTACTTAACTTTACTGTGGTCATTAGCCAGTACCAGAGAATTCATATTCAAATATCCAAAACTAAATTGACCATGTCAGGATTGTTAAGGAAAATACATACAGACAAAAAAGAATTGGTTGAAAGATCATATTAAATCCAAATATGCTAAATGGTTTGTTTAGATTACACATGTGCAACAAGAAGAAATTAAAATTACCAACCTGGATGGTATAAACTTTGAAATAACAGCATAAAATACAAATGCAATGCAAATACACACACACACACAGACACACACACACAAAGAGTAATGGCCTGCTGCCCCTATGGGGGGGGGACACCATGGGGATAGTAAGTTTATGCACTATTTATTAAATACTTAATAGTTTTTTATTGTCTTTCCTTCTCTAGTACCTTGGTACGATCCTTACGGTAATTACTTTTAAAATAGGAAATAATTAAATAGCATGTTTTTACCCATAAAGGCTTTAATCATTTTAATCATCTAGAACTGAACTTTTATAGCAATTAAAGAAAATTGAGCTACTTGCCTAATCCGTTATCATACTGAACCTTGTAGATTCAGTACAAAACCTTAAAATGTTAGTGTGCTCCTCAACAAATA
Organism: Erythrolamprus reginae; assembly: GCF_031021105.1. Lineage (NCBI taxonomy): Eukaryota > Metazoa > Chordata > Lepidosauria > Squamata > Dipsadidae > Erythrolamprus > Erythrolamprus reginae. The sequence continues at coordinate 161,416,114 of NC_091950.1, forward strand.
ATCCTGTCTATCATTTGTCCTTTTTGTGGCTATTCAAATAATGTGACTTAATCAACTGAAAAGAGTCCAAGCACCTATCTGAAAACTTATCTTGGTCGGTAAGCCACTGTGTTTATTGTATTTTGCTGGTCATGAGTAAAGTCAGAGCATTTCAGTTTTGTATAAAACTGGAAGGACATGTCACAAGGACCTACAGTCATTACTGTCATAAGGACCTACACATATGGAGTATGGTGTTTTGTTGTTGTTTTGTATTTTTGGGGCCAGAGGAAATGAAGATAGAGTATTTACATTGGGTTAAGGTTTCTGATATGGGATGTCAAGCTGTTCTGGAATCAAAACCCAAAGAAAATAATTAGACTCACTACTGTGATTTATTACTACATTCTGGAGAGGTTCTCCTCCAGAATAATGGAGACACATTCCTACAGACAAAGAGATGAACCCATATTTATGTATTTCAGAAGGGGAAAATAATGCAAAAAGCAGGGTGAAATGATGCATGCATAAATAATTTTAATTTACCTAATCGATATCAGATTACTTTCTACCTTTTTGTTATCTACAGAGAACAGTGGTGTCAGAAAAACATTTGCATCTTAAAAGATTCGGGGTTGTTTTGGATTGTTCTGATAAAACTTAACATACGCCCTGAGAGCTGCAAAACTACAGTACATTCATATCCTAATTTATGTATTGAAACAGTTGCACTCATTTAAAACTTATTTTTCTTACACAATTTAAGAAACTATTGTCAGTTTATCTCCTGCTGTCTGCCATGGGAAGCTGAGTGATATTACAAGTATCCTTTTGAGAGTCTATGTTAAGCATATGTTACTTAAGTTTGATCCCTTTTTGCTCATAGTCGAAAGATAAGTGAGGGAAAATCCAAGGAGACTGTCTGCTGTAAGCTGCTTGTTTCTACCCCACCCCCATGTATATAGTAGTTAAGTGTGTATGGGAGGGAGGGAAGGGAGGGAGGGAGATAGAGAGGGGGAGAGAGAGAGATAGAGAGAGATAGAGAGGGGGAGAGAGGGAGGGAGGGAGAGAGAGAGAGAGGGAGAGGGAAGGAGGGAGGGAGAGAGAGAGAGAGAGAGAGAGAGAGAGAGAGACAGAGAGAGAGAGAGAGATTCAATATTGGATGCCACAAGTTATTTATCAAGAATATTTAGAACCTAATAAGACATAAGAATAGAATGATACCTTGGTATTCAACTGGTTTGAAACTCATTGAATTTGGTGCGCAACACATTTTGATGTGAAACATTTGTTCTAGTACTCGTTTGTTTGGTACAAGCTAGAACTTGTCAAAGTTAGTTGCCTTGTGACTCACTACATTGTTTCTTATAAGAAAAATTGTTTGCTAGACATATTTTATTCACTTTAAACCTTCCTGATAACTATATAAGAAAGCCATTGAAAAGAATAGCCTATTGTTAAATCCCTTGATTTTATTTTACAATCCTTTCAGTACATTTATGCTTATGCTTTTTCACGTCTATTATGCTTTTTGTGCTAGGAACCATAGAAGTATTTAGGCACAATCTAGATTTATATTTATTCCACAGTTTTGTTTACATTCTTAAAACTACAGTACATGGATTTTGAAAATACTGTATAAGACTTGATTTTACTGTGTTAAACCTTATATATGCACTTATAGAGTTGTCAAAGGACATTGTGATTTCACCATTTCTGAACACAAGTACTCATCGATCATTCAATCAAACTCATTAGATAGATTTCCGTAGGCCCACAGAATGAAATGGCTACATAGGAAAGGTAGTTATGGGGCTCTTATAGCAATCCCAGTACACAGAGCTGAAAATTGACTTCACAGGCATACAGATGTCTGGTATCAGTTTCACCAGTCATAAATCTCAAAACGATACGTTTAGCCTTTCACTGCAGTAACACCAAGGTTTTTTAAAATTAAGTTTAATTTAAAGTAATTTAAGAAACCTGATATGTAAATGAACAAACTGACTCTTTAATTCTGCACTATTTTATTAAAATGTCCTTTGTAAATAATTTCTACATTAGTCAGTTCCCATTCAATGTCCCTATATAACAAAATAATAGATTATACATGACTTTACATATTTGGTCCTCTAGTAAATTTTCTGTGTACTAACTTAAAAAATCCATCCTAGACTCAATGAACAAGTACACATTAAAGTTGTCAATTATACCACACTAATTGAAAATCCCTGATATTTTTATCTGCATTAGTCTCTGAAAGCTATTCCAAGACTTCTGGAATTTCTCCATCATCTACAATGAGCATATGAAGAATTCCTTCCCTTCTCTTCCCACTGCTGATAGCTTTGATACAACAGTTGTGCTTTCCAATACTGAAATGTGTTTCTGTCCCATCTTCTACAAATTCACCCTGACAAAAAAAAAAGATTAAAAAGCTATTTAATGATTCACAAATGTTTCAGACTTTTACTAGCTATCAAATTATTTTAATTTCAGCAAAGCATAAAACATTCAGAGTTACAGCAAACAAACATGACAGCAAGCTCAACTTTTAATTTTTCTGTGACTAGGAATTTCAGAAAAGATGTCAATGCCATTTGAACTATAAGCATGCAATTGTTTTATCTCTTTATGTACTGTATGAAATTTCTCAAAGAAATGTTCCATTTGTCTTGTAGTAGAATCTAGCCTGGTAAAAGGTTGGGAAAGAGCAAACCTCTTATTGCTCTTGTGAGCTATTTTGATCTGGAAGCCAATACCAAGGTTCTGGAAGAGGGAAGTCCTTCCTTTTTGTAAGAGGATAAATATTCTAGAAAATGCATGGATATTTCTATTTTTTTCCATCTCCCAGCCATTAAACTAAATGATAAAAGGAGCTTTTGCAGTAGCAAAGGTCAGTAGGACCTTTCCAATACTGACGTATACCAGTATGATTTTGGTTTTCTGCTGAAGTAAGGAAGAAAACTCAATTTAGGGTGAGAACCTGTGACAAAGGTCTATGCAGATTGTCAGTCATCCAGGTCATGGTTGTCCCAAAAGTGCTTTTTCAAGAGGCAACTGGACTTTCCGGGGTTTTTTTTTTTTTTAATGTTTCACTGAGCTCTGAAGAAGCTTTTTGGATGAGAAGTGAAATAAATGTCTTCAAAGAAAAACCAGAAAGTCCAGTTTCCTATTGAAAAAGCACCTTTTTATGAAACAGTAAAAATGAATTGGAGTATTGAAAGACTAAGAGGAAGAGAAGGAGGAGCAAGAGCCTGGTTAAAGGAAAAACAGTTTTTAGGTCAGGCCATGTGAGGACTTTTGTGAGTCCCATATATTTTTTGCTTTGGTGAGGCCCCTTATTTCATAACAACATTCCATAGGATTTTCAGGATTTTCTTTTTTTAACAAAGAAACAGGTTGTAAATAATAAACATTCTGTAATAATAATAAGTTATGGCCAGTTATGTTTGTCACACATGGTTACAAACAAGATTTTTTGTTCACATTTTGTGAGTTTCTTGCATGTTTTATTAAAAGATGGTGAAATCAATATTTTTTTTAAAGGCACCAAAATAAGTAACTTCTACTTCACTTTTTTCTGATTAAAAAAAATCATATTAAAATATTTTTATAAACTCTTTGCCTATTATGCCTAATGCATAAGTCAATCCTACTTTCAATAGTGAAACAAAGATTTATTTATTTAGCGTATGGCAGTGAAACAAAGAAGAGCTGATTGTTCATTCCAAATGACTCATCTCATTCAACAGAGATACACTGTATAAAGTACACAAGGAGGGAAGCAGTAACCTGATGGCTGACAAGAGAAAGAAAAACGAAAGTGAAATTTGATAAAGTGGCTGAGGAGAACTCAGCATCACTTAGAGATAGTCATCAATTTGGAGACCTATAGCAGCAGCTTGATTCTTAGCTTATTTTGTTTCCCGGCTGATAACAGATATGGAAACAAAAAGAAGCCTTGTTAAGATAAAGTTGCATTTTCATATTTGCTCAACTACACTGAGTCCTGCATGTAAAAATGCAAATCTGCTTACCTTCTTCCTTGTGTCTGTATCATGTAAAAATGAACCCATGACAGCATCACAATTGTTAATTTATGTCTTATTTTATAGTGGGCTGCTGCAGAACTATAACTTCCACAACAAGTAGGACTATTGGAAGGGTTTGCTGAAAGTGTACTTTTTCATCAGCAGCATTTGGAAGGCCACAGGTTTCCTACTCGTAATAACGTTTAAAATTCTATAGGATTATGCTCGTTATGATTGCTTGTTAAGCTATTCACCTATCTCAATTATTTTGTCTTAATTGTCAATTTCTTGGGGTAAAAGAGAAATATGCTATGAAGTACCTTCTCTAAATTATGACTTAATTATTTTCAACTAAAATAATTTACTTAAAATTATGTTTTTTTGATGTTACATACCGCTGTCTCTACTTTTTTACCGTTACACCAGACATCCATTGTATCTTTCTCTGAAAAACAAAATCACAAAAGAATTGTTATATAAATTATTATATACAATTTTAACATCTTAGGAATAAAAGTTATACCCAGACCAAAGCTGTTTTGCAGTGTACATTATGTTTTATTTTGATTTAGGTAGTTCTACAAAATACTATAAATACATTTCTAATTGAATTCTGGTCCAGATAAAATTTCATTATATGCATGGCAGTTCTCCAAGAATGCTGTTTGTATAGTTACAATATACTGTAGTGCTTTTGCAGAAAATAAAAAGTTAACAGCAAACCTATACAATGTCAAGTGGCCACCAAATGCTGATGGAATATTGCGAAACAGAATCCAATGGAAGAAGAATAGAATGAATCCTTAAGAGAAATGCACTAAACTGCAACACTCTGAAGTTCTGCTTATTTATGATTGCAAGAATGTTAAATGTCTATCAATTTAATAGAATAGATTCAATCTGAAACAGGGCAATCTTTTCTATGTAAATAATGCCTTATGAAAGTAACTTGTCAATTAAAAAATACTTTAAAAAACGTATTTCTGAAAAACTCAAAATCGTCTAAAAAGTGTGATGTTTTGAAAATTTGAGTGGCTATTGAATTGGGGGGGCAGATGAGTGTAATTATTATCAAATCTATAGTTGATGCCAGTTTGACAGAAGGACTTTGATTCTGGTAATTCTTCTGCAATTAAAAGGCTTCTACCATTTGGAAAGGGCTAGAGAATGTTGCATGTAACTTTTAAAAAAAATATTATAGTAGCAGATACAGGTTGATAGTAGATCCAGATTTATTTACAAAATGCTGCTATTATCTTAAAACCAGCCTGTTAGTCAGTATCCGTAATTCTCATAGTTATGCCCATAGCCACATACATGTCCAACATGAGGTTTTCTGGATTTATATTCCCAACAATACATAGTTAAGATTCAACACTAAATGTAAACCAATGCTAGTAAACTACAAACAGCTATTAACACTAATTTGACAAATCCATTTCGGATCCAAGAGATCTTGTATGTAATCCCAAAATGTCTCCAAGGTAAGGGAGTCAGGCCTAGAAGCCATCTTGGGCACTGGATCTTCAGGCCTGCCACATTTCATGCTGTGGGAAACTGGGAGGTAGGGATTGTATGGAGCTGTGGAGCTACATAGTCAAAACAACATTCCTTTCTCTTGGAGTCAAGGTCACTCTAACCTGCACTTGGAGAAGATGTTCCCGAGAGGCATCTCCAGTTGGGACAGTTCATTGATTGGACCATGTGATGGACATGTGGGTACTGGGACAGGGGCTTGGACTTTCTTTTGGGCTGGGAAAACCCAGAAGCTTTCAGATTCAGGTTTTCTCATGTGACAATATGACATCTCTAATATATGAAACTTTGAGGAAGCTCAAGCCTCGGAGTTTTCTTTTGTTGGGGATGTTACTTGTAATGCTGACAAAGGATATATAACTAACTTGATTTTGTGCCATGAAGACATCATCAACTCTAAGCCACCACACACATTGATTTTCTATATAGTTTTCCTGAATAAATGGGTTATAGAATTTATATTGGATAAGTACCAAAATACAACTAAAATAGTACATGAACCATACAAGACTTCAGGAAACTAACATACCTAAAACAACTCTAAAATCTGTACCATCGAGGTGTAATATCCAAGTGTTTGTTGTTTTTGACCGATTCTCCAAATATTTTTTGAGACTTTTTCCATCTATTTCCAAAGTATATTCATATGCAAATCCACTGACCGCATCAATATTAATAGTAGCCTTTGTGTTGGCTGCTCCAACTGTAAATGTTTCCTTTCCCACTAATTTAAACATCCATTCTTTTCTTATTATTTCCTAAGGATGAAGAAAAGACATTTAATACAAACATATTTTTACTTCAGTTTTGAAAACATGATTGCCATAAAACCGGTCAACTTTTTTGTTTTGTTATAAGAAAAAATGATCAAATCAGATGTAATCAAATTAATTATTATCCTATCATACGGTAATATTTCCTTAACAAGAACATACAATCCAAATCATTAGAAGTAGTTATTAAATGCTAATCTAATCTGATTGTATCCCATTTCTGAGACATTTTACACTTCAGAAACAAAAACAAACTGAAGAGCAAGTTCAGAGGATGTTTACTAACATGGTGAATTATTATGGTTAATTGCAGTCAGTGAAATGTTTAGACTGGATTTAACATTTTATCCATCCATCGAGTCCTTCTAAGGATGTAGGATAGATAGATGTTGTTTGGTGGTGTTAAAGTACTGTCACGGGATGTTGATGATGATTATTATGAGTATTAAAATTTCTAGCATTTTCCCAAACGAGTAGGGTCCAGAAAGTAAACTCTATCAGGAAAGATAAATGACATGTATATAGGTTTAGATAACTGTGAGGGGAGACATGATGGCAGACTGCTAATATCTAGGGATTGTCACCAAGAAAAGGGAGTAGACTTAGAACTATCATCTAACAGGGCTGCATGAATTAAAACTATAAAAATAAGATTTAGGTTAAACTTAATCTAGAAACTGTCAGCTGTAATGTAGGTTGCCTTGTAAAGTGATGAATTTTCCTTTGATACAAGTTTTTAAAAAGAAACTGGATATCTTTATTAGAGGTGCTCTATTGGATCCTGCACTGAGAAGGAAGTTGGACTATGTTATCTCTAAAATATCTTTCAAGTCTAAAGTATAATAGTCCTGAAGAATAGATATATATGTACCATAATATACATTCTGTGAACATTTTTTCAAATATTCCTGCATACACCTCATTTTTATGTATTTGTAGATTGAAATGCTCTAGAATATCTTTTTCCTATCTGTAGGACTAATCCTACAAATGAACATTAATGTAGTTGTGCTAGGGAACTGGGTTTATGGAAGGATAGTAATTTAATTTGCTGTAAAATAAAGGTAGTGGCAGAGGGGTAGAAGCACTTGTAAGATTTGCTGTCTCAGTAACATAAATTCTTTGATCTTGGGTACTATGCTTAACTTGGACATGGGAGAAGATAAGGTATTTATTGCTGTTGTAAAGGCAATACAGTACCTCAAATCATATTTTTAAAAATATATGCTACAACAATATGCACTCACCAAAGAAAACAATGTAGCTGACCCTGACTTTTTATTTGGACAAATGTGATAGGAAGCTGGAAGAAGATGTGCTACCTCTTAGATTCTACTCACATACTTATTCCCTCAATTTGGGTTAGAAGCATTTGCAGCACTGTGTTGGTCATTTGGATGAAATAGATCTAGTCTCCTCTTCCATCTTCTACTGCATGTGCTTTTCTGCCCCCATAGAGAAGGAAACCCTACTCAGGATTGATCTTAAAGGATCATTCAAATACACTGGCAGGAGCTGGAGTTCAGTTCCCAAAAAACAAAAAGAGAGGAATCATCATAATGTCAGGATGCCCTTTTATTTACCCTTCTACTTGAAAAAAAAATACTATAGTGGGAAATGATAAAAAATGGAATGAAAGGATTTAGATAGGAAAAATTATGCCTAAAAAGCAATCTGATAAATTAAGCCATCTCTCCAATTAACTGGTTGCTCATTCATATCTGCAATATTTCTCAATTTCCCAATTTACATCTGTGTACCTTAAATAATGATTTTCTATATAATAACTGCAGCAAAACTGACAGCAAGATTCTAGTACCATGAGGCATTCATTCCTTGCACTATGCATTCAAGTGATTGTGTTTTCAAGAAACAACTGAATTTCCAAACTGATATTTGCATATTTTTCGCCTATATTAGCAAAGAAAACTAATTGATAGATTATCAGTTTAAAGCTATGAATAAATATTCTTCTAATAGTTGAACTCAACATCTGTTCAGAAGAAAGATATTTCATAAAACTTCATTGTTTATCTTTAACAATAAATTTTCAGAACTTTAATTCAACATTATTATTTATCCAATATATTTGTATACTGTGTCCCAAAGCGATTTCCATTAAAAGCAATAAAATTTAATGTTTTTGTATTTTCAAATTTTTGTAATTTCAAAAAGAATGAAATTTTTATTTAGTCTAAGCCTCCTTCTATAATTTTGATTTCAAATAAAAATTGGGTAGCTGAAAACTGTTGAAAAGACTCATTTCAGTATGTGTAAAGGGCAGTGTACATAACAATAGTGTTTCAAGTGATAGTTATTTAAGGGAACCTTAATCTATAAATACCTATCCCTCATACTTATCAAGGACCCTTCATACTTATCCCTGAAATCGATGGGTTAAAATGCTTTCTTGCTTATTTTCTTTTGGGGTCTTTTGTGAATTCTCCTGCCAGTGCTAATATATTGCCCAAATCTACTAGATAATGGTGCAACCCATCTCCTTCTCATTGTAATAATGACAGTAAGGATCTGGATTCTTGAAAAGTCTCACAAAATAACTCTCACTTTTGGCCTCAAAATTACTGCAGAGAACAAGAGCAAACGACTGGTACAGGAGAAGACAGTTGAGGAACTTTTTGATGTTATGGGCCACTTTTCTATTTATGGTAATGAAAAGAGGATTGGCTCAGTGGTTCAACAGGGAAGATCAACAGGAGAGAAAAGAATTGAAAGAGATTTATAGGATACTGACAACAATAAAGAAATAAAAAAAGAGAGAAGAAACTGGAAGTATGGCCAGAAAAGCCTATTCTCAATACCACACCTGGACATTTTACAGCCCGTAGGCCGCATCTGACTAGCAGGTGATCCCAGTCTGGTCCATAGCATTAGCAGCATTGAGGCAATGTCAATGGCCTTCCACAACAGTCCCAGTTTCTCATGTAGCCCCTTGGGAAAATTAATTGCTCAGTCCTACTCAACACCAATTAGAAAAGCTTTCTTGAGAAGTACTCTTTCAGTGAACTATGTTTTACATACACAAATTGCTAACTTGTTATTTTCCAAAGAACTGAGTGCTTTTTATGCAATTGTCTTACCTTTCCGTCTACATACACAACACGCTTTCCTGATGTGGTCCCATGTTCAAATTCAATTTTGTGAACACCATCACTCAGGCCTACTTCCCAGACAGCCACCAGGTCTGCCATTCTGTCTAGGTAACTGTAATGAGAAGAACAAAACATTTAAATATGTATCGACCTACTTCAAGCAGTATTATTCAAAAGTGAAATACACTTCTAAAGTGGCTCCAACTTAGCCCGACTCTCTTTTTGGAGGCTTAAATTATATTTACAAAGCATACTATGAAGCTCTTTAAATTATGAATTTAGCTTTTAGTAAATGTTTTAGTCGCTCAGGTATATGCATACCCTTGTCTGTGTACCTATTTATATTTTTATTACACCTAATAAGGAAAAAGTGACATTTTAAATTATATGTAACAAAAATCACTCAGGCCAATTTTTATTTTTAAACACCTTGTTAAATCCCAATCATACAGTCATTTCATTGTACTGATACAAAATCTGTTTAGAAACAGTAAGTGAACATATTTAATTGTTCCAAGCCTAAAAGATTTATTCCCAGATACCAGTACTGTATTTAAAATAATTTAAACAAATAAACCTCCAATTTTTACAATTCTCATTTAAACTCTTAAGAAAATATATTATTTGATTAATTGAGTAACCTAATGATTTGCCAAATGTAAAACTTACAAAATAATTATTAAACTTAATATACCACAGGTTAACAATAATGTGTTCAATCCTAGCCAGTTAAATCCAAATTATGTCTTGTCTTTTTGATAGATAGACATATGAGTTCCAATATCAAATTAAATACAGTAAGAGATAAAAGTCATTTCTTATCAAAACATCTTGATAAGAAAATTATATTAAATTTAGCAGAGAAATTAAAGAACCACATATATGAACATTGTATTTATTAAATTTTATTTGGTGTTTTTATTGATATTCACCATTGGGAACCTTTGTTGATTATAACACTATATACAATAAAGAGAGAAAATTATATTTGGCTAAGATTTGTTTCAAAAATAACTTTCTAATTATCTTACCCTATGGGGTATATTTTACCTTACATCTTCATTGTAATCAGTCTCCATCCAAGTTGCCATTGCATACAAAATGGCTTTTAATCCAATTAGCAGCAAAAAGAAAAAAGAAAAAAAGAAAGCAAGAAAGAAAAAAAAGCAGAAAGAAGTAGCAAAAAAAAGGTAAAAACTAAGTTACAGAGGTTTAGAATAATTGTGTTCATGACAAATCTTTTGTCCTGAGCTGGGGGAAAATGCTAAGAAAAGCATTCTAATTTTATTTCTTGATCTTGTCAATCTGTCAATGACTTGAAATTAATTTTGATACGCAAATACAGTTCACCTAGAAATTACCATAGTTACAACTTACAATCATTCACTAAAAGGCAGGCTAAACCTGTTCTTCAAATATTTGCAAGTGTGCCAGTAGAATTTGACCTTTTGACCTAGCTCAAAAGATCTTGAACCTCAGTTAAGGAATGCAACAAGATGTTACAATCACTCATTTAATGAAAATAAGAAATTTCTCAGCTGCTTTTCCAACATATCAAAGCTAATGTTAATAGTCAGCATTTTTTTCCTTCTGGTTTCTGCTTTAAACTTTTTCATTTCTGACACTTTTGGAACACAAGGCGGCACATTAAAAATATATAAATAAGGTTTAAAGCAGAAGATGTTATAGCAGCACCCACATATTTGCCCCCATGACTTGAAAAGTAAGTTACTTTTATTATAAACAAATAAGCAGAAAACTGGCATGCAATTAAAAAACCAAGCCCAATATTATATACATTTCCATGTTTTTCATTAAAGTGGCGGAAGGATTCCATATGCATCTCTAAGAAATAAAAGTTGGGATGGCAGTAATCCAATATTTGGAAGATACTTATCAATCTACATAAAAAAGACAAATGGGTAATACAGAATGCTGACAAATTAGTGAAAATGGAGTTGAATTCTAATTAATGATGTTTCATGGTAGAAAACATTTTCCACAGCAGCCACTTTAATCTGCTATTTTCTGACTTTGGCACTTTTTACATATCTGACAAGAATAGAGTAACCTGTATAAATACTGTACTTCTCTACTATGAACTAAAACAATCATTTCTATACTATGCAGGCTATAGATTTCTTTCTGTTGATGCAATGCTGAAATTTACAGAGGAATTACAGTGGAGTAAAGGAATCATACACTCCACATTAGTCTGCGGAGAGAGGCAGCATACAAATATAATTAATAATAACAATAATAATAATAATAATAATTTATTTCTAATAATTTTTATGCAATAATAGGATTTGAGATTTATATACGTGTAGTCCTCAACTTAACGACCACAAGTAAGGCCAAAATTTCTGTCACTAAGCGAGATATTTAAGTGAACTTTGCTCCAATTTAGGCTTTTGCTTGCCACAGCTGTTAAGTGAATCATTGAAGCCAGTTGAGTTAGTAACACAGTTGTTGTTGTTGTTATTATTATTATTATTAATTAGATTTGTATGCCGCCCCTCTCCGAAGACTCGGAGCGGCTCACAACAACAATACACAATACAAATCCAATAATTAAAAACAGTGTAAAACCCTTAACATAAAAAACAGTCATACATCCCAAACCATACATAAAACCGAACAGCCCTGGGGAATCAATTTCCCCATGCCTGACGGCAGAGGTGGGTTTTAAGGAGTTTGCGAAAGGCAAGGAGGGTGGGGGCAGTCCTGATCTCCGGAGGGAGTTGATTCCAGAAGGTCGGGGCCACCACAGACGACATTGTTTCGTCGACGGGATCCGGAGAAGGCCAACTCTGTGGGACCTAACCGGTCGCTGGGAGTCTTGCGGCAGAAAGCGGTCCCGGAGATATTCTGGTCCTATGCCATGAAGGGCTTTATAGGTCATAACCAACACTTTGAATTGTGACCAGAAACATATCAGCAACCAATGCAGATTGCAGAGTGTTGGTGTGACATGAGCATATCTGGGAAAGCCCATGATTCTGCACGATTTGAAGTTTCTGAACACTCTTCAAAGGTAGCCCCATGTAGAGAGCATTACAGTAGTGGAACCTCGAGGTGATGAGGACATGAGTGACTGTGAGCAGTGACTCCCAGTCCAGGTAGGGCTGCAACTGGTGCACCAGGCGAACCTGGGCAAATGCCCCCCTCGCCACAGCCAAAAGATGGTTCTCTAATGTTAGCTGTGGATCGAGGAGGATGCCCAAGTTGCAGACACTCTCTGAGGGGGTCAGTAATTCCCCCTCCTAGGATAATGGACGGACAGATGGAATTGTCCTTGGGATGCAAAACCCACAGCCACTCCGTCTTATCAGGGTTGAGTTTGATTCGGTTGACACCCATCTAGATGTGAATCTGGCTTCCCCCTTGATTTTTGCTTGTTAGAAGGTCGCAAATGAGGATCACAAGATCCCAGGCCACTGTGCAACTGTTGTAATTACAAGTCAGTTGCCAAGTTTTTGAATCACTATTGGGATGTTGAAACAGTGGTATCACTATGGGGATGCTGCCACTATGGGGATGTTGCCCAGTGACCTGGGGTCTTGTGATCTATTTATGAAAAACAGTCCTAAGTCACTTTTTACACCATTGTAACATTGAACAGTCACTAAACAAACTCTTGTAAATTGAAGATTATCTATATTCCTGTTTCTAGGGGTATGTCAACAAATATTTGGATTAACTCCTTCTGGATCGGGGCAAAAAGACTCCCCCTTCCATGTCATTTTCAGACTTAGAATAACTTTATTGTCAGTTTGAGTGTACAGTACATTAAAATGAAATTTTGTTGCATAAAGCTCTCGAAGGATCACCACTCCATAAACCTGACACTACATAAGCAGGACTAAATAAATAAATAAATACAAAATTTATGCATACAAATACAACGTTATGCACATTTGTAGGAAACGACCATTCGGCCCACTTCCCCCATCGCCCAACCATTAACCAAGACTCATGGTAAGGCTGTTCTGGGTCCGGTTTTAAACAACGCGGGATTGACTCCGGTCCCAGGATCTAAAATAAGCCGCAAGAGCGATGGAGTTTATAAGGGCCCGGCTCTACCTGCCTCAGGGACAGCGCTACTCCCGCCCGCCCGTCGAAAGCGAGGCCTCGTCCGTGTGTGGGAAGTGGGCCCCGCCGGCTGAGGAGGAGGATAGCACGCCTCCCAGCCGGAGGAGGAGAAAGGGACGGGGGGGGGGGAGCCGAGAGAAGCGGCTTCGCCCCTTCCTCCCCCCGCAAACCTCTGCGCCTCCCGCGGGCCTTCCTGTGAGCCCTGGCGAGTCTCAATATGGCGGTGCGGCCCGGCCGAGGAAAGCCGGGAAAGCGTCGCTTGGAAAGCGCAGCCGGCGCATCCCTCCTTCCCCTGGCAACAGGCACGAACACATGCGCGGCCGCTTGAGCGCCTCCTCAGCCCTTGACCGGCGCCGAACTTTCTCCCCAGGCGCCGCCTTTGGAAACGCCTCACCGGCTGCCCAACGGAGCGAAGCTCCTCCTTTGCTTCTTTCTGGGCCTTCGCCGGCTTTTCCGAGGCTCTCCCTCAGCACCGGGGCTGCCTTTTTCTTCTCGACGAACTCCGGCGATTTTGGGGGGCGGGGGGCTGTTGCCGCGAAAGGGCTTTATTTTATTTTTATTTATTTATTTGTTTTGTTTAATACACAATGAGGGTTATAGAGGATATAATCAAGTACAATGTATTAAAGGGGGAATAGAGGAGAAAATAAAGGAGTGAAATATAATAATGAGAGAATAGCAGAAAAAGAAATAGGTATAGAAGAGAAGATATATGAGATATAGGATATAGATATTACTCCGAGGAAGCCTGCAGATCCTCACAAGGATCTCTTTCCGTTCCAGCTTCTATGGTGGATCTTCTAGGGAGGGGGTGCTTTCCCTCCAGAATGTAAAACAAGCAACCGTTCCTTGGTTTAAATGGCAAGGAAATAGATTTTGTTCCTAAGAGGTCTGCAAGGGAGGTGCATAACCACCGTCTTGCCTGAACCCCCCTGTCCTATTGTCCAAATTTACCTATGCCTACTTGCTTTTGTTTATGTTTATACCATACCTATTATTTTGTACATGTTTTGATCAAACAAACAAATAAGGGGGTGTAATCCTCACGGTGAGAGCCAATTAAAAATAATAAAACAGATGACTTTGTGAGGTAAATTCTCTTTCACTGCAGTTGTTATACAGTATATATATCTTTTAGGGGTGCTGCAATAACGGATTCCGGCACTGAATTGAGTTTTGGACTAGATGATCTTTATAGACCTCTTTACAGTCTACGGTTCTAACATGCTAACCTGTAATTAGCACTCAGTCCAACTGTAAGATAACTGAGTATATTGCCTTTATCGTATGTTATTGTTAAATCTTTTTATTTTATTTATTTGTCAAACGTATGTATGGTAGTAGCTTGTATAAACCTAAAAAAGTAATGATAAAAAAGGACAGTAGGACAGGGACGGCATGCATGCCCCTTACAGACCTCTTAGGAACGAGGTGAGGTTGGCTAGACCAGTGTTTCCCAATCTTGGCAACTTGAAGATATCTGGACTTCAACTCCCAGAATTCACCAGCCAGCATTTGCTGGCTGGGGAATTCTGGAAGTTGAAGTCCAAATATCTTTAAGTTGCCAAGGTTGGGAAACACTGGACTAGACAGTCGACTCGAAGGTTAAAGTTTTTGGGGTTTGGGGAGAAACCACAGAGTCAGGCATTGATCACTCTTGCTGAAGTCGTATTTAGTGTTAAAGCCTAAGAACTACGGTAGCCAAAAAAAAAAGGGGGGGGCGAACCTGAAACGTGCCTAGCAAAGTACTTCTAGGCCTCTGAGGGGTTCAGTTGAGCTCAGCGTAACTTGGCACAACTGGTAAATTTTGTATACGGACGCTTGCAAAGCAAGTCTTCCTCCCGCCCCGCCGCCTGAGAAGAGGCAAAGAAGAGACTTAAAAGCCGAGGAGGTGGAGACTGGAAGCCAAACCCAGGGGCGGCTCTGTCTCAGCTTGTGAGCCCGCCTTTAACGGCCGCGGAAGTTCTCTCGCCTTTGCCTTTTCGCAGCGGGAGAGAAGGCGGCGCCTGCCTCTGCCAACTTCTTGCGGGAAAGCGGAGCTGAGGAGACGGCGTAAAAGAAGCCTCGAGCAGCCTGGAGACGCCGGGCCTGGTGGGCTTAAGGCGGGGAGCCCTGGTCCATTTAAAAGCAGCCTCTCCGGTGAACCTTAGTTTCTTATGGGTTGAAGGCTTTGAGGAGAGAGGCCTCTTGGCGTCGCTAGTAAGGCTTTTGTTTCTTTGTAGAGATGTGAGCCTCGGTTATTTTTGTTTCGTTTCGTTTCGTTTTGTTTGCCGGTATTTAATAACAGATGAGTTCGGCACTGCGGTTTTATCAAGTTAGGATAGAACATAAATAGACTTGCAAACCGAAACCGTAAGAATAATCAAGATTGTATTAACTCAACCTTTGCTGCTTTCTGTTGTGGGTGCAACTTTCTTATTTGGGGTCTGGCTTCATTGGAATAAATACCCATGCCCTGCCTCACCAATCCCGATCCAATTTCAGTTTGCATTATTTTTTATCTATTTATCCTATCCTATCTATCATCTATCTATCCATCTCTCTCTCTCTCTCTCCCCATCCATCCATCCATCCATCCATCCATCCATCCATCCATCCATCTATCTATCTATCTTACCTACCTATCTATCTATCTTCCATCTATCTATCATCTATCTATCCTGTCTGTCTGTCTATCTAATCAATCTATCAAATCTATCTATCTAATCTATCTCTTTTCCTTCCTTCCTTTCTATTTTTATGCCACCCAACTCCCTAGGGACTCTGGGCAGCTTACAACCACTATTCCAAGCCATGTATTAGGCAGCGCTAATTAAGGGGAGAGATATCCAAAATTTTCACCAGATGTAGATGTAGCTCTTTGTTAGTAAGCCTTGCTTTCAGTGTTGACAATGACGATGAGATCAAAACTTGGTGGTGCTTGGATTACCATCCTAAAAATGCATTTGAGTTTCACCTCTCAAAATATTTGGGATATGTACGATCCTATGAAAGGGAATGCTTAATCGTGTACTTAGTTCGAGTCCACTAGTAGAGACTGATTGATGAGCCATCAATTGTTTTTACTCCTAGCAACCATATAGAGTTTCTCCATGGCAACTTATATATACCTTATTCTGGTATTTCAGGTCATCCAGAAGAGAAAGAGTGTACAATACAGGTAGTCTTTGACTTACGACCAGTCACTTAATGATCAAAGTTACAATGGCAATGAAAAAGTGACTTATGCCTGTTTTTCCACATTTACAACTGGTCATGTGATCTAAATTCAGGCGGTTGGCAAGTGGTTCGTATTTGTGGCACTTGCAGTGCCCCGGGATAATGTGGTCACATTTTGCACAAAGTCAATGGGAAAGCCAGATTCACTTAACATCCATATTATTAACTTAATGAGTTGCAGTGATTCACTTAACAACTTCAGCAAGAAAGGTTGTAAAATGGGGCAAAACTCACTTGACAAATGTTTTGCTTAGAAAATCAATTGGACTCAATTGTGGTTGTAAGTCGAGAACTACCTGTAAATGATTTTCTTGCTTGGATGCAGTTTCCCCACCAGCTTGGAAATTGTTTGATACCTTGTGGGTACAATCCTGATTGATTTGTAGACCACTGATAGCCACGGGAGGCTCTTAGAAAGACACAAGTAAAAGTTTTGTTTCTTCGTTTAAAGAAAAATGAGCAATCCTAGTTTAGTTTTAGGGATGCTAAGTATAATTTCACATTTTTCTTGAGTAACAATGCAAGCATATCCTATTAATATTCTTTATTATGCTATCCCCATGTTATGTCTCTATCTGTTAGCTTGCTGTCTTAATATTAAAGAAGTGTTACCTCCTTTTGTGACATAATCCGAGGAAATCCTAAGGGGGGAATTGAATTAGATTTTGAAACTTGTTAGGATTGTGAAGCATTTTGGATCTCCCATAGGTTGCTTCAATATGTAAATATGACACCTGCTTAGAACACCTTGGAGCAGCTCTTAACTTTTCCCAGAAATATGCAGGCGCTACCACATGTTTTAAGGACATTTTGAAGATTAAATGTAAATGCTGCATAGCTATATCACCCATTAATATGGGGTGAAGTCAGTGAGCTGCTGCAGCTTAAAATAGAGATTCAGTAGAGCTGGACAATGGGGACAACCCAGCTTTCATGCCAATACAGATAGCTTCAACTCAGTTGTGGGAAGGGCCCTATATTAAGTGAATCTCATTTCAAAATCTGGAAGGGTCTGATTTGTCTTCGAAGGCTTCTTCTGGCAAATTATTTTTTGTATTTTTTAATATATGTACTGTATATTGGAGCCATTTAAGCCATAAAACAAGTGCATAGCTAACTTTGATTAGTTTTCTCATGCTGTAATGTTATTTATTTATTTTTTGCTTTTCCTATGTCATTTTCCATTCTTAAATTTCAGAAAAAATTGGCACCCTACCCACTGGACAACTAAAGTCAAGAGTTCAAAATTGCAATGACAGAGGTATATCTTTGTTGAATCAAGCATAAATAATAGCACATGTTAAGGTCACATAGAATTAAATTACTTTCAGCAAAAGTTCAATAGTTCAAAATGTGTTCTTTCATATTTTACATAGTTCAATTTTTATTACATTGTTCAGAATGTTTTACAGTGGTCCCTTGACTTTCGTGGGTCTGAGTTTCGCGGAAGGGTTATACCATGAGTTTTCAAAAAATATTAATGGAAAAAATACTCTGCGGTTTTTTTGAACACCACGGGTTTTCCCTTGGCTGCTCGATGTACTGTGCATTTTAACAAACTCCCCCCAGAGATTAGAATTGCCCCCACCCTCCTTGCCTTTCGTAAGCTACTTAAAACCCACCTCTGCCGCCAGGCATGGGGGAATTGAGTTACCCTTTCCCCCTAGGCGTTTACAATTTTATGCATGGTATGGCTGTATGTATGTTTGGTTTTTTTATTATAATGGGTTTTAATTGTTTTTAGTATTGGATTGTTTTTATACACTGTCTTATTATTGCTGTTAGCCGCCCCGAGTCTCCGGAGAGGAGCGGCAAAGAAATCCAATAAATAAACAAACAAACAAATAAATAAATAAATAAATAAATAAACTCTCCTCCCCCCAGCCGTCCTGCTTCTTTAAATAAAAGCTCCACTTCTGCCCCATTTTCCAGATCCCTCCCCTTTAATTCTCGGAGCGTTGGTACACTCCACTTGAAGCCAAACCTTGCGGTCGGACAAGACCACCCTAACTTGTCCGAGGGGGAGGAACTGAGGGCATTGTTGGGTCAAGGGGCCGCACACTAATTGCAGGGATGGCTTGTGGTGGGCCCATCACAGCCCTCCGGTAGCCTCCGCCCGTAGCTCAGTGTCATCTCAACCACCAAAGGGCGCGGCTGCCTTTTTTTCCGCCGTCGTCCCTTACTGCTGCCCACTGCCGCCACCGCCTCTTCTTCCCCCATCCACCTAAACCGTCTCCCTTAGCGGTAGCGTCCAACCTCCCAGCTGACCGGCCTGGAATCCCGGCTTCGAGTCCTGGCCTGGATCCCTCTTGCCTAGAGCTTCCCCTTCTCCTGCCCTTCCCCTGAGCACCGGTGCTACCGCCGCCTCCACCATACGAGATGCCCCATGGGAGACACCGCCAGCGAGTGCAGCAAATCCCCCCAGCTTGCCACCCTGTTGCCCCTGCGGGTTCTGGGGGTAAGTAAAACCAGGAATGGAGGAGGGAGGGGGAGGAAGGAAAGAAGGAAGGAAGGGAGTGTCTCCACTTCAGAAATTTGACTTTCGCGGGCAGTCTTGGAACGTATCCCCCATGAAAGTCAAGGGAACACTGTATTTTACTAATTTTGCTGCATTGTTTTTATATTAGTATGATATTATATAGAAATAATAAGTTACTAAAGAGCAACTGGAACTTGCAAATAAGAGTGCCCATAACTCAGTGTATAATGTTGGAGGTTCAAACTCATATCTACTATAGGCAATATGCCAGTATTGTGGTCTGATGACAGTCTGAGATCAGTAATACTTGCAAGGTCTTTTGCTAATTGTGTATTAAGCCATCTCAGATTTTTAATAAAGATTTAAGACTCTAAAAGCACCTTCTCAATTTGTATTATGAATGATCATATCTCAATACTGTATAAGCTTTAGAGCTGTTATGTATAATCTGCTTCTGCATAACATTGTTCATGTATTACGTTAAATGTAAGTCCAGTTTCCTAGAAATAAACTCAGTAGGATTTCATTGCTAAATAGGATGGGAAGAATTGTCACATGTGTATTTGGACATAATAATATAAATCCTAGCTTTTCAAGAGAGGATTCCGCTTATTGATTCTGTCCATAGACTGAAACAGAGAATCAGTCATAGACATAGAGAATCTTATGAAAAGGGAAGGCGGCAATCTGCATTGATTTCCTCTCTCTAACATCTTCATTAGTGTTTCAGAGTTTCAGTCCTTTGGAACAAAGTGCAAAAAGAGCTGTGAGGAAAGGGATAGTTGTTAAATTTGGAAGCCCTCCTTCAGTTTATGAGAGTGACTTAATGAGTCTATTGAGATGAAATTCTTATCTGTGGTTCATTGGTTACAAGTCAAACCTTAGTGATAAATAATTTTGTGGACATGCTTTTCAAAGCATCTAAAGTTGCAGACTACCTAAAGAAGACAATAGAGGGTCTGTGATGGTGAAATCTAATATATGCATGAGCTGCGATATATAGCTACAATAATAAAATATTTTGTACTATGCTGTTTTTAAATATTTTGAAGAGTGAGTTGAAAGGATAGAAAAAGATCATTGGAGAGAATTGTGGAAATACCTAGCGATTTTGGTTTCCCCTTTTCTGTCTCTCCCACTTGCCTCTTGGTTTACTTTCTTTTTCATCTGTGTATGCCATTTTGAATGGATCTGAGAGTAGTTAAATGCATATCTATTCCATAGATAGAGCTGAAGTGTTTAATTGGAGGTACAGCATTGCAATGAAAGTTCAAAAGGGGAATGCTAGAAAAACCGAGCTTGTGGAACAAACTGGAAAAATGTGATAAATGATGTTACTGGCTCACAAGTCTATATTAAATTTGGTAAAATAGAAATGTTATAAAACTCTCAACTTTTATGTCACATGTAAAACTGAGGAAGAAGTAAGGCTCTTCTTTCACTGTTAGGATGAAAAAGCAAAGAACATAAACTTGAGAAAGCTTTGTGTTATGTATCAATCTCTCTCTCCCCTTTGTTTGCTACTGTGTCTGTAGCAATATTAGGTGATTGATGAGGAGGAATTTCAGAGGATTGCTTTAGAGCAGTGATGGCGAACATATGGAGCCATATCTGAGGGTAGCTGTGGAGTCATATCTGAGGACACTCCAGCATATGCCAGATGATTTTTGGCCTGATTTTTGGCCTGCTTTTTGCCCGTTTTCGCTCTGCCCAGGTTTCAGGAAAGCTTCCAAAACCCTGGGGATGGCGAAAACGGCCCAACCGGAAGTTCACTTGCGTGCTCACCCCCAGCCTCCTTTTCGCTGTCAGAGGTTTTCAGGAACTTCTTCAGCTTTGGACATTTGCAATCAGGCTTTGCACATCTGGGGCCATTTCTTCTGCAGCAAGGCTTTCTTAAAAGCCTCTTCAGTTGATAGCAGAGCTCCGGATCAATCCAGAGCTCTGTTATTGGATACAGAGGCCTTCAGGAAAGCCTTGCCGGCTACAGAAAAAATGGACCAAGATTTGTGGGGTCTGGTTGCAACTAACTGTAGGTAAGTAGTAGGGCAGCTCCACTTCCACCTCATTTCCAAACTTCAAGTTGGCCCATTGGGTCATTTTTCACTGTCCCCAGGCTTCAGGAGGATTTACTGAACCCTGGGGAGAGCGAAAAACAGCCCAAGAGACCTACAGGAAGTCCGGAGGTTTCAGTGAGGCCTGTGCACATGTGCAGGGAGCAACAGAGGTTGTGCACATGCACGGGGGGAGAGCATTGCATTATGGGCGTGGGAACACCAGCACACACTGTCGTGCACTTGGATGAACCCTTTGGCACCCAAGTCAAAAAAGGTTCATCATCACTGCATTAGAGAAAGAGCTGGCAATGCATTGTGATTATAACATGAGAAACTTTCTATTTTTTTCCACTCTAGCAAGAGCAAGAATGGGAAAACTTAAACAAGTTATTAAGACAACATGGCTTAAGGCCGGTGTGCCTTGATATGCCTGGAACCTCCGGAAATGTGCCAGGTAATCCTACTCTTTACTAAATAAATTAAACTCACTATCAGTAGAATCTTGCACTTCTGTTACTGTTTGAAGATTTAGATACTTTAAGTACTCATACATTTATAAAATATTATTTATTACTGACATTTCTATGCATATTCACTCCAAATGGTTCTGAGCAGTTTGTGATATAAGAGAAACATCAGTGTAAGAAAGACATTTAGGACAGTGTAAAGTGATTTTTCACTAGTTAAGGGCAATCTCAAATGGTCCTATCCCATAGGATACAACGTGATCCCTTATCATATAGAACTATGCAGGGCATTCCTCAATATGAAATGGCTGGAACATAATTACATGGGAAAAAATATAGCTTGTAAAAGATACAAATACTAAGTTATGAATACTTGAATTATGCTTACAGTTTTCCTTTAAGCAATGATCGGTGATAACACTACTTTGTTCAGGTCTTAAGAATACCACATCTAAACTTCTTTCTCCCAAATTAAGAATCCTCCACTAGCCCCAAACAGTGCTCCTTCCAGGCCTTTTACAATTGAATGGCTTCCCCTTTGCCAATACAAGTGCCATCCCTTAGATTCAATATGCATAACTCCAGAAATTCCCCAGATAGCCATTGCTAAAAATGTTAAAAGAGTTGATGTCTGTAAATTGCTGAGGTTGGAGCATTTATTTTGATGAGAATGATGTAGTTTATATGTCAGGTTGGGATTGAGCTGCTAACTCTTAATCATCTTTGTTTTATACACTGAAGTATGTCACTATTAAGGGATATGGTGGCTTAGTATGTCACTATTAAGGGATGTGGTGGTTCTATTGTTCTACTTGCATTTTTAAATGCTTTCGAACTGCTAGGTTGGCAGAAGCTGAGACAAGTAATGGGAGCTCACTCCATTATGTGGCGCTAGGGATTCAAAGCGCCGAATTGCTGACCTTTCGGATCAACAAGCAGAAGGTCAGCAGTTTGGTGGTTCGAATCCCTAGTGCCACATAACGGAGTGAGCTCCCATTACTTGTCTCAGCTTCTGCCAATCTAGCAGTTCGAAAGCATTTAAAAATGCAAGTAGAAAAATAGAAACCACCTTTGGTGGGAAGGTAACAGTGTTCCATTCGCCTTTGGCATTTAATCATGCCGGCCACATGACCATGGAGATGCCTTCAGACAGCGCTGAGTCTTAGGCTTTGAAACGCAGCTGAGCACCACCCCCTAGAGTCGGGAATGACCTATGTGCGAGGGGAATTTTACCTTTATGTTATTGTTAATAAGCCAGGCAATGCTTGGCTTATGGTTATGACCTGTAAAGCTTTACATGGCATCAGACCAGAATACTTATGGGACCGCTTTCTGCCGCAGAGTCGGCCTTCTCCAGGTCCCATCAACTAGACAATGTCGCTTGACGGGGACTTAGGAGAAGAGCCCTCTGGAATCAGCTTCCCCCTAGAGATTCATACTGCCCTCACCCTCCTTGACTTCCGTAAGAGTCTGAAGACTCATTTATGTCACCAAGCTTAGGGCTATTAGATTTCTGTCCCCTGGCCAACGAAAGTTATGCGAGTTGGTGGACTGAATGGGTATGAGAGTTTTTATGGTCTTTGGGTTTTTAGGTTGTTAGTTACTAATTGGATTCAGGATGTTATATATTGTTACTTCATATGTTGTAAGCCGCCCCGAGTCCTCGGAGAGGGGCGGCATAAAAGTCCAATAAATAAATAAATAATAAATAATAATGGTGATTGACATGCCATCAAATTGTTGGTAACTCTTAGTGACCATGTAGATAAATTATCTCCTTGAGGATCTATCCCTAACCTTGAACTTCAGCTCTTATTAATACTGTTCCTTTGAGGAAGTGTCTAACATTGGATGCAAATGGAGTCCATTTGTGTTTCTTTATTCGTTATTTATTTAAATCATATATGCCATCTAATGTCAAAGTCTAGGAAGCTTCAGTGATAAAGTATTATGGTAATGAATCAGGCAGCTAGGAATTAAAGAGTTACTGTTTTCTTAATCAGTATCCTTAAAATCTGAATTATTTCAGTCTATAAAGAATTTTAATTATATTGAATTTAGACTGTTTTACACTTTTAGATACACTTTTAGCATTCTAGTTGATTTCAGAGATGCTTTAAAATAATGTGTTTAAAAGGCATTTATTTTTAAAAATACCAGACGGAGAGAAAATTGTTATGGACAAACAGTCTTCCGAAGCAGTACAGCATGCACTGAAAACATTACTGGAAGAGACGGAGCGTCAACGAAAAATTATTCGTGGCTTGATAGAAGACAATCACCAACTTAGGCAAGATATTTTCTTAGACCTCAATTGGATTAATTTTTGCAACAATCCGACCAATCAGGTGTATACAGTGGGGATGTCCCTCTGACCTTCCTGGCAATCAGCTTAAAGCTCTGTTGGGAGAATTGGCACTAGACTTACGTTTGGGGATCACCACAACATGAGGAACTGTATTAAGGGGCTGCGGCATTAGAAAGGTTGAGAACCACTGCTAGAGTAATGATAATTTAATATCTGATCAGCTGATGTAAGGCTGTAAACTGAAATGATTTAAGAAACTGTCCTTCGTATTATAGTTCACTGTGTATTTTGCTCCTGGGTTGTCTCAAAATAGTAGTCACGCTGTGCACGCTCTGACACTATATTTGGGGATAGCCAATTGTTTCATTAAAGGGGTTTTTTGGTTTGGTTTGTAATTAGAGATGAATTACGCTTGGAAAGAAGTCGGGCTTCCCGACAGGAACAACGAGCTAATGATTTGGACGTTATTGTGGAAAATGTCAAACATAAAATACGTCAACTAGAAGACGAGTCAATAGCCAGTGCTTCTCAGCAACATAACCAAATCAGAGATCTTCAAAAAGATCATGAAATTTCACAGGTAATTCAATATTGTTTGGAGTTTGACATTCTGAGAAGGTTTGTTTATTATAGATGAGAGGCTTTTAAAGAACTACAGCAGCTACAAAACTAATTCTAAATTGCATTGTGTCAGGAGCAGCAGGTTGTTATATGATCAGAGGTGCACAACCTTGGCAACTTTAAAATTCTCCAGTGAGCAATGCTGTCTTAAGTTGCCAAGGTTGGAAGCTCCTGCTTTAGACATGCAAGGAAAAAAAAGCGAAAAGTGTTTTGCAATTTTCTGGTTTTTTGAACCTAGGCAGTGTACTGCCACCAAGTGAAACGGTTGGAGGAGCAAGAAGAGATGATTGCCCGTTTACAAAAGGAGCTTTCCAAGCTGGGTCTGGAAGAGCAGCAGCGTATCGCTACTCAGAAAAAACTGTTCCGCCAGTTTTGTAAGCAGGCCCCAAGAACTCATGTAGATCAGCAGTAAGAAATTCTGCGTGCTTTTTTAAACTAAGTGTGTGTGTGTTGCATATTAAATGTGATTTTACATGGGAATTTACGTTAGGTAGTTCTTTTCTGCAATACACATTGTACTTTTTCTTTTTAAAAATACACTGCTCAAAAAAATAAAGGGAACACTCAAAGAACACATCCTAGATCTGAATGAATGAAACATTCTCATTGAATACTTTGTTCTGTACAAAGTTGAATGTGCTGAAAACATGTGAAATTTATTGTCTGTCAGTGTTGCTTCCTAAGTGACAGTTTGATTTCACAGAAGTTTGATTTACTTGGAGTTATATTGTGTTGTTTAAGTGTTCCCTTTATTTTTTTGAGTAGTACAGTGTTCCCTCGATTTTCACGGGGGATGCGTTCCGAGACCGCCCGCGAAAGTCGAATTTCCGCGAAGTAGAGATGCGGAAGTAAATACACAATTTTTGGCTATGGACAGTATCACAAGCCTTCCCTTAACACTTTAAACCCCTAAATTACCATTTCCCATTCCCTTAACAACCATTTATTCACCATTATTACTGGTACTCACCATTGAATAAGACAATTAGTGATCCTGATATTTATAAACATAATTATTTATTAACAATAATTATGTTTTTGTTATTTGTTTACAAAAATTATTAGTTTGGTGATGACGTATCAGGCGGGAAAAACGTGGTATAGAAAAAAACCCGCTAAGTATTTTTTAATTAATATTTTTTGAAAAACCATGTTATAGGCTATTCGCGAGGTTCGAACCCGCGAAAATCGAGGGAACACTGTATATTTATGCTTATGCATAATTGTTTTGATGTGCAAATATCCTATTGCTAAGCATATATAGGCTTTTTGTTGTGTCCCAGAGATTTTGCAATGATGTATCTTTTTTATATTTAGTTTTAAAAATATTCTTAACTCCTTTTCCAACATTTCTTAATATTCTTTATCTTTAACTAGAGATTGGTTTATTGTCTATCTGATTTCCTTTTCTGTCCTTTCCAGGTTATTTTTAAAAGGCTATGATCAGCCCAAATATTAGTTTCAATTTCAATCTCCTGTACCTCATTGCTCAATTCCAGGGTCACCCAAACCCTATAAATATTGGACCAGGATTTATGCGGATTTGGGGGGGGAAAGTATATTGCTCTTTTGTCTTGTATGCTTCTCTCCATACACCTTTAAACCCAAATTCTGCTGTCACTTCCCAAAATGATTTTGGAAGTATATTTTTCTTTTTCTTTTTTCTTTTTTTGCTTTTATAATCTACAGTTCTGTCTACAATTGTATTTAAGTCCCCAATTATACAAATGTTTTTGTATCCTAGCTCTTACTTTTTTGTGTATTTTAATAGAATTCCAATTGGTTATTATTGGGGCATATATTATTATTAGTAAGATGGATTTTTGTCCTATTTCCAATTTAATCATTAATTTTCTGCCTTCCTCATCATTATTGTTTCTTTTACTTATGTCGCTATTTCTCTTTTTTTTAAAAATTGTTAAAGTCGTATAGAGTTTCCCTAATTTTGGACTTTCAAGTAACATATGATCTTCTTTTTTTATATGTGATTTGTCTGCAAGAAATCCATACAAAAAACAGAATTCCAAAATTTAAATAGGATTATTAATTAGTAAAATATGAAATATAATGGATGACTCCATCGTGGAAATACCATTTTAGATTTCATATTTTTAAAAACCAGTTTCTATTTTTTCCTCCAGATGTTTTGGCCCTTCATGCTCATCAGCCACAAGCGGCAACAGCAGGATGAAATTTACATAGTCTTTAGCTTCCTATATTCATCCAGCAGTTACTTGGATTTAATTTAATTTAAAAAGGAAACCCCTATTATGGAGCTTATGTTGCATATGTATGTACTGCTTAGGTGTAGATATTAGGGAAAAACAGTTCTTATTTTAATTTTTAAATTGAGAATTATTGCAATTATTTGCTCTGTTTTAATTTACATTGTACTTATTCAATATTACTTTCTTGACTCAATGGATTTATAAATGTGGATATTTTTTCTGACATATTGTAATATTACATTTTCTGCAAAACCTAATCTTTCTCAATGGCATACATATAACTTAAAAATTGTTACCTTTGTATTTAATGGCTGTCTTTGATAGTTGAGCTTATATTATTAAGGAAAGATATTGCAGTGAACTAAACTTTGTCTACAAGTTCACATTTTTTCTTATAAAAGTTATTCTTAGGGCAGAGTGAGATGTCCACGTTTAACGTTTGATGATTTATATTGACCAAATTAGAGTACAGTATTCTTCTTTTTCAGGATTTGTTGTCTAATTGATCATTACGAATCTCAGATCAGCCATGTGAGAAAAGAACTAAGGTGGGTAAAATGGTTGATCTTATACAATTTTGTGGACTTATCTTAGGACTGCAAGGTATACAAAAGTGTTAAGAGAGACATGGAGGCGAGAGATCCCCAAGCACTCTCGGACTGTAATTCGCATCAGCCTTCATCACTAATCATTTTGTCAAAGACTGATGAAAGTTCAAAGTTCAAAACTGTTTGGAACATCACATTACCCATCTGAATCACAATTGAATATTTTCAAAGTTTTATTTAAAATTCATAGGGTCAACCAGCTGACATAACAATCTTACATCGCATCCAAGATTTTCTGAATAGACTTTGCTTCTTTTGCATGTGTTCAAACCCTTTGGAGAAAACTTGCAATGAGGGAAGGGAAGGAAAATAGAAGGAAAGCAGTTTTTCGGCTGAACAAATTCACACTGTTAAATGTAAAATTTTGTTTTGCACTTCACTTAAGTGTAAATTTACACTTGTGAAACATATCCCGATTTCTTTCATAGGAAGTATAAGAAAGAGATCAATCATTTACAAGATGAAGGAAAAGATGGTGATGAATTCTTGAAGA
Source organism: Erythrolamprus reginae (assembly GCF_031021105.1). Classification (NCBI taxonomy): domain Eukaryota; kingdom Metazoa; phylum Chordata; class Lepidosauria; order Squamata; family Dipsadidae; genus Erythrolamprus; species Erythrolamprus reginae. The sequence goes on from NC_091950.1 coordinate 161,444,118, forward strand.
ATATAGATGCTACTGCTAATTACAAAGCTCTGCTTATGGTAAGGAACTACAGTACTGTATAATCCTACAGAGGTACATCTAGGGATAAAATTATAACTTTCCCAGTTGGTAAATTTAGATTATGCTGAAGGTATTGTTTGATAGTCTTCAAATGTATCCCACTAATGTTTTACAAATGAAAGTCTAAGCTTAGAAAACCCACACAACCCTAAAATCAAATTCTGAGCTACATATATCTTCTATTATCATAGTTTGTAAATACTATGTATATCCAAAACCCATTTTACTTTTTTCAGCAAGTTTTCACTTTTTGCAGCATCCCTCTCATACAGTCTGCTATCTTTCAACTAGAATCTTCCTAATTTTTCCCTCCATTTCCCCATTTTTTTTGGTAAACATCCTGCCAGATACAGAAATTCATCTTCCTGTTCTGATTTACCAATTCAATTTGAAAGATAAGGCATTGCCCATTATATTTTATATCTTCAGATATTTTCAAGTAGTTAAATACATGGATTTAAATCCCTGAAAAATTTATTTTAAGGAGTTTTTAATTAAAAACAAAACAAAACACTTAACTAGATTTCTTGGGTCAAATGTTATGTAAGTCATTATTTTTCAATGTCTATTAGTGTATCTTATTCATTAACCATATACTTAATTATTAGGGCAAATGAAAAGATACTTTGTTTGCATGCATATGCATGAGTGTAATATTTATAATAAATATTTCCAAGTCTTTCCAGACGCAGATAATTGAAACAAAAGCTCGAAATGAACAACTTGTGCATGAAAATATTAATCTCAAGAAAGAGGTGGAATTTAGGTGAGTGGGCAAAACAATTTCAGCACAGCATGCATGCATGGATTTGATTTTAATCCTGAATCTCAAATTCTGTGTGAAAACATTCACTACTGATTATCAAACAATCTCTACAACCCATTTTTCAAGTATCCGATTCATGCGCTCATAGCAACCGATGACCATTTAATAAACTTACTGAAAGCAACAGAAGCATGATCTGGTGAATGTTTGGCAGGGGTGTTACCGACCTTGTAAAAGCAACAAACAGCAATAAATCTACAGGGCAAAGGTTTTCATTGTAAAACTTGACAAAACCGTTTTCTTTCCTTCAGGCCAACTCTGCAAGAATTTAAATTTTATAAGCACCAAGTGAAGAAGCTGGAAAAAATATTGAAGAACATCAAGTAATGAATTTTGAATAAGCCGTAATCATTAGCCTGTTTTGCAGATGGATAAAAATAGGGATGATGTAGTGATTATTGATCTGAAATCTGGGGTTAGACATTTTAAAAGAGAGGAAGCCAAAATGGGAGCACAGCCAAAGGGGAAAACGGGTATAACCTGAGCCAGTGAACTCATTTGTTGTTATTATAATTTGTAGTTTTTCTTTGTTTTGAAAGCTACGATTTGTGTAAAACATCTTGTGAAAGATTGCATTCTAATTATTATTTTTTCTTATTTATTAGATGTTGACCATATACTGTAGTTTACTTTTGATTTTGTGTTTGGTCTATAAGGCATAGATTACAGAGTAATTTATTTAATGTGTCCCCCTTTCCTTTCTCTGGTTGCTTGTTAGATCACTGGAGAGCAGCGAAGAAGAAAACATGAAAGAGAACAAAGAACTTAAAAAGGATTTAGGAGGTAGCCAACTGCAGGAAGTTTGCAGAAGATATTTACAGGTGAGTGGATTTCTGTTGCAGAAATTCTGCAAAAAAAAAACCCCAACACATCCTATTATAAAATTAAGAAAAGTTTTTTTCAGGTTTAATATTTGTTACTGTTTTCTTCTTTCATGGCTACAAGGATATACAGAGAACTGTGGTTTGTTTTGGAGTCTCAGGAAAAGAAAAACGTGGCAGCAAATCAGGGCTTCAGCTCCTGATTTGTTCCCCTACTTGAATTTTGACAAATTATAATTCCTTGAATTTATACGACATCTTATTTAAATGAGAAAGCGAAAGAAAAGGCAGTGAGCTGCATCTTTTGGCAGGAGCCATATCTTCCCAGTTAAGTTTGTAACTGAGCCAGAAAATATGCCTTTATTAAAAGCTTCTGTTCATTTAACTCCCTTTTCCTCTAAAAATGCCATCTGGCAGCAATAGAATTGAAACCTTTCCTGAATCATCCGTCGTAATTCTTGATTGTATTGAGAATCATCCCATTGGGTTACCAGCTGACAGCATGTATTTTCAGATTGCAGAATTGTACCACTCTGATAACTGCTAAGACTATAGTTTCTATGTGGGAATGCCATATTTCTTACAGTGTAATCTACTTGATGTTGCTGTTTAACAAAAGTAATATTTGCAGTATGGAATACCTCTTTTCTTATCATTTGCATTTCAGGGAGAACAAAACTACCACACATATCAACTCTAGTCAGGTGCAAATGAAATCATGCTTGTGGCTTTTTTCATTGTGACTTCCCTGACTACCAGTCTGTCTTCCAGTTTAAACCATTTTTATTACTTGTGTGAACTAGAATTTGCTTAAAAATTACCTCCAACAGAAGCTTGAAAAAACAAAACAATAATGTAATGTTGCTTCCCAGATGAACTGATTTGGCTTAGTGAAAGTACATAAGGAAAAATTGGAGCAGGCTTGTTCGTGCAGTGTTAAATTATGGTTTGCTCTTGTGCCTGGACTGACCAACTATATTGGTCAAAACAGTGTACTTAATAAATATAATATAGCTAGAAAACCAACTTCACTGACTAGTACTGTGCATGTTTAATTAAATCATATATTCTGCATTAAAAATGTAATTTCCTTCTAAATACAGAAACCACAGGGACGTAGTGAAAGATTAATACATTTGGGAGTTGGTGAATAGAAAGAAGCGTGATTATCACATACTTCACAATAGGAGGTCTATCCTAATTGCTGTTGGATCATAACCCAACAGAAGTGTAGCTCTCTGAGACCTTATTATTTCAATAAAAGAGTTGCTAAACTGTCCATTTAAACCTGGAATTTTAACTATGAGTGGATTATGCTCAGTATTCCTCAGATAAAATCAATGTGGCTCTCTGGAACATTATATAAAGATTAGTGAATAATGTTTCTTCTTTTTAATATTTTAACTCTAAAGGTATTATCCAGCATTGACTCTATTATTAGAAGCCCAAGAAGAGCTCCTCTAATAACGCTTATCCGGGAAAAGGGTCTTGGGAAAAGGTGGGCTGAGGAAGAAAGTGGATTTGAGCATCTCCCTGCTGTGATTGAAACCTGGGCAGACCAGCTAATGTCCCTGAAGGTACTCGTGATTTTTGACTGCTCTCTTCAGCCTAAGGAAGTGCCCTTGTCCCTGGTTCTTCCAATGTACATCCTTTGTGTTTCCCACATATCTTTGTATCCATTTTCAGTTAGAGTAATTTCAACATGCAAGTAGTTAAATTATAAATGTATTTTGCAGCAAAGAATCTTTTACACTTTAACCTGACAAGTCTTTCTCCCGTCCTGATTTGAAATGATTTGATTTTAAACAAGGAGAAGGATATAGGGAACCTGATCTTCCCATAGTATGTATTAAATTCTTACATTGAAAGCCCAAAAGTATAAGAGTAGTGCATCAATATTTTTCTTTTGTTCTTTCAAGATTTTGCACCACTCCCTGAAAAAGCTATTTCTGAAGTTAGTTCCTGGTCCTTCCAAAGCTATACAGGACACTAATGAATATATTAGAGTTGAGGATCTTCAGCAAATAGTGGAGGAAATCTCTGAAGAAGTAGACAATGAAGAAAAGGTAATCTTGTTCAAGAATTCTGATTATTCATTCTTAGTCTAATGTGTTTCTGTGGAAATATGATAATAATAGCATGTCATTTTGGTCCTGTAAGCACATATGCATTCATATGTAATGTGTGCTTATAATGATCTTAATTTGCCTATCCATTTAGAAAATGACACCCTCGTTCTTTTCCAGTTATTATATCTGGGAGAATCCTAGGCTTTAGATAGAATGTATCCCCAAGGCTCTATTATGTTTAATCATGATTGAAATGAACATTGGGCTCCTTTTGCTTTTATTCATATCCTGTAGAAAAGTCTGATTCCTTCACAACAAACCTTGTACGCCATCGTCTGTCATTTTCAAAAACTGTTTGATGTGAAGACTCTAAATGGCGTTTACCCTAGAATGAATGAGGTTTATACAAAACTTGGTGAAATGATCAACGCTATGAGGAACCTTTGTGACCTCTTAGAGCTAGGTAAGAATCTTTTGCCCCTTCCTCTAACCTGCTCAGAGTCAAAACAGGGTAATGGGATGAGGAAAAACTCAGCTATGTTCTTTGAGTTGGGGGACTGTCTATATATCGAAAGGACATGATAATTTACCATTGGTTTTGCAGGAAGAGAATGGCTGCCATAATTTTTTTACCTTGGAGAAATGCTTTTCCTACATCTTAAACTTAATGGCAAATGTACTTCAACTGAAATAAAAATTAAGGATGGAATAATAAAGCATAGAACACAGCACCAAATCACACTGAACTCTACATATTTTGTTTGGTTTCATTTTAATATTCAAAGTTTGGTCACATATAAGCTCAGCAACAGCATGTTGCAAAAGACCATTAACCTCTCTTACATGGCTGTAAGAAAGACTGAATTACACTTTGGAGGAGATCTGAAATCTTTTTTGCCCTACAGAAGATCCCATCATTTTTTGAGATGCGGAAGGATGATAAATGGGAAGCAGGTTAAAATGGTTATATATTCCCCATGTGCTTTCCATCCTTCCCTTCTTTTAATTGTATATTGTATATCGTAATTGTATATTATTATTATTTACAGTTTTAATATTTACTGGCTTTTAATGTTTGTAAGCCACCCAGAGTCGTCTCTAGACAAAATGGGTACCATAAAAGTTTAAACAATCAATAAATTGCTCAAGTAAATCCATTCAATCTCCACATACAGTGCTAAATTGTCTGATAATCCTAGAGCTCTGTTCTAAATACCTTTTCCCTCATTGCCTATAAAAGAAGGTTTTCTTCCTGTAAAGAAATGACAGGAAGGAAACTTTTTCCATCCCATCCTGTTGGCATGAACCAAGCCAGCCTTGTGAAATATCGGGGCCTCCAAAATGACAGGATTGCTCTCTTAATCCTGTTGGTCTTATCCTTCCACTATCAGCACCACAATCGTTGTAATGGCTTGTTGGTTTCGCCTTCCTATTGAAAACTCTGGCATGCCAGTCTTGCACAACCTTTTCCCGTGTTGTTTACTTTGGTTTCTTTGAGTTGGCAACCATTTTGAGGAGCTTGGTGTTTCATTTTTACCTGTTGTGAAATGTTGCACAGAAACCGATACAATGTTTCTTCATAGATTGCTCAGCACCACCTAGTGTCCTGGTGAATACTGTTGGAAAGCTATGCAATTTGTTCAATGAGAATGTGGCCTGGCAGGTGGAACAACTGCTGGGCACACAAGACATAGAAAGGTATGCAGATCTTCATAGTTAACTAATAGTAGCTTTACAAAGATGCCTTTAGCCTTATGTTCTAAGTGCATAATGGAGAGAGAATGGTGTGACATCCTGTCAGGTATTTGAAGAACACTGTTACGACCATCACAGTCATGTTATTCAAGGAAAATCTTTAAAAGTTTTCCCAGTTATTATTGGGCTTAATTTCTAGTGGCATAATCCTCTTTGCCTTTCTCTGGACATCTTCATTTTCTCACAATGCTCCTTAAAAGTGGGGGTGTCCAAAAGTGGATATGGATACTTTAGGTGAGGCCTGATCATAGGAGAAGGGAATGCTTCATTCTTGTGATATCTCAAGTAGTCTTCACTTAATGATACTAATTGGAACTAGCAACGCTATCCCTAAAGATGGGGTCATAAAGCATGATGTCACAGGACCACACTAATTTATGATTGCCGTTGCAGCAGCTCCAGTGGCCATTAGTAGGTGAATGCCACACAATCAGAGTGTCCTGCAATCATGTGACCACCATTTGTAACTTCCTGCTGGTTTCTCCATTGACTTTGCCCATTGGAAACTGGCCATGAAAGTCACAAATGGTGATGACATGGCTGTGGATATTGTGATACTCTTAATTGCCAGCCAGTTGCCAAGTGCCCGAATCACAATCATGTGATTGCAGGGATCCTGTGACAACTGCAACTACGAGGAATAGTTGTAAGTCCCCTCATTCATTGCCACTATAATTTCAAATATGACTTATATAACTTATAATATCCCCTTCTGCGGGGAAGGGTCTTCTCTGTGGTGGCTCCGGCTCTCTGGAACCAGCTGCCCCCAGAGATCTGTACCCTCTCCACCCTACTGGCCTTCCGCAACACTGTAAAGACCTGGCTTTTCCAGCATGCGTGCGGCCTTTGATCGAATGAGATACCATCTAGATCCAGCCATGAGAAATATTGAGAGATATGTATGGTTTTTACTAGTGTTTTGTAATTATTTTTTTAATTGTTCTTTTAAATACTGTTTTTATTTGTTGTAAGCCACCTAGAGTCCTTGAGGAGTTGGGCGGCAGATATATAGATAGATAGATAGATAGATAGATAGATAGATAGATAGATAGATAGATAGATAGATAGATAGATAGTCAGTCAATCACTGAATGAGTGATAGTTGAAAGACTACCTGTACATTTTTGCTGATTTGAGTTTAAAACTACATTTATCTTTTTTGCAGCCACATTGCACTGCTATCTCTTACTCCATTTGCAGTCAATTGTAATGTTGTTTAAATGACAAAATGAGAGAATGAATATTTGCCAAATTGATATTTTTCAGCATTATTTACAAGTTAGAAGAACATGATGATTTTTTCCCAGCATTTCATGCTCTTATTAACAACTTGCTCCATGTTCTAGGTAAGTACTTTCTACAAATAAATGATAATAGAGAAGGCGAAGGTTTTCAGTACATTATTCCAAATAAATTTTGTTTTCACCAGAATTCAAGGGTAACATTTAGCTGTCTTTTGACATACATCTCAAAGAAATTTGTAATCATGTGGGATTATCCTGGTAAATCACTGTTGTATATCCCGCGTCAAAAAAATATTAAGAAAGTTCGGCGTTCGGGAGGCCCCCGAGAAGCCCCCCAGCTGTTTCAAAAGACAACAGCCGGGTGGCGGGGCTTCTCGGCAGCCACCTGAACCCAAACCTGGAAATTCGGCAAAGTTTGGGTTTTGCGTTCGGGTTCGGGAGGACGCCAAGAAGCCCCCCGGCTGTTTCAAAAGGTGACAGCCGGGCGGCGGGGCTTCTCGGCGGCCACCTGAACCCAAACCTTTGCCGAACTTCTGGGTTCGGCATTGGGAGAACGCTGAGAAGCGCCCGGCTGTTTCAAAAGGTGACAGCCAGGCGGCGGTGTTTTTTTGCGTTTTTTTTCCTTTCACGCATTAATTCATTTTACATTGTTTCCTATGGGAAACAATGTTTCATCTTATGAACTTTTCGCCTTACGAACCTCCCCCGGGAACCAATTAGGTTCGTAAGACAAAGTATTACTGTATATGCCAGCATGCTATATACCCTCCTATCAGAATCAAGTAAAAAGTGATCTTAGCAAAATTCAGCAAAATTTATGGTGATTACATAAAGGTTGTACACATGGTGTTTTATATTGGCTACTTATTTTATTGAGGATTGCCAACCATTCAGCAGGACAATTCAGTTATAATGTTGCTGTGAGTGATTATGTTGTGATTTACTCTTTTGAGAGGCTCGGTACATTTGCTTTGAAAGCATTTGAAGGTCTTCCCAGGACCTCAAAACACTTCCCCTTGGATTGCCACTGTGGGTTGCTTGTTTTTACTGCCATTTTCATTGGAGGAGTCCACTCTGAAAGTAGGTGAGGCAACCTTGGGGGAAAACCCTGAAATAGCCATGTTCAGCCTTCATGTGGACAAGCTTTTATGAATTATAGCAGTATTGCAAGCAATGAAATCTTCCATTTCAGAAGCTGATGAATGTAATTTAAGAAATCCTTAGAATGTATATTCAACTCTGGTCATTTTGAATGTAGGGTTCTATACTGTCCCGACTGGAGTTTTGTAAAGTAATTATAGCCTGGTTTGTTTATAGTTCACTTCTGAAATGTAATGGAAATTTTACATATTTTTACAATATTAAGCATAAATATAGTGCCATAACCTTTAAGTACTCCATTGGATATTTAAAAATAGGTGACTATTGAATTAAAAAGGCAAAATAATATTTGCAGAATTTCTTTTTTTCCCCAGAAGTCAGAAGTCTTGAAGAAATATTACCTGCTGTACAAAAGCTGATATGGATGGTCCAATAATGTAAACGAAATGTAAACCTTTAACATGTTGACTACCTCTTATGTATTTTTAAATATTTTTATTAAAAGTGTCTGAATGGAATCTTAAGCATTTGTTTCATTCATTCATTCATTCATTCATTCATTCATTCATTCATTCATTCATTCATTCGATTTTTATGCCGCCCTTCTCCTTAGACTCAGGGCGGCTTACAACATGTTAGCAATAGCACTTTTTTAACAGAACTAGGCTATCCGGGTCCTCATTTTACCCACCTCAGAAGGATGGAAGGCTGAGTCAACCTTGAGCCGGTGATGAGATTTGAACCGCTGACCTTCAGATCTACAAGTCAGCTTCAGTGGCCTGCAGTACAGCACTCTACCTGCTGCGCCATCCCGGCTATTTGCTTTCAGTAGCATAGGAACCAAGTTTTCAAAGGTGATTAAGAGTATTAGTGAATAGAATATTGGTAGTTAATAAGTCGTAAGCAGCTACTGTATCATAACTTAGTTTATTCTTTAAAAGCACATTACATCAGTAATTTAGAAAAAAAGCTTCTGAATTAGATTCTTTGGCATAAATAATGCAAAACAGAGTCTGTTTTATGTACAAAATTTAAGGCAATGATTAGATAATAGAGCATTGGCCTCTTCGCCAGCCATCGTCTTTCATTAATCCCTTGGATCAGTGGTGAAATCCTATCAGTATGCCCTGGTTCAGGCCCACCAGTAGCAGCAACCACCAGTGGTTCAGAAAACCAGTAGCAGCGACAGTGTGACGCTCCGCCCACCCACCTGGATGTTGCCATTTTCTTGTTTTTCATTCTCTGCGCATGTGCAGGGGGTGAAAAAGTGCACACAACAATGATGTACATGTGCGCTTTCACATCGGTAGGGAAGGTACCTAAGTGGATTTCACCGTTGCCTTGGGTCATTTAAAAAAAAATCAGAGGATCCTTTAGAACAAGATCCAATGAAATGCTGCTTGAAGGACAAGTCCCCACACTCTAGCTGCAGGGATGAGGGATAGTTTTTGTCTGCTCACCTCTCAGAAAAAGAGGCTTCAATCCAGATTTTAAAAAGTACGTTCTGTAAGCCAGACCAGCACACTTGTCAATGTAATTTCAACTTGATGTGGACCCTGGTTTACTTGTGGCACTTTGTGTGGTGGGATAGAGCTGGGGAGGAAAAACTAAGCAGCAACGAACAGTGCTTGGTCAGTAAAGCCTGGGAATATGGAAAGTGGAGCCTTCTACCTCAGCATATCCCACCTGTCTTTGGTTACTCAATTGAGGAACTCCTCAAGTACACATTTACTGTTACAAACTTTTCTGTTAAAAGTTAAATGCAGGATGATGCCAAATTCATCCCTTGAAGAAGTCAGAGTTTTAAGAAAGTGATAGCAAAGTATTAAATAAGTTAAGCATTATTATTAACATTTACAAAATCTTATAGCGACCTTCAAAAGTTCCAAATATTACATGAAGTGTGTTGTTGATCAGGTGTGAAGGAATCAACTCTTGGGCTGCCCAGTTATTGTCAACTGATACCTGTAAAAACAAAAGGTGGCATGATGAGTTAAGGCAGATACCCCTCCACTAACTAGCATGTTATGTTATATCTCTGCCTTGGGTGTGTGAGTGTGTGTGTGTGTGTGTGTGTGTGTGTGTGAGAGAGAGAGAGAGAGAGAGAGAGTCAGACAACCAAAGAATCACAATGGAATTAATCTTGTCTGGCCTAGATGTGGTTGCATTATCTGGCAGTGTGAGGGTGAAATTATCAGCTGAATAAAGTGCGATTAAATCAGTGCACTGATCTAGTTATCTTAAAAACAGCCTTCTAGATATGTCTTCCCAGTTCCAGGCCCTTCTGTTAGAATCACTTAACCTAAAATATTCAAAATGTTGCATCATCATTCTCAGCCTGTTTCAAAGCAAAACATTTGGCATGACAAAAAAAAATCTGGCTTTTTCATATTTTTCAGTGTTACTGTGTCCCTCCCTATTTTGTGACATCAAGTTTTTAAAACTGACAATGGTGAAAGCAGCAGAGCTGCAGGATCAAGTCCATGCCTAACTAGTACTCGGGCAATCGTTTCTCGGTTTATCATTACTAAATCGCAGAGATATCCAATTTTTCATTTCTTACTGCTCTGTTGGTATTAAAAACTTCTTTGCACGATACCAATTGGCATAAATATTCACACTTATCACTAGAGATCTTAACACCTTCTCAATAGCAAAATTAAACTGACAGCGAGATTGCAAATTGAGTTGTTGCTGAATCCCATAGAAAGCAAAGGGGTGGAATATTGTAAAGGACAGCCTAAACATATGAAATTCTCCCTAGATTTTCCACTGCCTCTTTTAGGAGGGAGAAGAACCCGTATTTGAAACAAGCGATTATTATTTCTTCTGCTGAGTCCATTCTGCAATATACAGATCTAACAGTTAATCCTCTCATTGCATCTGGCCCTGCTGAAAAGGTTGTATTGCTACCTTTTTATATGCTGACCATCCAAACATACCATTGAGAGAAGCCCTTGACTAAATCTTCCTTTGATAAGTCAATCAGCACCTTTAAAAAGAAAAGTCAGAACTGTTAAGCTGCTTAATTAAATGTTACATTTATAAGGACATGATTTTAAAAAAATAAAGTGTATTTCTGTGTATAAACTGCCTAACCAGTTAATAATGCTATTGTATTGTATACCTCTTTATTTTTTAAAAGTACTTCTTCTAGAGCAGGGCCCCCTCAAACTACGGCCCATGGCTGGAAATTAATTAATGGCCCGCTGAAGCCATTAATCCGGCCTGCGCAGGACTACGAGGCTGCCCCACTCACATGCTAGCCCTCACCCACTTTCTGGAGGCCGGGAAGGCGAAAAATGGGATGTGTGGAGACCTTGGGAGGCCAAAAATGCCCCCATGTTTGCCTCCTTGGCCTCCAGAGAGAGGGGAGGGGAGAGGGAAGGAAGGAGTGGGAGGGAGAGAGAGAGAGAGAGAGATCCCTCATACATACCCCAAGGCACCCATATTCGTTCACTAACCTGCTGTCCACTCCCAGGAGCAAAACAAAGTTTAATTTGTGTATATTGTTTAGACTGCTAAATTGGCCATGCCCACCCAGTCACATGACCACCTAACTACACCCACCCAGCTAGTTTTCCCCCCCCAACAGTCTGAGGGACCATGAATTAACCCCCTGTTTAAAAAGTTTGAGGACCCCTGCTCTAGAGAGTAGCAACATTTGAAGTTGTAGAGCAATCCATAGTTATTGTCTAAATAATGTATATAGCAAGTTCTTAACTTCAAGCGTATAAGGGTGGAGAGAAGGGGAAACAAATCCATAGGAAAATGTAAATAGCATCTTTTAAAGAGCACCTTACCTTTCCAAGTTCTTTCCTTTCATGTGAAATAAGTGACTTTCTGTTTTTCACAGCAACATCTAAGGCTCGTTTCTTAATGTCTTCCAAGGTGTCATTAAATTCAAATCTAAACGTATGAAAAAATGCAATGTAAATAACAATAGCAATAGCACTTAATATATAACCAGGGGGGAGTTGGGGAGCCCTTGCAGAGTAGCGCCGAGGAGTTTAACACGTTTTTCGCTGATAAAGTCGCTCAGATCCCGGCCGACCTCGACTCCAATTGTAAAACAGAGTCGACTGACAATGAGTCAGTTGAGGTGACTGGGGCACGTACTTGTCCACCTGTCTGGGAAGAGTTTGATCTGGTGACACCTGATGAAGTGGACAAGGCCATTGGAGCTGTGAGTTCCGCCACCTGTCTACTGGATCCGTGTCCCTCCTGGGTGGTCTCGGCCAGCAGGGAGGTGACACGGAGCTGGGCCCAGGAAATTACCAACGCTTCCTTGGGGAGGGGAGTTTTTCCAACACTCTATAAAGAAGCGCTCGTGTGCCCCCTCCTCAAGAAGCCTTCCCTGGACCCAGCCGTACTTAACAACTATCGTCCAGTCTCCAACCTTCCCTTTATGGGGAAGGTTGTCGAGAAGGTGGTGGCACTCCAGCTCCAGCGGTCCTTGGAAGAAGCCGATTATCTAGGTCCCCAGCAGTCGGGTTTCAGGCCCGGTTACAGCACGGAAACCGCTTTGGTCGCGTTGATGGATGATCTCTGGCGGGCCCGGGTCAGGGGTTTATCCTCTGTCCTGGTGCTCCTCGATCTCTCAGCGGCTTTCGATACCATCGACCATGGTATCCTTCTGCACCGGTTGGAGGGGTTGGGGGTGGGAGGCACTGTGCTTCAGTGGTTCTCCTCCTATCTCTCTGGCCGGTCGCAGTCGGTGTTAGTGGGGGGTCAGAGGTCGGCTCCAAGGTCTCTCCCTTGTGGGGTGCCTCAGGGGTTGGTCCTCTCCCCCTTGCTATTTAACATCTACATGAAACCGCTGGGTGAGATCATCCAAGGACATGGGGTGAGGTATCATCAATATGCCGATGATACCCAGCTTTACATCTCCACCCCATGCCCAGTCAACGAAGCGGTGGAAGTGATGTGCCGATGCCTGGAGGCTGTTGGGGCCTGGATGGGTGTCAACAGACTCAAGCTCAACCCGGATAAGACGGAGTGGCTGTGGGTTTTGCCTCCCAAGGACAATTCCATCTGTCCGTCCATTACCCTGGGGGGGGGGGGAATTACTGACCCCCTCAGAGAGGGTCCGCAACTTGGGTGTCCTCCTTGATCCACAGCTCACATTAGAAAACCATCTCTCAGCTGTGGCGAGGGGGGCGTTTGCCCAGGTTCGCCTGGTGCACCAGTTGCGGCCCTATCTGGACCGGGACTCATTGCTCACAGTCACTCATGCCCTCATCACCTCGAGGTTCGACTACTGTAATGCTCTCTACATGGGGCTACCTTTGAAAAGTGTTCGGAAACTTCAGATCGTGCAGAATGCAGCTGCGAGAGCAGTCATGGGCTTACCCAGGTATGCCCATGTTTCACCATCACTCCGCAGTCTGCATTGGCTGCCGATCAGTTTCCGGTCACAATTCAAAGTGTTGGTTATGACCTTTAAAGCCCTTCATGGTATCGGACCAGAATATCTCCAAGACCGCCTTCTGCCGCACGAATCCCAGCGACCGATTAGGTCCCACAGAGTGGGCCTCCTCTGGGTCCCGTCAACTAAACAATGTCGGTTGGCGGGCCCCAGGGGAAGAGCCTTCTCTGTGGCGGCACCGGCTCTCTGGAACCAACTCCCCCCAGAGATCAGAACTGCCCCTACTCTTCCTGCCTTCCGTAAACTCCTCAAAACCCACCTTTGCCGTCAGGCATGGGGAAATTAAACATCTCCCCCTGGGCACGTTTAATTTATACATGGTATGCTTGTGTGTGTGTCTGTTAGTATATGGGTTTTTAAAAAATCTTTAAATATTTTAATTAATTGGATTATTTATGATTTGTTTTCACTTGTTGCGAGCCGCCCCGAGTCTTCAGAAAGGGGCGGCATACAAATCCAAATAATAAATAAATAAATAAATAAATAAATAAATAAATAAATAAATAAATAAATAAATAAATACTGCTTCTTAGTGCTTTTACAGCCCTCTCTCAGTGGTTTACAGAGTCAGCATATTGCCCCCAACAATCTGGGTCCTCATTTTACTCACCATGGAAGGCTGAGTCAACCTTGAGCCTGGTGAGATTTGAAGTACAGCTAGCAGTTAGCTGAAATAGCCTGCAGTGCTGCACTCTAACCACTAGCACCAATCCTCTAATGCAGCCATTTCCCAAGCTTTCTGGCTTGGGTGGACAGGCAGGATGGAGAGGGGATGGTTCAGTGTGAGTGGCAGGTCCACGTCTGTCACTCATACAAATAGAGCTTTACATGTCCATGCACACTTGCCTGCCTCTTCTGGTTTTTTTATACAACGTATTTCTGTTTATTTATATCCTACTTTTATTTTTTATAAGTAATTTAAGGCAATGAACAAACGTAATACACGTACCTCCTCTTATTTTCCCCAACAACAACAGTCCTGTGGGTTGAGTTGGGCTGAGACAGAGTGGCCCAAAGTTACCCAGCTGGCTTTTTTGATTTCTCAAATTCAAAATGTGAGATTATAAAAGGTGGAATTATATAGGTCATATTTCCATTTACTTAATTACTGTGCAATCTCTAGATAGTGATCTTTCTTTCTCAAGGGGAAAGGTAATGGGTCACTCCAAATCCTTTTTTGCCTCCAAGAAACGCGAGGGATATTAAAAACCTCAGATTGCTTCATCTTGCACCCAGGACTGGATGTTTTGAAAACAGCACCAGAGAAAAGTTGTGACCCTAATAATAAAGTAAAACTTAAACCTAATTATGTCACCTAATGAGTATTGCATATTTTTGACAAGCATTATGGGGAAATGAGCTGCAACATCTAGGCATCAGCTGGAAGCAGTGTCATTACAGCATTTACTTACTTCTCATCATACCGAGGATTCACTGTTCTTTTCTTCACAGTAGTTCTTCTTCGGGTTATCCATCTTTTGTCTGGGAGTAAGTAGATCCGAACATATGGATATGCCCCATGCCGAGAACATGGCATTAAATTTCTTATGGGTAGAAAATGATAGCATATTTACAATCAACAGATTAAGAAAAACTCCAGAAGAAAAGATTCAGTCAGGCTAACCTTTTTCTTGAATTTTAATATTATTATCATTATTATTATTATTATTATTATTATTATTATTATTATTAATTAGATTTGTATGCCGCCCCTCTCCGAAGACTCAGGCCGGCTCACAACATGATCCACCCCAAGTCTTTGGAGAGGGGCGGCACACAAATCTAATAAATTGAATTGAATTGAATGATAATAATACAATGCATTACAAATCCAATAATAAAAATTAAAACCAATATAAAACATTTAGAGCATAACCAATATTATAATAAAATCCCCAACTACACAATCATACACATTCAACCAAATCCATCATACAGTAGAGGTTGAAAAAAGGGGTGGTGGTGGTGATTATCCCCATGCCTAGCGACAGAGGTCAGTCTTCAGCATTTTACGGAAGGCGAGGAGGGTGGGGGCTATTCGAATCTCTGGGGAGAGTTGATTTCAGAGGGGCGGCATACAAATCTAATAATAATAATAATTATTATTATTATTATTATTATTATTATTATTATTAGTATTGTTATTATTATCATCATCATAATATCTGATTTTGAGCACTGTATAAATTTAAACAATATGTTCAGCCAAAAATAGTTGCAGATTCTCCCATGTCTCTGGAAGGAGAGTCCAGCATGGGATTTAGCTCAATCTTATTGGTAGGAACTGAGTTTTAAATTAATATAATTAACATATTAATTAGGTACCGCCCCCTTGCTGCCCCAGTACCTCAGTTTAAAAAAAACTCAGTCTAGGATAGGGATACTGAGTTGTTTGCTCCTGAAGGAGTAATTTAAAATAAAGTGTATGGTTGTAAAATTTATGTTTACAGTTTTAATGTTTTTTGCTTGTGTCTTTAACAGGTTTCTACAGGATTAAGGGGTTTCTGCCCTCCGCGGGCAGCGCCCCCATCGTTCTCCTTATGGGGCCTCTTCTCTCCGAGAGTACTGCCCTGAAGAGGAATGTTGAGCCGGAGATCCCTGTCCTCCGCGGTCATATCTGGCTTTCACCCCGTGTGGGAGGGGTCCGCCCCCTACCCACTTAAGGGGGCAGCGGAAGGACTTCAAAGCAGTTCCGATCTGCCTTATTGGAAAGCCGCGCTTCTCAGCTGATGCCGGGGAAGCCGTCCCGAGCGCCTCACAGCTGGCGGCTAATTAACTGTTTAAGAAAAGAAAGAAAAAAAGCTGCTGAAGTCGGGAAGAGTGAGAAGCCGCTCGAAATGCAAGCGGCGAGCAAGGGGGGGGGCAGAGTCGGCGTTTCGGCCGTTTACGGAGCCATGGAAGCCGCGCCCCCCCCCCTTTTACCCCGAAGCGGCAATAGCTTGCGCCCGCCATTTTGGGGCTTAATTGGCGCGCGGCAGACCTGACAGCCTCATTTTTGGCGCGCTTTGGCACCGCGCCAGGAGCCAGGCCGGTGATCTACCCAGCAACAGGCTCATTGGCTAGGTCGCTCACGTGAAGTGAGCAACTGCCGACAGCCATTACAGGCACTCACGAGTGGAGGCAAAATCGGTTTGAGAGTGTGTTTGGATACTGCTTTCAAGGAAATTTGTGAGTAAAGCTGCCCCAATTTCTGACAGGATGGCTGACCAGCAAGGGCAGGAGCAGTCCCAGTCTGCTCAGGGTTCCTGCAAAAGCAAGGAGAAGGCTTCCTCTAAGGCCAAGGCCAAATCTTCCCAATCGTCTTCCTCATTAAGAGAAGCAGAGAGGAAAATAAAAGCGTTAGAGCAACGCTTGGATGCAGCATTAGCTTCTCCAGCTGCAGGGGCCTTCCATATACCCCCATTTCAGCCACTTCCACCAGGGGGGACACTGCCAATGGGGGCCTTAGGCTCTGCCTCAGAAAAAGATTGGTCCCCCGACCGTCAGGCATTACCTGGTACAATTACACCATTGCCTTCGCCTCAGGTCAGGCCAGAGAGGCCTGCCTCAATCAGCCAACCATTGTATGGGCCTTCTACTGGTCCACAAACACTTGCAGCTCCCTCGGCATCCTTCACCCCTACGGCTGCAGGGCTTAGAGCCCAAGGTGATGTCTGGCAAGCCTTTCCTCCATCCCTGCAGGACATGATTGCTAACATATATGCGCAGGGAATGGTGGCCGGCGCCCAGCAAGTAACACCTCCATTGCCACAAGCTTACCAGCCCAGGGATCTTTGGTCAGCACCACCGCCCCCTCCTGGGTTGGATTCTTTTGCGGGAGACACTGGCTTTCTGGAGGAAGACAGCGAGCATGGGCACAATGAACTATCTGATGATGATTATGCCTGCCCTGAACAGCCAGCTCCCGCAGGACTATTTAAGCCAACTTTATTTAGGCTGCTGTTGCATAAGGTGAAGCAAACCTTAGATGTGCCAGGGGCGAATGCACCCACAGATGCAGGGGATGGACTTAGGACTTCGGCTTCCCTGTGTAAGGAGCAACCTAAGGAATCCGAGAACGTGCCTGCAATGGAGATATTTTTGGAAAATATCAAACGCACCTGGCAGCACCCAGCAGCGGCACAGGGTCCCTCCATGATGGAGCGTCGCTTCTATACGTTCGACGAAGAGATGGAGAACCTGCTGCAATTCCCGCCAGTGGATAAGCCAGTGGCCACACTGGTATCCAATGCTGTCGTCCCTTCGGAGACTGCGGACAGTCTCAAGCCGGATGAAAGACGGGCTGAGACACTTCTAAAAAAGGCCCATCAAATGGCAGCATGGGCCCTACGAGCGGCATCTACTGCATCCATTTTCAATAGGGCCTCCATCATGTGGCTTCAGGAGGTGCAGTCTAGGATGGGGCCTGAAGACTCCCGCCTCAAGCAGGACTTAAACAAGCTGCTAGCGGCGGCCGAGTTTTCCGCGGATGCTACCTTGCATGCGGCAAAGTTTTCTGCAAGGGGCATGGCTTCCACTATATCTTCCCGGCGCCTCCTGTGGCTTCGACATTGGCAGGCGGACGCCAAGTCGAAGTGGCGCCTGTCGTCTGCCCCTTTCCAGGGCACGAAACTGTTTGGGGAGGTGTTGGAATCCGTCCTTGTGGAAGACAAGGATAAGAGGAAGATCCTTCCCAGATCCTCTAGAAGGCAAGATCGCAGTAACACCCCGTATCGACGTCGGCAGCCCTTTCGATGGGACCCAGCCTCCGGAACCACCCAGGCCTCCCGACCCTACTCACAGGGTCAATATGGGCAGTCCTACTCGTACCGGGGCGATAGGACCTACTTTCAAGGCCGGGGCAGGGGATACCAGCAGGCGAGACGCCCCTTTCGGGGTTTCAATCAACGAGGGTTCCGTGGAGCCAAGTGACTCCATAGGGCAGGTCCCTTTGGGGGGAAAACTCCAAAGGTTTTGTACCGCCTGGAGGACCACATCCTCCGACGCCTGGATCCTGGACACGGTAAGCCGGGGCCTACGCCTGGAGTTCCTTTGTATTCCGCCTACCCATTTTGTGTCATGTCCAGTACCCAAGGACATTATCAATCGGACATTACTAGAGCAAGAGATTGCGCATCTCCTAGAGATTCAAGCCATCGAGAGGGTGCCAGCCCATATGGAGGGCATGGGGTACTACTCCAAGGTCTTCATAGTACCCAAGTCATCAGGAGGTTGCAGGCTCATCTTGAATCTGAAACATCTAAACAAGTACGTGTTATACCGAAGATTCAAGATGGCCTCCCTCCGCACGATCCTGGCATCCATCCGGCCCAGAGATCTCATGTCATCCATCGACCTGAAGGAGGCGTATTTACACATTCCCATCCACCCAGAGCACCGGAAATACCTCCGATTTTATGTCCAGGGGAGGCACTATCAGTACCGGGCGATGCCCTTTGGCCTCTCTTCCGCACCGCGCACCTTTACCAAGATCCTGGATTCGTTAATCGCCGCCTTACGGTCCCGATCAATAAGACTTTTAGCATACTTGGACGACATCCTCGTATTGTCCAGGGATCGGGCGACCGCGCAGAAGGATCTGCGGGACACGGTAGCGCTGTTGCAGGAGCATGGCTTTACGATAAACAACGAAAAAAGTCATTTTTCGCCCACCACAATTATAACCCATCTTGGCTCGGTTATCGACACCATCTCCATGAGAGTTTACCTGTCTCCGGAGAGAAAGCGCAACGTCCAGGGCTTAGTCACCAAATTACAACATCAGAGGATGGTGCCGCTGGCCTTCCTTTCCAAGGTCCTAGGGACTCTAGTGTCGTGCGTGGACATCGTTCCCTGGGCACGGTATCACTTTCGCACGCTACAATGGACTTTACTTCCTTACCAAAAACGCCGTGTCAGTCACACACGCAGGTCAATTACGGTGCAACGAGGCCTGCGAGACTCCCTAAGGTGGTGGAAGTCCCGGGCGATACATCAAGGGTCTCCATTTGGTCACCTACAACACATCATTGTGACTACGGATGCCAGCCTCCTGGGTTGGGGAGCCCATGTGGACCATCATGTGACCCAAGGAGTGTGGCTGCCTCAGGACTTGGTTCCTGTGAATATCAATTTCCTGGAGCTAAAAGCGGTGCGCCTTGCCTTGTCGACCTTCGCAACGCTCCTCCACGGGAAGCATGTGTTGGTCCGCACGGACAATGTTGCAACCAGGGCGCATCTCAACCACCAGGGAGGGACCAGATCCCTCAGGTTGATGGAGGAAACACAACTCCTTTTCGACTGGGCGGAGATCCATCTGGCGTCTCTTCACGCGGAGCACATTGCGGGGGAAGCCAATATTCAGGCGGATTGGCTCAGTCGGCAAGCAGTGGATCCCGCGGAGTGGAGTCTGACCCCGCACCTGTTCCAGCAAGTGACCAAACGGTTTGGCAACCCACAGGTAGACTTATTCGCGACTTCCCGCAATGCCCAGCTCCCGAGGTTTTATTCCAGATTTCCCACACCGGGAGCCGAAGGGACCAATGCCCTGTACCTTCCGTGGCCAAAGGAATTGCTTTATGCCTTTCCACCAATACCACTTCTTCCACGGGTCATCAAGAAGATCCTAGTGGAACGGGCGGAGATCATACTGATAGCACCGCACTGGCCACGCCGGGCTTGGTTCGCAGACCTGATGGGGCTCTCGATAGTCCAACCCTGGAGGATCCCAGACAACCTAATCACCCTCACTCAGGGAGCGATTGTCCATCCAGAGCCGCAATGGTTCCACCTGACCGCTTGGCGCTTGAGGGGGACAGATTAAGAACCTGGAACATTCCTGAGAATGTCATCGCTACGATACAGTCGGCCAGGAGGCCTTCAACGACTAGGATATACCAGGCTACGTGGGCCGCATTTACAGCCTTTTGCGAGGTCAAACATCAACGGCCACAGGATGCTAATTTAGTCTTGGTGTTGGAGTTCTTACAATCCGGTCTGGAGAAGGGATTGGCCCCCAACACATTAAGGAGACAGGTAGCGGCTTTGGCAACGATCATTCGATCTGAGGATGGGGGATTATTGTCCCACCATTCGTTGATTAGAGACTTTCTAAAAGGGGCTACCAATAGTCATCCCCCACCGATACGACGTTTTCCTACTTGGGATCTTACGACGGTGTTGCAAGCGCTCACAGCTCCTCCGTTTGAACCGCTGAGAACTGTGTCTTTGAGGATGTTATCTCTTAAAACAGCATTCTTAGTGGCCATTACATCTGCAAGGCGGGTGTCAGAGCTGTCGGCCTTGTCTGTGAGGCCTGACCTTTGTACATTTCAACCTAATAGGGTGACCTTACGTTTGGACCCAACGTTCATACCTAAAGTTAACACCCACTTTCACCGGACACAGGAACTTGTCTTGCCGGATTTCTGCGTGCATGGGTCACATCCATTGGAACTTAAGTGGCATAAGGTGGACGTGCGCAGAGCTCTTAAACTCTATATTAGGCGCACGGCATCTTTTCGCAAGTCAGAGGCCTTATTTGTATCCTTCGGCCAACATCGACTGGGTCTCAAGGTGTCATCCCAGACAATTAGTCAATGGTTGAAGCTTTGTATAGCAGAAGCGTACAAAGCATGTTCCCAGCCATTACCCAGTGGAATCACGGCTCATTCGACTCGTAGTGCCGCTACTTCAGCGGCATGGGCCACACATGCATCGATAGAGGACATCTGTAGGGCGGCCACGTGGGCCACCCCTACCACCTTTATACGGCACTATAAATTGGACACGTTTGCTTCAGCCGAGGCGGCTTTCGGGAGGAGAGTGTTGCAACGAGTGTGTGACACTACAGGGTCATGATTCAATGATATCCCTCCCTTGAACAGTGGAACTTGGGTATATCCCATGCTGGACTCTCCTTCCAGAGACATGGGAGAAGAACCGTTGTACTCACCTGAACGGTCTTCTCCAGGTCCTGGAAGGAGAGTCCATACCCTCCCATTGAACCATGGACAGTTGTTACGTTCAGTTACTGTTTGTTGTTGCTTATTAAATAAATTCTGTTTATTCATGATATTCGTTTTTTTTAAAACTGAGGTACTGGGGCAGCAAGGGGGCGGTACCTAATTAATATGTTAATTATATTAATTTAAAACTCAGTTCCTACCAATAAGATTGAGCTAAATCCCATGCTGGACTCTCCTTCCAGGACCTGGAGAAGACCGTTCAGGTGAGTACAACGGTTCTTCTAAGTGAATCCTCCAATCTAGAAAATTTAAAAGGGGAAACTGCTATGCATATATTCATTCCATTAAGGAAAGATTAAAGTAAATTAATTGCCATTATACCCAAGATGTATTAAGGGTAATCTAAATATTACAAACAATCAGTGATCGATTGCTAAACGTTACTGTACCTGCATGAGTTGACAAACACAATGAGAGATTGCCTTAAGGAAGCATACCGAACAGTGATGTGAATCTCTCCCATAGACCTGCCATCAGAAAGTGTCCCACTGCAAGATACAGTAATTGGCTTCATTAAAGGAAGGTTTGTGACTGAAGTAGCCAGCTACTTCCTGCTTGCTTCAAAGCTAAACTTCAAGTCTAATCCCATAGAAGAGTTAAACTATTTTTGTTGATTGATATTATAAACAGATCAAAGAGGAAAAAACAAAACCATCAGAAAAAGAAAAGAAAGAGATACTTGTGCATTTTATTGTATAAAAGCCAAACTGCCTTTAAATCATTTCCCAAAAGAAGTATTCTGTATTTCAACTAAGATACTGCATATCTCTTGGTAGTTGTGGCAGTTCATTTTTCTCTCTCTGGTGCGTTTCCGAGTCTACGGAGAGGGGCGGCATACAAATTTAATAAATTTAATAAATAAATATTCCAAAAACAAACTAATATTAAAAGAAAAACGGTTAGTGACAGAGGCATACATTATTCTGAGATTAAGAAAAGCAATTACTGTATATTTCGGAATATAAGATGCTCCCGGGTATAAAATACACCTTAGTTTTGGGGGAGGAAAACAATGAAAAAAGGCCTCTGCCTCTCAGCAATTTGCCAAACAGCAAACAGCACAGATGATATACACTGTTTGCTGTGTATTTCTGTGCATATATGCCTGACCCATAGAAATAGCAAAGAATTGGAGAAATGTTGGCTATGTCTACATAATATATTGCCATAACATACATTATGGCAATATATTAAGGCCAGAAAGTTTTCTTAAATGTAGTCACATTAACTTCTCCCAATTATTTAAATAGATCTACTCCAAACATGACTAACTCAGGGTTTAACTCAGCTGCTTTACTAAACAGAACACTGTTACATTTCAGATTATACTTTTATAGATCTTTAAATTTGATGTGGCTTTCTGGAAGTACAGTTATTATCTGCTATTTAAAAGAAGATACAATAGCATGAGCCTCTTCAGATCAAGCATTTATTTTAAAAAGCTTCTTCATTTTGTTGAGCTGTCCAGAGCAATAATAAAGCAGTCTTTAAAAAACAAGTCTAATAATTTGAACATTCCATAGACATTTATAATTATTGACTTACCCCATTGCAGTTTCAGCAGTCCAACATTGCCAGCAGTCTACCTGGTAGCAATTTGACTCCTTGCAGCTAGTTTCACTTTCAGTTCTAGCAGGCGGCTTACCTGTGCTGAATCAGATCAGCTGTGTGTTGGGAGGCTGATACTCAATTGCTTAAGCTAATCAGGCTCTGTTCTGTTTGCTTGAAGGAGGTAAATTGTTGGGATGCAGAGACCAAAGGGTCAGGGTAGCTGAGTGGGGCTACATTCGGTGTATAAGACCCACCCAAGTTTTCACCTTGTTTTGGGGGGGTAAAAAAGGTATGTCTTATACTCCGAAAAATATGGTAAAACCTGGATATTTCAACAGGTCTTTGAGGAGAAATTGATCTGATAAGGATTTGTGCTTTGTTAACAGTATATGGGTCATGATTCCTCAGCACAAGAATATTTAACTGTGTATAACGTTGGCTGTTTTTAGTTTTGCTCTTTTAATCTTATTTATGGTTTCTTTATAAGCTACTTTAATTCAGTTGAAGACTGAAACAGCCTAGTCAAGTAATAAGTAAAATTCTAACCATGGAGAATTAAGAGCACTTACACAGAAAAATATAAAGTGCACAGTAACTATGACACTAGTCCTCAAGAAGCTATTGCATTTCTGTAGCTTAATGTACATCACATTTGTTGAACTACTACTTCTATCATCCTCAATCAGGATGGGCAATGTTAGATAATGACATAATTTATAGGCCAACTGTTACAGATGAACTATTTTCTTAAGAGTTCTACATTAATTATTCTGTCTCTATTCTCTGATACTGAACTATAATTTTAATTATCAAATAATCTTTATATAGATGACTTCCTGAAATAAGAACTCTGATTCTTGAAGCCCTTCTTCCAAAAGCACTATTGCATTTCCCTAATTCTCAGGTGGGAAATACCTGAAAATTATAATAAAAGATAAAAGTTATCCCTCAGAGAACACAAGCAAAATACCAGCTCTTTTCATGTATATATAATACAAGGTCCCACTCACATTATATTGTAACTTCATCCTTTGTGGCTCTTTCTGCACAAAAACCACAATGTATGGCCTCTGCCAATGAAAGGTTGCCCAGATGTATTCTAGCCAAAACCTAGATCTTAAGAAACGCAAGCCCTTCCTTATGAGGCTTTGAGTTGACCTAGTTAGGAACCTCGATTTTTCTATAATGCACATCTACAATTTAGACACAAATATTCTGGTATATGGTGTTCACCCTACCTATTTTCAATACTATATAAACAATTAAGGAAAGAGTGAAGTAAATATTTGGGCTAGAGAGGTCAGTTTTGTGTTACCAAATACAACTGTGAAATAGAATACCCAGCTGATGTCCTGTCTGACTTACTTATTGAGGTTCAGATTGCTGCAAGTTATATCCATGATTGAAGAGGCTTCAGTGCCTAAAGATGCAAGGCTGGGGGCAATCTGGAGTCTCTGCAGAGCTGGCAATGTTGGGGGCACACGAGTGACCACTGGAAGTGTCAAGGACTTGGGGTCTGAGCCACCTGTAACTCCTTGCTCATTGATTCCAGCAACTGCCTCTATGACAATGGGCTCGGACAATTTCTCATTTCCATTCGGTTTAGCATTAGTATCCACATTGTCATTTTTGCATTCAGGAACATTAGATTCTTTGTTCCCTTGGACTGCATTGGGCACTTCTACCGGTGGTGGTGGTGGAGGTGGAGGAGGAGGAGGAGGAGGAGGGGGAGGACGAGATGGTGGCAGCTCTGTCTTGTTTTGGTCTTCATTCTTTTCTGGGGCTGAGGCAGGAACTTGGTTTAAGGCATTAGACCCATTGTTGGTGTTTTCTGAATCAGGGACCTCTATGTCCAGAGCCTAAGATTAAAAAAAAAGGAAGTTAGCCATGGTCATATTGTTTATTAAACAAACCACACTCTTTATAACCCCTTCAAAACTGCTACCAGGTTGTTGATGCTGAGTGTGAGTAAATGCAAAAATTATTAAACATATAGCAGGTAATTGTGTTAATTATAAATAACATGTAGTTTCTGACTTGGCCTCATCCATCCATCCATCCATTCTAAACCACAAACTACTATTAAAATCACACTCTTATGGCACTTCTAGACCCTTTCACAAGCGGATAGCTTTGTTCCTGTCAAACAGACAACAAGTAGTCAAAATAAGAAGCACTCTACCAAACCCTGCACCACTTAACAGCGGTGTCCCCCCCAAAGCAGCATTTTAGGACCTACACTCTTTTTAATTTACATAAATGACCTTAGCAATCATATTATAAGCAGCTGCATCTTTTTCACTTATGATGTAAAATTATTTAATGCCACTGACAATACTACTGCCCTACAAAGCAATCTTGACTATGTGTCAGAATGGTTGAACAATTGGTAACTTCACATCTCAGTCTATCATCTGTCTGTCTGTCTGTCTGTCTGTCTGTCTGTCTGTCTGTCTGTCTGTCTGTCTGTCTGTCTGTCTGTCTGTCTATCTATCTATCTATCTATCTATCTATCTATCTATCTATCTATCTATCTATCTATCTATCTATCTATCTATTTATTTGACTTCTCTGCCACCCAATCCTGAAGGACTCAATGTGTCTTACATATTGGCAACAAAAATCAGAACACAAAATACAAGTTGGGTGGACATGACCTTTTAGACGACTCTCACTCTGTCAAAGACAAAGCTGCTATGGCCTAGAGGTGGATCTTTTGCCTCACAATCAGGAGGTTGTGAGTTTAGGTAGAGGCACATGTAGGGTCTCCTGCTTGGGCAGAAACTTGGACAAGATGACCTGCAAGGTCGCTTCCAACTTTGTTAATTTGTTAAAGACCTAGGAGTACTCACTATAACATCATTGCCAAAAAAAGCATCGTTAACTTAATTTTGTGAAGCTTCTTCACTGGTAACAAAAACAAGATGGTGGCATCTATAGCACTGCATAGAGAGCCAATTCGGGGGCATGGACAGCTGGTCATTGCTCCCAATTCAGTGAGCGGGGAAAAATTCCTGCTACCGGTTCTATAGAACCGGTCTGAAACAGGAGCAAACCACTCTGGGTTGAGGTCCATGGTAGACAGTTTAAAGTTAAAGTTTTGGGAGTTTGAGGATGTAACAATAGAGTCAGGTAGTGCATTCCAAGGCATTGACTACTTTGTTGCTGAAGTCATATTTTTTGCAATCGAGTTTGGAGTGGTTTACCTTGAGTTTGTATCTACAGTGGTACCTGAAGATACGAACCCCTCGTCTTACGAACAACTCGTGATACGAACCCGGGGTTCAGCAAAATTTTGCCTCTTCTTACGAACTTTTTTCAAGTTACGAACCGGCGTTCGGAGACTGCTGGGAAGCCGCGCGGCTGTTTTAAAAGGTGACAGCCGGGCGGCGGGGCTTCCCAGAAGCCTCCCGAACGCCGGTTCGTAACTCGAACAAAGTTCGTAAGAAGAGGCAAAATTTTGCTGAACCCCGGGTTCGGTTCGGGAGGTTGCTGGGAAGCCCCCCAGGCCGGCTGCGACCTTTTAAAACACCCGCGCCGCTTCCCAGCTGTCTCCTGAAGCCGAACGCTAAAGCCGAACTTCCACGTTCGGCTTCGGGAGACAGCTGCGAAGCGGCACGGCTGTTTTAAAAGGTCGCAGCCGGCCTGGGGGGGCTTGCCAGCACCCCCCGAACCCCGAACCTGGGTTCGGGGGGGTGCTGGGAAGCCCCCCAGGCCGGCTGTCACCTTTTAAAACTGCCGCGCGGCTTCCCAGCAGTCGCCGAAAGCCATTTTTTTTGCGGGGGGTTTTTTGGTTGCACAGATTAATTGACTTTACATTGTTTCCTATGGGAAACAATGTTTCGTCTTACGAACCTTTCGTCTTACGGACCTCCTCCTTGCACCAATTAAGTTCGTATCATGAGGTATTACTGTATTGTTTGCCCATGTATTATTGCAGCTGAAGCTGAAGTAGTCATTATTATTATTATTATTATTATTATTATTATTATTATTATTATTTAGATTTGTATGCCGCCCCTCTCCAAAGACTTGGGGCGGCTCACATTAACAGGCAGGACATTGTAGCAGACAATTTTGTATACTAAGTTTACGTCAGACCATAGGTAACATAGTTCTAAATTGTCCAAGCCCAAAATTTCAAGCCCAGTGGCATAAGATATTCTATTGTGAACAGAGGAGTGGAGTACTCTTCCCATGAAATACCTCTGGACTTGCTCAATAGTGTTATTGTCTGATATACAGTGTGGAGTCCAGGCAGATGAGCTATATTTGAGAATTGGTCTGGCAAAGGTTTTGTATGCCCTAGTTTGTATCCCGTTTTTTGCTTCTGCGCATGCTCAGGAGCTGGGTTTTCAGCATTGCACAAAGTGCGCATGTGCCCACAATGATGCAGGAGGAAGTGAACTGGTGGTGAGGTAAGTTAGAACCATGAAATACCTCTGGACTTGCTCAATAGTGTTATTGTCTGATATACAGTGTGGAGTCCAGGCAGATGAGCTATATTTGAGAATTGGTCTGGCAAAGGTTTTGTATGCCCTAGTTTGTATCCCGTTTTTTGCTTCTGCGCATGCTCAGGAGCTGGGTTTTCAGCATTGCACAAAGTGCGCATGTGCCCACATGATGCAGGAGGAAGTGAACTGGTGGTGAGGTAAGTTAGAACCCACCCCTGCCTCACCCCAATCCTAAGAGGTCTGTAAAGGGGGCATGCATAAGCACACTAGCATGCCTACCTTTTCTTATTGTTCCCATTTATTCATACCCATTTCCTGCATTCGTGTCCATGTTTATACTTATGTCTGTTTCCTCATACATGTTTGACAAACTAAATAAATATAAATAAATAAAATAAATTATTGCTACCCATCTCAAATGCATGACTCTCTGGGTGCCTAATAATTTAAAACAAATTAAAAACAATAAGCTAAAGTATAATAATAATTAATAATAATAATAATAATTTATTAGATTTGTATGCCACCCCTCTCCAAAGACTCGGGGCGGCTCACAACACAATAGCAATACAATATAGATACAAATTTAATGTTAAAAAAATTGAAAAAACTAATTTAAAAATACATTATAAAAATCTATCTACTACACAGTCATACATACTCAGTCCCAGTAAATAAAAAAGATAATAAACATAATAAGGTCAGCAAAAAAGGAGGGGGGAGATTAATCAATAAACAACATAAAATAGCAATGTGATACCAACACATAACAAATATCTGCTGTTAATCCAGCCCAGAAATTCCATTCAAAGACCAAGTTTTTTCAGCCTGAAATAACTGTAGATCATTGTCTAAAGACAGAATTTTGTCTAATCACATTCTGGTCAATTTAGCAAAGAAGCGGAAGGCCTTTAGCTGATGAATCTGGAAAAGGGGAGGTATCACCTCTCCAGTGAACATAATGACTGAAAAATTACAAGATTTCTATGTTGAACATGTGACTATGGAATATAGTTTAGCATATACTGTGTTTACAACTTAATGTTCTTGTCATTCACCCTCATTGCTGCACTTGCACAATTATCTACATAGCACACCATTACTGTTTAATCTTATGTATTATTTATGTTGGTTTTCATTCTGTACAATGAATGTTTATTAACTTTAGTGGTATATCTATGCTGCAGTAAATGTAAATATCTTCAGGCAGATATTTCCTTGCAAAGGATGCCATACTTAATTATTTCATCATATTTTTACAGAGAATTTTATCTTGATTCTGGATTATATAAGCAACTCTTATTATAGTAGAAACCACCGTTGCCCTAATTCTTCCCATTTATGAATTGTATTAGAAATAGCAGGAATTATTTTATTAAGAGTGAACGTGAGACAAATGTAAACTGTTGTATAATTTGTAGCATATAAATAAACCCAGAAACAATTTGGACCCAGGTGTGTATGGGTTGGCTTCAAACCAATTTCCATTTAATTGCTCACTTGGGAAAGAATGCAAATCATATGTTGAAAATGTATGTATCACATATCCACTCAAGATTACCATATTTTTCAGAGTATAAGACGCACCATAGTTTTGAGGAAGGAAAATGGGGAGGGGGGCCCCAAATCTACCTACCAGGTATTCATCTGGCTAGTGTCCTCAGTCTGTTCAGCTTCAGCACATTATTTTATCCCCTGGTTAGAGCTGAAATAATTTTTTTCAGAGGAAGTAGGAACGAAAACAAGCCTGCAAAGACTTAGGGTGGGAAAAAAGCTTTCTTCGGGAGGGAGTAGAAAGCAGGGAATATCTTTAGCACCTAGTTAGGGCTGGGGGGAAAAGCTTCGAAAAAGCTACATTCGAAGTATAAGACACACCCAAATTTTCAGCCTCTTTTAGGAAGGAAAAAGGTGTGTCTTATGCTCCGAAAAATACGGTATTTCTTTAAAAATGTGTGAGACTTCTGTTCCTAAACTCCCTATATGTCCTTTCAAAGCCCCAAATCCATGTTCTGGAAAAGAAAATTTTCTATTTTAAAATATGGCAAAGTGGTAGTATATAGAGTCAAGCTAAGAAATTCATTTTTACAATTAATCATTCACCTGATTTAAAAAAACTGTTTCCCACACCCAACGTGGAAGCTCTGCAGCTAGCTAATTCTGCTTTATTGCTAAGATGCCCCAGCGATCATCTTTTTGGGCTCTGGATGTCAATAGATTTAGGTGATCTTTTCAGTGTTATGACTTCAGACATGCAGCAACTTAATCTTTAAAATGTTAGTGAGGGTGAGGATATAGGACTTTAATTCCTTTAATTGCTGCCCCTGCCTCTCCAAACCAGTCCATTTATTTATAGAATTCATATGTATTTATTAGCAATAGAAAGGAAGGACACTCTTGGAAAGAATGCAAGCACCAATAAACGTTTAAATCTGGCACATAGGACTCTAGGACTAGGTCTTTCTGTAGTTTAATCCTGTTTTGCTCAATGGCATTCAGCATACAAACATTCATGCATGTAGAAATTAATGCAGAAATTGCCTTCAATTTCTAATTAAGCCAAGGTTCAGAAAAATCTGTTTTTAATTAAAATCATTTTAAATTTATTCAGAATTGCTGCTTGTGTGTAAAACTAACAACAGTTACTGAAATAACTTCAGATGGAAAGTGTTGTATAACAGGAGTCTCCAACCTTGGCAACTTTAAGACTTGTAGACTTTAACTCCCAGAATTTGGTGGGACCCAGAGGAAGAGCCTTCTCTGTGGCGGCTCTGACCCTCTGGAGTCAGCTCCCTCCAGAGATTAGAACTGCCCCCACCCTCCTTGCCTTTCGTAAACTTCTTAAAACCCACCTCTGTCGTCAAGCATAGGGGAACTGAAACATCTCCCCCTGCCTATGTAGGGTTTTTTTGGGTGTATGATAGGACTGTATGTATGTTTTTATATATATTGGGGTTTCTTGTTTTTTAGACTTTTTAAAATGTATTATTGTTATTTTAAATTCTAACTATTAGATTTGTCATTGTATATTGTTTTTATCATTGCTGTGAGCTGCCCCGAGTCTACGGAGAGGGTTGGCATACAAATCTAATTAATAATAATAATAATAATAATAATAATAATAATAATAATAATAATTCCCCAGCCAGCTTTGCTAGTTGAGGAATTCTGAGAGTTGAAGTCCACAAGTCTTAAAGTTGCCAAGGTTGGAGACTCCTGTTCTATAAGACTTAGGGAAGAACTAACAGCAGCTAACATGCCCTCCTATTTATGAACAGATACTCCACCTATATAGTGTTACATTTATATAAAGAAGCAAGATCAATAGATACCTTTGAAGCATTAAAATTCATAATCCATTTGGCATGACCTATTTATGATGTAAGTTTGGTTTCAGTATAGTTCTCCAAAGCTCATTATCCTTAGAAGGAATATTTAGTCAAATTATTATATATTAAATCTGATGATAAGGCCACAACCATCTCTTATTTCATAGGAAAAAAAATATTAATTTCATAGACACAAAGAAAAGTTTCCTACAAGAGCTGAAAAAATTACAGTGGGGGCAAAAAAGAAAACAGAAGAAAGCTAAGCTTACTCTCAGGACAATTTTCAGCTTAACAGAACTATCCACACCAGAATGATCCAGCTGAAAATTTTGTTCAAGTGTCATCTCAGGGTTCTTTAATAAGCGAGCAAGAGAAATCACCAAAGTCCCAAGGGCATTCTCCTTCTCCTTATCTTTGATCTAGAACAAGGAAAAAGAGAGGCAGTACAAATAAACAAGACAAGTGACTCTTGGCAGTGATGCAACCCTTCCCTTTTCAGATTACATATACCGCCTTTATGCGAATCAGCATCAATTTCTCCATTTCGCATGGGAGCATTGAAACAAGATATATTGAAAGGAAATTCACCAATTAACGGAGCCATTTA
Source organism: Erythrolamprus reginae (assembly GCF_031021105.1). Lineage (NCBI taxonomy): Eukaryota > Metazoa > Chordata > Lepidosauria > Squamata > Dipsadidae > Erythrolamprus > Erythrolamprus reginae. The sequence goes on from NC_091950.1 coordinate 161,475,366, forward strand.
AACCTCTTTATGGGAAATGACTACATTAACTTTCATAATGGATGAAGAAAAGCTAATGGTCATGGTAGGAATGCACTAATAATAAGGGCAGAATCAATTGTATCTGGGCTGCTAGAAACCTATCAAAGCATTCAAAGCTGACTTAAAAGCTCATTCGGTCAATATAAGGCTTGAAGGCACTGGAATAAAAGATTTAAAAACAAGACTAATTAATTCAGTGGTACCTCTACTTAAGAACTTTTCTAGATAAGAACCGGGTGTTCAAGATTTATTTTGCCTCTTCTTAAGAACCATTTTCTACTTAAGAACCCAAGCCCAGAAAGTTTTCCCAGGAAATTTGAGAGCAGCATGAAGGCCCGGCCAGTTTCTTGCCATTTTCCCTTTAATCCCGGCCATCTTGGGCTTTTCTGGGCTGTCAGAGGAGCCTTACGGTGGCGCTTAAGGAGGCTTTGGCAGCCCAGAGCTGACAGAGAGAGATACGTGTGCTCTTCCTCGCCGTCTCAGAGTCCCTCTTTTTTTTTAAGCCTTAAAGTTTGGGATTTTTTTCATTCCCCTCACCTCACCTTATTCCTTCAGCAGTGACTGTCCTCCGTCTCTTCTTCTTCCTCCTCCTCCCACCCAAATTCTGAGCTTTTATTTCTTTCCTAATGGGTTTTCACGCATTATTTGCTTTTACATTGATTCCTAGGGAAAAATTGCTTCTACTTAAGAACTTTTCTACTTAAAAACCTGGTCACGGAACAAATTAAGTTCTGAAGTAGAGGTACCACTTTATTCCCCAAATAAGACTGGAAGTCGGCCATAATGCCACATACTAATTTTCATCCTGCAAATTGATGTCGCAACTTACATTTTCACAAAAGTGACTATATTTGATAATACATAGAACTGTGGGCTATTTGTAAAATTGATCCATGTTTTCATAGGGGTGGATCAGAATCAATCAAAGACCTGTTAGGAACCAGGTTGCACAAGCAGCGGGCAAGCAAGTGAAACTTCATCTGCACACGTGTGTGATCTAGGTTGTGAGTGAAACCACCTCCCCGGAATTCCGCAGAAGAATTGTTTCCCACAAAACCTGTCCCCGGTGCCAGAAAGGTTGGGAATGCTGCTGTAGAACATGATGTGGGTCACTGCCTTACTGGCTGGAAGTGTGGTCATTAAAAACATTTCCACATGTATCATAAATGTATATCCTCCCTCACAAAAAAAACCCCCAATAAGAGGAGACTAAATAGACTAAATCAGTGATGACGAACCTTTTTTTCCTCGGGTGCGGAAAGAGCATGCATGCACTCTATTGCACCTGTGTGAGAGCCTAAACCATAATTCAATGCCTGGGGTGGACGAAAACAGCTTCCCCCACCTCTCGGGGGCCCTCTGGAAGCTAGAAAAAGCTTCTCCCAATTTCTGGTGGGCCCAGTAGGTTCGTGTTTTGCCCTTCCCAGGCTCCAAAGGCTTCCTTAGAGCTGGGAGAGGTTAAAAACTCTCTGCCCCATCTCCCCGGAGGCTCTCTGGGAGCCAAAAACCCCTTCCAGAACCTGTGGGTGAGCCAAAAATCAGCTTGCCAGCACAAACATGCACATAGGAGCTGAACTAGGGCAATGGTTTGCGTGCCAGCAGATATTGCTCCGCGTGCCAGCATAGGTTCGCCATCATTGGACTAAGTGAATGTTCATATTTGAAATATCCTGTCAAATCAATCATAGGGTTATTAAGGTATATCTTTTAATACTTCACTACAAATAATTAATCTGTAAATGTTTTTTTCTATTAAACACCTATCCCCAAAGGCTAAATAAATAAATAAATAAATAAATAAGCAAATAATAAACAAACAAACAATACATAAATAACCACTCAATCCATTGGAAGCAATACTTTTTGAGATTCATTGGTGCTGCCAGACAAACTGAGCAATATCTTGAATTTTGGCCAGATTTCAGGGTGTGGTAGGGGTGGAGAATCCTCCCTCAAGCCCAACAATCTCCTTCTCTCTCAAGTGATGGACTTGAGTGTAGATTTATAAATCCCAGTTCTGCAATGATATTAGGGAGAGAAAAAAACAAACTAACCTCCAAATGAAGAGACTGAGACGCAGCACTATGGACAAAGAAAGTGAAGGCCTGCCTCCACGCAGGATCTTTAGTGAAATTACAAGTCTGAAGGAAAAGAAACCAGAATTGACATCTGGACGTTAGATCAAAGAGGTTTAGGCTGCAATCCATTTTACAAAGGCATACTTCTAATTAGAAATGGATTTGAATTGCTCTATTCTGCATTCAAATCAGCTCAGTTTCCCTGGGTTCAAAGTGTACAGAGCTGTTCTCTAGAGCAGTGTTTCCCAACCTTGGCAACTTGAAGATATCTGGACTTCAACTCCCAGAATTTCCCAGCCAGCGAATGCTGGCTAGGGAATTCTGGGAGTTGAAGTCCAGATATCTTCAAGTTGCCAAGATTGGGAAACACTGCTCTAGAGGATGGAATATTCGGTTTCCCAGGTTTACTGAATTACAACTCTATGAGTCTCTGCCAGTACAGCCTATTTGGAGGAATGGTGGGAATTGCAGTTCAACAACATCTGGAAGGCATCATTTGTATTACCCAAAGGAGATATGACCTCAAGCTTTATGTAGCAATCACCCTGAGTGCCAGTTCATTTTCTTTCACCAGAGCTATTCGATTTTTTTTTAAATTTAGCAGATCCAGAATAGCATACAGGTAGTATTTGACTTACAACGGTTTTTAGTGACCATTTGAAGGTACAGTACATTGGTGCTGAAAAAAGTAATTTATAACTTATGACCGCTTGCGTTCGTTGCAACACCTGCAGAGTCATGTGATCAAAATTGTGACTCATATTTTCGACAGTTTCAGTGTCCGAGGGTGATGTGATGATCCTCTTTTGTGACCTTCTGACAAGCAAAGTCAATGGGGAGGCCAGATTTACTTAACAGCTGTGTGATTAAACAACTGTTGGGATTTACTTATCAACTATGTCAAGAAAAAAATCATGAAATGGGGCAAAACTCATATAACGAACGTTTCACTTAGCAACATAAATTTTGGGGTCAATTGTGGTCATAAATTGATAACTACCTGTGTTAAACGTTCATGCTAAAATCTGACACTTAATCCTTGTATAATTGATGCTCTGAGCAAGGTGACTTACTTTGACCCTGAGGGTAGAGGAAGAATTTTGCTCCTTGTACAGAGGTTTTAGCCATTAACAAGGCCACAGTTGATCCTGAGACTAGATCAATTAATCCTGAATTTAAAATGGAGCAATAGGGTGTTTCCTTTCCACCCCTTTAGGAGTGATAATTTGCTACATCATAAACTGTTTCCAAAGAACAGGTCAGATTTTGACAGGCTGGTTGTAATCTACTCCCAGCATACATAATCCAGACAAGACTTTCAATCACCTTGTCCCTGCATAGGGGCACAGATCCCCATCTACCATGTCAACATAATGTCTGCTGGGGAAAATCAAGGACTTCAGTAGTGAGGGCTTCATTAGAGCTTGGATGTACTAGCAGCTCTCAAGATGGAGCTCAGGGAAAGCTTTCTCAGCCATCCAGTTGCTTCAAAGGATGCTTTTTTTTCAAATTGGGAACTGTTTTATCCTTCAAGAAGAAGACAACGATGGCAGCATTTCGCTTCTCATCCAAGAATCTCCATCGGTCCTAGCAATTCTGACAGGATGGGGCAGGGGTTGAAAAAGAGGATGTTTCTTTGCAGTCATCTGGTGACTGGTCATTAGTACTCTTCCTCAAGAGTGAATTCAAAAGCTCTCAGGGAGAGTGCCCACAACCACATGGCTGCAAAGAAATATGATCTTTCCAACCACCCTGGTATCCTGTTGGAACTAATTCTTCCATCACTCCCACCATCCTGCCAAAAACTTCTTGGATGAGAAGCAAAAGGTCTTCTTCTTCTTCAATGAAAAATAAAACAGTTTCAAAAAAAAGCACCATTGAGACAAGCGTACCACATCTATTTATAGATGAATGCCACACTTGATCAAATATTTGCTGAATGAGTATACTAGAGTTGAAATCCAGCAGGTTCTAACATGATCTGGACAACCGGTAGAGGAAATTTTGAGTAGTTTGGAGAACTGGCAAATACCACTTCTGGCTGGGGTGGGAATGGAGATTTTGCAGTATCCTTTCCCTGCCACTCCTGCCAAGCCACACCCACTGAACCGGTTGTTAAAAATAATGGGATTATACTGAGATCCAGCAGTATTGATACAGTGTAGTGGCCTTATACAGTATTCAGATTCTCTACAGCTCACATATTTGATATTTGATTTAACGAATACCAAGTTCCTCCCTCTTCTCTTTATTACTTTTCACATCAGTAAAAATATTTGGGCTTAAGTAGGACGCTTGAGGCTGTGTGGCTGAAGTTGCATCCGCTGAGCACTTTTGAAGGGTCTTTTTCAAAACTTCTCAGCAGATGAAAATGGAATCAAGCAGCCTCAAGCATTCAATCCTTTAGTAATCTGGGTTCAAAGCAGAAACCTCTCAAGATGTCCCCTTGCTCCGCCATTTGGGAAACATTGAGCTTTTTTAAAAAAAATAGCATGGCAAGTGTATTATTTTATTTTAATCCATGGTGGTTATATGCTTTACAGGATCTCATCCAATCTCTTGTAAAATTACTTAAAATAAAGCAGGAGGGTTATTTTATCAATTTATAAAGTTTCTTTCTTTTTCTTGATTAAAAAACATGGAGATATTAGTTAAAACAATTAGCCTATCTTCAGCACATGAGGACCAGATACTACTATACTCCATAGGAGGAGGGGACCAAAAATTTGTATGTTTTCTGTTGCCTTGAACTTTAGAAATTTTAACTCCGTCTTGCAGTATTCCTCAGTTTTGGTCATGCTATTTAGGCTATTGAGCTGTTTGGGTTCCCCAGCCTTTCTTTTATCTTAAAAACATCTTGGATACTTTTGAAACATTTTTTTTTCAAAAATTAGTTACCTCAAATTCTATTTTACCTTATGAAAAAAAAGTTGATGTCTATTACCTTGCTTTTGTGAGTTTTGTTGCCCACTGTCAGCAGGACAAATGAAGAAGGTTCTCTTTCTATTTTCTGTCATGTTTAGAATTTTGAAATAAAAGACAGTATTAATAGCAAGATAACATTCACAAGAGAGAATGAGAGAGAGGACATAACATTTACTAAATTGTTTTAGAAAGATTGGAAGAAGGGTTAGAAACCTAAACATGAACCAGAATTTAGTATTTACGTGTTATTCAGCATTTATTCTTCGCAACCCCATGTGTATGTATGTGTGTGTGTGTGTGTATGTTTCTGTATGTATGTATGTATGTACACACACACACATGTTAGACTTGTTTGCTACCTTGAGTTATTTATAAAAAATAATGGAGGCAAGAATACACATAAATAGATTGCCTAATCTTTGTTTCAACATTGTTTCTACATAGCTGTGCTTCACTTATACATTTATTTCAAATATGTAGTATGAAATGGAAAGGCCGGCCCCATCTCCATTTATTTATGGTGTAACTGAGGTCAACTTGGACCTTTTGACCATCTAATTCAAGATCAAACAGGGAGGTGAGCAGGTTCACAGCTCTCCCCAATTTAGCTAGGTTGAGAATTAGCCGGCACTTAGCCAATTATGGCAGATAAGTATGTCATCTGTTCAGATGATGCTTATAATTTGGCCTAGCCACTTGCTATGATTAGATATTTCAGCCAGAAGGTTGGCTGGCTCAAAACTGAAATCTTTGGCTGATGCTGTACCAAACATTACATCATTCATTCATTCATTCATTTATTTATTAGATTTGTATGCCACCCCTCTATGCAGACTCTGGGCGGCTCACAACAACAATAAAACAATTCATGACAAATCTAATAATTAAAAAAAAACATTTAAAAAAAAACCCCATTATTAAAGCAGACATACACACAAACCTACCATACATAAATTGTATAGGCCCGGAGGAGATGTCTCAATTCCCCCATGCCTGACGGCAGAGGTGGGTTTTAAGGAGTTTACAAAAGGCAAGGAGGGTGGGGGCAGTTCTAATCTCCGGGGGGAGCTGGTTCCAGAGTGTCATGTAGCCAATCTCTTGTATTTTCGCTTTGCACAAATCTTGGCATTGAGCATATCTTTGGCAGTTTGTGCATTTAGAACCTTTTCTTTAAAAAAAAATCTTTTAGCACTTATTAAATCCTTATTGTAGCATTTTTTGTTCAATACCCATTCAGAAATAAGAGATATTTACCTTGAGATATCTGTCTTTCTTGTATTTCTTTGCTTCATTTTCGCCATTGGAATATTCCAATTGATTTTTCTACATTAGGAAAGGATTTTGAAATGAAAAAAGAGTTTCAGAAAATTAAGTGACATGACAGTGTTGGACTGCTTCCCCAAAAAACCTTACCTAGGATTTTTGTAGGACTATTTTCTATCTGAGCTATTTTATTTGGGTTGGTTGGCTTTGTATTTTTATGGTCCTGTTCTAGTCTCTGCTGCTTTTAGTTTATTTTCACCATTTTCAACTCAACATGTTTTCAAAATTAGTATATCAATTGAAGGGCAGCCCAAGACAGGGTAGTACACATCAGGAATGAAAAGTGTATTAATGCTGTCAGCAATGAGAATCTTAGAAGACAGCTAAAAATGTCTTTTTTTTAGCATGGATAAGCTAAGCATTTAGTAGGAAAAAAGTTCTTCCACCAATGAAACAAAGCTAAAATTCTGAATTATAGAAAAACAGCAAATGGTTGATGCCAATAAGTTGGGAAATCCAACACCTATTGTAGACACAATAGGAATCCTGTGACTTTCTTGAAGTTGCTGAAATACAACTAATAGCAGTCCCAGGTAATATAGTCAATAATCAGGAATGCAGGGAGTGATAAATCAGCAACATCTGGGGAATCTCTGAAAAACATACAAAGCTTAGAAAAGGGAAAACATCATCAGTTCACTTCATAATACTTTGCAGCCTTTATCATTTCCATTGACTGGCTAATTAGATACTGTTGATTCTCTGCTTTGTCTTTTGAAACCTTGATTTCCACAACATATACCCACTATATTGTTGTTTGTTACATAGGCATATGTACCATGCATTATATCCAATTTTGGCTGGGCAAGGCATCGAACAAGAAATACTGGAATTAGACAATTTACAACTACGTCGCCTCCAATCTGATCTAAATGTAGTTCATAAAATCATATATCAGAATGTCCTTCCTGTTAATGACGACTTCACCTTCAACTGCAGCAATACATGAGCACGTAATAGATTCAAACTAAATGTAAACCTCTCCAAACTTGACTTTACGACTTTAGCAACAGGGTGATAAAGGCCTGGAATGCGCTACCTGACTCTGTGGTTTCTTTCCCAAAACCAAAAACTTTAACTTTAGACTGTCTACAATCGACCTCACCCCATTTCTAAGAGGTCTGTAAGCGACGTGCATAAGCGCATCACTGCCTACCGTCCCTGTCCAACTTGTCCTCTTTTATTCTTACCTTTTAAACTTACGTTATATTTATACAAACTACTACTATCCTATACATGTTTGACAAATAAATAAATAAATAAACAAATAAACTTATGTCAGATATACAGCTGTGCTTTGCCACTGCAAACCACATCTTGAACAAACAGCAAGCATACTAAAAATGTAAACATTTAAATTTGTGTTGCCTGAGAATATGTGGAAATGTTATTTATTTGGTTTACTTACAGGAAGGTTTAAAGCACTGTCCAAATACACGATGAGCATTCCGGTGGCAAGGCCATTCCTACACTACAAACAAACAATTCCACAAAAAATTAATATACATATGTGAACACTGCAAATATTTCAAGGCCCTCCTCCATCCCCTAACAATTAGAGGGTAATTCAAGCATTACCCAATGGTGTGATATTATCCCAAGTTCCTTAGAGATGCAAATCCTGCCCAATCAACACAACTGTATTTGCTACAGTGATGTTTTATATATAGCTCAAGGAAGAAATTACACAAGATGGCAGGAACACTGGGTTATTTCTTTGTTCTGAATCCTTTCAGTCGTTTTGAAGCACGTATTTCTTCTCAAGTCCCAGAAAGCACTCACCTCGCTAAGTTTCTCTTGATTGGTGACCAGAGAAAACCACTCGAGCTTTAAATGGACATGCCCACTTGCTATCTTGCTCAAGGGAAACCACTTCACAAAAAGAAAGAAACCACATCAGTGCCAGAAATACACATAAATTGCCTCTATGTTGATCTGTATTCAGGGAGAAATTGAGGAACTCATCGATCTTGATACTTTATGGGAACTGCCTTGAGGTGATACACAATATTGTAGAGTTTCCTGCCTAAGCAGTGGGTTGGACTAGAACAGTGATTTTCAACCTTTTTTGAGCCGCGGCACATTTTTCACATTTACAAAACCCTGGAGCACATTGGGGGGGGGGGGGCTAAAATAAGTTTGGACAAAAAAATTCTCTCTCTCTCTCTCTTCCTCCTTTTCACTCTATTTCTCTCTCACTCCCTCTTTCTCTCCCTTCCTTCCTCTTTTTTTCTCTCTCCCCATCTTTTCCTTCCTTCCTCTCTTTTTTGCTCTCTTTCTCTCTCTCTCCCTACCTCTATGTCTTTCTCTCTCCCGGCTTCCCACCCTCTCTTTCTTTCTCTCTCTTTCTTTCTTTCTTTCTCTTTCTCTCTTTCTTTCTCTCTCTCCCTCTTGCTCTCTCTCTCTCCCTCTTGCTCTCTCTCTCTATTGCTTTCTTTCTCTCTCTTGTTCTCTTTCTCCCTCTCTCTCTCTTTCTTTCTCTCTCTCTTGCTTTCTTTCTCTCCTTCTTTCTCTCTCTCTTGTTTTCTTTCTTTCTCTTTCTTTCTCTCTTTCTTTCTTTCTTTCTTTCTCTCTCTCTCTCTCTTTCTTTCTTTCATTTTCTTTCTCTCTCTGAGCATCGCAGCACACCTGACCATGTTTCATGGCACACTAGTGTGCCGCGGCACACTGGTTGAAAAACACTGGACTAGAAGATCTCCAAGGACCCTTCCAACTGTGATATTCTATTCTATTCTACCTTAAAACCTGCTCCTTTTTAACTGTATTTGTTCAGCTGGAAAAGGAAAAACCATGATTGCTGAGGCACAATGAGCCCTAATTTGAAAAACAGATGGAATTTAATTTTACAAGAAATGACAATACCCAAACTGCGCAGGAAATTAAGAGGTGAGCCATAAGAACAGTTCAGCACCTTTTATTAGCTAGTGCTAAAGGTAAAACGGAGAAGGGAAGCCATGTTTAAAGGCTTCCCTTAAGTCGGCCAGCCCCCTGACAGCCCGTTGAATCTCCCGCCATTATAATAGACAATCAGCGACGGGTATGCTAATTTGGTCACACATGGCTGTACGTAACACAAACAAATTATTTTTATGCTGCAGAAAAAAAGGATAGCCCTCCATTATTTTTATAGAAAGGCTCCTCCTGATTAAATGGGCTATAAGAGGGAGGAGCAATAAAGCACAATCAGGTCTGAAAGATTCTGTTTCAGATAATCCTTGACTTATGACCATAATTGAGCCTGGAATTACTGTTGTCTGCACTAGCCATTAAGCAGATCATCACATGACTGCCCAATTTTAGGTCCTTTCCTTTGGTGTGGTTAGTGAATACAGCAGATTGTAAAATAACACCATGGTCATTTAGCAAATGTCTGTAATGGGCATTTTTGCTGAAAACCAGAACTTCAAATGGTTGCTAAGCAGCCAGTTATAAGTCAAGAATTACCTGTCGTAATAAAGAATAGTTCTAGAATTCTTATGGAGTCTGTTTTTGATCTGGTCTACTCTGAAGAGCTGACAGGTGCAACCTATCTAGGTCTATGTTCTACTCAAAAGCAAACTGCTCCTCCATTTAAATACTCTCACAATGTTCAATCGATCCACTTAGTCTCTCAAGAATCAGAATAAGATCAGTAATCATTGTACTACATGTGCACTCATTTACTTGATGATGCAAAGATTCTTGCACCATTTGATCTGTATATTTGTACATATACATATATGTGGTCAGTAGTGGGTTCTAAAGCCTGTCGCTAGTGGTTCACCTGTGCGCACGATGCTTCTGCGCATACGGGTGGGCGGAGCTTCCCACCACAGTCACTACTGGTTCGCTGAACCAGGACGAACTGGGAGCAACCCACAGCTGCTTGTGGTGCAACAAACTCTCAGTATAATGAAATTTCCCTTTGAAACCAATGCTATCACAAACGAATAATCTGCAGAGATTTTACAAGACCTTGTAATCTCACAAGACATACAAACATTTCTAATTTCCTCTAAGAGCAATGAGAACTCACATGTCTGGGGGGAAAAACTCCCTGTCCTACTTAGGTTTTACATTTTGTAAAACCTTATGTTTTTATAGTGGATAAGACTCTCATAAAATATGGCACAACTTTTAAAGAACTACTGCCGCATATGTTCAGCCAAAACCAAAACATACCTCATCAACAATTCTGTCTTTCATCACATCTACAAGGTTTATAACCAAGCTGTGAAAAAATAAAAGAAATCACACAAAGGAAATCATTTGGGACAGCTGTATTTGTTTTCATAATGAATAGCTACCAGATGCTGCTATGGAGACGTATAGCACCTTACACTGAACTGTGATTTTTAAAAAAAAATTATAGTAACGCCTGGAGTTCCATGAAATAGTCTGGCTTGTAGCCTGTGAGCAAATTTCAAAAGAATCTCATAGATTCTAATAACTGAGTGCTCCTAAGGGAGTTATCATATTTTTTGGAGTATAATATGCACCTTTTTACCCCCCAAAAGAGGGTGAAAGCTTTGGTACATCTTATACATAGAATGTAGCCCCACCCAGCCACACCCACCCTTTGGCCTCTGCCTGCCAGCAATTTACCTCCTTGCAGAAAACAGAACAGAGTCTGTTAAGCCAAGCAACTCATTATCAGTTTCCCAACCCTCAGCTGATTTGAGGCTGCCACTTGCTAAATTGAAAGTGAAACTAGCTGCATGGAGGCAAATTGCTGGAAGGGAGAGGCAGATTTTATTTTCTCCTAAACCGGATGCAAGGAGATAAGTCAACAACTATAAATGTCTGTAGAATGTTCAAATTATTAGACTTATTTTTAAAGACTGCTTTATGATTGTTCTAGACCAGTGTTTCCCAACCTTTTTTGAGCCGCGGCACATTATTCATGTTTTCAAAATTCTGGGGAACACTGAAGGGGGGGGGGGGCTAAAGAAAAGTTTGGACAAAAAAAATCTCTTCCTCCATTTCACTCTATTTCTCCCTCCCTCTTTCTCTCTCTTCCTTCCTTCCCTTCTTTCTCTCCATCCCTCTTTCTTTCTTTCTTCCTCTCTTTTTTGCTCTCTTTCTCTCTCCCTCCTTCCCTCCCTCTATGTCTTTCCCTCTCCCTCCTTCCCCCCTTTCTTTCTCTCTCTCTCTTGCTTTCTTTCCCTCTCTTTCTCTTTCTTTCTTTCTCTCATTCTCTCTCCCCTCCTTTTTCTCTCTCTCTCTTTCTCTCTCGTTCACCACGCCAGCAACAGAGAAAAAAAGAAAGAGCGAGAGAGAGCCGGAGAGAGAGTGGAGTGCGCAGCAGCCATCAGCCTCCTTGCCCTCCCAGACGTCCCCAGCGCCCGGCCTCGCGCCGCCTCCCGTTAGCCCGGCCGAAAGCCACACAGTCCCGGACTCCCGGATTGCTCGCTTCTCCGGCCAGCGCGGTGCTTTCCTGGGCAGATGGCTTTGCTGACCGGAGAAGCGAGCGATCCGGGAGTCCGGGACTGTGTGGCTTTGCGCCATGAAGAGAAAACGGCAGCAAGGAAAAGTCGGCCGTTTTCTCTTCATGGCGCAAAGCCACACAGTCCCGGACTCCCGGATCGCTCGCTTCTCCGGCCAGCGTGGCGCTTTCCTGGGCAGATGGCTTTGCTGACCGGAGAAGCGAGCAATCCGGGAGTCCGGGACTGTGTGGCTTTGCGCCATGAAGAGAAAACGGCAGCAGGGAAAAGTCAGCCGTTTTCTCTTCATGGCGCAAAGCCACACAGTCCCGGACTCCCGGATTGCTCGCCCCAAGGCAGGAGGCGGCGGCGGAGGAGAGTGGGCGGATCGGGCGGGCAATGGGGCAGGGCGGAGAAGCCAGGGGCGCATTTGGCCGGAGGCACCGTGGGGAGGCAGGGGCAGGGAGGTGCGGCAGTAGGTGCCTCCGGCCAAACGCGCCCCTGGCTTCTCCGCTCTGCCCCATTGCCCGCCCGATCCGCCCACTCTCCTCCGCCGCCTCTCGCCGCGGCACACCTGATGGTGTCTCGCGGCACATTAGTGTGCCGCGGCACACCGGTTGGGAAACGCTGTTCTAGACAACAAAATGAAGACGCTTTTTAAAATAAATGCTTGATCTGAAGAGGCCCAGTGGTATAGTATTTCTTTTAAATAGCACAGAATAATCTGGCCCATACTTCCAGAAAGCCATATAGCAGAAGAAGACCCAGTACAACATTACACACATTAAAAAAAAGGAATCTGTGTCCCTTACCTGCCCAAGAAATCATCTTTATCTGGATCTTCATCATAAATATCAACTTCTAGATCTTGGCCAGGTACTTCATGAACAACAAACTGAAATGATTGGAAGAAAAAATTAGTAACGAAAGAAAATAGCTAGTAATTATTTTTATAAAATGGCACTATGTCAGGTAAAAAGTCTTTCAGTTCTCCTGTGCAGGGCAGGGGTGTCAAATTCAAGGCCAAGGGGCTGAATCTGGCCCATGGAGTGCTTAGAACTGGCCCTTGGGGATGCCCTGGAAATAGCAAAGGACTAGCCTGTGGTGGGTCTTCCAGCAAAAATGGGGCTCGCGAGGGCTTCTGGCAGCCATTCTGAGCTCCATTTTTGCTGGCAGAGGGTTGAAGGTCTTTACAGGCGAAAACAGAGCTCGGAAGCCCATTTTTGCTGGCAGAGCACTTGGGCCACCACAGGTGCTCCCAACATGATTGATATTGAGCTAGTCATGCCCAGCCTGGCCTCACCTACCCCGGCCCCCCAAGGTTACATACAGCTCTGATGCGGCACTCAATGAAATTGAGTTTGACACTCCTGGTGTAGGGCATTAAATTAAAAGTCTTCCAGTTCTTCTGAAGTTACTCGCATTGTAATAGGAGTCTCAGTGACACAGTGGTTAGAGTGCAGTACTGCAGCCTACTTCTGCTGACTGCTGGCCGCCTGCAATTTGGCACTTTAAATCTCACCAGGCTCAAGGTTGACTCAGTCTTCCATTCTTCCGAGGTCGGTAAAATGAGGAGCCAAATTGTTGGGGGCAATATGTTGGCTCTGTAAACCGCTTGAAGAGTGCTGTAAAGTACTGTAAAGTGGTACATAAGTCTTAAATGCTATTACTATTGCTATTGCCACACACCAACTGAAGTGGCGGAAGAATAAAGTTGCTCCTCGTGGTCTTTATAATCAATTAAATTGAGATGAGTGTAATAGGAGCAATGTTTCTCTTTGAAACAGAATTCAATCCATTGCAAGAAAAACATTAAAGAAACCATTAATGCATAAACACAACTTGTTGGTGAAACAACAACAGTAAACTCTTTCAAGTATTCTTTAATTAATTATATTGTCTTAATTGGAAAGTTTTTTTTTCTAGAGAACGTACTACAGTTATTCCAAAAGCTTAATGAAAAAGCCTTTCAAATAGCCTTTCACTCACTTTCTTTAAAAAGGACAAAGCAGACAATATTTAGAATGGGGTTGTTTTTCCCTTTGTAAATTAGTTTTCTATCATTCCGGTAAACTGTTTAGTCCTGTGAATTAGTTTGCAATTAATCCATTTCTGTTGTTGACAACAAGACATATATTTTAATGCCTTTTAGATACTTAGAATTACAACGCCCTTAGACACGAAGCAAAAATATTCAGTAATTGTAGAAATTGCAGTCAGAATAGTATTTGTTTGCCTATTCCTGCTGAAATATTGTTTCCTCAATCACTTTTATATTCCTTATTCAAACTATTTACAGAAACAAAAAAAAATCCTTTTAGAACACATTTAGTTTCAAAACTATATTAAAATAGTTTGTAAGCCTACATTCACTTATCATACATTCTTTGGGGCTTAATTTGGAGAAGACATATAGAGAATTGTTGGTAATATAGGTAAAATTCCAGACACAACCACCCAATTGTTTCAACTGATCTAGCATTATGTTAGTCAACTTCCACAATAATTTGTTTCCCCTCCTTCATCCTCCCCTTTTCTCCCATGCATGCTTTAAGATATGTACCATCTCAAATCTGCTACATAAGATTCAGGAGGTGGGATATATTGTAAACAATCCCCAACACTTTGTTTCTAAATAGGCAAGGAGAAATATCACCTCAAATTTTTCATGCCAGATGGGATTCAGGTCTCTTTGTATTGTTTTGCTCCGGAGTTGAACCAGGCCGACTCGAAGGAGAGCATAAGGGTCCGATTTGCCCCTGCCAAGGAAGTTGTCTTTTTGGACAAGATTTTCAGCTTCCAAAAGATACACTCTTAGGACTCCCTTGAAAAAAATACAATTGTTAAATATTATATAGGATCTTCATCCCAAAGAAGGAAATACTGCCGGTGGTCTTCCTCCCCCGGCGCATTTTGCAGGAGGCCCGGGGGACACGGAGATCGGTGGCCGCCGCCATTTTGGATTCGGCCGAGATCTCGCGAGGCTTCGCGAGATCTCGGCCGATAATCAGGCCAGAGTGGCCTGATTGATGACGTGTCCGGGTGGGGCCTGCCAGTCCTATAAAAGGGCGGGCAGGCCCAGGGCTCAGCCTTTTCGCCCGGACTCAGCGTCAGAGCAGACACCCGACCGCCCTCCCTATCTTGCAGTATGCTATTCTGGGTCGCCCTAGGGGGCCGAATAGGAATTTTTGGTGTTCTGGCCTTTTAGCCATGACCGTTTTTTCGCCTATTCCACACTGTGGAGACGGATAAGCGGTTAGGGGGTGCTTGCACCTGTTTTAGGTTAATTGGCTTACCTTTGGTCATTTGGGTAGGCAGGTTATGGGCGGAAAACTGGGTGGTGGTTTAGCAACTGTGTGTTCTCCGTTGGGCATCTTTGGGGATGATTGACAGGTTCTCTCCAAAGGCTTGTGGTATTGGCGACCTGAGCAGTTGGGGGGAACCTGTCTTTGGGTCCCGCCCATTTAATTCCCCTTCTAGGGGTTAGCTGGCGGGACCTCCCACATGCAAGTGCATGGCAAGGTCTCAGGTGAAGGAGTGGTCCCTCACCTTGATTAGCATGGAGCTACGCCCATAAGTTGCCCCGGAAGTTTATTATACGTCATTTTCCGCCCCGGAAGCAATTGTTTGACCCTGCGGGTCCTTGTTAGGGTTATAGTTAATTATGCTAATTATGCTGATTTATTTAAAATAAATATGCAAATTTATTTTAATAAAAATGACCCAGTTTTAAATCCAGCTCTTGTGTCCGTGTCGTTACTCTGCCTCTCCTGCAAATGGGGAATGTCTCTAACCACAACCCACAGAAGCAACTTAAATGAAATCTGGCAGTAAAACATTTAAATTTATTAGAATAATCTATGTTGTTATTTTGCATTTTGCTTTTATTATGAGCCTTTCATCAATCTTTGTGCCTTTTATTGTGATGGATAAGAAGAGAAACCAATTAGTTTGCTTTTAATAATTCTCTGGTGAATTGGATGGGTGGGGCACAAAATGCCTTTTTTGGCAATCTTTTTGCAATCAAAAAACCATTTACCAAAATAAACTTGCACTAATTCAAAGTTTGCTATATATTTACTGAATTTTATTCATTCTGAATGGATTCCCACCATGCCTTTGTCTGTTCAAAAATTCTTTCCAAATCAGGATGTGGGGTTTTTTTTAATGATAAGGAAACTTTCCCAATCTTTTAAAGATTAGAATAGAATAGAATTCTTTATTGGCCCAGTGTGATTGCACATACAGTGGAACCCCGACATAAGAGCTGCTCGACTTAAGAGCTACTCGAGATAAGAGCTGGGAGAGGAGAGACATTTTTTTATTTTATTTTATTTATTACTTGGATTTGTATGCCGCCCCTCTCCGCGATACGAGCCGAGAAGAGCCGGGCTGGCTTACTTTCCTTCCTTCCCGCGCTGATGCAGAGCCACTCGAACAAAGCGTCGCGCCCCTCTGATGCTTTCGGCGGCTTCCGAAGCGACGCTGGGCTCTTTTGCCGCCAAAAGCGTCAGGGGGGCGTGACGCTTTGTTCGAGTGGCTCTGCATCAGCGCGGGAAGGAAGGAAAGTAAGCCAGCCCGGCTCTTCTCGGCTCGTATCCCGGCACTTGGTGAGTGGAGAGGCGGTCGCCTCCCCTGCCGCCCCACTCTGGGGGTCCTTGGCTTCTGCTGGGGGTGGGGGGATCCGAACGCTGTTTTGAATTTCACATTCCGAGTGGCCCAAACGCCAAAGGCGAACTTCCGCACCTCAGGAGTTAGCTCGCAAACGGCGCGGCTGTTTTAAAACATCGCTGCCGGCCTGGGGGGGGAGAGGGAAAGGGGGGAGAGAAAGAGAGAGGGAGAGAGAGAGAGAAAGAGAGAGGGAAAGGGGGGGAGAGGGGGGAGAGAAAGAGAGAGGGATAGAAAGAGAGAGTGAGTGAGAGATGCTCAGTGAGCCTTTCTTTGAAGTTGCCTTTCTTTCTTTCTTTCTCTCTCTCTTTCTTTTTCTCTCTTGCTCTCTTGCTCTTTCATTCTTTTTTCTTTCTCTTTCTTTCTTTCTTTCTCTTTCTTTCTTTCTTTCTTTCTCTTGCTTTCTTTCTTTCTCTTGCTTTCTCTCCTTCCTTCCCTCCTTCCATTTCTTTCATTCTCCCTCTCTATTTTTATTTCTCTTTCATTTTCTTTCTTTCTCTCTTGCTTGCTTTCTTTCTTGCTCTTTTTCTTTCTCTCTTTTACCTTCCCTTCCTCTATTTCTTGCTTTCCTTTTCCTTCCTCCCTTCTTTCCTCCCTCTACAGGATTGGGTGGCAGTGAAGTTGAATAAATAACTACAGTTTAATGAATAAAAATAAAAGTTTGCCATGTTGATTGTTTTGGGTAAAAAGAGGAAGGGAAGGAAAGCTCTCAGCTTATCATCTTATTAATAAGTAAAGTTACATTTATTCTTGCAATGTCTTTTTGCATAATTTAGACTAACTTTGTGAGTTTTTTGAGGGCTGGAACCAATTAAAATTATTTACATTAATTCCTATGGGGAAAAGTCGTTCGAGATAAGAGCTGCTCGAGTTAAGAGCGCAGGTCCGGAACGAATTAAACTCGTATCTCGAGGTACCACTGTACAAGGAATTATGTGATATTCTGGATAAAGATAGGGATCAAAAAGAGAGGAAAAGGCAAACACTAATTAGTTAAAACAACTAGACCAGAGGTGGGTTCCTACCAGTTTTAACCATTTCTATAGAACTGTTAGTAAACTGGTGATGATGCTATGAAATCGGTTCTGTCAGTACCAGTTTGTGACCACCGCCATCTTGTTTTTGGCTTCTGCGCATGCACAGAAGCAGTTTTTTGCTTCTGTGCATGTGCAGAAGCTGAGTTTTTGGCACTGTGTGACTGCATCTTCATGGCACAGCCACGTGGCACACAATATGTATACAGCCATGTAGCGCGGGAAGCGTAGGAAGCGAATGGGTGCTGAGATAAGTTAGAACCCACCCCTGAGCTAGACAAATCTTTGTCTCCACTGTGCTGATTCAAATACAAGCATGGTACAAGTTTGCAACCTCCCCTTCAAGTGTCACAGCATGACAAGTGTGTCGAAGAACAAACAAGTTGGGAAAAGCCTAATTCTTTCTATATTTTTCTATATTTTGAGCCAGGCGCCTCACTAACAAATCTTCAAAGTGCAACTCTGACCCCAGACTTACACGTGGAATAGGAAACCGCAACTGAGCCACATTCATGTTCTTTTTCAATGGGATTGTGACTCTATTTGGCAACACCAGCCGGGCAGCAATTTGATCTTGAATTAGTGAGTCTGAAAATAAACTGAAATAATAAAGGAGACATTTAATTCAAAACAAAACAGAAGTCATATGTGTGTAACACTGCTCTATTGAGCTTGTGACTCTTGTATTATTTATAGATATCATCTTAGCAGACTGCCCAAGTCTGTTGCCCATCAAAAGATATGGGATGCAGGGTTTATTATAGAAGGGAGGCTGGCTCAGGTTTATTTTCAGCCTGAGAGTTTAGGATGCTTTGTTACAAAGAGGTAAGTCGTTTAAGACATAACATCTTGAAAAAAACATAGAAAACAAGGCTATTTACTGATGTGCAGATAAGCCTGAGGTAGTTATACCTCTTCTATCACTCCTTCAAGGTGCACTTGACTCTGGCAAGTGCCCGAACAAGTTCCTGCTCTTGTTTTCTTGGCAAGATTTTCAGAAATAATTTGTGCTTGTCTTCTTCTAAGAAAGAGAAGAACTGGAACAAACACCTAGCTGGCTTTGTGCTGAATGAAGGTGGAAGTAGAATCTTTTAGATTCCAGGCTGGTGCTTTAACCACTATACCAGTGTTTCTCAATCATGTCAACTTGAAGAAATGTGGATTTCAAGTCCTAGATGTTCTATTGATGAGCCAAGGTGGCACAGCAGGTAGAGTGCAGTACTGCATGCCACTAAAGCTGACTGCTAGATCTGCAGGTTAGCGGTTCAAATCTCATCACCGGCTCAAGGTTGACTTATCCTTCCATCCTTCCGAGGTAGGTAAAATGAGGACCCGGATTGTTGGGGCAATATGCTGGCTCTGTTAAAAAGTGCTATTGCTAACATCTTGTAAGCCGCCCTGAGTCTAAGGAGAAGGGCGGCATAAAAAAATTGAATGAATGAATGAATGAATGAATGAATGAATGAATAAATAAATAAATAAGTATTGCCAACTGACTTTGTGGGTACCAAATTGATATCCATCCTCATCTCATGTTAAATTCTTTTATTTCAACAACTTTTACTTTTCCTATCAGTAACGTAAAACATCAAAACTCCTAACGCCAACAAATCTACAGGTAATTATTTTGGGGAAGCAAAAACTCTTCTTCTTATGAGGTAAGAAGAATATTTTTCCTTCATTAAAATAACCAAACCAAAATCAATAAAAAGAAACATAAGCACTCAAAGACATCTTTATTTGTTGAGATTGTCAAAACCATAATAGAATTATTTTCTTGTGGATGTGAAAATTTATTTTGGTTAGTATGGACATTACTTTTGCGGTGACACAAGGTGTGGTAAAGTAGCAAAGCAAGCAAAAAACTCCCATGGGAAACCAAGAAGCTCAAAGGCTCCTGACAGTTCTAAGTGGAATTACAAAGAAGACTCTATAAGAATGTTACTAGTGGGTTCATTGTGTGGTCTTATGCCCATGGTTGCTGGGATGTCTATGAAGGACATTAGTTCTGTTTGATTTGCCCTGTGCTCACCCACAATAGAATGGCCATAAAGCATCTCTTTTGTTTAATCTCCATTTTGAGATTTTATTTATTTTATATTATTGTTTTATAAATAATGCAAGGTAGTGGACATTCTTAACACTCCTTTCTCCCCCTGACAACAACAGCCCTGTGAGGTGGATTGGGCTGAGAGTGGCTGGCCCAAAGTCATCAAAGTTTTTTCATATTTATTTATTTATTTATTCATTCATTCATTCATTCATTCATTCATTCATTCATTCATTTGTCCAAATACATAGGAAGAAAAATAGACATGTAGTAATATATATAAGGGAGGTAATATATATCTAAGGCAGGCCTAGAACTCACAGTCTCCTGCTTCCTAGGACAGCAAACAAACCACTAGACCAAACTGGGTCTTTAACGGTTAGATGATTCCCAGCTCATTTGGAGAGAGGCACTTACCTAATGCCTGGAGCATCCAACAGGTTTGTTAGCCCCGCCCAATTGATTTCCAAGTGCTGCAATAAGAATTAAGCCAACAGCAAAAAATGCAAGATTAGTAACTGGAAACAGAGCTGTTTTAAAAAGTAGGAACATGGAAATCTAGTTTATATCAAATTAGATTTTAGATCCTACTGAGATCCTTGAGATCCTTTTGAAATCCTATTGGAAATACCAGAAAAATGAACCTGCAATTTTTTCTTGATGCATGTAGCATACTATTGAAGAAGTCCAGAATATTGAGTACAATAAAATCACCATAATTATAACAATAAAATTATTCAAACATTTGACAACAAATAATGAAACATCCTTCATTCCTCTAATATATTTACGGCATTTTAATTAAGCATGAGTATTGTATCACCGTTCTGAGTGAATTCAGACAGTCAACCAAACGAGCCTTGAGGAATTATGTCGTCATTTATGTTACCCATCCATTATAGCAGAGTAGCATTTTGGCTACTGCTACAAGTTCCATGTGTAAGAAAACTAACCAGCTAGCAAGGCAGCCTCAGGGCAGGAACATGATTTGTGTTCAAAGGAGATGAATAAGCATCACCAAAGCATTGGTTCATTTCCTTCACTGGAGCCTATGGCACTGACTGGATTCTTCTCATGCCTTTGCAATGAAGGGTTGAGACAATCGGCATGTGTCAACGTTCTAAACTTAACACATGTTTGTCAGATGTATATACTTGGCCAGAACTCACATAGCTAGTTTCAGGAATAACAGTGCACTCTGAGTGCTGAATTATCATAGCAAGGCAGGGACCTTCTCTCCTGCTTCCTCCTGCTTCCTCTATGGCAGTGATGACAAATCTTTTTTGGCTTTTTGCACACATTGGATAGTAAGTGTTGGTTATGACCTATAAAGCCCTTCATGGCATCGGACCAGAATATCTCCAGGACCGCCTTCTGCTGCATGAATCCCAGCGACCAGTTAGGTCCCACAGAGTCAGCCTTCTCTGGGTCCCGTCGACTAAACAATGTCGTTTGGCGGGACCCAGGGGAAGAGCCTTCTCTGTGGCGGCCCCGACCCTCTTGAACCCGCTCCCCCCGGAGATTAGAACTGCCCCCACCCTCCTTGCCTTTTGCAAAGTCCTTAAAACCCATCTCTGCCATCAGGCATGGGGGAATTGAGACATCTCCCCCGGGCCTATACAGTTTATGCATGGTATGGTTGTGTGTATGTTTGCTTTTAATAATGGGGTTTTTAGTGTTTTTTAAATTATTAGATTTGTTGTACATTGTTCTATTGTTGCTGTGAGTTGCCCCGAGTCTTCGGAGAGGGGCGGCATACAAATCTAATAAATAATAATAATAATAATAATGGTAATGGTAATAATAATAATAATAATAATAATAATAATAATAATAATAATAATGTGCCCACGTTCATAAAGCAATGCCTTGTGCATGCACACAACCTCTTTTCTCCCCCTGTGCATGCATATCCCCACCCCTGTGGTGTCCCCCGCATGCATGCACACAGGCCTCATTAAAACCTCCAGACTTCCAGTAGGCCCATTGGGTTGTTTTTTGCTCTCCCCAAGTCTCCTGAAGCCTGGGGAGAGCGAAAATGGCCAAAAAGAAAGCCTAAAATCAGCTAAACAGCGGGCGCATATGCACTGGAGTTGACAGAGGGCAATGCCTCACGTGCACTCAGATATGTGCCATAGGTTCTCCATCACTGCTCTGTGAGTTTGGAGATGAGTAACAAAGGTACAGAGACTTCTTCAGAGACTTCTTCCATGAATGAATCCTCCTGTGCAATAAAACATCTCTTTCAATGCTTTAGCCATCTGAATTTTAACGCTGATTTTTGTTTTTCCTTGTAAGGAAAATTTGTAATTTGTTCTTAACTCTGTTTTCAAACAGCGTTTGATTCATGTGCTTATATGGTTTTATTATGGTGTTGTAAACCACCCAAAGTCAGTTAAACAAGTTGAGTGGTGTAGAAATTGAATCAATGAATTTAAAAAAATTACAGCATATGGGTGAAGAATGGTGTCTGAACATACAAGACTGGAACATCAATTTCAGGGCAATGAGGGCAAAGAGGAGGCTTAAGGATCTTGAACCAAACCAACCTTTTGAACTGATACTATTTTTCCCCCTGGAATACAAAATAATTGAAAACTCAGAGTGAGCACCATATAAAAGCTGTGACTTTATGCATATTTGTGTGATATTAGAATGCTTCAGATTATCTATCTATCTATCTATCTATCTATCTATCTATCTATCTATCTATCTATCTATCTATCTATCTATCTAATCTATCCATCCAACCACCCACCCACCCACCCACCCAGGAAGTTGTGGAAGATGGAATGAAATACGGTCATTAGATAAATTTGTCTACACTATTTTCACCAAAACGGAGAAAAACAAAATCTCCTTTAATACAAAGCAAGAAAACTTGAGAAGTTGCTTTCTCAATAGGTTAGTGATGGACTGAGGCAGTTCAGCACACCTGAAATGACTCATATTCACCCTGAGGCAATCTGGCAGCACACATGTCCTTTTGGAAATGGTTTCACATATATGCAACTCATGCTGAAGAAACATGTGGTTGGCTTATAACATTCATTTATTTAGATGGATCTCAAAAACCCACTTGGTTCTTGAAAGCTAATATAAATAGAATTCTTTACAAACACTATTAAAGATTGGGTTAATAGCTTTTAAATGGTTTCATTTTCTTTTATAAGAGATATACTGTACTAGGTTACATACTATTCTAATTTGCTCTTTCAGTGCTGATTTTATTCCTTAAAGTTTTTGTGTTTTTATTTCTATCAATGAGCTACCATGGAGGGTACTTCCTTGAAGAGCTACAGTAGTTAAATTAACTGAGCTTATTAAATACTACTGTCTCTGAATAATAGTATGTTGGCATATTTTAAAACCATCTTCCAGCCTGGTTTGGTTTGGTTTGTATTCTTTGTTTAAAATGATGTTTGGGAAGAAGAAATAATCTTCCACATTCTATTTTATTTATTTATTTGTTTTGTCCAATACACAATAATACACAATTCAATTTATTCAATTTATTAGATTTGTATGCCGCCCCTCTCCGAAGACTTGGGGCGGCTCACAACAATAATAAAAACAATGAAGGTTATAGAGGATATATATGAGTAGAATGTATCAAAGAGAGTATAGAAGAGAAAATATAGGAGTAAAATATAACTAGGGAGAATAGCAGAAAAGATATAAGAGATAGAAGGGATAGAAGAGATAGAAGAGAAGATATAGGAGATATAGGAGAGACTGTAGGACAGGATACGGTAGGCACTCTGGTGCACTTGTGTACGCCCCTTACTGACCTCTTAGGAACCTGGTGAGGTCAACCATAGATAGTCTAATGGTAAAGTGTTGGGGGTTAGGGGATGATACTACGGAGTCTGGTAGTGAGTTCCACACTTGGACACAGAAGCACATTTTCAATTTTATTATAAACACACTGACTAATGTGTAAATGGAAGGACACTATTTTTTAAAATTGGCAAAACATGAAGAGAGTTAACTTGTTCCTTTGACTTACAAATTAAAAGTCTTTTCATAAAATTTGTTAATTGGAAAATGTGCTACCAGACTCCTGATTAGCCTGTTATGTCAGACTAACACAGCTGCCTTCCTCCTATTTCTATAATGGTGTATCAGAATTGACTTACAGGTTTCTGTAGAAAAAACATGGTTACAGCTCCAAAAAAGGGTACATCTGTCAGAAGAGGCTCCAGAATTACTCGCAACGTTCCATACAACTGAAGAAAAAAAAAGTTGAAGGAACATTTATGTTTTCCCCCAAGAATAATAAAAAATAGGAAATATCTACAAATGTTTCATAAAGTTGTTCTGTACTTACCTGTAGTCCTTTCACTCCTACTTTAAGTTTGGAGATCTCCATGTGAATTTCACAATCCCCTATATAACTGAGAAGGTGTTACAATTAGTAGTGTATTAATTAGGGGGGGGGAGAACAAAAAGATCAGTCTTTTCTTATCATTTTAAAGGGATTTATTTTATTGTAATAGTATAAGATGAAGAACAAAACTTTGATTAAAAAGGTGTAATAAGAGTCTGTGTGAATACAGTTTTAGACCAGAGATATTTTACACATTTGATTCAAGAAGCAGACAATTTATTTTAGTACTTTACTTTCTTATATTATGGTAATGCAGTATTTTTCTGCTACATATAAAGACCATAACATCTATCTATCTATCTATCTATCTATCTATCTATCTATCCATCCATCATCTATCCATCCATCCATCATCTATCTATCTATCTATCTATCTATCTATCTATCTATCCATCCATCCATCATCTATCCATCCATCATCTATCTATCTATCTATCTATCTATCTATCTATCTATCTATCTATCTATCTATCTTTCTATCTACACATCTCAAATAATATATTTGCCAGATTAATCCTATTTCTTTATCACTATATAACTTTCAAAAAATCTTACATTTAATCAGTGTGTATATGTATGTATGGTATTTATTTCTACATACAGTACCTACACATGCATGCACAAATACACACACAGATACAGAGTACAACAAGAATTATGGTGAAAATTTCCCCCCATTTTTGTTTGCCATTTTGCTAAACAATAACATACCATTCATTGTTTTTATTTTTTCCTCCCATTAAAGAAAAGGGGATACAATAACTGCACAGAATCTACTACCGGTAATTGTAATAATGAGTATGAGTCCTGGATGTACAAAGAAAGACGATGACTCATTCAGATTAA
The DNA here is from genome assembly GCF_031021105.1 of Erythrolamprus reginae. Taxonomy (NCBI): domain Eukaryota; kingdom Metazoa; phylum Chordata; class Lepidosauria; order Squamata; family Dipsadidae; genus Erythrolamprus; species Erythrolamprus reginae. The sequence goes on from NC_091950.1 coordinate 161,500,103, forward strand.
AGTATTACACTGAAATAAGATTTACATTGCTTAATAATAGGACTCCAATAAAATTCTGCAAATTGTAACTGCTATTCCTGTTACTTAGCTTCTCAATAAATTTTGCAGAGAAATTGAAACAGGAATAGCAGTTCACACATAAAATACTAATGTCATTCACTGATTAACCAAAGTTTCAAATCTTTAAACTGTTTTTAACATTAAGTATGAATGCACGTGACATGAGTTTATATTCATTACTTCAACTGATTACAGACAAACAGTAAATGTTGAGCAATACGATTCTTAATGCTTGAAGGCAAAAAAAACTTAATTCATCTGGACAGGAATGTAGATGGCATAATCAATCAATCACCAATACATATTGTTTCTTACAAATTCCATGTTACAAAAGTCCTAGCTGTAGTAAGCTTTTACATACAACAGTTCTTCCCTTGTGGAGATACAAGACAACTATCAAGTGTGAATTTTCAAATCTGTGTTATAGGAGCATTTGGGAATCCAAAAACACAAAATTATAATAAATATGACATTGTCTTACAGGCAGAGCCAAAAATTTATTTTGGATTTTAAATTTTCTAGTGGAATAGAATGTCCAACTGAATGACTCAAAATAGTTTGGTCAATAATGTGGCTTAAACAAGTAGATTCCCACCTTCAATTCTTTGCCTGTTCCCTTCAAAGGTTTTAATCCAACTACAGTACTGAGCTATTTATGGTCACATCAGTTTTACTTTCAATCTTTGCTAATAATGCACTGACATGTCAGAATGAAATATGGAAAGCATTTGCAAAATAGAAGCTAAGTCAAGTTTAGTTGACCTCACATGTCACAAAACCTTGGAACTGTTTAAAATAAATATGCATTTCCTGTGAAATCCTTTCTGCTGTCAAAAGGTTTAACAGAGATGTCATATTCTGCTGTCAAACTGTTTTTACATTAACTTGATGACAGCATGCTTATTCTACTCCTGTTGCCTTCTAGTGTGTAAAAAGCTCTACTTAAGACTGTATTGTTATCTAAGGCAACAAGAGGTAATAATTTATTTTAGGATACCATCCAAAGTGTATTTGCAATAATGTATGTTTTATTTAAGTGATCTGAGTGTCCATTAGAAAAATCTAACTTCGTTTTCATTTTGGACTCAAACTACTGAAAATAAAAATGTGTGTCTTTCTAACCAAAGAAAGCAGATGCAAATACACAATAATTGTAGAGTCCTTGGTACTCTTTGGACTTGGTTGTATGCTTGGAGACATTAACCAACTATGGTAAGTAATAAAATCAGTGCTAGTGAGTGTGGGATTTGTTCCATGTTTATGTAAAGTAGGTTGCACTGCCATTTTTGGTGGTGATATGGTTTTCTTCTTGGTAGTTTTCTCCTTGATTAGGATAATGTTTTCTACTTAATTGTTTGTCTGGTGTTAAAAAATTAAATAAAAATTTCCTCGGCCTTTGATTGGCTGGCTAAAAGTATTGAGTAGCCAAAGATAAGGTTAATAAGGTTGGGGCGGAAAGGATATTAAATTATATTTAATTAAGTTTAATGTCTTCATTATAAGTTAACACTTAATCCAAGAAAGGAGAATTCAAGACTTCTGAGTAACAGCAACTATAAGAAAGTCGTCTAGCTAGTTCTCTACTTTTAAATTAGACATCTAATTTAAATATGGCAGCAAAACTTCCCACTTTTTCAATTCTTTTCCAGAAATGAGATATGTTATTTGTATGCAAAACAACTTTAACTGTTAACTGTTTTACGCTCTCTCTATATTTAATCATTTCCCCATTCTCATTAAAAACCCCACAATTTGGTGCCAACCTCTGTCAAGCCTGCTGAAACCACACCCCAAAAGAATGGAAAAGTGCACCCCATTACAATAGAAATTATTTCCCTTGTGCTATTTCTACTGTGAAACAAAACAAATATGCATATTTCATAAGACTGCATGAAAACTAAATTCCGCTGAACAGAGAGCTACAGTATGTGCTGAATGCCATCAAAGTTGATCCTCCATCTTCAAGCAGTGAGAATTAGATCACATTACCAAAGTGGAGAACAAGGAAATACATCATGCGTCCATATAATAACTTGTAATGTGACTCGATGAGTTAAGAGTACCACAATTATGTAAACCTTTTTCACAAATATTTGAACAAGGCAATATTCAGAGATTATGCAAACCAAATAGAAAGTCAATTATAAGTAGCAACACACTCATATACTGTTTATATATACTGTAGGTAGCTATTAATATTGCACTTGCCTGTCTAATAATCTAAACTACTTAAGATAAGCAAGCATGGTAATGTGATAATGGAGAAACAAACACCTATAATGTTGCTGTAAGAGGATGTTGATCATTTGTCATGTCGCCCCCATCTTTTCATATTAGTAACATGCACCTTGTTATCTCCCTGACAGTCTAAAAGGAACTAAAGTAGCAATGAGTCAAGGAAGCAATGTGGACAATGCATAAGGAGGTGGCTTGAAGATTTGAATAGCTCCATCTTTTTTTGTCAGAACTGGAGGAAGAACTCAGCACCTACTCCCAATCAACACACAAGGATGTGTCCTCTGGGAAGCCCAACTGGACGAGCTGGTTTTGAATCCTTCCCCCTTGACTAGGCATCCTCTGTGAATCATGCAAGATTGTGGATTCCAGTTGAACAAGACAGGTCTCTTTGCAATGGAAAACTACCTCCTCACTCAAACTCTTAAGTGGGAAAACACCCATACCACCTTTTCATAAAAAGAGCCAGAAGAGAAATACTGTAGCTATTCAATGCTAATCCAGATTTTTCCTACAGTCAAATATACAGTAATACCCTCTTGAAGTATTTCAATAATGCATGTTATAAAGAGAAGGTTCCCGCCAGAGTTCCCTCTAATTTTGGGGGGGGGGGCGGAAAAGTATAGTGTCTGAGCGGCAGTCCCTTTGGGACTGGGCAGCACAGAATAAATAAATAAATAAATAAATAAATAAATAAATAAATAAATAAATAAATAAATAAATAAATAAATAAACAAACAAACAAACAAACAAACAAACAAACAAACAAACAAAAACACAAAAAAACCCCACCGTTTTGCCTCAGAGAATTTCAAAATAAAATACTGTACTGTGTGTCTAGAACAGTGAGCTCATAATAGGGCAACTCTATCAATATCAAAATGCCACTTAAATAGTTGAGCTAGTTTCAAACTAGATTTTGATTTTCTTTCTCTCTTCCTTACTCCCATTCTTTTTCTTTCTCTTTTCCTTCCTCTCTTTTTTCTATCTGTTTCTCTCTCTTCCTCTCTTCCTCTCTCTCTCTCCTTCCCTCTCACTCTTTCCCTCTCGGCTTCTGGGCAGGTTTGGAAAACTCTGAGTTGATGATGATTTTTAAGTGAGCGATTGCTCACTGCTCAGCTTAGAGGGAACTATGGTTCCCGCAGTACTTAGCTAAACATGGCTTCATGGAGTTCTTTGTATTTATACTGTATATTCAGGGCATCCGAGGACATACATCTCTATAAATAAAAATGAAAATGTTTGTTTGTTCAAAATCTTAAATCTCCAAAAGTTCTTCACTGATTGCTTGAAAATTTTGGCACAGCGTTGCACTCAAATACACATGTTTTTATGTACCTATATTATATAGATGTCACACCTGTGACTGGTAAAAATGGGGAGTTTGGCATTGAGGCTGGTGAAAAAGATAGGAGGTGTGTTTTGATTGGCTGGTGAAGAGAGGAGGTGCATTTGGATTGGCCGGTGATGATTTGAATTAATGAAAATGGTCTGTTTATATGGAGTAAGCTAAGTGTGGTAAAACATCAGATCTTCCAACGAGTCCCTATACCCAACGTACCTTTTCTTGATTTAATTCTCGATTTCCTATGGTTATTCCTATTTTTACTAAATTCCTTTATTTATTTTGACACAGCGAACAGGGTGTTGCTTGGCAATGAGGCTGGTGAAAAAGATAGGAGGCACATTTTGATTGGATAATTAAAAAGATAGGAGGTGCGTTTGAATTGGCTGGTGATAATTTGAACCAATCAAAATGGTCCGTTTATATGGAGTAAGCTAAGTGTGGTAAAAAAATCGGGTCTTCCAACAGGGCCCTAGCCAAGTGGCAGGCTTAGGGGTGTGAAGTTCCCAGTGCTGGGGGTTCAACTCCTACACCCAACACACATTTTCTGGATTTAATTCTTGATTGCCTATGATTATTTCTACTTTCACTAAATTCCTTTATTTATTTTGACATAGCAAACAGGGTGTTGCTTGGCATTGAGGCTAGTGAAAAAGATAAGAGGCACGTTTTGATTGGCAGGTGAAACAGCGTTTGAATTGGCTGATGATAATTTGAACCAATGAGAATGGTCCATTTACATGGAGTTAGCTAAGTGTCGTAAAAGATCAGGTCTTCAAATGGGTCCCCAGCTGAGTGGGAGGCAGAAATATTCTCTTTCTCATTTCTTTCTTTTCCATTTAACCAAACTGAGCCACAGCAAGTACAAAATTTAATGCAAATGGGATTGGCCACTACTATTATTAATTACTAATAATTACATGTCCAATCATTAATGTATTTCTAGACAGAAGCCCAATAAACCTTTCACATCAAAAGTATCAACTTTTGTTATATTCCTAGTGAATACCATACCTAAGATATTTTTCAATGATTCTGTTTCTGTTTCAAGATATTGGTGACAACTTAGTTTAATCAGATGCACATTCTCTACTAAATATGGACTCTGTCGAACAAACTGCAGGTTTCCAATCAGCGTTATTTCAGCCCATTTCCCCCCTATAAATATAGCCTGCAATCATTATCCTTCCTAGATGATCTCAATCTAGGTTTCCCCATTTGAAGCAAACATTCATCTTTATGCATTTGTTTGCATCCTGGACACTTAGAGAAACACCTCTCTAAAACCATCTTTACTGTGATAAATGTACCTTTGCAGGTTCGCATACCATGCATGAGGTCATGTGGGACCATAAGTTGCCTCTATTCCATTTTTATAGCATAATTTTAGGAAAAGCAAAGCAATCTACGAGACCACCTTTTGCCACACGAATCCCAGCGACCGGTTAGGTCCCACAGAGTTGGTCTTCTACGGGTCCCGTCAACTAAACAATGCCATCTGGCGGGACCCAGGGGAAGAGCCTTCTCTGTGGGGGCCCCGACCCTCTGGAATCAGCTCCCCCTGGAGATTAGGACTGCCCCCACCCTCCTCGCCTTTCGTAAACTCCTCAAAACCCATCTCTGTCGTCAAGCTTGGGGGAATTGAGACACTTTCCCCTTGCCTATGTAGTTTCTGTGCACAATATGACTGTATGTATGCTTTTATTTACTGGGGTTTCCTCTTTTAAATTTTTTATATGCATAATTGCTATTTTAGATTCTAATTATTAGATTTGTCATTATGTTTGGTTTTATCACTGTTGTGAGCCGCCCCAAGTCTATGGAGAGGGGCGGCCTACAAATCTTAATAATAATAATAATAATAATAATAATAATAATAATAATAATAATAATAATAATCACTGTTAGCAACAAGACGCATAGAAAAATTCACTGTTCACTGCTTATTAATGATACCAATTGTGCCCTTTCCCAATGATAAACCATAGGAAACAATGCAGTTCTATACTACCATATTTGCAAGTCCAGGATTATTTGTCTTCGATCAACTTCTTTGGTATAGGTTTTCACTCCTTTAATTTTAGGGCACTGAAAGCAAAGAAATGAGAAAACCTTATTTATATTAGCACAAACATAACAACAGCCAAATATCAAGCTAGAGCCATCATAATTTTTAAAAACTCCGCAAAAAGAAAAGAAAATAATGGGCAGGAGCGAAAGATTATAGAATCTTTATCTCCTGCCCATTGTTTTGTTTTCTTTCTGCAGAATAAAATATAGAATATTTTCTAATCTGATACCCTTCAGAGGTGTTGCAACTAAACCTGATATCATTTCCGGTCACTAGGGAATTGAAGAATTTGCCACCGCGGCTCGTAAGTTCTTGCGGGGCCAGCGTGATTTTGCTGCTGCACCTGTGGAGGCAGCAAAATCGTACATGGAGCCACAGGTGTGCCCATGTTTCGGCATGCGCGGAAGCAAAAAAACCTCGCCGAAACACACCTGCGGCTCCGTGTGTGATTTTTCTGCCTCCATAGGTGCAGCAGCAAAATTGCGCTGGTCCCGTAAGAACCTACGAGCCACGGCAGCGAGCGCAATTTAGCGTTCCGGCTCATAGCCCACCACTGGATAACCCCTATAAATAGAGACTACGTAACATTTACATATTCAAAACTGGTGGGAGAAAACATCATAAGAATAATTCTAACTTTTAGCAGGAGTTAGATTTTATTTATTATTTATTTTATTTATTTATTTATTGGATTTGTATGCCGCCCCTCTCTGTAGACTCGGAGTGGCTAACAATAATGATAAAAACAGCATGTAAAACTGCAACATCTTTTTGTTCTCTTTTTATACTAACATCTTGAGGATCCAAGTATAATATGAAAGATTCTGAAAACAAATACTTATTTTGAATAAAATGGACAGAGGTTCACAAAACTGCTGCACAAACATCTACGGTACTCTTTGTTATCTTGCCTGCACTTTTATCTTTTAGTGGGGTAACTTAAGGAATGGGTTTGAACAAGACCATTTTATTACAGTTATAATTAATAAAGTGAATATCAGAAATCATTGCGCCACAAATAACCAGAAATTAAAATAAATGGATCCAGATATACCTTAAACTTATGTAGACACAGAAAATATACTATGAAAAACTGGACTGGATGTGGCTGTCATTTTCTTTATTTTCTATTTTTTATATCTTTATTGAATATTTATATTAAAAAGAAAGAGAACACATGATACACAATATAACAATAATATAAATTGGACAGAACAAAGAATAAAGAAAATATTAGAAGTAAATGAAATAAAGTGAGAGGTGAGAAAAGAAAAGGTTTTCATTTTCAAAGACATGATCTTACCTTATCTCCAAGATGGATTCTAGTAAATGTACATGTTTTCAGATGTACATGTTTTCCTCTGATTTTTGGTTCAAGGATTTCCTTAAATGTCTTCTCCATGATTGCTCCAAAGTATGGCCAGAACTGTTCAACAATCTAGTCATAAAGCAGTAAAAGGCTAATATTACCACTTGTATATTACCATTGTTTACTATTTTTATTTTGAAGATAGAATGCCAACTTTGTATATGTTTTTTTTCCAATAAATTTTATTAATTTTCATAAAATAGACAAAACTGATAAACATACATTTAACATAAAAATGGGGTTGCATCTTCCCCGCTTATTCTAGAAGTAAAATTTTAATACAGAAAAAAGAATACATTAAAAACACTTTAAATCTACTAATTACTTTAAATGAAAAGAAGAAATTTGTTTAACCTTATATAGTAAGTCTTCATATATAAACTACTTCCAACATAACGTTTAAATCATATCCATACTTCTACAATTCTCCTACTCTTTTTACTTTTACTTTTTCTTCTTATTTATCCATATATACACTTCGTTCCAAATCGCATAAAATTCTGTTTCCTCTTGGTCTTTTAACCGTCTTGTCATCATATCCATTTCAGCGCAATCCAATATTTTCTTAATAAACTCCTCTTCTTTGGGAACATTTTCCCCTTTCCAATTTTGCACATATACTATCCTGGCTGCTGTCAAGATATGAATAACTAAATGTAGAATTTATTTCTTATACTGATTAGTTATACCCAGTAAGTAAAATTCCGGGGGGTTTTCTATCTCCTGTCTTACTATTTCTTTTATTATTTTTTCTATCATTTTCCAATAAAGCTTAACTTTATTACACATCCACCATTGATGATAATAGGAACCTATTTCTTTCTTGCATTTCCAACATAGTGGAGAGGTCTTAGGGAACATTTTCGCTATCCTACTCGGTGGGAGGTAAATGTTTTTATGTTTCTACAGTGGTAGAACATACACTCCTGAAAATGAGCAGATTAAATATTGTGATATTTCTGAATTCAAATTGATAGTCTTGGCATATCACACACACCAGATTTAACTATTGTTGTAAAGAAGAAAGTGTGCATAATTGATGTGGTTATACCAGAGACAGTAGAATAGAAGACAAAGAATTGGAGAAGACCACAAGGTATCAAGATCTGAAAATAAAAGCTGAAAGATTATGGTGATGATCCCAGTAATTATTGGCATGCTGGGTACCATACCAAAAAATCTTGAATAGCACTTAGAAAATCTGCACATCTACAAAAGTTCCACCTGTCAATTACAAAAGGCCAAAACGCCACAGTGCTTGGATTCACATATATTACACACTGATACATCACAACAACCTAGGTTCTTGGGAAGAACTGGATGTGTATTAAGGTCAACACCAGATACAGAACTGGCAGCTATGATTTCACATTGCTGGGGACAAGATTAAAAGATTCAGAAAAATGATTTTCAAAACACACATTTGACAATGCTGCTTTAATTTACGCTGTGAATTATATTCCCTCATGATTTCCCTGGGATGCATACAATTTCCCAAAGTACTGAATAATTTTCACCCCAGGCATGTTTTCTCTCTTTCTCTCTATTCTCACTACTGCTATGAACTCCTAACATGACATTAGGCACAGTAGTTCAATATTTCACTTTTCTTCCAAATCTAATTTGGATATGGGGGCAGTGATGGGCTCTTACTAGTACAGTCAGGTATGCAGAACCGGTAGAAAATTTTTGAATTTTTTTTCTTTTTTCCCCCTTCTGGGCTCTGGGTATGTTTTCCCTATCACAGTAAATGAGGTTGAATGTGTATAATTTTAGAAGAGCTGTGTGTGTGTGTGTGTGTGTGTGTGTGTGTGTACATACACATACAGTTTACACAGCAGATAATGTATATTTTTTTGTGCCTATGTGTAATATGTATGTACACTTATGGCATATATATAGAGAATTAAACAGTATATTTTGGATGTTCAATAATAGTAAATAGAGAAATTGTATCTGTTTGAGGTGAGGAGAAGGCAGGCACCCTAACCCTAACCCAAACCGTTGACGCGGGTGACGTCAAGTAGGCCACCTTTAAGCCAGTCACATGACCTTTAAGCCACTCCATCACATGATCATCAAGCCACTTCCACCTGATCACATGGCCGGCAAGCCACACCTACAAAATAAGCCACCCCCATAGTGTGGTAGTAAATTTTTTTTGCAGCCCTTTACTGCATGGGGGCATTTCATTCCATATGTCATATGAGATCAAAGTCTGGGGCTGATGACAACTCTTTCAGTCAGTGTAATAGAGTTTGACTGACTAACATTGAAGGTATTATAGATTTGGGCCGGCAAGGAAGACTCAGGATAATTTTCAGTTTTATCAAGATCTGCCTAAGAGATGAGCATATATTATAATATAAATGCTGTGGCTACTTAGTTTTGGTAACAAAGATTGCTGCACAATTTATTTTGGAGAGATCCCAGCAAAGGCAGATGGTAATTTTTTTCTTCTTCGGCAGAACAGAATTTTGATCAAACAAACTTCAGGGCAAACCCTGAACGTGATACAAATGATACCCGACTTACCCCAGCCACTTAACTAGAGCAAACAAGCTTATTCATGGTTGATTCAACAGCCAAGTTACAAAGCAAACTTTGAACCAGAAACATTCCAGCCTTACTTTTATCAGATACAAGCTCCTTTCATATCCAATGCCTTACCTTGTTCAGCCATTCGACCCGTTCAACATCTGGGAAATGTACCTGCAAAGCAAGGCAAAGAAAGAACAGGTGAAAATGGACTGGACTATGAGAATTAATACACAAAATGCAATTAAAGTAATATGAGTAACTAAGGGCTATTGTATAGCATGATTCTACAGCAATATCAAAAATGTCCCTGCAAATTTATATACAGTATTTCATTTTCAGATTTATATCCATTATGAGACAATTACAGTTACAAGCAGAGCTCCATACTGAAAATGGAAGACAAGATTAATCCAACTCAAAGAAATAACTACATAAAAAGTTATATACAAGCAAGCTAACTTCTGCTTTTCTGTTTATTATCTTGTTCTGTTTATTATCTTTTTATTTTGTGGGAACTTGATTATTAGTTGCCCTTGAGCCTCCAGAAAGAGGAAAAAGAAGGAAGGAAGGAAGGAAGAATGGATAGAGAGATAGATTGATTTAATTTGTGGAATTTCCAGTTAAAAGTCAATCAAGCAATACTTTTTAAAAACATTATACCTAACATGCAATCCAAGCCCTCACACATTTCAGGGTGGCGGCATTAAAACACTGGGATTTCTTTACCTTCAATTTTTGTCACCACACTAATGTGAAATAAAGTGATTTATTTCACCTTCTTAGCCTTAGGCTAACACTTCATAGTGAACTAGATTTATTGTACAGATAAAATTTGCTTACCTCCTCAATTTATTATAAAGGAACAACAATAAAGGCCTATTTTGTATTTATATCTTAAGATAATGCTAGTAAATAGAATTGCTTTTCCTTAAAGACTGTGAGTAAATATCTTAATTAAAAGGACCATACATTCTTTTTAAAAAAAGTACCACTGTAGAATTAACTGGAAGTCTGATCTAAATTAAGATTAGAGGATAATATTTTTGTTTTTAATTGTATTAAACATTACAATTAAATAATTGTTATTTAAGCTTTCTAAGGGCCAGAGATTACATATCTCATTATTATACAAACCAACGTAGCTTTAAAAACAATAGAACAGAACAGAACAGAATAGAATTCTGTATTGGCCAAGTGTGATTGGACACACAAGGTGATACAAGGAGGAGAACCTGTGGCCTAGAGGTTAAAAGCTACTGACTTACAGGTAAGCTGCCCAGGTTAAAATCCCAGTTAAGGGTATGGCTAGCTGATGAAAGCTAAATAGCTTGAAATAAATCTATACTAGTCTCCCTTCATTTTCATTATCAGCAAAAATATGTTACACATATAGAATATAATGTCAACTATAAAATTAACTGCCTGGATGGCCCCTGGAGGGGCTGAGAGGCAAAAATGAAGCAGTATGCTCTCTTCCATATTTGGGTATAGCAAAGTGATTCAACAGAAACAACACACATGTACATACACTCACACACACACACACACACACACACACATCTGTGTATTTGTGGATGTGTGGATGTGGATGTGTATATCTCTATCTCTATCTCTAGATCTACAGTGGTACCTCTACTTAAGAACTTAATTCATTCCGTGACCAGTTTCGTAAGTAGAAAAGTTCATAAGTAGAAGCAATTTTCCCCATACGACTCAATGTAAAAGCAAATAATGCGTGCAAACCCATTGCAAAAGTCACGCTTTTGCCTTGCACTGCTGGGAATCCCCGCCTCTGGACTTCTGTTGCCACCTGAAGCACCCATTCTTGCGCTGCTGGGATTCCCTTGAGCCTCCCCTCACTGGGAATCCCTTCCTCTGGACTTTCGTTGCCACCCAAAGCACCTGTTCATAAGCTGCTGGGATTCCCCTGAGCCTTCCCTCGCTGGGAATCCCTTCCTCTGGACTTTCGTTGCCACCCAAAGTGCCCATTCTTATGCTGCTGGGATTCCCTAGAGCAGGGGTAGGGAACGTTGGCTCTTCTATGACTTGTGGACTTCAACTCCCAGAATTCCTGAGCCAATCATGCTAGCTCAGGAATTCTGGGAGTTGAAGTCCACAAGTCACAGAAGAGCCAACGTTCCCTACCCCTGCCCTAGAGCCTTCCCTCACTGGGAATCCCTTCCTCTGGACTTTCGTTGCCACCCAAAGTGCCCGTTCTTATGCTGCTGGGATTCCCCTGAGCCTTCCCTCGCTGGGAATCCCTTCCTCTGGACTTTCGTTGCCACCCAAAGCGCCCATTCTTATGCTGCTGGGATTCCCATGAGCCTTCCCTCACTGGGAATCCCTTCCTCTGGACTTTCGTTGCCACCCAAAGCGCCCGTTCTTATGCTGCTGGGATTCCCCTGAGCCTTCCCTCGCTGGGAATCCCTTCCTCTGGACTTTCGTTGCCACCCAAAGCGCCCATTCTTATGCTGCTGGGATTCCCCTGAGCCTTCCCTCGCTGGGAATCCCTTCCTCTGGACTTTCGTTGCCACCCAAAGCGCCCGTTCTTATGCTGCTGGGATTCCCCTGAGCCTTCCCTCACTGGGAATCCCTTCCTCTGGACTTTCGTTGCCACCCAAAGCGCCCGTTCTTATGCTGCTGGAATTCCCCTGAGCCTTCCCTCGCTGGGAATCCCTTCCTCTGGACTTTCGTTGCCACCCAAAGCGCCCATTCTTATGCTGCTGGGATTCCCATGAGCCTTCCCTCGCTGGGAATCTCCGCCTCCGAACTTCCGTTGCCACCCGAAGCACCCGTTCTTGTGCTGCTGGGATTCTCCTGAGGCTCAGCAAGAATGGGCGCTTTGGATAGCAATGGAAGTCCAGAGGTGGGGATTCCCAGAGAGGGAAGGCTCAGGGGATCACATAATCACATGATGACTTGCTTTACAACCATTGCAACCAAAATTGTGGACATTATTATGGCTGTATATCGAGGACTATCTACAAATTATGTGAGTTTATGCTTACATGGGTAGCGGATTTGGGAGAAAAATAAAATAAATTCTCAGCTCTCAGCAGAGTTCAATAAAAATAATAATAATGTACTAGCAAATCCTGCAACATAAATTGCATATGATTTGCGGAGGTAGGGAGAGAAGTTATGGCAGATACATTACAAAAACTACAAAATGAGTGAGTGCACGAATACTCAAGATGCACCCACCCCAATTTCCTCCACCCCACCCCAATTCTCAAAGATAGGCTTATAACATTTATAAGCTTGGCTCCATGTCTAAATATATTAGCACCATGCACAATGCCATTCAGACAAGAGGGCGAGGGGATCTCAATGTGAGTAAAAGTTGATGTTAGATGTGATGTGGGTATTTATTTATTTATTGGATTTGTAAGCCGCCCCTCTCCGAGGACTTACAAGACCTTTGATGGGAGGGAAAGAATAGTCCAAGGAGTAGTGGAATTCAGGAATTAAATTCAGTACCCTGTTTTAGAGATCCATGAGAGAAATGATGGCATTTCTCATTTATCACTCTACTTTATAGGAATGCCTGCATGGACAATTAGCTCCTAATCAACCCTGAAAGTCTCTTGCCCATGATCTGTTATAGAAGCATGAGAAAATTACAGGTGTAAGCAGAATATCTTCACTGCCACAATTTCCTGTTACTCAGTAAGAAAGATCATTAATATGATGGAACCATTGTAAGAAGCTATCAAATGCTACTGATCAACACCAGAGTCCCACTCCCACTCTCAACTATAACTTTGAAGAAAGAAACAAGCTGTAGTCTACTTGCATAGGAGAAGATATATCCAGCCAAGCAAAAGTCACTTATGAGTAAACACATGCACTCGTATACTTCTACCTTACCATGAAACCTAGATTAAGCATGTAGGAAACAAACCCGTCCCTAATGGTAAAGTGATTCACAGAAGATTGCTTTGTAAAGCAAAACAAAAATGCAAAGTCAACGAAATGATGAGCCATGTCTGATTTACAATACTTCAGGTATTTCTTACTCAGCCTCAGTGTCCCTCACGTGTAACAGAGGAGTAGAGCAACAGGAAAAAAAGGGAGCCTTAAGGCAATTTTAAAGAGTGTTTGTCAGACTACGTCACAAGAATCGATACAAATGTGGACTTGATTTGTACAGTACTTGTATGTGATTTATCATACACGCTTCCTTTTGTTCCTGATCTCACCCATAACTTTGTATCTCTCTCCAGATGGACTAACTAGCAGGATGAAGCTCACCCAGGCAGAATTGGACTGTGCCACTCATGATCTTAGCTAGGTCATAACACAAGGAAATGCCGCTGGTATACTATAAAAGAATAACGTGCATAAACAACCAGGTGTTTTGTGATTATTCCAGTGAACCAATGTGACTTGTCAGATTCTGTTGCTTTTTAATTCCAAGGAAAAGGGTCCTTCTATTGTAGGTGAGCTTCAAAATCTTTTAAAATACAGAGTGGAGAGTTCATTAGTTGTTGGCAAGTCCAGCTCTAAATGGATCTCACTAAAACAATTGTTCTTTATTTACCCTGCACTAACATTCACACTAATGGTGTAACAGCTACTATATTGTCTCTGTGTAATTGAGAGAGGTCAGACTGAGGCATTCTGTTCTGAAAGTATCACATTCTCATGATAACAAATTCAACAGTTCATAATTGGTCATATTTTCCTCTTTACTACATAGCTTTTATACAGAAGAAGAAGGAATGCTGTACTTAACCTTTCACATTAAGTTGGCAGGAGAAACAGACACTTGAAATACATTAGTAATTCAATAGGCTGTTTTCTAAGATGTGAAGTACTTGGGTCAGTTAAGATTTCTAAGTGCCAAATTCACCATGTGCCTGGTGCTTGAGATTTAGATAAACCTAGGACCAGCTCCTGATTCAAAGAGCTAAAGGAATGCTCTTTGCATAAGGCCCATATGAATTAAATCTGACACTCAAATCTTTTCAAAGTCATAAGACATGATAGGTCTCAGGAGGTCTGTAAAAACCCCATTTAATTTTCCTATTCAAGCTGACTACTTTAGCAAATCCTGTACTGCAATAATATGATATTTGTAAACAAGACGTTAACCCAATAGAAATAACTATACAGCTGTTTCATTGCACCCTAAATTTAGTTGAGCAGGCAGTCAAGTTACCAGTGCTAAGGCAGTCAGTGTTTATACACTGCATTAAACTATAATATGATTTTTTTTGGCTTTGCTTAGCATATTAGCATTATAGCAGTAGCATTTAGACTTATATATCGCTTCATAGTGCTTATTACAGCCCTCCCTAGGCGGTTTACAGAATCAGCCTATTGCCCCCAACAATCTGGATCTTCATTTTATCACCTAGGAAGGATGGAAGGCTGAGTCAACCTTGAGCCTGTGGTGAGATTTGAACTGCTGAACTACAGCTAGCTACATCCATATTGAATAGATGTAATCAAACTTGGTTTACTCAACTTTCTGACAGTTATAACAATCAACAGTGGAACTTTCTGACAGTGAGAACAACCAACCAATGGAATAGCTTGCCTTCGGAAGTTGTGAAAACTTCATCACTTAAGACTTTCAAGAAAAGATTGGAGTGCCTTTTGTCTGAAACGGTAACAGGGTCTTCTGCTTGAGCAGGGGCTTGGATTAGGAGACCTCCAAGGTCTCTTCCAACTCTGTTAACTTACTTCTGATGAGTAGGATCAGTAAGCAAGTAGCAGTTTTGATTGATGTTAATTTGTCAGGTGTCCCCTTGAATTCCAAACCAGTGGTAGAGAATGGCAAGCTTCCCTCACCCCCCCCCCCCACCTGCAAAGAATAATGGACAAGATAGAACTTTTTCACTGCCAGTCTCCTACCTCTGGTGGCACATAGATTATTTGGTGGGAAGGTGTACGTTTCCCCTACTCCATACTATAGAGCCGGGGTGGCACAGTGGATAGAGTGCAGCATTGCAGGTTACTTCAGCTAACTGTTAGCTGTAGTTCAGCAGTTCAAATCTCACCACCGGCTCAAGGTTGACTCAGCCTTCCATCCTTCCGAGGTGGACAAAATGAGGACCCAGGTTGTTGGGGGTAATATGCTGATTCTGTAAACTGCTTAAAGAGGCCAATAAGGGCCCACAGAGTCGGCCTTCTCCAGGTCCTGTCTGCCAAACAATGTCTCTGTGGTGGCTCCAACCCTATGGAATCAACTGCTCCCAGAGATTCCTTATCGATCTTCTGGAAAGCCGTTAAGACCTGGCTTTTCCGGCAGACCTAGAATTAGATTGACTGCTGTGTGTGTATAGTTCTTTTAAAGTTATTATTTATTGTGATTATTGATTTTATTATGTATTTGTGATTGTATTTTAATATTATTGTATTTATTGCATTTGCTAGCTGCTCTGAGTCCGCTTTGGAATGAACGGCATATATGCAAAAAGGAACTGTGACATTCCTTCAATATACCAGGGTGATCTGACAGAAAAAACCATATAGCCCCTCCCTGGTACAAAACTGAAGGGATCAGATCCTGTGGCCTAGAGGTTAATTCTCTGCCTTACAAGGCAGAAGCCCCAGGATCAAAGTAAGGGTATGGCTAGCTGATGAGGCCAGAACAAGGCTGAAATAGTGCTATCCTAGTCTCCCTTAGTTTTAAAAATTCAGCAAAAACATGTGATATATATACATATATATATATACACACACACAAATAATAAATAAATAAATAAATAAATAAATAAATAAATAAATAAATAAACAAACAAATAAACCAACAGACAGACAGACAGACCGACAGCACTATGAGCGGTAATACCAGGTCCCAAGGAACAAAGAGGGAACCAACTCAAGCCTCTGGAGCTACCAGGTGATGCAGGTGCTCATTTGCAGAGCCGGCTCCAGAAGAGCAACCTCCTCAGCTCCCAGGTTGACCCCCGCGGGCCAGAAAGAGCGAGCCAAGTCTCGTTTGGGGCTACTCACCCAAGCTGGGAGCTGCTGGAGGGCGATGCCTTGGCTGATGGCTTGCTTCTCATCCTCAACCAGCCCGAAAGCCGCCAAGAGCCGGGACTTCTTCTCCCGCCGGTTTCTTCGCCACCACATCCACAAGAACAAGGCGATCCCCACCCAGATCGTACTGAGCCCCAGGTAGCCGGCCAGGTAGACCGGCGCGAGGCACAGCACCGCCCGACTCACGAAGGAACGCAGCTCCCGGAGCACCGGGGGCAACGGCTTGGCTTCCCACCGCGAGAGGGGGTCTTCGCTTGGCTCCACCGGGGCAGCGGAGCCCGACCGCCCCGGGGCCGCCGTTGCACTGGGAGCCGCCGGCTGCATGGCAGGTGGCGCCCGAGCGAAATTTGACGAAGAAGAACGACGGCGCTGCTCCCGGGCGGGTCAGCGGGCAGGTGCTCAGCACCTTAGCGCAGCTCCCTCAGGCAGCCCGTCAAAGAACATCCGCGGGGTTGCTACTGTTGCTGCTGCGGCTGCCGCCGCCCATTAACTCGCCTCCGCCTCCCTCAGCGCCGCCCTAGCAAAGCAAAGCGAAGTCTCGCTCAGGTGTGTTGCTACTGCTGCTTTTCGGCCCCGCCTCTTCCTCCTCCCAGCGGCCGGGCCAGGCAGGTGGAAGAAGATGTCGGGTCGCTGCTGCTCTTTGGTGCCCCCTAGAGGGTCTCGCGCAAGCGTAAAGGAAAAGGCGCGATAGGTTTTGTCTGTGGAGATTCTCAGTCGTTCAGGTTCGATTTATCAATCAATCAATCAAACAAGCCGGAAGGACCGTGGAGGTCTAGTCCATCCGCCTGCTTAAGCAGGAGACCCTATACCAGGGGTAGGCAAAGGAGCTGGGAAGGCGCTGTGGTTAGAGTGGAGCACTGCAGGCTACTTCAGCTAGTTGTAGTTCAGCAGTACAAATCTCACCACCAGCTCAAGGTTGACTCAGCCATCCATCCTTCCAAGGTGGGTAAAATGAGGACCCAGATTGTTGGGGGTGATATAGCGATACATACAGAGAGAGCTGTAAATACAATATAATATAAGTCTAAATACTACTTCGATTGCTATTGGCTCTTCTCTGGCATGTGGACTTCAAATCCCAGAATTCCTGAGCTAGCAGATTGGCTCAGGAATTCTGGGAGTTGAAATCCACAAGTCATAGAAGACCCAACTTGGCCAATCCCTGTGGCCTATACCATTTCAGACAGATGACTGTTCAGTCTCTTCTTAAAAACCTCCAGTGAAGAAGCACCCATAACTTGTGATGGCAAACTGTTCCGTTCCTGGAATTAAGGAGGGAGAACAATTATGTTCTCACTCCAATTAAGGACATAATTGTTCTCACTCCTTAATTCCAGGTTGCTTCTCTTCTTAACAACATGAGTCAAGCATTCTGTGTCGCACAGTGGTCCACCATTTGTACATGGGGATCTTGAGCAGAAAAGGCAAAACCCTCCCTTTCCCTTGACCCCCAACAAATAGTACCCAAGGGAATCCTGCCTGCCTCAACCAACATAGAGGCGGCACTTGGACATCCATTTCAATAACTTGGCATCCATGAATCTGTCTAATCCTGCCTTACAGCTATCCAGGCTGACAGCTGTCACGACCTGTTCTGGAAGTGAATTCCATAAACCAATGACTTTGATTACTTTCTCAATTACTTTACCTCCATTGTTTCTTGTCCTGCCCTTTGGTGCTTTGGAAATTAAATTGACCCTCTGTTGTTGTTGTTGTTGTTGTTGTTGTTGTTATTATTATTATTATTATTATTATTATTATTTATTAGACTTGTATGCCGCCCCTCTCTGCAGACTCTTGTCTTTGTGGCAGCCTTTCAAATGCTGGAATATTGCTAACATGTCCCCTTAGTTCCTTTTTTCACTGGACTAGCTAAACCCAAATCCTATAACCGGTATTCATATATTTTTGTCCCCAGGCCTTTAATCATCTTAGTTGCTCTTCTTTGCACTTTTTCTAAAGTCTCAACATCTTTTTTGGTAATATGGTGGCCAAAACTGAATGCCGTATTCCAGGTGTGGCCTTACTAAGGGTTTATAAAGCAGTACTAATAATGTACTTCACATGATTATGCTTCTGTTTATACAACCAAGGACTGTATTAGCTTTTTGGGCTGCCACTGCTGACTCAGGTTTAAGGGATTGTCCACTAGGAGTCCAAGGTTCCTTTCACAGTTACTATTTTTGTTTCAGAGTGAAGAAGCTTCTTGGAGGAAAAGTGAAACGTCTTTCAAGAAAACAGGAAAAAGCACCTTTGGGAAATTTGCACAGTTCCTTTGTGAAGTTTGCAAAGGCAGACAAAGCTGTTTTCACAACTCCATTGTGCTTCACACCTGTCGTTAATAAACTGGAGTTGTTACAGCGGTTTAGTGGAGCCCTTGATGCTTTCTCACATTGGTTGTTTGCCTACAGACATTTCTTACCCAACCAGATATTTATCTGTTTGTTAAATTTATTTGCTACCTATCTCGTGTGGGGCTACTCCAGGCAGCTTATATCAACAATGGACTGACGATTTTATAGTTGGGTAATAAAGCAAGTTGGTTACAAGCAAGCAACCAAGTTCAGAGAGTACCAAGGATTCCCAGTAAATCCTGAGATGCAAATGTTCTCTTATATTGGAATGGTAGTTTATCCCACTTGAAGATATCAATGAGCCTTCAAGTTGCCTTTCCATCAAGTCTTGTACTGGGCCAGCAAATATGTGGAACATTTTATGTGGGGCACAAAATCACCCCCAAGCCACATTTTCTGGATGAAAGAAGCCCTTGTTTTGACAGCATAGCTTCTGCCTGAAGTTATTCACAACATTCTAAGGTAATTTTATTATTGGTTATATGCATGCATGAACCTGTCTATGGAATTGGCATGATTGTAGTAGTGACAGGCCATTCCCATCTTCTGGAATGTTTTATGGTCCTCAATCTGTCCTAAACCCTGGGAACTTTTTGACAAGTCTCCTATTCCAACTACTAATGGGATACAACCCCATTTACTTTCCAGGAAGAATCTGAGGTTTCTGGATTATAATTTTAGCAAACATTAATTTAATTTAAATATCTTGCTCCTAAATTTCTTGATTTCTATGACACACTGAATCATATTATGTATGCAATTTTTTTGGCCAAAATATGAATGTAGTTTGTCATAGCCTTGTTCTGGGATTATTTTTAGTTTTTCTTTTAAATTTCTTTGAGTTTCAAGCCTAACTTCTGCCCAGGATTTTCTGAAAGTTTTCCATTCAAGAATGAAATAGATTTCATCTGTTTTTTAGAGATGAACTAAACTGAGCAGAGAAGTGATAATAATTTTTGTTGAAAACTCAGACTTAAATAATAATAATAATAATGATTTATAATAATAATTTCTTAGATTTGTATGTCACCCCTCTCCGAAGACTCCCAGCTTGTCCCTCGGGCCAGAAAGAGCGAGCAAAGTTGGGAAGATTTGGATAGAGAATTTATTCCTTTTTTGCTTTGACATATAACTGCAGATTGAATTCTACGAGGACATACCATAATTACATTGCAAGAGAACTAGATTTCATAGACTTCTATTTTATTCTATAGGATTTGACAGTAATATGGCTGCTGGCTGTCAGGGAGGGATTGGAGAATTTTTCTTTGGAATATGCTGGACTTTAAAAAAAAAAATCTTGTGTATTTTATTCCTTTGCTCTTAATGCCATCTGGTGCTTAGATGAAAAAATGCAAGGGAAAATAGATTAACAGTGACTGTTTTATATAGTCAACTCATAGACTGTTAAGGGTACAGAGCATTAACCTAATTGTTAAAATATATTTCAATATTAGAAGTTAAATTGTGAGCACTACTTGTTACTTACTATTTCTGCAACAATAAATGTGTGCTCAAATGTGTGCTCTATACAATAAAAGAAAAAGTACACTTGTATTATTTACCCAACCAATTTAGCAAACCGGCAGAACTAGAATTCCTGCATTTTATTATGGTAGTTCGTCCCACGCATGCAGTAACTAGGAACGTTTTCATATTTTAATGATGCTATAGGATAAATGGCTTTTGGATTAACTTGTATTTATACCTTTCTAAAAATATCTAGCATACATACAGAGTGCAGGAAAGAAAAGAAGAAGAAACAGGAAAGGCTAATTCCAATGCCATTCTATATACTGCCTTTTGCTCTTTAAACCTCTTGCTTTTTACCCTGTAAGAATAATATCAACTCCATCCAACCTTGACTTTCCCAGTCTTCCCTTCCACTCTACCACCGCCATATGCAGAGAGTCAAATTAAGCAAAGTAGCAATCATGCCTTTAATCAAAGATCACTTCTTTTGTATGTGTGCAATATTGGTGTGCATGCAAAAGGGGCAAGATGTAAGTTGCAATATGTAGCCTCTATCTTTTATTTATTTGTTTTTATTTATTTGTCAAACATGTATAGAATAGTAGTTTGTATAAACATAAGTAATTGTCTACTCTTTCTGCATCCCTCTCTCCAAAGATGCTGATGCCTTCAACCCTTACTCTTCACTTTTTTGTTTTGCAGTGCAATCCTATCTGTTCTGTCTGGGTCACTCCGGAAGCCAAGACCAACCCAAAAAGAGAAGCCAGACACACCGGTAAAAGACAAAGGCAGTTTATAAAATTCAAGAAAAACACAGGTAACAGAAAATGTCCTTACAAACAGGAAAACGCTGTATCTTCAAATATCTCCACGAAAGCAAAAGTCCATGCAGCAATACAGGATTCGTGCTGCCAAGACGAGGCTGTAGATAGCAGACCTACACCCCGCACAGGTCTTCCAAACTGCTGGGCCACAAGCCAGGAACAGAGACGCCGAGAACAAAGCAGGACACCGTAACTCCAATTGATAACACTCCACATGGCTTCAAGGGCTTGCCTGCCTTTTAAACCCTGCTAAGGAGGACCACACCCAAGCCCAGCTGTTCCTAATTCAGTGCTGATAATACTTCTTTAATTGCTCCTTTCTTTGATCTGAACGTCTCTGTCGCATGCCAATGACTGCTTGTGCTTCATCACCTAATGACTCCAAGCTACTGGCTGGGGAGAGGGCCCCCCCCGGGGCTCTCATGCTGTTCTCCTTCGTCCCATTCCTGACTTTCCTCTCCCCCATCTGACTGTTCAGCCCCCTCCTCTTCACTGTCATCCTCCTCCGGGCATGGAGCCAGCAAAGACGCAGCTGGACCCTGATCGGCCTCAGGCTGAACCACAACACTATCTATATGGCCAAACCACCTTAACATCTTGAATTGGACACACATGTTGGTATTCCGTCCACATTTGTTCATTATCGGTTCATTTCTGACTTCATCTTGTCTGGTTTTAGCACACATACTTCTTAATCAGCCAACCAATTCTTAGTGCATTTAATTATGTTATCCATATGGGCACTGCCACTTTAGATGAAGTTGAAGATACTATCATCTTTTGCCCATGCTGGGGGGGGGGGGGGCTGTTGGGATTTAGGTGGGATGAAACAGAGTAAAGCTGAACTCAAGAGAGGTGGAGTGTTATTCTTGGTTCACTGAGGTTCTCTATCAACCCCAGTGTGGTTCTTGCAGGAAAGGCAAAACTCCAGAAGGATCACATCTAGGATAGATTTGGGCATGGTTCTGGACTGGATTATACTGTGCTGGATGGACAAATGAAGGTGATACAAGAAAGATTGCAAGTGGAATCAACTGGTCTGATTTGTGATTTCAGTGGAAAGAGGTTCCTCACTTTTATGAGGAAAAGGAGGATGAGCTTCAGAGAAGCTAATTTTTCTTAATACTGGCACCTGGATTGTAAAGGCTGCCTGTTAAAAATCAGTTTAGCCCACCTTTGCTCACTGCAAGCTGTTGAAAACAAAGATGTTCTGGAAAGTATTTGGAGAATAACACAATGCTGTCTGTGCTGTTAGAATGTTATTGTCGCTACGTTGTTTATTTTAATGTTTTTAATTAAATACATTTAATTTTTTATGCATACCATCTGTTATTGTTAACCAGCAGGAATCCTTCCAGATTATAAACAAAAAATAAAATGTGTGTGATTATGTTTTAAAATCACCAATACACTGCTGGCCCTTGGTAACAGTGAATTTCATAACGCAATTATCCACTTGCGAATAAATATTTCTTTCTGCCTGTTCCTGATTTATTGCTAATTTAATTGCTAGTTTATTGGCTTACATAAGAGTTTACTATTAGAATTATGATGGCACCAACTATTATTTATACAAGTTAAGAAGACTTAACCTTATTCACATCTTAATTCAGTTTTTAAATGTCAATTTTTATAAAAAACCAGGCTACAAATAGGACATGCCCACTTGATATAATAATTAGTTTAATATGAATCAACTTGAGGAAGTCAACACTTTAATTTCTGAAGAATGGTGCAGGAATAAATAACGCTTGAATGGTTCAATGGGTCTAGTTAAAAGAACAAAGAGTCCTTTATGTTACATTTATTTTTAAATAATAAAAGATGGGGGTATGAGAAATCTCAAACCAGATTTAAAATCTTTGCTTAAATGAAGTCTGCAAATCCCAGTTTAGACAACATTTTAAAAGCATTGTTAAACACAGGTCAACACATAGTAAAATCAGTGCTGTGTAAACATCCTTGATAGAAGGGATTTTAAAATTGAGATACCCACCTCCACTGGGAAAAAAATCTCAAATTTTTGGTTACTATTGTGTTTCCACAAAATTAAGGCATCCCCTGAAAATAAGCCCTCCTCCAAAAATCACCCCCCCAAATAATCTCTTCCCCAAAATAAACCCAACAAGCCCTCCCTGAAAATATTTAAATGCATGTGCAACTGGTCCCCACATCATCTTGCTCCATGTGCCCCCAAATAAGACCTCCCCCAAAATAAGGCCAAGCACTTATTTCAGAGTTAAAAAAAATAAGACGTGATCTTATTTTTGGGGAAACACGGTGTTCTCTTTATTTCTTAATAGATCTTAATATCCAGCAGATTTGTGCAGGAGCAATTGTTCTAGATAATATATTGATCCTAAGCCATACTGGAAGTCAAAGATACAAATACTCTGAATCTTGCTTTGAAGAGAACTACCAAGTTTAGTAGTTAAGGCTGGTGTCTTTAAAAAAAAGGCAGCACAGTCCTTTATTTGTCACAGTCCTTTATTTGCCTTTTGTGCATGGGCTGAGATTTGTAATCGTTTTGCAAAGCAGCCACATTAGAGTCATGCTCATTTATAAATCACAAGTCATCTGAAAAGCTTTTGGCCTTAGAGCCCAGCCAACCCTTTGGTTATTAACTGGATTATTTGTTCAGTTAACATTTAAATCATTTATACTCCCACTCCCACTTCACAAATAAAAGAATCCGGGTGTGGTAGTTTACAGATTGCTAACAGGAGGAACCCTAGAAAGCGGAAATGGAAAAAAGGAAGAAAAAAAAGAATGGAAACAAGAATGGTCCCTGAAAATAGAATGGCTTTGGTTGCTTAGATTTATTAAATTTATTTACATCTAAAAACATCATATAGAAATCAAAAATTATAAATCGTAAGCATAATAACACCTAACACATCTCAGCAAAAAAAGAGGGAACAAAACCACAGAGAGTACAAAAAGGAAAAAAAGGGGAAAAAAGAAAGAAAAAGAAAAAAGGACAGAGATTTGCTGTCTATATTGACAGCTCACCCTTTCTTGGTTTACCGTACGGTGCTAGATATCAATGGTTTGCATTCAGTTTTTATATAAGACCTATCTCATAAATACCATTTGTATTATCCCTTTTTTTAAAAATAATTTATCATACTTCTTTTACTTATCCTCCATCTTATTTCAAACATTTACTTATCTGGTTCCTTTACAATCTCATATCTATTAAACATACTGTAGTTTTGAAGCACAAGAGACACCTTTCCCCTCTAAAAGAGGGTGGAAATCTCAGTGCGTTTTATTCAACAAATGCAGCCATTTTTGCTGTCCTGAAGTCCCACTCCCACCTG
Organism: Erythrolamprus reginae; assembly: GCF_031021105.1. Classification (NCBI taxonomy): domain Eukaryota; kingdom Metazoa; phylum Chordata; class Lepidosauria; order Squamata; family Dipsadidae; genus Erythrolamprus; species Erythrolamprus reginae. Next base: position 161,524,691 of record NC_091950.1, read on the forward strand.
CAGTGAGCTCCTGGCTATTGTGGGGTGGCAAAAATGCCTGTTTTTGCAAAAAACAGGCCGTTTTCCACCCATTTTTTTCACAAAAATGGGGTGGACAAGGGGGCTGAGGAGCTTGCAGAGAGCTCCTGGAGACTGGGGGATAGCAAAAAAGCCTTAATTTTTGTGAAAAAACAGGCAAAAAATGGCCCATTTTTCACTTTCTGTGAAGAAAGTTTGTTATTTACGTATTTATTTATTTATTTGATTTGATTATTTGTGTGCTGCCCCTCTCCGTAGACTCGGGGCGCTTCCCTGAACCCTTCGGAGTGCAAAAACACAGCACAACGGCAAACAGGAAGTGTATTTTTCCAAACTTCCGGTTTGTCCATTGGGTGATTTTTTTTGCCTGCTGGGCTTCAGGGAAGCTTCCCTCACAGAAAGTGAAAATTAAGCAAAGTACACAGAAATGACTGCAGGTCTGAACCTGACACTTACAGTTGTAGGAAATTATTCACTAGAATTTTAAAAAGCTTAAATCTATTTGTTATTCAGCTCAGTTTATTTTTCTCCTCTCCCTATAATCCTGCAGTTTAAGATAAACCACATACTACACCTGCTAAGTGTAGTTAGCCATACAATTCACCCCAATTATGAAGTAATTCTAACAGTAGAAAACTCAGTGCTTTTCTTTTTATCATCAAGCATAAAAACTCACCAGCATTTTCCAATTCTTAAGGCATGAATAAACACCATAAATCCATCCCTGGTAACACAATTTCACATGAATGAAAGCCATGAATCAATATGTATATTAATAAACACATGATGATTTGCCAGGTGAAACAGATATGAAGCAACAAGGTAACAGATATGAGGCAACCTGCTTAACAAATTAATCCTATTACAAAAAAGGGAGAAAATGAAGCAGATTTATTTATTGCGAATTAACAGGAGCAAGCTTATTTGCTGACATTTTGTTTGCATGGTATTTTTCTTGGCTTTGCTGGAAGAACAAATAAGACGACCTCTCTGTTTTGATTGCTTCTAAGACAACTTTTATGTATCAACTTAAACTGGTTCTGAATGGATACTTCAACAAAGTAGTCCACAACTTACTTCTTCATAAGCTAGAAAAAAGTGGGATGGACAGCTTCACCACCAGATGGATTCACAACTGGCTGACAAACTGTCCTAAACAGGTAGTCCTTAATGGGTCTACCTGGAGAGAAGTAAGCAATGGGGTGCCACAAGATTCTGTCTTAGTACTCTTCAGTATCTTCATAAACAACTTAGATGAGGGAATAGAAGGGGAATTTACCAAATTTGCAGATGATACTAATCTGGCGTGAATAGCTAACACTCTAGAACAGTGATGGTGAACCTTTCTTTCCTTGGGTGCAGAAAGAGCGTGGGCGTGCACAATTGCACATGCAAGAGTACCCACACCCATAATTTAATGCCTGGGGAGGATGAAAACAGCTTTCCCTGCCCCCCCCCCCGAGGCCTTCTGGAGGCCAAAAACGGTTTGGTTTCCAACTTCTGGTGAGCCCAGTAGGCTCGTGTTTCCCCCTCCCCAGGTTCCAAAGCTTCCCTGGAGCCAGGGGGAAGTAAAAATGCCCTCCCCCATTCCCCGGAGAGCCAAAAATGCTCTCCCAGAGCCTCTCTGAGCCAAAAATCAGCTGGCAGGCACACACATGCACATTGGAGCTGAGCTAGGGCAATGACTTGCGTGCCAGCAGATAGGGCTCCGCGTGCCACCTGTGGCATCCGTGCCATAGATTCATCATCACTGCTCTGGAAGATAGGCTCAAGATTCAGATGGATCTTGACAGACTTGAACACTGGGCCCTATCTAACAAAATGAAATTCAATGTAGAGAAAAGTAAAGTCCTACACTTAGGTAAGAAAAACCAAAAGTACATTAAACTGGGCGAAACCAGGCTTAATAACAGTGACTGAGAGGGATCTTGGAATCTTAATGGATAACCAGCTAAATATGAGCCATTAGTTCTTCAAAAAAAGCCAATGCAATCCTAAATTGCATTAACAGAGGGATACAATCAAGATCAAGTGAGGTACAAATACCAATCTATAAAGTGGTCTTTAGTAAGACCACATCTGGAGCATTGCATCCAGTTTTGATCACCACACTATAAAAAAGATGTTGAGACTCTAGAAAAAGTGCAGAGGAGAGCAACAAAGATGATTAGGGGATTGGAGATTAAAACATATGAAGATGGTTACAGGAACTAGACATGGGTAGTCTAGTGAAGAGAAGGACCAGGGAGACAGATAGCAATGTTCCAATATTTGAGGGTCTGCCACAGAAAGGAGAGGGTCAAACTATTTTCCAAATCACCTAAAGGCCAGACAAGGAATAATGGATGGAAACTGATCAAGGAGAGATTCAACCGAGAAATAAGAAGGAACTTTCTGACAGTGAGAACAAACAACCAATGGAACAGCTTGCTTTCAGAAGTTGTGGAAGCTTCATCACTTTAATCTTTCAAGAGGAAATTGGACTGCCATTTGTCAGAAATAGTGTAGGGTCTCCTGCTTGAGAGGGGGATTGGACTAGAGTCTTCGGAGAGGGGCGGCATACAAATCTAAATAATAATAATAATAATAATAATAATAATAATAATAATAATAATAATATATTATATATTAATATTATTATTATTTGACCTACAAAGTCCCTTCCAACTCTGTTAATCTTTTATCTGGATTCATGTTGTGAGCAGGGCCATGTGTTTGCTTATTCCTGACTACCTTTTCTACTTAATGTGCTTTTTCCAGGGGTTGGCAAATTAGTGCAACTCTTGTAAAAGTGTAAACTCCGCTCCTGGTCCCTTGTCCATGGTTGCACTGGATACAGCTAACAAGAAATGAAGTTCAAACCATCTGATCCTACCTACTACTGACCTAATTTATTTGACTTGTAGTTAGACTCAGGAATATAAGAGAATCAAATAATTCACAGCAGTCCAGCTTTTACAACTATTCATATTATAGCCACTCAGCACAAATACAGAATGTAGTACTTTTTCTATGTTTTATTGGAAAGTGCTAAGTGTTCATTCACAGGAGACTGACAACACTATACATGCACAGATATAAAAATAGTTTAGGTGGTTTTATGCATACATTGGCCAATCTAGGAATTTTAACAGGATGGATAAATATATACATATTAACAGCAATAATTAAAGAGGTCACATAGGATATGAAAGTAAGAAATAAGGAACACAGAAGATCAAATTGGCAATTACCCAAGGAGGATTATCATACACTTAACAACTTATTTGACACTTTTCCCTGCGATAACATACAAAATTAATTCTCAGTAGCTAGGAAATATATGCTTCATTTTGTATAGCAGAGGCTCCTGCACAAATACAATTTAATTTGCAAAGTTATAATATCTTGCATGGAAGTATAACAGTAGGGGCACTAAGGCTAACCAAAATTTGACAATTTAGAAGTGGGAAAAACACTGGAATGTTCTATTTCTTCTCAGTTTGACATAATCTAGAAGGGGAACAGAATGTTTTGGAGCTCTCTGGAATGTTCTGTTCCTGAATCACTAGAATGTTGTGTGTCCCTACTGGGTGACTCACATTATAAGAAACATAGGAAAATGTGAATGGCACTTAAAAACATTCAAGCCTGTCCCAAAGAGGCAATCTAATTTAGGACCATAGTCTTGTCAATTGTCTTCTCTTTCAGTTTCTCCGAAGTTTCTGAAAACCTTCGGCCATATATATTTTTCTCACTCCCAATATATGAATCCACAAGGTCCCTCACATCACTAGAAATAAGAATACAGAAAAAGGTTGAACATGTGAATTAGGTTGTTTTCAGACTAGCAAAAGGAAACACTGTTTTAAATAAACAAGGCTAGGTAAATAATGATTTGGAAAATAAAAGATTTGCTGCCAAAGTTATATATTTGGATTATACCTTGAAGTCTCAAAATATAATCTTATATTATCATCCATAATCTGCTGTTGTTTAAAACTGTTCTTAGAATTCAAATAGAATCAGACTAACAAAATAAATTCTATTTTTACCATAGATTCCGTTTTAATTAGGTTGTCTTAGTTTTGCTTTCCAAACTGGATAGCCTGGCCAACTTATAAATATATGAGCCTGGGTGGTGCAGCAGGTAGAGTGCTGTACTGCAAGCCAGTGAAGCTGACTATAGATCTGAAGGTCAGCGGTTCAAATCTCATCACCGGCTCAAGGTTGACTCAGCCTTCCATCCTTCCGAGGTGGGTAAAATGAGGACCCAGATTGTGAGGGCATTAGGCTGGCTCTGTTAAAAAGTGCTATTGCTAACATGCTGTAAGCCGCCCTGAGTCTAAGGAGAAGGGCGGTATAAAAATAAAATAAATAAATAAATAAATATAGATTTTTTAAAAAAACAGTTCTGTAAAAATTGGTTCTACAGACCTTCAAGGGGAAGGATGGATTACTTATTTGGTACAATTAAATTTCCTCTGTACAGGAAAAGATGGAGTGAGTTCCCTGGTGTGCTTCATCATGAGTTTAGCAATCTTGACAAAATTAACTGCTCCTTAAGGAGCAGCTTTTATCAGAAGGCTAAACCAGTTTTCTCTTTCTGCCTCAGGGAGCAGAATCAATTAAGTGGCTTCCATATGTTCTAAGTCAGGGGTGTCAAACTTGTGATGTCACATTGTCATCACGTGACCCCCCCCCCCATTTCACTAAACCAGGAGTGAACATGCCCAGCATATGACACATTTGGCCCCTGGGCTGCGAGTTTGACACCCATGTTCTAAGTGTTATTGACAATGAGGGAAGGAACAAAAATCTTCTACATGCTTGGAAAGAACTCACTACCAGACTCACTACCAGACTCTGTGGTATCATCCCCTAATCCCCAAAACTTTACCCTTAGACTATCCACTATTGACCTCTCCCAATTCCTAAGAGGTCAGTAAGGGGCCTGCATAAGTGCACCAGAGTGCCTTCCGTCCCCTGTCCTAATGCAGCGTTTCCCAACCGGTGTGCCGTGGCACACTAGTGTGCCGCGAGACACGGTCAGGTGTGCCGTGAAGCGCCTAGGGAAGCTCCAGCTGGGCGGGGCGCTGCCGGTGCCGACCTGGAGCTCCCGCTCGCAGCTGTCCCCCGGCTCCTGCTCGATGCCGCAGTTTTGGGCGCTCTCCTGCTGGGCCCCAAAGAAGGAAGGCAGGAAGAAGGAGAGCTTCATTCTTCGCGCCTTTTTCCCGCCTTCCTTCTTTGGGGCCCAGCAGGAGAGCGCCAGAAACCGCGGCATCAGGCAGGAGCCGGGGAACAGCTGCGAGTGGGAGCCCCAAGACGGAGGCACCGGCAGCGCCCCGCCCAGCTGGAGCTTCCCTGGCGTCGGCGGCAAGTGTCCTTTGTGGCCCGGCGGGAGGGCACTGGCGGTGGGAGTGGGGTGGTGGGGTGGTGGCTGCAGCGGCCGCAGGCAGTCGCGGGGAGATGGCGGCGGCAAGAGGGAGCTCCAGGCGGCGGCGAGAGGGAGCTCTCTCTCTCTCTCTCAGCTGACTGCAAGCGGGAGCCCTGACGGTGGCGGTTGGACATGCTGCTGGACGTCGTACATGTTGGTGCTGCGGGCCTGGCATATACGGTGTCCAGCAGCATGTCCAGCTGCCGCCATCAGGGCTCCCGCTTGCAGTCAGCTGAGAGAGAGAGAGAAAAAAAGAGAGACATATAAGAGAGGCAGAGAGAGAGAGAAAGAAAGAGAGACATAGCAAGAGAGACAGAGAAAGAGAGACAGAGCAAGAAAGAGAGACAGCAAGAGAGGCAGAGAAAGAGAGATAGAGAAAGAGAGAGAGAAAGAGAGACATAGAAAGAGAGGCAGAGAGAGAGAAAAAGAAAGAGAGACATAGCAAGAGAAAAAGAGAGACTTAGCAAGAGAGGCAGAGAGAGAGAGAAAGAGAAAGAAAGAGAGACATAGCAAGAGAGACAGAGAGAGAGAAAGAGAGAGAAAGAGAGATAGCAAGAGAGGCAAAGAGAAAGAAAGAGACATATAGCAAGAGACAGTAAAAGAAAGAGAGAGAGCAAGAAAGAGAGAAAAAAGCAAGAAAGAGATAGCAAGAGAGAGAGAGAGAGAGCAAGGGAGAGAGAAAGATATAGAGGAAGGGAAGGAGGGAGAGAGAAAGAGAGCAAAAAAGAGAGGAAGAAAGAAAGAGGGATGGAGAGAAAGAAGGGAAGGAAGGAAAAGAAAGAGGGAGAAATAGAGCAAAAGGGAGGAAGAGAGGTTTTTTTTGTCCAAACTTTTCTTTAGCCCGCCCCTCCCCTTCAATGTTCCCCAGGATTTTGAAAATATGAATAATGTGCCGCGGCTCAAAAAAGGTTGGGAAACACTGTCCTAATGTATATAAATATTATTATATCTCTGTATACCACCAATACGTACCTGACAAAAAAATCCTGACCATAAAAAACAAAAAACAGCACTGGAGAGAGGGGAAAGATCTTGTATGTTGGCAAGTGGGAGATATACGATAGGATGAGGTGGGGTGGGATGAGAGAAGTAGAGAAAGAAAAGTATGTTTTGAATGTCTGACCCTAAAGAACTGTAGAATAAAAAGAAAGCTTATGTTCATATCCCATCTTTATTTTGTATTGAAGTGGTAGAGTAGGGTTTTTGGAACCTGACAACTTTAATAGATACAGTATGGACTCCAACTTCCAGAATTCCAAACCTCTTAAAGTTGCTAAGTTCCAAAAAACTCTGCCCTAGGGCAAAATAATGGGATTTTTTTATTAAAAAAAGTGACATCGCTTTCCCTTTTTGTGAAAACAGCCATTTTATGATGGCATTTTTTTTTAAAAAAAAGCAACACTGTAACATGATAAAAAGACCAACCCCATTTCTTTGAAATATACTCTAGTTTCTCTTTTATTCTATAATTGCACTAGCGGCATTATTGAGTTTTTACAGAGACAAATAAAGCAAGAAACCTTCCAATCTCAATAAAATCAGTTAAGGAAGCCCAAATTCGAAAAAAACTTGTAAAGAATGAGAAATCACCAAACATTATTAGGCCTTTTTGGAAGTAAGCCCCATTGTTTAGCAATATTTGCAATTCTTTGCTGAATTTTACTAAAATCCAGTCTTTATTAGTTTTCTTACTAAGTGCCTTGAGGGCATCCAGCCTTTTGCTCTTTTGAATCCATTGAATATGGCCATAAGTAACCTCTGCACATCTAACAATGTACTTCAGTATGATTTCTATTAGCAATAATATCAAAGCAATCTATTGGCGTTTACAATTCAGATAATTCCATTACCTGGAAATAGACATAGGTTTATATAGAGATGAAAAAGAACCAACTTTCGCTTCTGTATTTCCTTCACTAAAAGAGAAATAAAAAAGAAATAATTGTCAAAAAAACCCCCACCACCCCTCCATTACTGGGTAATAATTTTATTATGAGCAATAGAATGACATAAAGAAATGTGCAAACATTTGACTTTTCTGGAATGTCTTAGAAGGCCTGGTGTTCAGAAATAAATGAATGAATGAATGAATGAATGAATGAATGAATGAATGAATGAATGTATTGATTGATTGATTGGATTTGTATGCCGCCCCTCTCCGAAGACTCGGGGCGGCTAACAACAGTGACAAAAAACAGAATGTAAAAATCCAATACTACAACAGCTAAAAACCCTTGTTATAAAAACCAATCATACATACAAACATACCATGCATAAATTGTAGAAGCCTAGGGGGAAAGATTATCTTAATTCCCCCATGCCTGATGGCAGAGGTGGGTTTTGAGGAGCTTACGAAAGGCAAGGAGGGTGGGGGCTATTCTAATCTCTGGGGGGAGTTGATTCCAGAGGGTCGGGGCCACCACAGAGAAGGTTCTTCCCCTGGGCTCCGCCAACCAACATTGTTTAGTTGACGGGACCCGGAGAAGGCCCACTCTGTGGGACCTAACTGGTCGCTGGGATTCATGCGGCAGAAGGCGGTCCCTGAGATAAACTGGCCCGGTGCCATGAAGGGCTTTATAGGTCATAACCAACACTTTGAATTGTGACCGGAAACTGATCGGCAACCAATGCAGACTAATAAGTGCAGAGATGGGACAAAGAATGATGGACCAGTCTTCTTTCTCAACTCTGCCTGTAGGGAACATCCCTGCATGAAAAAGCTTGTCGCCAATATGTTTTATTAGTGTGAATGTGGCTTAAATGAAATGAATTATATATCTGACAGCAAGCTCTCCAGAACTAAAGCACTGGCAATTTATGGTGGCACAGTGTAGCAGTTTGGGCACAACGGTTGGTTGCCTGGAACACACTTTTAAGGGACTTAGTTGTCTTGAGACTTAAGAACAGAAAAAATTAATCAAGCTTAGATAATAAATATTTATCAGTCAGCATTATAAAGCTTATTGCTTTGGCACAAAAATCCAAGCAAGGTTGGGTTGAACACAGGGAAAGTGGCAACATTTCCCCCCCCAAATAACTATTATTTAGGAACAAAAAATGCCTTTCCCCAACTCCAGACTGTAACTCAAGGAAAGGTTGGTTAAATATTTTATTTCCTTGCTATTAATCAGTGCTACAAAAACCACACTTCTGAGTTTGAATCTATTGTGTACCTAACCCTATCAGATTTTGTGCTTAAGGGCAAAACCATCCATAAATAGTTATGGACTATTCCTAAGGTTCACTAAACACTTAAACCACTCTTTCTCTCATACAAAAGCTATCCATTCATAATATTCCACCCCTGCATTTCCTGTTCAGAACAACTGCATGTTGCCTGCAATCCACATTTTAAGGTCTAGGGCATAGGTTTTCCATGACATTTCAGTGGACACAGACATACCTTCCCTCTTTTGATTTATTCTCTTCTACTAAGAAGTCAATCTGTGGAAATTCAGCTTTTATCATCTGCGGTGTAAGGAAGACGGCAGCCTCTCCTTCAATCGCTCTAAAATTTAAGTTGTCGATTATTTTACTTTTCAAGTTGTCTGATGGCAAATCTTGTGAGCTTTTATATGCGCCCACACATAAACACCTGCTTATGTTAAATCCCAGTGCTTGATACGTAATAGAATTATTCGGAATGAATAGTGGCGAGAAAACTTACTCGTCCACCATATTTTCCTTGTCTTCTTGTGGTAACCCATGCAAAATTGGAGGCACAACATCTGGAAGCACGTAGGGGTTGAAAGGATCAATGCTGCAGAAAGTAGAATCATATTGAGAAGTTAAGGGAAGCAGGTGGTAAGGACAATTGAAATTAACCTTTTAGCTGGCTCTTCCAGTTGTATTGGGACTACACATCTCCTAATCCATAGAAGCATTGCATTCTAATACAAGGGTTTCAGGTTGAATATGGATGAACTACAGCACTGATGTCATTTTCCTGGCTTTGATCCCTACATCTTTTTTTTTCCAAAATAAAAAAATAAATAAATGAAGCATGTTATCTTATTCTAAGTCAATACCAAGCAATTAAAAAGTTTTTAAAAAAATGCATTACAACAAACAAGAACCACATTCCTTACAGGATCTTTCCTACTTGTAGTCCTTGACTTATCTATCACAATTTAACCCAAAATTTATCTTGTTAAGTGAGACATTTGTTAAGTGAGTTTTGCCCCATTTTACAACCTTTCTTGCCACAGTTGTTAAGTGAATCACTGCAACTGATAAGTTAATGATTTGGTTATTAAGTGAAACTGGCTTTCACCGTTGATTTTGCTGATCAGAAGGCTCAATCACGCGACCTTGGGACACAACAATGGTCATGTAGATATGAACCAGTTGTCAAGCATCTGAATTTTGATCCCATGATCATGTGATCATGCTACAAAGGTCCTAAGTGTGAAAACTGATCAAAAGTCACTTTTTTCAATGCTGTTGTAACTTTGCATGGTTGTTAAATTGAGGGCTACATGCAGTAATGGGCAGCCAAAATTTTTACTGCCACACTGTGGGTATGGCTTATTTTGTGGGTGTGGCTTGATGGTCATGTGACTGGGTAGGAGTGGCTTGCCGGCCATGTGACCAGGTGGGAGTGGTTTGAACGATCATCATCGTTCAAGTAAACTGTTAAGTCCTTGACTTACAACCTCACCAGTTTCGCTCTCTGGGGTGACAATTTGCTTCGCGTTTCCCGCGCTCTCCTTCCTGGGTTGCACCCTGTCTCAGGCTCGATAGCTAGGCGAAAGGGTGCCAATCAGCTGTTGAGAAAAGAGGGGGGAGGAAATGGTCCCCCTGAAACACCTGTTGGTGCTAGTCTCCCTGCCGCTTTCTGAGGAAGAGGAGGAGGATGGGAGGGGGAGATGGTCAGCTAAAGCTGGGCACACAGCTTCATTTCTGCCAGTGGAACTGTGTTCCACCCCATCCTACCTGCTGCCCACCCCTGGCTATGTGTATACCACTACTCTTCCGTGCTTTACTTCTGTTTCCTCTTAACGATCTAGAATGTATGGTGTCTGACATCACACATTGCTAAGCTCAGGTTTGTTTTAATTATGGCCTGTGGAATAAGCCACACTTGTTCACTCACTGTATTAAGTCTTCAATCATTTTGCCATTTTGCTGAGAAGCAAAGTATAACATTTCTGGTTTCTGAAAACCATTCCCAATGCCTTACACTTTAACTATGCTTGATTTTCTATTAAAAATGCCTAGTATAAGCAAACTAAGTAAACTCCAGGAATTGTACCTATAGCTAAATATGAGCCATGCACTAAATGATCAGCAATAATAATTGTTTTCAACTGACTTTAGCAGACAACTTTAAGAACCTAAAAAGCTGAAGAGTAGGATACTAAAAGTATTCCACTTAATCAACTTATATAATGTGTTTTGAAGCAGTATTATTTATAGCAGAGGTATCAGCTTAATCCTCTCTTGATATTTTTGACTTTAACCAAACCTATAAAATATGACCAATTTTGGGGGGTGGGTGGGTGGGGAATATAGGGGATCTAAAACACCCAGAAGGCATTTTTCTTCAAGAAAAACAGCCTGTAAAAATCCAGAAATTTGGGGAAAAGGCTTTCCACTGCTTCTTACAAAGTCAAATACTTCCAAACATTTTCTATTATGTTTCTGAAACTCTCTTTACCATTTTAGCAGTATTCCAAATGAAAAAGGACCACTTTGGTCTGGCGAGTGAAGATGCTTTTAATGAGAATGATAATTATTCTTACCAAAACGGCATTGCCATGCTACTCAGAGGCAGTGTGCCCGATAGGGTTGAATTGATAACTGGTGGGAACTTTCTCCAGTTAGTCACACCACGAATCACTTCCTGAAATGACCAGAAACGTGTTAGGAAAAGCTATCCACTATCCCTGTCAGCTGTTAAAACTTCCAGTGACAAGTTTTACCCTATGATGAAGAAACCTCTTTTGTGTAACTGTAGTGCCGTTTGGAAATTTATTGCAATTTGGAAATTTTGGAGCAGGGCAAATGTGATATTCCATGTTGGTTTCTGCATAGGGCAAGGGTAGCTTGAGTTCAAGCAGTCCTGGACAAGGATTCTGAAAAACAAAGAGGAGAAACATTGAGGCAAGAAAAACCTTTGGGCCAACTGGGGGGAGGACTTGACAAGTAATTGTGGAACAGAAAGAAAGAAAAATTTACAGTTATCTTGCATAGCTTTTACTGCCATCAAAAAGAAAACATACAGTGATCCCTTGCCACTTCGCGGTTCGCCTTTCGCGGACTCGGTGTATTGCGGGTTTTTATAAAATATTAATGGAAAAAATATATTGCAAATTTTCGCTACTTCGCGGGTTTTCTGCGGAACTCGATCTGAGACGCTACTGGCCTACATGAGATTGTAAATTATACACGATTGGTTGATTGATGGAGAAGTGACCAACCAGAGAGTGCTGCTTTGTATCCCAGAGCTTGATTGGCTCAGTATAGTAGTGCGTTTACTTTTCATCTGTGCGCAGCTTCCCCATCTCATAGTCTGCTCCTATATTCGGCCATTTCACGTGGAGCATCATTTCATCGCATAGGTTTAGGAATTCAAAACATTTTACAGTAAGTGTAAAGGTACAATACATGCACAGAACAGTGTGCGAATGGTTATTAAGGGAATGGGAAAGGTTTATGTAGCATAAAAGTGTGGGGGAAAGCTTTTAAAGCCTTAAAATAGTGTATAAATACTTAAATAAATATAGCGTCCCTACTTCGCGGATTTTCCTTTATTGCGAGTAGTCCTGGAATGTAACACCCACGATAAATGAGGGATCACTGTATTAGCATATAAAACCAAGTCACACAGGATGACATGCTGATTCTGTTAAGAAAGACTATTAACCTAGCAATTCTGAACGTTGTGATTAGTGATTCGATATTTTTGACTGAGTTCATTCACCATAGCAAAATACAGCTGCTCCTTTTCTACTGTGGGAAAGTAGCCTCTTTAGGCTGAATCTTAGTGGACTATGCAAACCTCACCAATGATGCTCAAATAAATCATGCTATTAAACTTTTATAGTTGGAAGTTGCATTTTAAAAAAGGCTTCCATCCAAGGGACAAATGAAAATTGGCTGCTGATGGAGAGACATCCTTGGAGTGAAAACGGCTAAAATACAACTGTTCTAAAATTATGTAGCAACAATTTTATCTATGTGCATTCCTCATCCTTTGTTGGTTCCTTACTCTGTCTGTTTTACTCACAAAAATTTGAACTGGATAATGGTTTGGAGGGTGAAGCAAAGCTTCAGGGGCTTTCAGGTTTAAGAGGGAAGTGTCCAATTCCTCAGCCTGGGCAACTGAGGGTTCTTCTTTAGAGGCAGATATTAGTGGAATCAGCTCTCTCTGAAAAAAAAAAGGCCGAAAATTAATTCATGGACATAGCATGACCAAAACAACAGACCCAGAAAAGAAAAGTAAAACACAGAACAGACTAATTACCTCTGCGCCTGACTTCAGAGTTTGAGAATACTTTGGAACCTTGTAACAAGTGGCTGCATGATGTACACAGAATGGTTGGTATGCCATGCTACTGAAATGCTGGGGTACCTTGAGATAAAAGAAAACAAAACAAAAACAGATAGCCCTGAAAATCAAATGAATGAACCAAATTAAATTTGAAAAGCACCTGGCTGTTCATGATTCACACACCCCGCATATAACTTGCTACAAAAGATCTCTTGGTACAAGGAAAAGTGTTGTGCCATGGATGCCCTGTGCTTTGAATCTGAAGCAGCAAAGATCCTTCATAGGCACATGTGGGCATCCATGCCTCTCTTGTTGGGCTCCTTCAAGAGGTTGCATCTCTTCCTGGACTCACAGAAGCTGTACAGTCCCAAAAATGTACAGGTGGTCCACAACTTACAATAGTACATTTGGTAACCATTCCATATTGCAATGGCACTCAAAAAAAGTGAGTTGGAACTGTATGTCACACTTAACGGCCCCACACATCCCCATGGTCATATAATCAAAACTCAAGTCAATGAGGAAGCCAGATTCACTTAACGACCGTGTTACTAACTTAACAGTGGCAAGAAAGGTCGTAAAATGGGGCAAAACTCCCTTAACAAATGTCTCACTTAAGAACAGAAATGATGGGCTTGATTGTAGTTGTACACTGAGGACTGCCTGTGTGCATTTGAACTAAGGGGTACTGATAGGGTGAGAGAAGATCCTTGGGAGTAGGTACAAAAGCACTCTTGGACCCTCCTTACTGATAGGTGGCATGGTTACAGTGGGAGCCCAGCAGGGGCAGTTTCTTTAACTGGCTATATTCAGAACTGCCTATATTCTGCTCCTCTAAAATTCCAACCCCCCCAATTAAAAATGAACTTACTGTCATCTCGGGCTGCAATTGAAATCCTACATACTTGGAGATGCCAAATTGGGCACAGCCACTAAACTACTGCTTGCACAGAATGCATTAATTTGACTACCAAACATGATTCGATCAATTGCAGCTAACCTTTAGATCATAAAAGTGGTGGAGCTGTTTGATTTTCACTGAAATAGACTTATGAGGAACTATGCCCAAAACTTCTGGTGCCTGGAGGGAGAAAATAAAAAGAAGCAACAAATCAAGTTGTTATGTGGATTTGCAAAATCAAAACCAAACCAATCCCCAAAACTTTAAAAGTTAGCATTGTATCAGCAAAATCTTGATTTCCATTTTTTAAAAAATTCTTCCAACTTGACCCTTGGAAAAGTAAGCTACTGAAGGGAGCAAGCGTCAGAGATTCATTTTTCCTTCCTCACTTCCTATTCTATTTCTTCTTCCGTGATAAAAATGTCTATTTTTCACCACCATTCCCTTGACTCTGTTTCAATATACCCCAACCCTTTACATTCTATGTATAGTTTGTTTGGTAATAGGGGCTATAGGTTTTTTTTAATTTTTTTTTTTTTTGTTATTTGGTTGCTAGCTACCCAGAGAATATATTTTAATATGGATGGCCATATATATTTTCTAAATAAATAAATTTATGAGAACATTTGGTGAATCAGTTTTAACTTGAATAGCCATATTGGTTCATGGAAAGGAAATAAAAAATCCAACAACTGTTTTAGGATAATACCTTTAACATCTAAAAGTACAATTGTGAAAAATTAAGAGAATTGAGATTTAGTGCTCATAATGTTCACAAACTTGTTTTGACAGCTTCATTGATGTTGGTTCTATATAGATTGGTGACTTCAGAAAAAAGAGGGTTCAAAAAGGATTCATAGGGATTGCATTGTTGATATCCTCCTGGTGGTACTTACCAGTTCATCAGCCCATTGTGGAGGATTGTAAGTAGGGAATTCAAATGGCTGTATTCGAGCTGCAATCATGGCAAAAGGCATTCTCTTCTCCTCTTCGTTTATGGCAGCTGTGCTGGATGTTTTAAAACTGCTGCATTCTGCCACATGGAGACAGACATGGACAAATGCTAAGATCTGAAGAAACATTGGATGGGTGACAGATGCATTCTGGTGCTTCATCTAGTCATTTACCTTTTGATTCCAAAGATGAGGAAGAAGAGGACAAGCTGTATCTTTTCACTTTTTCCTTGTGCTCTATCATTTGATTTTTATGTGTCAAATGGGACAACCTATTTACCCATCTTCTATGGCTTCAATAATTGTGAGTTATGGCCCAGCAACAAAGAACTGGGGAAATGCAGAACAATGAAAAAAACTGGGCCCACTTGACAATGGAAATTGCCTTCATGGAAATGTTTTTCTAATTACTTACATCTAATAAATTCCATGTTTTCATCACACATTTTACACATTGTGGCGGTAAATATTTTAATTGGCCTGTACTTGTAAAACAGTGTTTCTCAGTTATTTTCTGTTGTGCACTCCCTTGGAAGAAGTAAACATTTCGTGTGCCCCCAACTCTTCACAGGGACGATTGTTTGAAATATTCAGCACGTTTTTGTTGAAAAAACTCAAGCGGCTTATCAGTATGATTGGGGTGTAGTGTGTTTAAGTGACGCCTTAATTTATTTGGCTTTATGCTGTCCGCTGCCAACATTTTTAGACATGGTAAATATACCATGTCTTTCCTTATCTCCCACCATAGTCACAGTGAAACCAAGCACTACATACGCTTCATCACATTTCCTTATCGTAGCTTTCACGAGACGTACATTTGTCACATTATCTCCATCTCTCTCCTCCTTTCTTTTCATCCCTGTGAAATATTTTTCCACAGTGTCTCTTAAGGGTTTGTTATATGCACTTCATATCTCTTACTCTGTGCTGTGTGCTATTGTTTGGTGAAAAATCCTCTACCCCCTGTGGCAAAAAAGCATGTTCCCTAGGGTCATGCACCCCCCAGGGGGCCCACTCCACTATTAGAGAAACACTGTGTAAAAGAAGCAAAAACTGGCAGTAGTTTGTAATTCTGAGAGTTACCTGTTATCAATCTCTTCTCTTCCTCTTCTTGTTCTTTGTACTTCTTAAATACGTTATGAAGCAAATTTATCACTTTATCTAGCCGAATCTGAATCAGGACCTATAACAATGATTAAAACCTATTCAGTGGGGTTTTTTAGTAATTCTGTAAAGTGTTCTTTGAGTGGTCTATCTTTGAGATATGTTCAGCTAGGTGCCATCAGTCGACTAAAAAGTGAGGCTCAGCTTTTCTCTATTAAAAATATAAATGTTTATAGAACATAAATGTTTATAGAACAATCTTGAAAACAGTTAAACAAATAATTCTTTGGCATATGTTTTTAAACTAAAGCACAATAAATAAACACTGAGATATCACAACAATATATATTGGAGACAACAGGCCAAAATACTGTTTTTAACTTTTTGCAAACAAGTCAAAAATTGCAAAATGTTCCTGAAATTATATAAAATAACTGAAAGATGATGGATGATCACCAATGCATTATTGTAATTACTCAGAACTTGGTGGCTACAACTCCCAGAATCCTCAGTAATCCTGGTATTTAGCTATGTAGGCTATGACTGTGGAAGCTGCAGGTCTCAAATATCTGGAAAGTAGCATAACGGGGAATAATAGACTAAACACATTGGGAGTAAATAGATTGCAGTGCATACCTCGGCTTATCCTAGCTGTAACTGAACACCCAAATTTCTAAAAATAATCTTTCAAAATTATAGGAACAAAAGGTTTAAAGGAACACAAAACTTTCCATAGTAAATATTCTGATACTCATTACTAGACAATGACTAGTTGTAATTTGTCAAATTAAACATGATATGAAGCCAGTTAAGCTTCATAACCATGATATCTAGATTTGAGCCAATTAAAAAGCAAAAAGTGCAGGGGGGCGTTTTTATTATCATCACTTATTTATTTGGAGAAATTAACTATCTCATATTAATTTCGCCAAATAGTTACCTCAAAAGGTACGGTAGTGCTGTATTGAAAAGAGTAAACATAACAACTGCAATAGCGAATTAAAACTAGTTAATAGCATGAATTTATTGAAATACAATTTGATCAGCAGAATAGTATGACCCATGGGGAGAAAATAAATATAATGTCTTGTTAAAATCAAGAATTGAATTACTGCATTTTATTTATTTATTTTATTATTTATTTATTACATAGATTTGTATGCCGCCCCTCTCCGAAGACTCGGGGCGGCTCACAACACGTGGAAACAAATCATAAATAATCTGACAATTTAAAATATTAAAGATTTAAAAAAGACCCCATATACTAACAGACATACACACAAGCATACCATATATAAATTAAACATGCCCAGGGGAAGATGTTTCAGTTCCCCCATGCCTGACGGCAAAGGTGGGTTTTAAGGAGTTTACGGAAGGCAGGAAGAGTAGGGGCAGTTCTAATCTCCAGGGGGAGTTGGTTCCAGAGGGCCGGTGCCGCCACAGAGAAGGCTCTTCCCCTGGGGCCCGCCAACCGACATTGTTTAGTTGACGGGACCCGGAGAAGGCCCACTCTGTGGGACCTAATCGGTCGCTGGGATTCATGCGGCAGGAGGCGGTCTCGGAGATATTCTGGTCCAATGCCATGAAGGGCTTTAAAGGTCATAACCAATACTTTGAATTGTGACCGGAAACTGATCGGCAGCCAATGCAGACTGCGGAGTGATGGTGAAACATGGGCATACCTAGGTAAGCCCATGACTGCTCTCGCAGCTGCATTCTGCACAATCTGAAGTTTCCGAACACTTTTCAAAGGTAGCCCCATGTAGAGAGCATTACAGTAGTCGAACCTCGAGGTGATGAGGGCATGAGTGACTGTGAGCAATGAGTCCCGGTCTAGATAGGGCCGCAACTGGTGCACCAGGTGAACCTGGGCAAACGCCCCCCTCGCCACAGCTGAGAGATGTTTTTCTAATGTGAGCTGTGGATCGAGGAGGACGCCCAAGTTGCGGACCCTCTCTGAGGGGGTCAATAATTCCCCCCCCAATAATATCCTTCGATAATAAGATATTATTCTTTGGAGTGCACAAAACAGTATTAATACTGGCTAAACAGAGATGATACATTTCAAATTATTTCAATTTAGCAGAGCATTTTCTTATTGAAAATTGAGACATATTTTTCTAAACTTAGAAGATTTATCAGTCGATATTTTAAAAAAATTAGAGCCAAGTGTTGCGAATATTAAAGGTTATAATAGCTTTATAATATATATTGGAATTTCTTCATTTTAATGCTTAGACTTTTTTATTTTAATCAGATCTTAGAACTTTTCATACTGGAGCAAAATACAAAGGATGATGTTTCTATTTTATGAAAAATAAATCATAGAGAATATTTACACGATCCTATTATATGTTCTAAAAAGTGTGTGGGGGGGGGGAAACAGACCTCCACAGAGTTTAGCCCAAAGGAAATTACAAATATAGACTCTACCCTTTCCATTTCAACTAAATGGAAAGTATTTCTGGGAAAAATACACAACTCTATTCATGCACGTAAACACTGTGAATCTACAATAGCGCAGAGGTGGGTTCCTACCAGTTCTAAATGGTTCTTTAGAACCGTTAGTAAATTGCCAATGATGACACAGAGCCACTTCTTGGATTTTGTTTCTGTGCATGCGCAGAAGCGATTTTTTCATTGCTGCAGGGGGCACACACGTGTGAAACGCATGTGCGCACCCGGCACCACCCAGCGCAACCGAACTGGCAGCAAAATGAACCGGAACACACCCCTGCAATAGCTCCAATAAGTACAATTTTAAAAAGCGCTCATCTCTTAGGCAAATTGATCAGGTACCACCGTATATCTATAGGATCAGAAAAAGTCTGTGCAAAAATGAATAAGTATATCTGCAGCTGGTATCTGCATATGCGTATTTACCTGCAGCAATTTTGTTTCAGTACCTTTCGTGCAGCTTGTTGGAATCGCTGTTGAATTCTGTGCTTGTGATACCAAGGATTATTAAGCAGAAGGTCAAAAGTCGGCTGAAATTGGGGACTCTATTGGCAGACAAGAGAAGAAAGTTGCAGCCACATAAATGCTCAGAGTTTGGAATTTTAAACAGTGATACTACCAAATTAATGTACTACATTTAATTTAACAATGGAAGATTAGTCAGGAATCCTGAACTTTGTATCTGCCCAAAATTGGTAAGCAGTAAGCAGTACAAAAGTAGGGAAGAACCCTGAAGCTTGCACCAGTTCCTTAAAGGTAAAAAGGTCAAGGTTTTCCTCGCACATATATGCTGGTCGTTCCCATGAACATACATGCTAGTCATGCTCATCTCCATTTCAAAGCCGAAGAGCCAGGGCTGTCTGATGAGGTCTCTGTGGTCCTGTGAGCAGCATGACTAGGTGCCAAAGGCGCATGGAACGCTGTTACCTTCCCACCAAGGTGGTCCCTATTTTTCTATTTGCATTTTTACATGCTTTCGAACTGCTAGGTTGACAGATGTTCCTTGAGCAAACCAGTTCCTTAAGCAGTACCTATTAATAACTACAGGTAGTTCTCGGGTTACAACCATTCACTTAGTGACTGTTTGAAGTTACAACAGCACTGGGAAAAAAGTGACTGATGAACGTTTTTCACATTTGCGACTGTTGGTAGCATACCCACCGTCATCTTGTCAAAATGCTTGGCAACTGGCATGTATTTATGACAGCTGCAGTGTCCAAAGGTTATGTGGTTAGGACCACATTATTTACGGGACTGCTTTTTGTCTCACACGTCCCAGCAACTGATTAGATCGCACAGAGTGGGCCTTCTCCGGGTCCCATCAGCCAAACAATATTAATTGGCGGAACCTTGGGGAAAAGCCTTCTCTGTGGCAGCTCCGGTCCTCTGGAATCAACTTCCCCCAGAGATTCACACTGTCCCCACTCTCCTGGCCTTGGAAAAGACTCTAAAATGTGGCTTTGCCGGTAGGCCCTGGGCTGTTGAGCGACAACACTCTGCTCCGACCAGCAGTATGAATGATAGATGGATGAATGTATTTTAATATTGGGGTTTTAAATTTTAAATTTGGTCTTTATTGTTGTATGCCACCCTGAGTCTATCAGAAGAAGGGTGGCTTATAAATCTAAATGAATGAATGAATGAATGAATGAATGAATGAATGAATGAATGAATGAATGAAGATAAAAAGAAACAAAGAAACAAAGAAATAAATGTGATCCCCTTTTGCAACAAGCAAAGTCAACGAGGAAGCTTAACTTTGCTATGAACTTAACCACAGCGATGATTCACTTAACAATCATGCTAAGAAAGGTCATAAAATGGGGCAAAATGCACTCAAATGTCTTGCTTAGCAATGGAAATTGCTAAGCTTAGCAATGAAAATTTTGGGCTCGATCATGGTCGGAAATCAAGAACCGCCTATAAATGGGTTTATCTTTGAAGATCTAAACTCTGTGTTCTTCAACCTGCTTCCTCCCAGATGTTTTAAGCTTCAGCTCCCCTGAATTTGGCCATGTTAGGTGGGGATTGTGATGAGTTAAATATCCAGCCCATCTAGAGGCAGGTGGCTAAAGAAGTTTATTAAAAGTAAAATTAAAGAATTTTAAAAAAAATCTAATCTAAATCATATTCAAAGATTTATGATGGCAACATAGTTTTTTTCTTTTTTTTAACCAACTTCATATGAATTAAATCTAGGAGACTTCTGCTAAACCTGGTATCTTCCACCTGATCCCTGTGCAATACTAATCTAATTGTGTTAAGATATTCATGAATTGGGAGAGCTGATGGTAACAAGGTCAGCCAATGAATAGGCATTGCAACTAAGTCAGCCAATGGGAGCTAATCACTTCTGAGTCTGTGCAGAGAATCAAAACTGAATGCTTAAGATTAAAGCTGGGTGTGGCTCAGTCCACTCTGCTCTCTGCCCACTCTGTACTCTCTGTGTTTATCTGCTCTGGTGAAATGAAACTAACTCTCCTGTTTTTGTTTACTTGTAACTACGTTGAAGAAGAATCTATATTGGTATTGTAAAATTTACTTCATCTTTATTCTGCTATATAAAGAAGTTAATGAATCCCGTTGAATCAGTCATCTGTGTGTGCTTCTGGAAATTGATTTTTCTGCAACAAACGCTAACGAATTCTCAGTTGTGCAACTCCAAACATCTAGACCTTCCCGCCGATTAATATTCTGACAAGAGTGCAAGACAATGGAAATAAACATTTACTGGTATACTTTAATTTTAAAAGTATGATTGCATCTACTTTTAACTCTATTTAAACCTTTTAACCCTTTTTAACAAAACCGTACCTCACTGATGTGTCGGACGATACGTCTCAGCAATATTTCAATATGCTTTCTTTCAAACTCCTTTTCCAGAATGGGGACTCTTCTTTTAATCTAGTTTGGACCATAAAGAAATGAATAAAAGACATCAATCAAAAGCATTGTGTTTAGTAATATAAGCAGAGCTGATTAGCAAAATGTTGCATACCAAATATATGTATCTTATCCACACGGTTCCTACTATTAGCATCCACACACAAACTGCTGTGAACATAGAGCAGGAATAGACATACAACCTGCCAGATGTTTTAGACTATAGTTTATGTATTTGCAATTATCATATTGGTTGGAGCTAGAAGTCTAAAACATCTAGATGGTCCAAGTCTCTTAATTCTCATGACAGATTAGGACTGTTTTCAGACACAAAGCTCCAAATATTGTGCCATCGTTGCTTTCCTCCAAAATTGAAAATTTAATTGTAATGTTATAGCTCCCAGGAATCTAATGAGATCTATATATGGAAAAAAACAGTTGCCTTTTGAAAGAGGGGAAGCCATGACCTGGATGACTGAGAGTTGTCAACAGACATTTATATATGACTGTTTAAGCTAACTCAAAATGTTTCTTCTCAGAACTATTTGAAAAATTCACTTATGACCTGTCCTCAACGTTACATCTGTCACACCACCCACCTGGTCCTATGATCAACAATTCAGGTACTTGTCAACTAGCTTGCCTTTAAAATGGTTGCAATGTCTTGTGGTCACATGATCATGGTCTTCCCAGTAAGGTTCCAACAAGCAAACTCAATCGGGGAAGTCTGATTTGCTTATCGACCATGAGATTCACTTAACAACCATGGTAAAAAAAAATGCCGCTAAAATTGACTCTGGTCATGTGACTTTACAACTGCACCAATGTATGATGGAAATTCCCATCCCAGTTGTGGACTACCTGTATCTAACAGAGATAGATATTGACAAAAGAGGGATTTTAATTAGAAGAATTAAAAGAAAAAAGTAATTGCAGATGATATGTGGATTCCTTAGATAATTTTATACAGCTGAAAGCAATCTTAATTCGAAGATCTTCAACCTATTCAGAATAAAATCCAGCTATATTCAGTGAGATTCCTTTCAGAATCATAAGATAAGGCCTGCAGGGATAATAATCAAAGCCCTGCAGCAAGCTACACTTGAAGATGAGAAGGTGATTTGGAATCTTCATGGAAGCTCAAATAAGGTCCACTGACACTTTCTTAAAGGCTGATCACGTGCCATCTTTGACGTTGGCTCTTAGTTAAGCAGCACCTTTCCCTGGTTTTATGCCATCGTAATCCAACAAAGCCAAGCAATTTTCTACTTTCAGACTGGATTGCTGCACAGCCCTAATAATCATTTCAAAGCGCTTGGGAAGGGATTATAATTTTAACACCATCTATCCGGTTTCACATTCCTGCTGTTCATTAAAAAATACCTCTTTCAAGGAAAATTGACTGGGAGTACAGAGTTATGTTTTGGAAAAAGTAAATTGAGAGAAGATGTGAGAGACGATGGAACTCACAAAATTGTAATAAAGAATAGAAATTAAAAAAAACACAAAGGGTTGGAAAGCGACAGATCTCTGGTTTCACAGAAGAGCTCATATTCTTCTATGGCAGTGTTTCCCAACCTTGGCAACTTGAAGATATTTGGACTTCAACTCCTAGGAATTCTGGGAGTTGAAGTCCAGATATCTTCAAGTTGCCAAGGTTGGGAAACACTGTTCTATGGGACAGGACACCATCCAAGTGCATATACCAAATGAAAATGAAGGACTCCGAAAGAAATAAAGCAGTAGTGTTATCTTTGGATCCAAAGGGATTGTCCAGCAGACTCTCCCCATTTCTCTTCTGCTTGCTTGCCTTTTCTTTTGACATTGCATGTGAACTCTGGAGTTAGGAAAATAAACCAATTTTTAAAATAAGAATAAGATATACAAAAGATTATGGCAACAAGAATGATGTCTGCTGTGTTTCAAAATAAGACCCCATCTTTTTTAATCTAAAAAATTATTCTACCCTCCTGATATTTCCCAGAATATATGAAGCCAGAGTTCCAAAGCTGTGTCTTTTCTGAAGGCAAATGGACTTTTTTAGTGTTTTCTTGGGAAATGTTTTGCTTTTCATCCAAGAAGCTTTTTCAGCTCCTGAAGCAAAAGAAAACAACAAGAAAGTCCAGTTGTCTTTTTTTTTGGGGGGGGGGGGGGAAGGGGGGGAATCAACTTTGGGACAACCATGACCCGGATTATTTAGAATAGCCATAGATATATAAAGCCAGGGATTATTTTTATATTCTATAACTCTACTCACCTTGTAAATTTCTTCTTCCTTCACTCGATCTTCAAGGATTTGCTTCTGAAGAGTTGGACATATTGGATCTTTACCTAAATGAACTTGCCTATGTTTTAAATTCAAAAAAGAGTTTTGTTATAAAAAAAAAATCCATTTTTTTCCATTTGAAGAAAAATAAACGTAATATAAAAATGACTTGTAGATTACCCTGTCACTTCACTACACACATCAAATTAATCAATCATATTAATGCACATTACTGACAGTGAGGTGACAGGATATATAACAATATTCTAGTGTTGAACATTTTAAAAATCCACCTATTTTAGTCAAAGAAATGAGCTTCTTCTTAAGTCACACAATTTTAAAATGCTTGGCTGACTTTCGCTTCATAGGGTTTTTACAAATTTAAAACTGTGGGACTGGTAATTAATAATAGATAAGCCAGCTCAAATATCCTAATGGCTAATTCATACATATGTAAAATCATGGCTTGTTTCAACTCTGGTAATTAAACATCACAATGGCTAGATTCACAGAGCGCAGTAAACCACAAATAATGGTTTGAAAGTAATAAATTAGGTTAACATACAGTATTATACTTTGCCAGGATTTGGTTTTACATTTTTTAATGTCTTAAATGCCGCAACCCCTTAATACAGTTCCTCATGTTGTGGGGACACCCAACCATAAGTCTAGTGCCAATTCTCCCAACAGAGCTTTAAACTGATTGGCAGGAAAGTTACAGGGACATCCCCACTGTAAAAGTCTGATTGGTCGGATTATAAAAATATGTTCCTAGGCACCAGAATAGAAGCTTTAGTTCCTAACACTATGGGAAATTTATCTTTTCCCATGGTCTTAGGCAACCCCTGTGAAACAGTCGTTCGACCCCCAAAGAGATCCTGATTCCCAGGTTGAGAACCACTGTCTTAGCATTGGTTTAATCTAGTCAATGGATTGTATCCATTGGTGGCTTGTAACGATGCTTCTCTTCATGTTAAAGCAATCAATCAATCAATCAATCAATCAAATGGTCAAGCAATGCACTTTATTATTTATTATTCTTCCTTATTACTTCTACTTTTCCACATTATTCTAAAACCTCTATCAAGCCTCTTTATTACCATTGGATGTATGTGTTATTACACCTAGAGTTAATACAAGGCCACCAACAGATTTTAAAATCTTTCTTCCCACTTTTGTTGGTATCTGCAGCTTACCTACAATGAAAAAAACTAACCACAATTTCTGGAAAAGTAATAACTGCAATCAGATACAAACTGAGAAATGATAATTATGTAACTTTTATTGCAAAACCTCTTTTGTTAATATCCTAAGTGGCAAAATGATTTGATTGAAAGAGTTACAGTATTTTAATTTCCTGCCTGTTTGATATGAAGTGTGCCATCACTCACCACTTAAGTTGATTAATTTCCTCTTCTTGTACATCCTGCTTGACTTTTAGTTGAAAAACAGCTTCTTTTACCTGCCGTGTTTTAGTTCCTCCATCACCTTGAGCTCCTAGGACTGCATAACACAGAAATAAAAAACTGTAAATCAAGATATTAAAAGGGCACTGAATTACTTGATTCAGGGTAGCATTAAGCATATTTCCCATTATTAAATATCTGACAGAAGAAGATTATTATTGAGAAATTGCAAGATTTCAAAACACTGCACTGATATCAGGAGCATCCTAAAATAATTAACTTAATAATTATTAAATTATTATCATTAACTACATTTTATATGACTTCCTACATGATACACACACACACACAAACACACACACAAAGAATAAATGCTAATTTATTATATACATGATAAATTTGTGGAGTCCTTGGTAAAATAAATTTAAACTGTATATACGGTAATATGGCAGGATAAAATCTAATATTATGTATAATAAGAACACACGTTGGAATTGACAAAAATCACTGTCAGTTAATTGCAAAAGGCAGCTTACATATTTTCCGGAGTATAAGGAGCACCCTTTTCCTCCCTAAAAGAGGCTGAAAATTTGGGTGTACCTTATACTACAAATGTAGCTGTTTTGCTTTTTTCCCAGCCCTAAGTAGGTGCTAATGATCTTCCTAGCTTCCTACTCCCTCCAAAGGTTTTTTTCCCCCTAAGTCTTTGCAGGCTTTTCATTCCTACTCCTTCTGAAAAGGCTTTTTCAGCCCTAAAGCAGTGCCGATAATTTTCCTGGCTTAGAGCATTTATTTTTATTCCTACTCCCTCCGAAGCAGTTCTTTCCTTCCCTAAGTCTTTGCAGGTTTGTTTTCATTCCTACTCCCACTGAAAAAGGTTTTTTTCAGCCCTAAGCAGGGGATAAAATAATGTGCTGAACAGACTAAGGACGCTGATCAGATGAATACCTGGTAGGTAGACTCCCCCCCCCCCCCCTATTTTCCTCTCCTAAATGTAAGGTGCATCTTATACTCCGGTGCGTCTTATATTCCAAAAATACGGTAACTGGAACAGCTTCCATCCTGTGATGAGACCTTTAACACCATCAAACGACGTCTGCCTAACTATTTTTGAGGACTTGATTGGTGGATAAAAATGCCAAATCGAGTCTAAATATAGGGCTGATTGTGCAACCAAACAACAATAATAAAAGTTATTACCTTCCCTTAAATGTTTAATCTTCAATTTGCCAGGTTCCTGAATCAAAACTGTTCCCACGGCGTAAGGATTTGACAAATCAACAGGGAACCTCAAGTTTTTATATTCAACAGTCTATGGAAATAAATAGGTTATGTCAAAATGACTGTTGAATGTTATTTCCTTCCTTTATAGCAACCATTTATCTTTGTCCATTCTGTACCTGTCCTTTTTGTGGAGGCCTGGGTTTTCTGTCTTTCGGCGATAGCGTTTTCTGTGACAGGCACACTACTGCTCTTTCAGCAGACTTTGGTATTCTTTGCAAAACTGACTCTTGGTTCTCCAAATCTCCTCTTCTGGAATGGGGGGGGAGGGGGAATACAGAAATTTTCAGGGAGGGGGACATATTAGCATTATTATCTGGGTAATGAAATATCGCTCTAGAAAAGTAAATCTCTAGTAAAGAACGGAACCCTTGGGAAAATTACATATATGTATTCATGCAGCACAAACGGAGACATTTCCCTTTCCACCGTATACATTTGAACCGGTTCCTGCTATTTTCAAGGAAAAAGAGATGTGCTAGAGCAGAGGTGGGCAACTATGGCCCCTTTATGACTTGTGAACTTCAACTCCCAGAATTCCTAAGACAGCATGTTAGGTTCAAGAATTTTGACCTCATCGCTCTAATGATCAACTGTACCCTCTTGGCACTTGTCAATGCTTCCTGCAGCCAGTTTATAGATGAGAGTATCAAAAAGAGGAAACAGATGGTTTTCTACTGCTTGTCTGCATCACATAGCCTGCTGCATTAGCTAAATAAGGGAAAGAAGAAGAAAAGGCAAGCTGACCTCTCTTTAGGGAAAAGTAAAGCTGCTTCTATGTGCAGCTGGGATTGTGGAGAAGTCATAGCTCCATGGCTTTTTGGAGGAAGAGGAGGAGACCGATGAAGCTGGCATTCTCAACAATGTGAAAGCCACTTCACAAGTTTGGAGACGGTACTATGATCACAGTGTTTCCTCTGGTGTTGGGCTGAGTTGATTAGCTTCTGTTAATCATCCTGAGTTAATCAGTTTAGTTTCTGAAGACAACTGGAATCCATAACACAGCAGTGAGTCCCTTGCAGGTGGAAGGGGTCTATGACTAGTGTGATAATAATTCAAGCTCTCAATGTAAAAGTTAAAAGAACTATTTTATAATGTCCTAGTTCCATTTGTCTCTTTTTACAGGTAGTCCTCGACTTAGGATGACAATTGAGGTCAGAATTAAGGTTGCTAAGTGATAAATTTGTTTTGTCCCATTTCACAACTTTTCTCACCGTATTTCTTAAATGAATGAATCACTTCAGTTGTTTACATTAGTTAACATGGTTGTTAAGTGAATCTGGCTTCCCCATTGACTTTGCTTGTCAGAAGGTCACAAAAAGTGATCACATGACACCGGGACACTGCAACTGTCATAAATATGAAACAGGTGTCAAGCATTCAAATGTAAATCATGTGACCGTGGGATACTACAGTGTGAAAAATTATCATAAGTCATTTTTTTCAGTGCCGTGTAATTTTGGTCACTAACCAAACTGTTGCAAGTCAAGAACTACCTGTATATTAAGTGATTCTATTGCTGACATGCTGCACTGCACTTTACAACTCAAATGACAACCTTTCACCTAAATTTGCCCTCCAGGCATTAGTTCATTAGGTCCAAAGACGAACTACAAAAATGGTGGACGGTCTTAAGCATAAAATGTATCAGGAAAAACTTAATGAACTCAATCTGCATAGTCTGGAGGACAGAAGGGAAAGGGGGGACATGATCAAAATATGTGAGCCACCCTGAGTCTATGGAGAGTCTAATAAATCTAATCTAATCTAATCTTTAAATATGTTAAAGGATTAAATAAGGTTCAGGAGGGAAGTGTTTTTAATAGGGAAGTGAACACAAGAACAAGGGGACACAATCTGAGGTTAGTTGGGGTAAAGATCAGAAGCAATGTGAGAAAATGTTATTTTACTGAAAGAGTATTAGATCCTTGGAACAAACTTCCAGCAGATGTGGCTGGTAAATCCACAGTAAATGAATTTAAACATGCCTGGGATAAACATATATCCATCCTAAGATAAAATACAGAAAATAGTATAAGGGCAGACTAGATGGACCATGAGGTCTTTTTCTGCCGTCAATCTTCTACGTTTCACAAAACAATTGTTTTGTGAAATAATTCAGCTTTGCTACTTTCCTCTACTAGCCAGTGTCAGGAAACACAGTTGAATAATGTTATCTTTTCACTAGTCCATTACCTAGGAGTCTTAGTAAACATGGTCTAATACCATGATGGTGAACCTTTGGCACACAAAGCCCTCTCTGTTGGCATGTGTGCCATCACTACCTGCTCTTCTGGTTTCCGGCATGCCAACTGGTCTTCCCATGCGCCAGTGCAGCAGAAACCCAAAGATCAGCTGTTCAGTGTGCATGCCAGCCAGCTGGTCTTCGGGCTTCTGGTACTTTGGCGCATGCATGCACATGCGTTCCAGTTTGGGCACTCAGTGCCGAAAAGGTTAGCCATCACTGGTCTAGTCAAATTATCATTGAGGCAATGCAAAAAAAGAGTTTAACCAGGACTGATATTTTATAGTACATCAATTTCAATGGGAGATAAACATAATTAACATTTTCAACATATGTTTTTGGGAGTTTGACTTACTCAGTTGATATTTTTTTCAATAGGTAACCCTCAGTTGCAAATATTATCTAATGAAGATCTCTCTTAACTAATATTCAAAGCATTATGAGCTTCACATACATTAAGTTTAGGTGTGGGGTAGATGTTCCTGTGAACGTACAACTGTAAGGTTTTGAATTAAACTGCGAAATCCACAACTGGATTTTTATTTGGGCTGTCCCATATTCAAAAGGTGCAAAGGTAATCATCACTTCTGTTTTCCCACTGGCTGGAATTATTCCTGTAATAAACAAACAAAATGTTACATTGGAATTAATGTACTTATTCTAAAAAGCTGCTATTCTTTTCCTGTCTAAATACATATACTCTCTCTCTCTCTCTCTCTCTCTCTCTCTCTCTGTGCGTGTGTTGTTCCAGGTGCTGCAAGAGAGAAAATATTTTGATCATCTGATTGGAAAATGGAATGTTGCTAGGCAAAGCAACCTTCGACTACTTGGGTTGATTTCCAAAGAATTAAAATGTCCTTCTCTGGACCTTTGTACATATCATACATTGACTGCTCTTGTGGCCCAATGTATCAAAATAGGATTTTGGAATAAAAATAGCTTTGAATTAAATTATTTTTGAATTCAAAAGCCTTTTGTTTCCCTGGAAAGATTTGGAATCAAGTTTCCCAAATGATCAGTTTAGAGCTAATATATTTAATTTAATTTGTTGGTTTTCGCATTTATGAACTGCCCATCTCCTTCATATCATTCTGCTGTTTTGAATTGGTGGGTAGGGTTAATTTCCCCCAAATTAGATGCACTGCCCTGAAAAGCCCAATAAAAGTATTTCTGCCTGTGTGAATTGGTAGTTTTTGACAGTTTTGAGTATGTTGCCTCCCCCTGCATTTCAGTTAGGATTGCTTTCTTAGAAATTCATGACATGGCTTTCCCAATTCATCCCTTTTTCAAATCCTCCCCGTTATTTCCCTTATTTTTCATTCCAATGTCTGGACACAATTATAAAGAGGATTTGAAATCAAAATAAAGTGTTTTGATTATGAGAGGTCAGTTTTGGTTAGCTTTACAAAAAGAGGCTTTGTGAACCTTTCCTCTCCTACGGAGACTGCCATCCAAGGCAGGCTAAATTTTGAAACTATATTTCAAAAATCTATGCTTGAGCAAATGTCCCCATTATCAAGGCAGAGAAAGAAATAAGTATATTAAGGAGTAGTGGACAGTCCAGTGCACAGTCCCAGTTGGAAAAATGGAGATCCACATGCATCTCCACATTCCCGATGTGTGCATGTGCCTGCCCTCATGAGATTCAGCTTCTGTGCATGCCCAGGAAGCGAAATCCTGCGCGAGGATGCTCACATGTGTTGAGATTTTGCCGATTTTCTGTGGGTTTTTGCGTCCTTGTGTGAGATTTTGCTTCCTGTACATGTGCAGAAGCCAGCATGCGCATCCGTGCACACTGAACGTGCCCGCACCCGTTGCCGGGAGCACACCGGGAGTGCCGGCGATGGGCAGCCCTTCACTGATGTTAAGTTGATTTGCTTTGGATGTATAAATTAGAAACCTATGGATATGTTCACAGAACATGCTCAGTGAAAATCAAACAGAGCTTGGGAGGACTTAAGGTTACACATGAAATCATCCCAGAAGACAGCAATTTAACATTCACTCACTCACTCATTCATATGATTATGTAAAATTGTAAACATTCATGAAACACTGCTTCCCTTTCAGAACTTACCTGATGCGGGTTGTACAGTAAAGGCTTTGTGGGATTGAAGGTACTCAATCTGAAACTCAAAATCCATGGGGCAGCTACACTGCAGAGGGATCACATAAGACTTACTGAAAAAGAAGAACAGGACAAATTAGCAAATAGTTATATTCAAATTTTTAATATTATCATTCCAGCAGTAGCATGGCAGAAAATATGCTGATAGGATGGCATAAAACCCGGAACCTGTAAACAGAAGAGCAATTTTCAAAAAAATGACGGTGATATGTGAAATTAAAGCCTGTTCCAATTTAAATGATTTGCACCCAAATTTTATTTAGTTTCCAGAGGACGAGCTACACGAATATGCAATAATCAAGCCACTATATTAGGTAAGTTCTGATTTCATATTTTATGAAAGTTGGCAGTCTCGTATTAATAATTGAAAACATACCTCTGTATGTGTGTAATTTATTTTAGTAAGGTTTGAGCTTTTGCATTACGAATTCATATAAAAGGCAGCTTCCTGTTTTCAAACACCCAAAATAGACCTCACTTGATTTTAATTTAAATATTCTTCCTTTTAAAAAATTCACTGCTCTAATTTATTTATTTATATTTCATATTTCTATGTCATCCATCTTCCTGCTAAATTCAGTGAGACTTACTTCTTTAATAGGTCTGCAATATTGCACTGTTATGATTTAAAAATATGCAACCTCACAGACTTTGTTCTGTTTTTAAAACATGGCAAAGTCTATGAAACTGCACATTTTTAATTCAGTAAAATTAATTCTGTAAAGTAACCTGAAAAAACCCCCACACTAATGGCTGTGGATAGAAGACTACAATTTTTCACTTCCATTAATGGGATTCTTCAAGTGGAATGACATGAATAATAAAAACGAACGCCATGTCACAGAAATAACTTGCTGGAAAGTTGCTTTACTGTAACAAGGGATATTTGATAACTAGATTTCTTTACCAAAAAGGGTAGAATTGAGGAAAACTAAACCTAAAACTTGACTCTTGCTTGTAATACATACTGCATATACTGTGCCATATTTATAAAGCCTTGTTTGATAATTGATATGATTATGTGCATGAGTTCATTTCTTGTTTAGGACAACAGCTGAAATCAATAAAAAGCTTGAAATCAATAAAAAAATCTTTACTCCAAACCTCAATATGGAATGCAAGGGTGAAGCCCAGAATGCAATTCTGCCCTGACCCTCTAGGTGGGCATCGGGCAATGGAGCTTCAGGGAATGGACTTCATAAAATCCAATGCTATTTTAACTAGCTTTTAACTTCAATCCGTAGCTTCAATTTGTACCTTCTTCAGTATCTTGTAATTTCCTCCAAGTTTACTTTTCTGTGTACTTTTCTGCTTTACTATTATTTAGGAGGGAAAAAAAATCTGAATATTCTGCATGCATGTATATTTCATTCCATGAACTCCAATATAAACAAACTGTCTCACTTGAATCCTGTCTAGCCGATTACAATGGAATGTAGTTTACATACAGAATTTCCTAAAAACAATCCTTTCTGTCTTTCTTGTTTGTGTGTGTGAATAGTAACAATAGCATCTTTCTTTGATGGGCGTTTAAGAAGTTCAACCTGGGAAGCATTTCTTATCCTTTGAAAATAAAGGAAGCTATGGATGTATAGACTAGAGGGTATGGGCCAAGGATTAAAGCAGAAGGAAAGAAAAGGAAACAAAAGACAGCATTTGTAATGAAAAAAAAGTAAGATTTAAAAGTTAAAAAAAAATCTAAGAAAGAATAACACTCTAATCCTACTCAGATGCACTCAGAAATAATTCTCAGTTCATTTAACAAGTATACTGCTCAAAAAAACAAAGAGAACACTCAAATAACACATCCTAGATCTGAATGAATGGAATATTCTCATTGAATACTTTGTTCTGCACAAAGTTCAATGTGCACAACAGCATGTGAAATTGATTGTCAATCAGTGTTGCTTCCTAAGTGGACAGTTTGATTTCACAGAAGTTTGATTTACTTGGAGTTATATTGTGTTGTTTAAGTGTTCCCTTTATTTTTTTTGAGCAGTGTATATTAGATGGAGAATTTGAACATTCTCCAGAATAATACAAGAGTATCCTGAAAGCTAGAGATAGGCAGGGCTGCCATAAATTTCAGACCTTGCGCCAACAAGAGATATGTGAAATTTATAGCAGAGAGAACTTTTATAACTTTCGGATTATGTATACATCTGCTTGTACAACAGGAAAGAAGTTCAATGTTTGAATATACAATTGAAGTTGGCATCATGAACTCCCTTCAACA
The DNA here is from genome assembly GCF_031021105.1 of Erythrolamprus reginae. NCBI lineage: Eukaryota > Metazoa > Chordata > Lepidosauria > Squamata > Dipsadidae > Erythrolamprus > Erythrolamprus reginae. The sequence goes on from NC_091950.1 coordinate 161,557,480, forward strand.
GACAGAGATGGTATAGTTGAGTATAAAAAGGGCATTGGTCTTACCTGATATGCCTTTTCTCTCAGTAATGGACATAGCATCCAGGAATGGGTTAACTCCATCTCGAATCTGATTGGACTGAGTCTGCAATCTTTAAAGTCAGTTCTCCTCCACCGTCTTCCCCAGCTTGTGACAAAGCTGCATACAGATGTGTGGTCCTTGATGATGACAGTCCAAAATATTCCAGGGCAGGACCAGCAGCTGGGTGATACTTAGTGATGGGCTGCTACTTACATGGTCCAGTGCTCCGTCCCAGTAGAAAATTCTGTGCATCCCCGATGCATGCACAAGCACCACCCGCATGAAATTTGGCTTTTATGCATGCACAACAAGCAAAATCTTGTGCGAGGACGTGCGCATGGGTAAGATTTTGGCAATTTTCCCAGGTTTTTTTGTTTCTGCACACTTAGTCACTAAGATCAACTGAGTCAAAAGAGGGGAAGATGGCAGAGAAGGAGTGACTTTAAAGATTGCAGACTCAGTCCAAACAGATCCTAGACAGAATTAACCCATTCCTGAATGCTATCTCCACCCACATTGGAGAACTTACTACTACTTCTACTAACTTATACTACTCATAAAGGAGAACATTTGTAGTTCAGGAATGAAATGAGGGGTCATTGGTGCTCTCTGAACTTGGTTGTTTTCTTGCAGATGTTTCATTATGTATACTAGGTAAAATCGTCATTACGGTCAGTAAAGGGCTACCATTTTTTTTACTACCACACTGTGGGTGTGGCTTATGTAGGATCCCCTGCATTTTCTTTCAACATATTTCAGTGCAAATTGGGTGCTCTGGGGTGGAGCTCCATTTTTGCTACCCTACTGCGTAACCCACCCCCCTTCGGGCAGTAGCCCCATCCCTGATTATGGTGTTACCTAGTTTGGGTAATGAAACGTCTGCAAGAAAGCAACTAAACTCAGAGAGCAATAATTCTACTCAATTTATACTATGAACACACTATTACTTCATAGCAATTATCCATAGGCATATTCTTTCTCGGTATATAATCATTTATCCCCACCAATATAAAAGCATTCAGATGGGAACGCTTTACCCAGAGTAAAAGATGAAACAAATCCTGGTGGGGTTTTTTTTCAGAACAGTAAGATCAGAGGAAAATAAAAAGAGAGAGAAATACCTCCCCACCAATCACATTTTCTTAACAGATTTAAGACTCCAAACCCCAATAATAATAATTAGATCTTTTGTCTCCCACTTTTAGTTTCTCTCTTTACAAATGTTCTTAGAGTCATCAGTGAACACAACCAGCGTGTAATATCTAGCAATAATTTTACAAAGTAATTCCAGAATTACATTTCACTGTGCCTCGTTACCAAATGAAAAATATATAAATATGGTTAGAAAACAAAACACCCTTCAACTATAATTGCATTCCCCGATTGAATTAATGCTGTAGATGAGGCATTCTGTTCTTTCGCTGCCCACCGGCCAAAGTCTAATTATGCTCATTCTTTTTATCATGCATGAAGAAGAGATGAAAGCAAAGTTATTGCTTTAATAGCCACTTGCCATTGTCCCAAAGGAACATCCGACATATTAATGTGGGATGGAAAATCTACATTATTCATCACAGGATAGGCATGAAGAGGGATCAGCAAAGTTTCATCTCCCTGAGAAGAGAAGAAGAGAAGGATACAGACAGTCTCAGGAGAATTGTGATATAGGGTGAAACTAGTTCTGCTCTCTTACACAGTTACGGCTACACTACTCATATGACTTAAATAATTATGGGGATATTTTAATTCCCAGCTAATATAAAACATGCAGCATATGAAAGGCTAATTTTATACATTTTCCTGGATTTAAGCCCTGGGAGGACTAAACCTGTTAACATTCCTGTTCCTTAAGATTTTGACACCCCAAATTAACATGATCTAATTTTTTCCACTTGCGTGCATGCACACATATATGTAAACCATGCTATTTTTTTTAGGATGAGAAACATTATAGACTTTCTATGAGTTAAATACAATATTAGATCGTTAACAGAGGACTTTGGTATTTAATTGTGCTGTTGGCTTACCTGTTAACTACCTTTTCTTAGATATATGGTATTAGATAGATAGCAGGTTAAATTAGAAGTAAATAGATATGCAGAACTTTATAAATTGTAGGCCTGCTTTGCAAGGGGCAGAAACAATTATTGCTGCAATATATTTATTAGTACAGTATTCAAGTAGGGGGACTATATCTATCTCTAGTCAGTCAGTCCGTCAGTCTATCTGTGTGTGTTATCTTTTCTAATCACATTTTTTAAAAGAAACATTTTGTCTGTTTTATTTCATTAAAAAAATTGGAGCTTGTATTTTAACTTTCTAGATAAAAATTATTGTATTAAAAATAATAAATATTATGCTGAGTTCAGAAAAGGTGTAAGAAACAGGATGCCAAAGTACTTGGGAAAATGAGTTATAAACAGAAAAAAGAAACAGTGAAACTTAGTTACAATTCACTATGCATCAATGTATTCCATAGTTGGTGGCATGCAACCAGTATCTTGTTTTGCAAGAAAATCTCTAAATCAGAAGAATAGAAGAAGAAAAAATTTGGAATAAAACTGAGCTTCCGGTGAACTTGTGATGAATTGGCCAAAATGTGCCAAAGTCATCACTTTTGGCACATTTTGGCCAATTTAGTAACATTCATCACAATTAGTATGAAAACTGCAGGTAGCACAGTGTTAAAGCTGATAACCTAGTTTACAGGTTCCATATTAGGTTCATAAATGTTTTTAAAGAAGCATCCCAGTTCCTAGGAAAGCAATAAAAAAATGCTGGAAACCTGTCACCTACTTTATTTTAAACTAAAGTATAATATTTCTTTTGAGCGTCTATTTCCCTCCCCCAAACAGGGTGCATTCTTTTTTGATTGGCCTTGGAACAAAATAACTTGTAGAAAAGGAATGAGTCAAAGAAGTTGATCATTAAAGTGTCTAAAGAATCTTCAATCTAAGCATAGTAAAAGTATTATTTGTGTGTGCTGAAATCATGAACAGTCAGCACTATCTTGATATCATTGGGCTCTAGCTACCAGCCCTGGACAATATCTTCGCATCTCGGTGTTTTAGGAAATTACTCAACATAGTCAGAGACTCTTCTCATCTTGCTTACAATCTTTTTGGACTGTTGCCTTCTGGCAGAAGATACAGAACAATTAAAACTCGGACCACATGTTTTCTGAATAGTTTTTATCCAAGAGCTATAATTGCACTCAGCCATGAACAATTAGGTCAACTGGTCACCATCAGTGAGCTGTTGGACAATATTACTTAGTCTGTTGTGCGGGTAGTTCAGGGTAGGGAATTTGTGGTGTGTGTGTGCGTGTGTAGGGTGATGTTTTCAGGATTATTATGTATGTTGGGCCTGATCTTTGGGCATTATGTAAATTGTGTTGCCTTAGTATACTGTGTATATACGTTCAATGACAATAATAAAGTATTAATTAATTTGCATTTATAGGAAGAGAATTCCTACCTAGATCTATTGTCTTTTCTTACCTGAGAATGGATTCGGATGCAGTCGTAATAGTATCGCCATTCATCAGGGCAAAAATCAACCATTACTGTAAAGGACAAGCCAGGGACAAGACGCTGCTATAAAAACAGAGCAGAACAATTTCCTATGGAAGATTTCAAATTATTTGTTTTGCAATTTGGTGAAGTTCAAAAAGGAAGGGACAAAATAAATGTGAGCATTCTCAAGGTTACTGAACCCACACTTACAATTTTGTTGTATTTGATCTGGAAATAGTTTGTATCCGGTGGAAGAATATGGATGTTTATAACTTCTCCGGAAATATTTACCAGTTTCTGTAGGATAAAGCAAATAATTCACAAAGAAAGAAAAAAAAGGTGTTCCTGTCAGAATTTTTGGCACAATTACAGACAGAAAGTGATGTAGATAAAATGGTTAACATATAAGTTAATGTGGAGGACACTAATGGAACAGAATACAGTTTGATAACTGGCACTAGTCAATTCAGCTGGGTAATGCCCTTTTTGCTGGAGCTGCATTGGTTGACTCTGGCTTCTGAAACAAACCTACCTACCTACCTACCTACCTACCTATCTACTGTATCTATGTATCTATCTATGTATCTATCTACCTTATCTATCTATCTATCTATCTATCTATCTATCTATCTATCTATCTCTCTCTCTCTCGACGTACCTACCTACCTACCTACCTACCTATCTATCGCCCCGAGTCCTTGTAGAGGGGTAGCATATAAATGTAATAAAATAATAATAATAGTAATAGTAATAGATAGATAGATATTATTATTATTATTACTATTACTATTACTGTTACTATTATTATTATTTTATTAGATCTATCCATCCATCCATCCATCCATCCATCCATCCATCCATCCATCCATCCATCCATCTATCTATCTAATTTATAAGCTGCCCAACTCCTTCCGGACTCTGGGCGGCATATAATATCTAAAAACAGTATAAAAACAATTGAAAATCCATAACAAGAAACTAAAAGTCATTCATATCCTTTGGTCAGAGCTAGGTTCAAAGTCCTGAGTATTACACCATATATAGCCATTATCTTTGGGACTTTCTTCTTCTTGTAGAACCCCTCTGCTCTACTCTGTCTGGTAGAAAGGGAATACAAAACAAGTGGGATGCCGGGATTTGGAGAATTGTATTCTCAGGAATAGCTCCCTCCCTCTAAAATCATGCCCCCCCCCCCAAGGATATCTCCCAAGGACAACAATAGCTTTTATGAACGATAATTAATTTATTGCTTTTAAATGTTTTATGTATGTCATTATCTTTATACACTGTAAGTGGCTTTTTGTCATAAGGATGATACCGGTAATTTATAAATTAAGCAAATTTATATGGCCACCTAACTCACACATAGGATGAATTACAACATTAAAAACCATAACATTAAAACCCTTAACCTACCCACCTTGTATATGTATGTGGATAAATAATAAATAAGTTAATAAATGCATGGATTCATTTCAGGGTGTCAGTTCTCAGTTCTTTTGTTCCTTACCAGCACTTGCTGATGATGTTTTTCTATCTCAAATCCCCCATAATGCATGATGGCAGGTTTAGCTTGTATATAATTATTTCTTACTAGCTTTGTATAAATCTCTGAAATAAAAGAAGAAAAAAGAAACAAAACAATAATTGGCACAGCCAGAAAATAGCTCCAGGAGTTCACTATGACTAATTTTATTTTATTTTTTCTCTAATATTAGATGGACTGATATAAACATGCTCAAGATTTTCCCTGCACAAAAGCAATCCATTTAGTCTACCGAACCACAAACTACCCCATTCCTCAATCTGATGGTCTTTTTTCCCCTGGCCATTAGGTCTCATCCTAAGGTAGCATTATGTATGGGATTCAACTGCAGATCAATTATATTGTATTATTCAATTGCAGTGCTTGCGTTTTGGAGCATCTTAAGATCTAAGATCTGCTTCCACCCTCTTATCCTTCTGCAAGATCATGGGGATCAAATGGGGGGAGTTCCAAACTGGAAGTCACTGTTGGATTGATGGTAGAGTCCCCTTCCCCTCCCTTCCCCCCACCCCACTCTCTGTTTTCCACCTGTCCATCTTTTTGGTTATCATATTGTTGAACCCTTGTTGTATTGCTTTCTCATTGTTTGTTCTATTGTTTTATTGTTTTATTTCTCTTCTGTTTATGCTCCTTTCATTTTCTTATTATTGCAAACTGCCTAGCGTAACCCCAAAGAGAGATGAGCAGGCAATAAATTTAACAAATAACTAATATTATATGTTCATTCAATATGAATGTCTATATAAGGGACAGGCAAAATTGGCTCTTCTATGACATGTAGACCTCAAGTCCCAGAATTCCTGAGCTAGCATGACTGGCTCAGGAATTCTGGGAGTTGAAGTCCACAAGTCATAGAAGAGCCAACTTGGCCTATCCCTGGTCTAGATAGAATGTCAGAAACAATGCTGTTTCCATCTATGTTTCTCTCAGTGCTGTATTACCTATGTAGTATGGGTGAAGTGTTATTATTTATCCATCTTATTATCTTCTTTACTACCTCCTCTTATTGGTATTATGATCGCCCCGAGTCCTCAGAGAGGGGTGGCATACAAATCCAATTAATAAATAAATGGTTATTATTATTCTGTTGGTTTGCAACAGTTTCTGCACTGGAGAAATATTCCTTGTGTGTCTAATTACGCTTGGCTAAACAAAGTATTCAAATTCAGATTATTTTACATGATGATATATATCTTGAAAGAATATAAAAGAGGACTGTGAGTGCAGTGAGATTCTCTTTTCTCCACCGGCAATGCCCTATGTTTTTACCCTTTCTCGACCACTGGAAAGCATCTTCCAACCTTAGCAACAGCAACAACTGGCGATAATCTACTGAATTATTATACTTTGAAATGAATTTAGGTGCAACAAGACTCTTCCTATAAGCAGAGGTGGTAAACGATCAAGTTCGTCAAGATTATTAAGGTAACCAACAATTCTTCTGCCTAAGAATTGTCAACTAATCACTCACTTGAATCCAGGAGGTGATTGGGAACATCAGTTGTTTGCTGGGCTTCCTCCACAAAGCTGTCCAGAAGAAAGGATGAGAGGTTTCTGCAAGACCCTTTGGTGCTGTGGTAGTCAGTCTGAATATTACTCTCAACTTCCATCTTCTTATTGGAATTTACGGTTTCTAGAATAGCAAAAAAGATAACTCATTGTTGCTTGATACAAAACATGTAACATTAAAAAAACACCCTCCCTGTAATCTAGGAATGTTAAACCTCATTATCAATCACACTGCAGGTCATATCATGACATATTGGGATGTTTTCTGCTTTTGCACAGCCAGGGTGGGTGTGGCCCGTGTGGGCCATATCTGCCCCATGGGCCACCAGTTTGACAGGCTTGCTGTAATCCCTTAATTCAGGGTAGAGTCAGGGCAAATGGATGAAACTGAGCGCTTAGTGGCCAGATGCCCTTCCTGATACCATGTGGAGTTTGTAGCAGGTATTTTTTTCTTTATGCCCAGGAGAGAAACATCTGCTGCTACCTGGGATTGAACTCTCAACCTTCTGAGTGAGAGGTGAGCATCCTCACAACTAGGCCACCATGCCACTACGTATAGAAATTCTACCTGCTCCAATACATTTATACAACTGCATTGTGGTATACAAATTAGTAAGATTTTCCATTGAAATTAAATGATAGCTGACCAAAGCTTGAAATTATCCCACCCCCATCCCCCTAGAACTGTCTATTTGATAATTATTCTCCTCAGGCAATATTTACTGTAGACCAGTGTTTTTCAACCAGTGTGCCGCGAGACATGGTCAGGTGTGCCGCAAAGCTTAGCAAGAGAGAGAAAGAGAAAAAGAAAGCAAGAGAGAGAGAGAAAGAGAGGGACGGAAGGAGGGAGAGAGAAAGAGCAAAAAAGAGAGGAAGGAAGGAAGAGAGAAAGAAAGAGGGATGGAGAGAGAGAGGAAGGAAGGAAGAGAGAGAAAGAGGGAGATTTTTTTGTCCAAACTATTTTTAGCCCCCCCATTCCACCCCCCTCTCAATGTGCCCATGATTTTGTATATGTAAAAAATGTGCCGGAGCTCAAAAAAGGTTGAAAATCACTGCTGTAAACGTATCTTAACTTTTTCATTTTTTTCTTCATTCGCTTAATACGTGGCACAATAGTAGCATATAAAGTTTAAAATAACTTTAGAATGAGTTGTTTACATAATGAAATTAAATATAAAACACAGCAGAACCTAGAAGAAATTATATGTCCAATTGGAATAAGGTGAATTATTTAAATGCATCATGCCAAATCATCAAACCTAGTTTACAAGTGACTGCGTGGTTGAAAACACCCATTCAGACTTCGAACAAATTACATCAGAGTATGGTTAATATGATGCGTGAATCAATTTTCCTAGGCTTGTTCTATTAAGGCTTTAGGTTGCTGAGCTAGCTGGCAAAAGGAATAAGCAAGAGATCCCATATTGAGAAGAAACAGAGTGAGGATGCAGTTTTTAATTTATTACTGTGCCATAGCTTCTGTAATTCTCTTCCAAGGAAATATAATACTGACTTGCCTCAGCAGGGAGCATCACCTAGCTCAGGAATGGCAAAGTTGGCTCTTTTTTGACATGTGGACTGTAACTCCCAAAATTCCTGACATGATTGGCTCAAGAATTCTGGGTGTTGAAGTCCACAAGTCATAGAAGAGTCAGCTTTGCCTACCCCTGACCTAGCTAAAGGGTTACAGTGGTTCTCAACCTTTATAGTGCCGTGACCCCTTAATAGTTCCTCATGTTGGGGTGATCCCCAACCATAAATCTAGCGCCAGTTCTCCCAACAGAGCTTTAAACTGATTGGCAGAAAGGTCAGAGGGAGATCTCCACTGTAAACACTTGATTGGTTTGGATTGTAACAATATGTTCCGAGGCAGCGGAATAGATGCTTTAGTTCCCAACACCATGGTAAGTCTGTTTTTCCCCATGATCTTAGGCGACCCTGTGAAATGGTCATTCGACTGCCAAAGGAGTCCTGACCCCCAGTTTGAGCACCAGAAAGCTCAACAAGACTGTGTAGCAAAGTGACATAAAAAAGCTACTCCTTCTTTCCATTTAGTGGTTGTCTTGATTAGATATGGTGAGTAGTACTTGAATACAGTAAGGCTTAGATGGCTCAGCAATTAAAGACTGCTGACAGTCTTTAGGAGAGTTGTTAAGAGAGCTAATAGCCCAGGTTCAAGAGCCTAACTCCACACAACAGAGTGAGCTCCTGTTATTTGTCCAGCTCCTGCACACCTAGTAGTTGAAAGCATGCAAATATGATTAGATTGATACCACTTTGGTGGGAAGGTAACAGGGTCATTCTTTGTCAAGTGGACCAGGTGTCCAATTGACTGATTTTTGCAGCCTTATTTGAAAAGAAACCATCACAAAACCAAAAAATATGCTCTTTCTAATGAAATAAAAATGAAGATGATTGAAGGTGAGAAAAGAGAGAGCTCGTCTTCATTAGAAAGAGCAAGATTTTTTTCCCTATCGCTCTGTTTTCTCACCTTCAATCATCTTCATTTTTATTTCATTAGACAGAGCACGTTTTTTTCCTATCATATATGCTGTTTTTGTGGTGGTTTCTTTTCAAAGAAGGCTTGAATTTCACTTGGTCCACTTGACAAAGAATGACTCAACAGTGTTCTGTACGTATTTGGCATATATTCACATAACTGGCCACATAACCATGAAAAATGTCTTCAGATAACACTGGCTGCCTTGGCCAAGAAATGGAGATAGAATTGGACATGTGCCAGTTAGTTTCTGTAGTTTTCCTTTTCTATTATGACATAGCTGTGATGGCCAAACTGCATATACAGGTAGTCCTTGAATTATAACAACAACATTTCTGTTGTTATACAAGATAGCTGTTAAGTGAGTTTAGCCTCATTTTTTGACTTTTTTTGCCCCCAGTTGTAAAACGAATCACTACATTTATTAAGTTACTAACATGGTTAGTAACTGGCTTTTGCATTGACTTTACTTTATCAAAAGGTTGCAAAGGTGATCACATGACCCGGGACATTGCAACCGTCATAAATATGAGGCAGTTATCAAGCGCATGAATTTTCATCACATGACCATGGAGATCCTGCCATGGTTATAAGTGTGAAAAATAGTCATGTCACTTTTTTCAGTAGCATTGTAACTTCTTCACATGCCTATAGATAGAATCCAGCTGAGTGGGAGTGCTGATAATTTAACAGCAAGCAAAATGCTTGCTAAAAATATCTTCAGTATAATGCCTAGCATTTCCAATTAAAGACCCCTGCATGTGTGTGTAACTATACAGTGATCCCTCGATTTTCGCGATCTCAATCTTCGCGAAACGCTATATCGCGATTTTTCCACCCGATGACGTCACTCCTTTCCTTTCTCATCTTTCTTTCTCTCTCTCTTTCTCTATCTTGCTTCTTCCTCTCTCACACTCTCTTCCTCCCTCTCTCATCTCTTTCTTTCCTTCTCTCTCTTTCTCTATCTCTCCCCCTCTTGCTCTCGAGCGGCAAGCGAGCGGCTGGGTGGGCGGGTGACGGGCAAGCGGCAAGCGAGCAGCCGGGCGGGCAGGTGAACGGGCAAGCGGCAAGCGAGCGGCCGGCCGGGTGACGGGCAAGCGGCAAGCGATCTTGGGGTTTCCCCTTTGCCTGGGCGGCGGGAAGACCCAGGGAAGGTTCCTTCGGCCGCCCAGCAGCTGATCTGCTCTGCAGCGCGGCAGCAGCAAGGAGCCGAAGATGGGGTTTCCCCTTTGCCTGGGCAACGGGGAAACCCCATCTTCGGCTCCTCGCTGCTGCCGCGCTGCGGAGCAGATCAGCTGCTGGGCGGCCGAAGGAACCTTCCCTGGGTGCCGCCCGCCGCCCACGCAAACTCCACCATCTGCGCATGTGCGGCCATGAAAAAAAGGGCGCGCATGCGCAGATGGTGTTTTTACTTCCGCAACCCTACATCGCGAAAAATCGATTATCACGAGGGGTCTTGGAACGGAACCCTCACGATACTCGAGGGATCACTGTATATTAAATATATGTATATGGTTTTTTTTGTTTTTCCCCGTCGAATCACTCTGGTATACCCAAATATGAGAGGGAGCATACTAATTTCTTTTTTTTTTCCTCTCAGCCCCTCCAGGGGCCATATTCAGGACAGTTAATTTATTATATTAATAATAATTAATAATTTATTAGATTTATATGGCACCCCTTTCCTATGTTATATGTGCAACATATTTTTGCTGATAATGAAAATGAAGGGAGGCTAGTATAGATCTATTTCAAGCTATTTTGCTTTCATCAGCTAGCCATGTCCTTATCGGGCAAGCTGATGAGAGCAAAATAGCTTGAAATAGATTTATGCTAGTCTCCCTTCATTTTCATTACCAGGAAAAATATGTTACACACACACACACACATTACATATACATAATTTAATACACATACACACACTTAAGGGAGATAAGGAGAAGGAGTTTGGACTAGAAGATCTCTAAGGTCCCTTCTAATGCTACTATGATTTTTTGACCTGGGGACTAGTTAAAGCAGAGAGTTCTGGTGAAATGGGCAAAGAACCTGTAGTAAAAGCTACAAACGGTAACTTTTAGTCTTAAGGCAAAACAGAAAGAAGTCACTACTAGATCAAAGGGGGCAGGCGCTGCTCCGAAGGAGAGGAGTTTGCATTTGCAGCGGACCCCAGAAACTCTCAATTACTCCCCCCCACACCCCCTCCCAGTTTTGTTTTGTCCTTCGCTTGGAGGACCGGCGAACCTACCAGCAGCGAAGGTCTTTCAACAGAGGAAGGACTGAAATGGTGAACCGGCCAGGTGCGATCAGTAGCTTACAAGCCACTTCGCGCCCGCCCGCCTCAAAAACTTCGGTTGCTATGCTGGTTGCTATGCTGCGACGTTCTAGAGCGCCAAGCGGGCTTTGGACCATACCATTCTCTAACCGTGGGAGGGGAGAAAAGGAGAAGAGATGTAGCATTGTTGGCGGACGGTCACCAAATCGTGCAGCGTCTCTCTCAGCTGTGGAAAGCAGGATGGTTTTGTCCTTCTTTCGCGTTGCGTTGCAACTCTTAGAAAAGAGTTGGAGTTGAATAATAGAGACGGCACTGTACAATTAATTACTAGGAATTAATCAGTAGCAAATTGTGGCAATTAATTATTTAGCCGAGACGGCCAAGGGATTGCAAGATTTGAATTTGTTTGAAAGGAAATGGGGCGGGTAGAATTAATAAAAGAAGGATACGGTAAACACCCTAATTCCTTGTGCCTTTATTATCTCAGCTACATGTATATTGGTTGCTTATTTGTACCCTATGGAAATCATTAAGTGTTGTACCTCATGATTCTTGACAAATATATCTTTTCTTTTATATACACTGAGAGCATATGCACCAAAGACAAATTCCTTGTGTGTCCAATCACACGGCCAATAAATCTATCTGTCTCTCTATCTCTCTATCTCTCTATCTATCTCTCTATCTCTCTCTCTATCTATCTATCTATCTATCTATCTATCTATCTATCTATCTATCTATCTATCTATCTATCTATCTATCCTTCAGAGTTATTTTCCAAAAATAAACTATATCCAAGAAAACATCAAATAAAAAATAAAACAGTGGGGAGTTGAGAAGTAAATGTGCCAGTACAGTCACTGTAAAAATATGCCGATACATTTTTAGCTGCTAAGACTTCATATTCAAAAGGATATATACAGTAGCCCATATTGTGCAGTCAATATTATGTATTGCATAGATATGTGTATCCCTCGCTGAGCTTGGTAGCAGCAAATAACTGACAACTGATCTTGAGAGCACTAGGATAGAAGACCACCAGAAAATTGCAGGACTGTAGGCTGGTTGTACTGAAACAATCTAGTAAAGTGCTTTAGTACAATTTCCAAAATCCCTTTTAAGGACATGTCTGTGAAGTCACTGGGATCTGAGCAGTGAAGGGCTACCAAAATGTTTGCTACCACACTGGGTGTCGCTTATGCAGGACGCCCTGCATTTTCTTTCAAGATCTTTCAGTGCAAATTAGGTACTCGGGTGGAGTTCCATTTTCACTATCCCACTGTGCCCCCCTCCCATCCGGCAGTAGCCTACCCCTGGATCTGAGATTCATTTAAAGATTTTGCCTTTAAAAAAAAATACAGTACAGTTAACTGCACTGCATATATTTTCAAATCAAACCAGAGGGTAGTGTAGCATCAAGACATGACCTCCACCACCAGATTATTTCCTTTAGGCTCTCCATGGGCCTATCTTCTTGCCATCTTCTGATTTATTGCATTTTTCTCTGTGTCACAGTGGAGATTTTATGGCACTCTTAAAACACAGCTTGCAGCTGCTCCAACTAGTAGTCAAGAAATGCTGTGGGATGAAGCTCAGCAAAGGCTGCCCATTACCCATTTCTGCCAAGATACAGCTTCTTTCCAGTTGAAAAAGAGCAGGTATACTTCTAGGTCTGGATTATATCTATTTTTTCAAATAGGTCTGCGGAGGGCAGGCAGGATATAAACATTTGAATAAATAATTTGGAACTGTTTCAGCTTCTGAGAAAAAAAAGGTTCCCTGATAGTAGCAGGTTTGCAAATGAACTATGCTCGTTTTTTATCATTTCTACAGGATTGTGATAAGATAAACAGCATTATCTGCAATAAATATTTTACCCAGATACTGGACACCAGCCTAGTGGAAGAAGAAACTGTGCTGCCACCTGTAATATATAAACATGAAACTGTAAATTAAACTATTGCCTTATTCCAAGCAAAATAGAGCCAATTTTCACTTGTAAAATGTTTGACTCCAACTTCACTATCTGATACTGTAGAAAGTCAGTACCCACCCCTCTCCTAGAAAAATGAAATATTATAGGAAATATTAAAAAGGTGGAATATTATACCTGAAAAAAGGAGAAACATGCTCTTGGAAAGCAGCCCCCACCATTGTTAATAGCCCCAGAAAGACTGGGCTATCCTATCTACAAATGGCCTCCAGCTCCAGGGTGATGGGATTAAGGCATGACCCACAGGACATGATAGGATTAGCCCTGTACCCATCTAGCAGCAGAGTTCACCATTTGGCACCTGGGGATATTACATCACCCAGCACAGTATAAACCAGGCTTATCTAAGACAAAACTGCTAGGATCTGCAAGTGGCCCCTACAGCAACCAATAGGACACATTTCTTGCACAGGAACAGGAAGCTCTAATGCAGCGGTTCTCAACCTGGGGGTCGGGACCCCTTTGGGGGTCGAACGACCATTTCACAGGGGTCACCTAAGACAAATTTTCCATGGTGTTCTATTCTGACGCCTTGGAATATATTTTTACAATCTGACCAATCAGTTGTTTATGGTGAGTATGTCCCTCTGACCTTCCTGCCAATCAGCTAAAAGCTTTGTGGGAAGAATTGGTGCTAGATTTATGGTTGGTGGTCACCACAACATGAAGAACTGTATTAAAGGGTTGTGGCATTAGAAAGGTTGAGAACCAGTGCTCTAGGGCAAGGCCCAAAAGGGTAAAAAATAACACTCACTCTCGACTCTATGTGTTCATCTGAACCAGGACCATGTGTCTAATGGGACTGCTCCATTAAAACCAGCTTTCCCAAGCAGTCTTGGTGTCTTTCTCCCCACTTGGAATTGAACCCAGATGGACATTTGTTTCAACAATGCAGAGTTAAGGCTATATTATTTTGTGCAGGGGTCTTTGAATACTGTGGGAATGTTAAACCAGTGCTGGAAATGATTCGGATACTGAAAGATTGCAAAATCTACATTCTCTAACCATCTCATCCTCTGCCATCACTTTTTCTTTTCTTCAATCTTTCCCAACATCAGGGTCTTTTTCAAGGAGTCCTCTCTTCTTATTCGGTGGCCAAAATATTTGAGTTTGAGCTTCAGTTTTTGTCCCTCCAAAGAACAGTTAGGGTTGATTCCTTTGGGATTGATTGGATTGATCTCCTTTCATTCAAGGGACTCTCAAGAGTCTTCTCCAACAGCACAATTTGAAAGCGTCATGTTCTTTTGTGCTCAGCATTCCTTATGGTCCAACTCTCACAGCCATACATTACTACAGTGAAAGCCATAGCTTTGACTATACAGAGTTTTGTTGACAAGGTGGTGTCTCTGCTTTTGAATATGGTATCTAGATTTGCCATAATTTTCCTCTCAAGAGCAAGGGTCTTTAAATTTCATAGCTGCAGTCACCACCTTTACTAATCTTGTAGCCCAAGAAAATAAAATATGTCCCTTTATATTTGCCAGGAAGTGATGGGACTGCATGCTTGCCCAACACACTGTTCATCTTTATCCATCTTGAACTTAACAAAAGAAAATTCCAATACATTCTGTTCTGTAAGAAACTGTTACAGGTCCTTTGTACCAAGTGGCATCATCAATATATTACAAACTGTTATCGTTTTGAAACTTTTATTCCAGCTGTCATGTCTTCCCCACACTATGAGTATGATGCATTTGCTATGTAAGTTAAACGGAAACAGAACAATATGTGTTCTTGTCTTATTTTCTTTCCTCTTCTAAACCATTATGTTTCTGAAAATTATCTTGTTATGGTAACTTTGAGTTCTGGTTCATATAATTTCTCTTTCTTTGTTTCTCTCTCTCTTTCTCTCCCTCCATCCCTTCCCCCCTTCCATTCCTCCATCCATCCACATCAATATATCCTGCAGTTATTTATTTATTTATTTATTTATTTATTTATTTATTTATTTATTTATTTAGTCCAATACACAATGAGGGTTTTAGTGGAGATATATATACATATATACATATACATATACATATACATATACACGAAAACATATATATATATATATATATATATATATATATATATATATGACGGTCTTGGTATATTCGGGTTTCTTCCCGTGTAGGAATTGGAAATTTCTGGCGACGTTTCGACGAGGTCACACTCAGCATCTTCAGGCTGGTGTTTCTGTCCTTGTTCTAAGGTGAACACTGCGAGACCTGAGCTGCCTTCCTTCTATAAATACTGGTGGCTGGGTGTGGTTTGATGGCTCAGCAATTGCCTGCTGTGTAGAAACTTCCTGGTGAGTCAGTGGGGTAACATCTGGGGTTGTTGATGTAGCTGAAGTATGCTGATTAGTTAATGGTTGTTGATTAGGTGTGATATCCTGAGTAGTTGGAGTTTGCAGGCTATTTGATTGTTTTGCAATGTGTGTTCTGAGTCTAGTTTCAGTTTTTATGGCTGGGTTACTTTTGAGGGCTGGTTTCCAGATGTCTGGTAAGCGGGAGGTATCATCCCGCTTGTTCATATTTTGGGGATGTTTTTCCAAGCTCCAACTACTCAGGATATCACGCCTAATCAACAACCATTAACTAATCAGCATACTTCAGCTACATCAACGACCTCAGATGTTACCCCATTGACTCACCAGGAAGTTTCTACACAGCAGGCAATTGCTGAGCCATCAAACCACACCCAGCCACCAGTATTTATAGAAGGAAGGCAGCTCAGGTCTCGCACTGTTCGCCTTAGAACAAGGACAGAAACACCAGCCTGAAGATGATGAGTGTGACCTCATCAAAACGTCGCCAGAAATTTCTAAATCCTACACGGGAAGAAACCCGAATATACCAAGACCGTCATACCTGTACCGTGAAAATCTACAAATATATATATATATATATATATATATATATATATATATATATATATATATATGTTTTCGTAAATTTTCACGGGTATATGTATGTAGATTGTTCTGAGTTCGGGTTTTGCCCTGTGTAATGTTTTGCATGTCTATGCGACGTTTCGGCGAAATCACATTCACCATCTTCAGGCTGTAGTTCCTATCTTTGTGTTGTTTTAAAACATTTAAAACAACACAAAGATAGGAACTACAGCCTGAAGATGGTGAATGTGATTTCGCCGAAACGTCGCATAGACATGCAAAACATTACACAGGGCAAAACCCGAACTCAGAACAATCTACATATATATATATATACAGTGGAACCTCAAGATACGAACTTAATTGGTTCCAGGGAAAGGTTCGTAACACGAAAGGTTCGTAAGACGAAACATTGTTTCCCATAGGAAACAATGTAAAGTCAATTAATCCGTGCAACAAAAAAAAAACAACCGCAAAAAAACGCTGCCGCCCGGCTGTCACCTTTAAAAACAGCCGGGCGGCTTCCCTCTCTCTCTCTCTCCTTCCTCCCTCCTCCTCCTCTTCCTCCTCCTCCCGTATTCCACCTCCCTCCCAGCCCGCTAGGCAGGCCAGTGGTCCCCGTCACGGCGGCCCGATTGAGGGGCCGGCGGTCTCCGCCAGGGAGAGCTTCCTGGCTTTCGTTCTTGTTGGATTCGCGCGTTTTCATGCCCAGGAAGCTCTCCGAAGTGAGGAGAACCGCCGCTGTCGCCGCTCGGCCGCGCCTCCTCGCCCGCCGCCCGCCCGCCTGCCCAGGATGCAGACCTGCTGCCTCGCCCTGCGCCTGCTGCCGGCCCGATCCTGCGTCTATTGCTTCTGGGCTGGTTCCATTCTGTTCCCTACCGGCCCGATTGAGGGGCCGGCGGGAGGAAAGCGAATGCCTCTCTTCGTTGCGCTGCCTGGCTGGCAGCGGAAGATGTAAACGAGCCCACGGGGCCGGTCTCCGTGGCCGACAGGGAACGGAGCCTTCCATGGCGGCTGCCTGCTGGGCTGGTAAGAGGGGGAGCCGAGCCCAGCCCCGTGAGCTCGGTTACATCTTCCGCTGCCAGCCAGGCCATGCTGGTGGAAGCGCAACAAAGAAAGGCATTCGCTTTCCTCCCGCACGCAGCCATCTGACCGTGGGCTCCTTCCCGATCTCGGAGAGCTTCCTGGCTTTCGTCCTTGTTGCATTCGCGAGCTTTCATGCCCAGGAAGCTCTCCGAGATCGGGAAGCCGCCCACGATCAGTCGGCTGCGGGCGGGAGGAAAGCGAATGCCACGGGGCTGGGCTCGGTTCCCCCCCTTACCAGCCCAGCAGGCAGACGCCACGGAAGGCTCCATTCTGTTCCCTGCCGGCCACGGAGACCGGCCCCGTGGGCTCGTTTACATCTTCCGCTGCCAGCCAGGCAGTGCAACGAAGAGAGGCATTCGCTTTCCTCCCGCCGGCCCCTCAATCGGGCTGGCAGGGAACAGAATGGAGCCTTCCGCGGGGAGAATCAGGAGGCTCCTTTGGCGGCTGGAGGCTGCCTGGCTTTGTGTTTTTGGCTGGGGGAGGAGACAGTAGGACCTTCCTAACTTCCTCCCCCCCCAGCGAAAACCCCAAAGATTGTTTGCTGCCACACGATTTAGCGGCGAAGTGACGTGAAGGGATGGAAAGCTGAAACCGGGCTGTTTCAGCTTTCCATCCATCCACGTCACTTTGCTGCTAAATCGTATGGCAGCAAACAATCTTTGGGGTTTTCGCTGGGGGGGGAGGAAGTTAGGAAGGTCCTACCTCTCCCCCCAGCGAAAACCCCAAAGATTGTTTGCTGCCATACGATTTAGCAGCAAAGTGACGTGGATGGATGGAAAGCTGAAACAGCCCGGTTTCAGCTTTCCATCCCTTCACGTCACTTCGCCGCTAAATCGTGTGGCAGCAAACAATCTTTGGGGTTTTCGCTGGGGGGGGGAGGAAGTTAGGAAGGTCCTACTTCTCCCCCCAGCGAAAACCCCAAAGATTGTTTGCTGCCATACGATTTAGCAGCAAAGTGACGTGGATGGATGGAAAGCTGAAACAGCCCGGTTTCAGCTTTCCATCCCTTCACGTCACTTCGCCGCTAAATCGTGTGGCAGCAAACAATCTTTGGGGTTTTCGCTGGGGGGGGGAGGAAGTTAGGAAGGTCCTACTTCTCCCCCCAGCGAAAACCCCAAAGATTGTTTGCTGCCATACGATTTAGCAGCAAAGTGACGTGGATGGATGGAAAGCTGAAACAGCCCGGTTTCAGCTTTCCATCCCTTCACGTCACTTCGCCGCTAAATCGTGTGGCAGCAAACAATCTTTGGGGTTTTCGCTGGGGGGGGGAGGAAGTTAGGAAGGTCCTACTTCTCCCCCCAGCGAAAACCCCAAAGATTGTTTGCTGCCATACGATTTAGCAGCAAAGTGACGTGGATGGATGGAAAGCTGAAACAGCCCGGTTTCAGCTTTCCATCCCTTCACGTCACTTCGCCGCTAAATCGTGTGGCAGCAAACAATCTTTGGGGTTTTCGCTGGGGGGGGGAGGAAGTTAGGAAGGTCCTACTTCTCCCCCCAGCGAAAACCCCAAAGATTGTTTGCTGCCATACGATTTAGCAGCAAAGTGACGTGGATGGATGGAAAGCTGAAACAGCCCGGTTTCAGCTTTCCATCCCTTCACGTCACTTCGCCGCTAAATCGTGTGGCAGCAAACAATCTTTGGGGTTTTCGCTGGGGGGGGGGAGGAAGTTAGGAAGGTCCTACTTCTCCCCCCAGCGAAAACCCCAAAGATTGTTTGCTGCCATACGATTTAGCAGCAAAGTGACGTGGATGGATGGAAAGCTGAAACAGGCGAAAGGCGAGGAAGCCTATTGTAGCAGCTGCCACAGCGGAGACATTTGGGGTTTTGGCTGGGGAGGGAGGGGAAGGCAGGAGGTCCGGCCCTTCATTTGCCCTCCCAGCAAAAGGCAAAGCCGCGCAGCTCCGCATCGCCGAAGGAGGCTTAACCCCACCACTCTGTCCCACCCCTCGGCCGTATCCGGCATAACTTCCTCCTGCCTATCCCCGCTCTTCTGCCGGCCACGGCCGAGGGGTGTGAAGTAGACCCAGAGACAGGGTTTGAGCAATCGGTACTTTTATTCAGCTCAGAGAATAAGTGACAGCTCAGCAAGGTAAAGTGACGATTCAGCGAGTACCGACTGGCTCTGCAGGGAGAAGCCGCTTCTTTTATACTTTTGCGGTTCCCGCCAAAGCGAGAGCCGGCCGCGTCTGAGCCAATCAGGAGCGACTTCCTGCTTGGGCTCAGACAGCGCTGGAAAAGAGGAACAAACTATTTACAGCGTTACAAGGTAGCCATTTCAGGATACAACACCCCTCCCCTCATAGTTGGACCCATCCATCAAGAAAGCCACGTGACGAAGTCGTCCAATCGGTGAGGCCTTCGAGACTCTCGCGCTGACCTGCGCAGTCCATTTTCTCCTTCGCCACTGACCGTGGAGGATGGCTCGCCGCTGTTCTCCCGGTGCGGTGGACTAGGCCTGGCGGGCCCAACGAAGGCCTCGGAGGACGAGGATGGCTCGGCGTCGCTGGATGGTTCCCCCTGGCCCGATAAGTCTCTCTGCGTGTTTCTTAGTTCGGGCAATGTATAAAAGTCTGTTGAGGGGGGAGAGTCCGAGTCAGCGGGTTGTTGTAATTGGTTTTCAGTTCGTTTCCGAATGTGGTCTATGTGTCGTTTCCACAAACGACCATCCTCCAGTTTAACAATATAAGTCTTGGGTGCATTTTGCTTAACAATAATTCCCTTCATCCAGTTTACATTTCCATCAAAGCATTTTACATATACATTTTGACCCAAATACATTTCTCTTTCTGGTTTTATGCACATTTGGTTATTATTCAAACAGAACCTTGGGTTTAACCTGTCTAGTGGTGACCTCAACTTTCTCCCCATCAATAACTCTGCAGGGCTTACATGTGTGTGCGAGTTAGGGGTAATGTGCTGGGTTAATAAGAATTGGTCCAAGTTCTGTTGCACATCTCCAGGGCCTGACCTGTGCAATGCCTCTTTTGCCACCCTTACGTAACGTTCTGCCAACCCGTTAGCCCAGGGCGAGTAAGGCGAGATGAGGGCATGTCTGACCCCCAGGCCATCTAGGAATAATTCGAATTGCCTGGCTGTTAGTTGCGGTCCATTGTCAGACACCAATAGATCAGGGCAACCATGGGATGCAAACAGTCTGCTCAATACCTTGATAGTGGCACTTGTGGTTATGTTGTTCATTGCTATTATTTCCAACCATTTGGAGAAAGCATCAACCACTATTAGGAAATACTGAGACCCCACTGGGCCAGCAAAATCAATGTGGATCCTAGACCAAGGGCCAGCAGGCTGTTCCCACTCAGCCGGAGTTGTTTTGGGGGGATTGGGCCTAGACTCTTGGCACGGGTCACACTTTGAAACCCAACTTTCAATATCAGCATCAAGCCCTGGCCACCATAAATGCCCCCTTGCTAGGCTCTTCATCCTGACAATCCCAGGATGGCCCACGTGTAACATTCTGAGTACCTTTTCCCTTAGGCGTTTGGGGATGATCACTCTATCCCCCCACAGCAAACAACCTTTTACATATGACAATTCAAGCCTTTTGTTCTTAAAATCACACAATTCAGGTTTAACAATATCATTTTGCCATCCCTTTAGAACACAGTTCACTACTTGTTTCAGGATTTGGTCTTGCTGCGTGTGTGCAGCTACCTCTTTTGCTGTGGTTAGTGGGTTTTCCTCGAGTTCTATCATTAGCACGTCTGTGGTTGGAACAGGGTCTTCTACCAAGTCTGCTATGGGGCATCTGCTGAGGCCGTCTGCATGATTGATTTCCTTCCCCCCCTTGTGGGTGAGCTCATACTGATACCCAGAGAGGAAAAGGGCCCATCTGATTAGTCTTGGAGACATAAAAGGTGGAGTGGGCTTGTTGGGGGCTAGCAGGCCTAGTAGGGGTTTGTGGTCAGTGACTAGCTCAAAATTTCTTCCAAAAATGTAATTGTGAAACTTCTTTACCCCTGCCACTAATGCCAGAGCCTCCTTGTCTAACTGGCTATAATTTCTCTCCGTGCTGGTCATGGTTCTTGAAAAAAATGCTATTGGGGCCTCTGTCTGATTAGGTAGAACGTGAGCTAGGACTCCTCCTATGCCGTACGGCGAAGCGTCGCACGTGAGCCTAATGGGTAGTGAGGCACTATATTGGACTACTACACTTTTAGAAGTTAGTAAATTTTTTATTTGAGCAAAGGCTTCACGTTCAATTTTCCCCCATGTCCAGCGGGCTTCCTTCTGGAGTAAACGATGGAGAGGCTCTGCTACTGTTGCCTTCTGCTTTAAAAAAACGGAATAAAAATTAAGGAGGCCCAAAAATGCTTGCAACTCACTCTTATCTCGTGGCTCTGGGGCTTCTCTAATTGCTCTCAGCTTCTCAGTTGTGGGGTGGATACCTTCCTTATCTATTTTATATCCTAGGAATTCAATACTGTTAGTTCCCCAGACACATTTATCAGGCTTGATTCGTAACCCTTTGTCCTGTAGCCTCTTAAGTACTTCCCTTATTCTTTTGTTCACTTGTTCCTGGTTTTCCCCTGCAATTAAGATGTCATCAAAATATGGGATGGCCCCATTTACCCCTGACAATAGGCGTTCCATGATGCTCTGGAATATCCCTGGGGCTATGCTCACCCCAAACTGTAACCTCGTGCATTTGAAAGCCCCCCTGTGCGTTACAATTGTTTGAGCGTTTGCTGTTTGTTCATCGACCGGAAGTTGCTGGTAAGCCTGCGCCAGGTCGATCTTTGCGAACCTTTTCCCCTCCCCCAGGGAGTGTAAGAGTTGTTGCACAACCGGAATGGGGTAGGGGTGGTGTTGGAGTGCCTTATTCAGGGTTGATTTGTAATCAGCGCAAACTCTTAAGGAGCCATCTGGCTTCAGGGGTGTCACTATGGGAGTTTCCCATGGCCCCTGTTCCACAGGGACCAAGATACCTTGACTAATGAGTTTGTCCAGCTGTAAGTCTAGCTTGGGGAGAAGCGGGAGGGGAACCCTGCGAGGTTTCAGTCTAACTGGTGGGACCTTGGGGTCAATAGAGAAAGATATGGGGGTTCCCTTATACAATCCTAAGGTGGGGCTGAACACTTCAGGGAACTCTTTCACAAAGTTAGGCATAATATCACAGTTTACATTATACACACCCGAAATTTCAATCCCCAACGGTTCCATCCATGCTAGCCCTAGCAGGGAGTGTTTGGCCCCCGTCACAATAAGCATGGGAAGGGTACATTTGACATTCTTAAATACAATAGGTACATTTGCAGTTCCCAGGACCGAGATTACCCCCCCTTGGAAGTCTCTGATCACCAAAGAGGTTTGAATTAGGTCAGCCTCAGACACATTAGGCATATATAGCTTAAATTTTTCCCAGGGCATGATGGTATATCTCGAACCCGTATCTAGCTCCATTGAGCAAGGCTGGTTATTTAGCAACAACGAGATAACAATTTTAGCCCCCTTTTTGGTTGCCGTGTTATTCACGGAATATTGAGAGTTACCTCTATTGTAGTCTCGGTTAGCGGTGGGGTAATTCCTTTGACCCGAGTTGCGGAACGGTCTCCTTTCTCGCGATTGGGGGGGGTGGTTTTGGGGTCGCTGGTATTGTTGTGTGGCAAAAGTTTCTTCTGGTGCCGTTGCCCTGCATGCGATGGCGATGTGGCCTCTCCGGTTGCAACGGCGGCAAGTGGTGTCGCGGAACGGGCATCGATGGCGCTGGTGATTTCCCCGGCAGCCCGCGCAGGGGGCTGGATGAGTAGCTCTAGGGTGTCTCGGTTGGTCTTGCAGGAGGAGGCAGTCGTCCCCGTTGCTAGTTAGCTGGCCGCGGACGTCTGTTCCCATGGCGCTGGGAGACTCGGCGTCGATCTTGGCAATGGTTTCTCGCCTTCCGTGCTCTTTTAATTCTCTTGCCGCTGCGTCGGCTGCTTCCGCGGTTTGCGCTAATTTGATTACGGTTTGTAGAGTCGGCTCATCTTCGGTGAGGAGTTTACTTCTCACTGTGTGGTTCTTCATGCCGAAAATCAAGGCGTCGGTGAGGCGAGCTTCCGGATCTTGAAACTTGCATTGAGCGAGTACC
Organism: Erythrolamprus reginae; assembly: GCF_031021105.1. Taxonomy (NCBI): domain Eukaryota; kingdom Metazoa; phylum Chordata; class Lepidosauria; order Squamata; family Dipsadidae; genus Erythrolamprus; species Erythrolamprus reginae. The sequence continues at coordinate 161,580,925 of NC_091950.1, forward strand.
GTTCGAAGCCGCGTTGTGAATTGGCTTATCGACTCGGTTTCTCTCTGAGCCATCATGTGAAATTGATGCCGGTAAACCACGGCTGGTCTGGTTGGTTTAAAATGGCTCGCTAGTTTCTGTTGAAGGACGTCCCACGCTGTGGCTCTTGCTTGTTCTGGTTCGGTGAGAGTTTGGGCAAGTCTACGGATCTCTGCGCCGCAGTAGTTTAGAAAAATAGCCCGTCTGCGATCGGCTCCGGCGTCCTGCATTCCCGCCGCCTCGAGGAATATCTCGAAGGTGGCCATGTACTCGTCCCAAGTCATTTTCTCGGCATCGAAAAGTTCTGGAGCCTGGCCGATCTGGATTTTGTCCATGTTGCACGCGAAGTTCTTCCGTTCGTTCGTCGCCAGTGAAGTAGACCCAGAGACAGGGTTTGAGCAATCGGTACTTTTATTCAGCTCAGAGAATAAGTGACAGCTCAGCAAGGTAAAGTGACGATTCAGCGAGTACCGACTGGCTCTGCAGGGAGAAGCCGCTTCTTTTATACTTTTGCGGTTCCCGCCAAAGCGAGAGCCGGCCGCGTCTGAGCCAATCAGGAGCGACTTCCTGCTTGGGCTCAGACAGCGCTGGAAAAGAGGAACAAACTATTTACAGCGTTACAAGGTAGCCATTTCAGGATACAACAGGGTGGGACAGAGGGGTGGGGTTAAGCCTCCTTCGGCGATGCGGAGCTGTGCGGCTTTGTCTTTTGCTGGGAGGGCAAATGAAGGGCCGGACCTCCTGCCTTCCCATCCCCCCCCCAGCCAAAACCCCAAATGTCTCCGCTGTGGCAGCTGCTACAATAGGCTTCCTCGCCTTTCGCCCGTGCCTGGCGGGAGCTGAAGAGTGCTTTGCCCAGTGCAAAGTTGACAGCAAGCAGCTCCGCAGTCCCGAAAGGAGGCTTAACCCCACCCCTCTGTCCCACCCCTCGCCCGTGGCCGGCAGAAGAGCGGGGATAGGCAGGAGGAAGTTATGCCGGATACGGGCGAGGGGTGGGACAGAGGGGCGGGGTTAAGCCTCCTTTGGGGACTGCGGAGCTGCTTGCTGTCAACTTTGCACTGGGCAAAGCACTCTTCACCTCCCGCCAGGCACGGGCGAGGGCGTGGAAGCTTATTGTAGCTCGCCCATGGCCGGCAGAAGATCGCTCTTGCCCGGCTTCCCCGCGAGGCATCAGGTCAGCATTCTGGGCGGGCGGGCGGCGGACGAGGAGGGGGAAAGCCTCCTGCAGCAGCTGCCACAGCCGCCGGCTTCCCTGCCGCCCGCCCCACAGAATGCTGACCTGATGCCTCGCGCGGAAGCCGGGCAAGAGCGATCTTCTGCCGGCCATGGGCGAGCGGCAGGGAGTCGGGGCTGCTGGCAAGCGCCCCAGCCTGGCTGTGACCTTTTAAAACAGCCGGGGGGCTTCCCAGGAGCCTCCGGAAGCCAAACGCCAAACCCGAACTTCCGCGTTCGGCGTTGGGAGGCTCCTGAGAAGCCGCCCGGCTGTTTTAAAAGGTGACTGCCGGGCTGGGGGGCTTCCCAGCACCCCCCCGAACCCCGAACCTGGAAGTTCGGCAAAAGTTCGGGATTCGGGAGGTTGCTGGGAAGCCCCCCAGCCCGGCGGTCACCTTTTAAAACAGCCCGGGGGCTTCCCAGGAGCCTCCCAATGCCGAACCCGGAAGTTCGGGTTTGGCGTTCGTAACTTGAAAAAAGTTCGTAAGAAGAGGCAAATTTTTTCTGAACCCCGGGTTCGTATCACGAATTGTTCGTAAGACGAGGGGTTCGTATCTTGAGGTACCACTGTATATATATATATATATATATATATATATATATATATATATATATATATATACACACACACACACACACACACACACACACATAGAAAAATACATGATGAAGGTTATAGAGGAGATACGCATAGTAAAATATATCTAAGAAAGGATAGAAAAGAAGATATAGTAATAGAACATATCAATGAAAGAATAGAAGAAGAGATATAGGAATAGAAGGAAGGTATAGGAGATATAGGAGAGCAATAGGACAGAGGACGGAAGGCACTCTAGTGCACTTGTACTCACCCCTTACTGACCTCTTAGGAATCTGGATAGGTCAACCATAGATAATCTAAGGGTAAAGTGTTGGGGGTTTGGGGATGACACTATGGAGTCTGGTATTGAGTTCCACGCTTCGACAACTCGGTTACTGAAGTCATATTTTTTATAGTCAAGTTTGGAGCGTTTAATATTAGTTTTAAATCTGTTGTGTGCTCTTGTGTTGTTGTGGTTGAAGCTGAAGTAGTCACCGACAGGCAGGACGTTGCAGCATATGATCTTGTGGGCAATACTTAGATCTTGTTTAAGGCGTCTTAGTTCTAAACTTTCTAGGCCCAGGATTGAAATTCTAGTACATTCTGTTTCGAGTGGAGGAGTGAAGGGCTCTTCTGGTGAAGTATCTTTGGATATTTTCAAGGGTGTTAATGTCTGAGATGCGATATGGGTTCCAAACAGATGAGCTGTATTCGAGGATGGGTCTGGCAAAAGTTTTGTAAGCACTGGTAAGTAGTATGAGATTGCCAGAGCAGAAGCTGTAATTATTAAAAAAATTCTTGGTGTGCATCTCTGAAATTTATATCCTGTCTTTCCCTTTTGTTTAGAGAATCATATTGGTATAGATGTAATTCTGTAGTTGTCATACCAGAATAAATGGCTTTGTACTGATGTTGCTTTCTGCCCAAGTAAAAAGGCAAGAGTGCCTACTACTCCATCCAACAGCCATCCTGCGAGATGGACAATACATTTTTGTCTGTCAAAGATACTCCTGAGTAACTGTGTTCCAGTTTGCACAGGGCAGATACTAGCAGAGTGTTTCAGCCTAGCTGAATCACCCCATGGATAGCAGCTTTTCTCCTGCCAAAAATTGGTTTGTGCCGCCACTTTATTCCTTCCAGGTTCTGGAACAATTTCTGTTATTTTCCATGCCTTGACAGATTTATCTTTCATTTGGTGAAATGAATGCAGCGTTGTCCCATAACCAGACTTGTTCCCCTATCCATGGGAACACAAAGGATTTATCTTTTTTCTTGACACGGGGTGATAACAATGAGTAATGGAAGAGAGAGGTGGAAATATCTCGACTGCACAAACCCTAACATTGCCTGTGACTGGAGGTGTAGCACCCTGCTGGTACTCAGGGACAGATATAACAGTACCAGCAAGATGCAGAGAGCCACGTTATCCAGGAGAGTGGAAAGCCCACCTAGGAACCCATGGAGGTAACTTTTGATCTGTGTGCAAGGAGTGAAGGGAAGAAACAAGCACCAGCCATGTGGGTGTTTACATTAATTATCTTCACATCTCTGGAGCTAAAGGTAAGGACTGTAACTGATCAGGGGAATACCGTGTTTGGTAGCAAGGAAGCTAGATGTCTCTGTCCACCCACTTAAAGGAAGAAGGTGAAAAATATGGGAGAGAGAAATTGGAGCAGTCCAGTATACAGAACAACTTCTTTAAATTTTAATGGCATTTGCTTCTGAGCCAGTATCTATATAGGATTGTGATGCAAAATGGAGGGAAAAATCCAAACCGGGGATTTGGAGTGACTTAAAATATCTTAGAACTTTTTCAGTGGGATTACAAAAAGTATGAGAATGCGCTTTAGAGACTCCGCTCTGCCCTGATCAAAGTTTGAATGTATAGGTTGGATAAACTCCTGCTTGGTTGTGCTTCAGAGACCAAAACGCATCAGCTCTGTGCATTATAGCGACAGGACAATCAGCTTGGTACGCAGTCTGTAAAAATATAATTTATGACAGCAATTTTCTGGATCGTCAAGGAGCATATAAAAAGAGTTGCTAGTCAAGCATAAATATTTTATTGTATTCTGCATAATAATTTATTGTAATTGATACCCTAATTTCGCTCTATAAATAGGAACTGTGCTAATGTATGTCTGATTAAAAAGTTATTTCTTCACAAATTGCTTAGAATGGGCTAGAAGGATCAGTTTAAACCGAGGCCCAAAATATAGAGATGGAACAAATAGTCAAGCACATATTAAAGATATGAATAGCTGTTAGGTGAGACTGCATGCAAATAATGGTATAAATAAATAGAAATTATTATTTTTCTAATAGTAAAAAAAGATGAATTTGTAAACATTTATATAAAGTTTGGGTGAATTATTCAGTTTGTAACAATTTATTTAATTGTTCATTTTGAATTTTTTCTGTTCACAGAGGATCAACACTTAAGGGAAGCTAAATAATAAATGGAAATAAAAATGAATGGAATAAAATATTGCATTCCTTTTTATAAGTTTTAAATGACATATACATTTTTTTTTGCTATGATAGTATTTGATAAATAATAAGTATCAGAAAAAATTCATCTTGACTTTTCTGGTCAAGTATTTTGGCCACAATCAACAGCATTTACAAAACCTGTGAGTTTTGTGATGTAATTGTGCCTTAGTTCTGCGTAAGCCGAAATAAACTTATGATTTAGCACTTTGGTTCTAAAATGTTAACTTCCATAATTTTTTCCTATTTGCAAAATGATCCTATTGGCAAAGTGCCATTGTGAATTTGCTTCTTGGGAGAGCCAAATGCCACGAACTGAAACAAGACAGAAAGTTTCTCTTGTGAAGAATCACCTGCCCTGTGGATCTCTCTCTCTCTCTCACACACACACACACATAGACACAGAAACACATTTTATTTGAAGTACAACCAAGAAGAAAGAAAAAATGAAAGAAAAGAGTGTGGGTGTGTATGTATGAATGTGTGTGTTGTGGTTAGCTTTGGCCCAGCTCCTGCCCCAAGGACTGTGGATGTGGGGGAGACATCCACATGCTGCAGGCCTGTTTTGCCCCCAGTGGAATCTGCTGATGAAGGCTCCTCTGACCAGGAATACATGAGCGACAGGGAGGAGGAGAGTGGGGCAGACAGCTCAGAAGGAGATCAATTATCTAGCTCTTCCTTGGATTCAGAACAAGAGTTAATGATACAGCCACACATGCGAAGAGCGATGCATAAGCAACAACAACTGAGAGATTATTATCAACGAAAATGAGGCCACCTGTGGTTGGGTGGGGCTGTGGTAATTAGTGAGGCTGGTATAAATAGCAGCCTGTGGGTTCGGCCATTGTGGAGGATTATCTGATTGTTGTGTTTCGTGACTGCTTTACTGACTTTGACCTTTTGTGTGCTGATTTTTCCCTGCTTTGAAACTAAACCAGAGCAAAGTGTGTTTCACTTTGTGAAAGAAGGACTGTGAATTGCCTCAAAGCTGCAAGCTAAGTATCACAGAACTGATAAGGGACTTGTTTGGAGACCAGTGCTCTTTGCTATACCAAAAGAGGGCTTAGGTTAAGTGAATTTTCATTATAAAGAACATTGTTTTGAATTTTCAAACTTGTGTGTGTGTGTGTCTGAAATTTGTACCTGTGAATCTTTGGGAGGAGTCTACCAGAGAGCCCGACAGAACAGTGTGTATATAGGTAGCCCTCAACTTATATTTGTTCATTTAGTGAACATTTTAGTGCCATTACAATGGCACTAAAAAGTTAACTTATGATTGTTCTTCACACTTACGACCATTGCAGCATTCCATAGTCATGTGATCAAAATTTAGACTCTTGGCA